>NC_060119.1:801602701-802228117 GCF_021461395.2 Schistocerca americana
AACCATGAGTGGGGTACACTAGCAAAAGCTTTTTGGTAATCAATGTATGCATAGTGTAGCGACCTTTGTTTAGTTTTAGCTCGATATGTCACCTCTGCATCTATTATCAGTTGCTCTTTACATCCTCGTGCTCCTTTGCAACAGCCTTTTTGTTCTTCATTTATAATTTTGTTCTGTGTTGTATGTGTCATTAATTTATGTGTAATGACTGAAGTTAATATTTTGTATATTGTTGGTAGGCATGTTATGGGGCGATATTTAGCTGGGTGTGCTGTGTCTGCTTGATCTTTAGGTTTCAGATAAGTTATTCCATGTGTAAGTGTATCAGGGAATGTGTATGGGTCTGCAATGTAATTGTTAAATAATTTAGTTAGATGTGAATGTGTTGAGGTGAATTTCTTTAGCCAGAAATTTGCTATTTTATCTTTTCCAGGGGCTTTCCAATTGTGAGAAGAATTAATTGCTCGGGTGACTTCATGTTGCAAAATTATCACTTCAGGCATTTGTGGTATCATCTTGTATGTATCTGCTTCGGCTTGTATCCACCGTGCATGCCTGTTATGTTGTACCGGGTTTGACCATATGTTGCTCCACAAGTGTTCCATGTCTTATGTTTGGTGGATTGTCTATTTTAATGTGTGTGTTATCTATTGTCTGGTAAAATTTCTTTTGGTTTGTGTTGAATGTTTGGTTTTGTTTCCTTCTATTTTCACTTTTTTTTTTGTATCTTCTAAGTCGTTTGGCCAGTGCTTGTAATTTTTGCTTCTTTTCATCTAATTGCTCTATCGCTTCTTGTTGTGAGATTTTACCTAACCTTTTTCGTTTTTTTCTGACATTTCATTTCTTATAAATTTTGTTAGCTGTCCGATGTCTTTTCTCAGTTTTTCTATTCTGATCTGTAGCCTGTGTTGCCATGCTGGTTTTGTGGGTTTCTTCTGTGTGTTGGTTGGTTCTGATCTCTGTCTAGTGTGTATATTTAGTGTAGTGAGTGCTCCTATATAAACCAGTAGTTGTAACTCTTCCATAGCTGTGTTTTCATTTATTTTGTTGTGTATGATTGTGTTGATAGCTTTTATTGTTGTTTCGACTTGTGGGTTATTTGGTGGTCTATGCAAGAATGGTCTAATGTCTGTATATGTGTCTTTGCATTCTATATGTGTCAGCTGAAATTTTTCTTCTATATCTAACATGTATGCCACTTCGTGTTCTATTTGTGCTTGTTCTGGTGGCTGTCTTAAGATTTCGTTTTCCTCTGACTGTTTAATTGATGCGTTTTGTTCTTTGTTTGTTTGCTCTGGGATGTTTGAGTCCATTACTGTATTTTCTTCTTCTTCTGATTGCACATTATTTTGTTCCAGTATTTGTTGGATTGCACATTATTTTGTTCCAGTATTTGTTGTACTTGTTGTTTGATGTTTTCTAATTCTGACTGGGGTATCCTGTTATTTTTGATTATTACACGGATCTGATCAGCTAGTCGTTGTTCTGTTAAAAATTTTAATTCTGGGTATCTGGTAATAAATGTTGTGTATACTTGTGATCTGTATCCAGTTGTGTTGGTTCCTACATTTGTTGCTTGGTAATAACAGAACATGAGGTGTCGATTAACTTCATCTGACCATCTCATCCTCTGTCTTTGTTTTCCTTCTAGGGTGGTTGCAGGAAGCATATCCTGCAAAACACCTTTATTTGGATTTGAATCATTTTCCAGTTGGCTACAGTGTCGTTACCATTGTAGGCGGGCATAGGGTTCAAGCGTCGTCCCCGACCATGACGGCGCTTGTCCGAGGCTTCTTTAGTTCTGTCCTGAACCAAGTAATCACACTAAAAGGGGGGTTAGCCCTATTAGTGGTTTGTTCTTTTCGTCGCCTTTTACGACTGGCAGAACATACCGGAGGCCTATTCTTTTCCCGGGCCTCCACAGGATTTATTATTATACTCATACCATTTGAAATTATGTTCCCAGGTCCAAAGCCCATTCCGCCGTCAAATTATCCTCTCCGCATATGAGACCTTATCCATTAAATTGTACAAGCATCATAATTAAATAGCAATTAAGATGAGTTCATAACAGGTGCATTCCCAATAACTGCGACTCAAAGTACATTGAATTAATGTCCTCCTGAGGATAACTCGTGGCCGAACCGCGTCAGGTAATAACGAGAGTATTTGTGGTCCATATAAACAAAGTAAATTACGTAAGACACTTTTCATTTTAACTTTCATGGTGAAGCATTTATCTGAGGTTATGTTCCACCACCGGAAAATCGTTTTATTCTTAGTTTGGCAGCATATGAAGGCAACACCTCACGTATTTCGAAAGGATTTACGAAATTACTTAACTATTATCTAATATCGACAACGCTATATACAGGTCAGTGCTAACAGCTCTTGTTTGCGTATTGTTTCCTTACCTATTTTAGTTAGCCTCTGTGGAGCCTCCCGATAAAATTATTTTCTCCACACTTAGTTTGGCGACGTTGAACTGCTACCGTTGTAGAATTTTTGTTTGTCTAACACGTATCTGATGATAACACATCAGCTACGATGACTCAACTACGTCGTAAGCGGTCAACAGGATTGTATTACAGGACAGAAATTGGAATTACTATCAGCAAACCCGTTTCCACCAGAATAACTTATGTGCCCAATAGTGGTCCGTTGGGTCTGAAAAACAGTAAGGAAGGAGCATAAAGTAAAAGCGGTAATAGTGTATCATAAAAAAGTTCCTTTTTTAAAAAAAAAAAAGACAATGCGGTAATCTGACAGATGCATCCAATGTTCAGATGGTTATTGATTAGCAGGGCGATGTGTAACAGCATAGGCGTATTATTCAAATAGTGAAGACTAGCAAATAGCGCAGGCTTTGAGTAAACGTAGCCAACGGAACAGCGTAATATGAATGTGGATTGTAAAATCTGCAATAGACATGGACATATTTCTCCAGTGCTTTTTTAAATAGAGCCGGTTATTACTAGACAAGATTAATTGTGGACTGCCGCAGCTGTAGCTGAATTGCTCGTATGACTAGGTATAGCCACGTTCCACTACAAAGTAGCGCACGTTGTTACCTCGCATTGTCAACGTGGACGTGAGCATATTTGGACTGAAATATCTGCCGACAAAAGCAGATGAATAGTGCAGATGAATATTGCACAACAATTGGCGATATGGATAAATGTGTTCGTAACAACAATTTCTGCGATATTATGAACCGTGCAAAGAAATACCAGATTTTCGAAATCTTCACACAGCTTTTATCGCCCAGATCTGGATCTCAAGACTAGCAAGCAAACAGAAAAATGCTTGGTTTAAATCGGTGCTTGAAGAAACGAGTGTCATGTGTGCGAATAAGACGACAGTTTCAGAAACATTGAAGAAGTAGAAAACATTGAAGAAGTAAAGAATCATAGTTAAGCGGCTAGTGATTCACTCATACGACACGTGGGTTCATAAACATCACAGTCAATACATGTTCCATAGTGTCTGACCAGTAGTATCAAATGTGCCGATCAAGCTTTGTCATGCTACGTAGGGGAGTGATCTATAGACGTGCAGCTTTTAATAGCGCTCCATTTTTAAGGATACTGTAATGTACGCTATTACCACGTCTCCTCTCCATTTCTTGGACAAAAACACGACAATACCGCTGTCCTGAGCGGTTCTACAGTTCGCTTTGCAGGATGATGAATGGCCCTAACCCAAACATCAAAAGTAAAAATAAATTAGTAGACACACAGTTTTTCTGTGTAGATCTTGCGCGATAGTGGCGGAATTAAATTAAGCTCATTTTTCACATTCCGTTGACGTTGAAATTATTAGAGACGAAGGACAAGCTCGGATTAGAAAACCGTGAGGGAAGGAATTGGCCGTGGCTCTTCAAAAGTAAACAGCTCACATTCGCCTTAAGCGTTCTAGCGCAGCCACACTATGGCACAGTATAGTCGAACAGTTTTTCGAAAATAACACATCTGGAATGCGAACGCTGTCTTAACCATTGTGAATACTCTGAGTAGCTAAATATGCTAGCTGCTTTCCTACAACAGGCGGTCTCTACAGATAATAAAGATCTCCACCTTTCTTGCCAAGGGCAGAGCCGGCGGAGAGTTGCAAGAGAAGTGCTAACAGCTTTTAGCAGAGTAAACAATAGGACGCTGCTGCGAAGGACAACAGCCGCCTCCACGTTGCCCGTTACTCCATCACGCGCCACGCCCGTGTACCAAAGTATTAGAAGACGAAAAATTATCAGTCAGCAGCGATTTATGCAGTCATGTACTCTCATCACGCAACAGCTTACTTCGAGTGAACAAAAATTTACGTGACAAAATTATTGACACGCTAGTTCTTAAGTCCTTTAGTGCAGTCATTGTCGGGAAGTATCTTACATCGCTATCAAGGATAGCCACCAACACGCGTAGTGCGCTAATGATCTTACGGCACTGGAAACGCGAGGAACGCCTTTAAGGAAAAGCTTTTCTTCGGGACCGTAACACTATCAAAACGCTCTTTATCCATTTGTCGAATCAAAACTTGTACTCATCCCGCAGGTTTCTGTAAGCAGCACGTGGTTGGGATAATTACTGGTGTTCTGGTCTGATGAATTATGGACTGGAATTAGAATATAAGCCAGATGCGTATTCTGAGACGTCTGTCTTTCAGTTTTGTTTCAACTAATGTGGTACCCACTTCTCAAACACCTTTAGTGCCATTCGCCTATCGTTTTTCACATTATTAATACTACTGTTATCAAGTTTCCAATCTACAGCTCACTCATCTTAATTTTTCCGCAGTTCGAACCCAACTGCCCTAGTGGAAATCTGATGGTATAAATATTCTGCGATGTACTCCAAAACGCATTTGACTTCCAAAAATATTTATGTTCAGTACATGGTGTGTGCCATACTGCTCAAAAGAGGTGTGGTTCAAAGTGGTCAGATAAAGTGAAACGGACACCTGGTTCGGTTCATTATAAAAAGACCCCAAACTTACCCCACTACCTTGCGGGTTAAAAACGTACGGTACTATAATATGTGACTCTTACCTAAAGCGATCGAAATTGAATTCTGCGTCGTATTTCCTTTTCGACAACATGAAAATACAGCGGCTCTGACTTTTCCACCTTCCAACCTTTCACTGTTACCACACCACAAAAACTCACAGCTACCCACCGCACGCAGAACGTTATCTACATCAACGTTTAAAAGAGCAACAACTTATCGGAAAGTAAGTGAAGTATTTTTCGATGTAGTCCTCTTAGTGTGCCGATGAATAAATTACATTGTGCAAGTGCGATTTTAGCAATGTGCGAAACACCCATCTACGGATGCAACAGTCTGATCATTGGACTCAAGAAATTATTTATCTGAGGTAACAAGTCTACGGTCGCAGGTTCGAATCCTGCCTCGGGCATGGATGTGTGTGATGTCCTTAGGTTAGTTAGGTTTAAGTAGTTCTAAGTTCTAGGGGACTGATGAGCTCAGATGTTAAGTCCCATAGTGCTCAGAGCCATTTTGATTTGAGGTAACAAGTGGAATTCAGATGGTTCTAAATCTGGTAAATATTCACGATCTACCAACTACTCGTTTTTAAAATCCACAAGTTTCTCCACTTCCAAAGGATCTTTGTGAGCAGAAGCATTGTCTTTCCTTTGGCAATGTGAGCCACACTTTATCTTTTTTTTTCACCCCGTTGGTACAGAAGATGTGCACAGTATACAAAATGTATTCCTTTGCTTTGTACAAGGCAATCAGAGAGATTACGGCAGATGAAATCGATTTCGCCTTTTCTGGAGCAGTTTTCATTCTTGTTTCGTCTCAGAGGTGAACTGGCGGTCCACATCTCACCCACAGCAGCAAACAGACTAACAAAACCATACCCATTCTTTTTTATGTAATGGACGAAACCTAATGAAAAATTCGTTTTCGCTTTCAACAAATGCGGCACCCACCATTCACAGAGCTTTCTCGCGTTCTTTTCTCCACGGAAAGGTACCGCACTCTTTTGGTGTGACTGCGGTTTTGGCTGTTTCGTACATCCTTAGTCAGAGATCGTCGGATGTCAAACCACGTACATTGAAATTGGTTTCTTCTGCGTTTACGGTTTCCAGACTGTGTCACTGGAATCATCTTTGACAGAAGTACGTCAATCGAAAACCACATTCTATCACAACATCACACTCTGTGTTCACTTTGTCTTTTTTACTTAATTGATAATGTCATTGGATGTCTTACATGTATACAAGCACACAAATACTGTGATTGACAAGCTTTCCGTGTCTGACGATGATTGTGATACTATAAACTAAAGAGGTTACAATAATGAAAGTTTTCACTGCAGCTGCTAGTGGTGCAAAACGATTTTCGATAAGTGCCTACACGCTGTAGGTCACTACCTTCTGGAAAAATCTGAAGTACGTTCATGTTTGAATTCAGCAATCTGTTCCCTAGTTCTTAATAACGAAGGAGCAGACTCTATAAAACTAAATTTTTTATCGATGTCAGCTGGCGATGAACCTCGAATAACGGAAGTATAGCTTATCCATTATAACAAAAAGCAACGACGCCCAAGGCATATAAAACAATCTACTGCTGACCCTACACAATATGTACGAACACAGAAAAAATTTATACATATCAACGCTATCTCAGCCAGGCCAAGAACTTTCTCCTCGTCCTAATATCACGTTAAGTTTTTTTTTTTTTTTTTAATTCAAATATTTCCCAAAGAGGATCCACGTAAGCTATTTATGTTTTCAGGGCATTTATTTAGGTCTCGGTGACAAGAAGATCAGCGTGTTTGAACAACTAAAACTGATTTATACACGGTAAATAAAAATCGAAAGAATTTTCCTCTGTGATGAAGAAATTGTTCGAGATGTGAATTTCAATCAAGAAGAGGTACGTCTCAAAGTAAAAGCTACTCGTCTGATTAAAAGAGTGTGCTTATCATGAACAACGTCCATAGTAGCTGAACCGTTAGATAACACGCTGACTTCGACACATTTCTACACATTCTCTTCTACACTCACAAGAGAATGAGTCTTGGTCATAAAAGAGACGAAGATACGACTTCCAGCTCCAATCCATAACAAATTTTAATATTTCAGCGAGTTTCATTTCAATGTACGCTCTTTACAGACTGGCCCTGATAATTTGCTATCGTTTACAGTTAAAAAACTTTAAATATGAATCATTCACGTTTACACTGGGGAGATGTGTCCGAATGTAATATTCACGCATTCTGGTTTCATAGTAAGTATTTATAAGACTGGATGTTCTATTATAGACAAAGAGTATATTGCATTAGCGTAACTGGCTCAGTTTCAACTCGATTTAGTAGTGAGGCAATGGATAGCAGAGGACAAACTTCTGCCTGCATGCAATAACTTATGTTCCACTTCATATCACATTCAAAATATGTTTGCAGTGTTCGGGAACAGACAAGCGACCTTACAGGGAAGGCCAAGAGAGTTTACTAGTCGAACACAGCTCCTCACATGCTAATCTGTCCATCTGAAGTGTCTGGCTGCTTACGTCATTCCTTAGCACTGATTCACAGTTTCCAACTCTCTAGGTGAGTCACAGTCCTTCACAACCCTTTATCTGAGAAATGACAGGTAAAAGATTATTATTTTTAAGTGTAAACACTAGATGATTCGTACTATTACCGTATGCCTCCATCTATGAAATGAGCTGATCAAGTGACCCGGAAATTGAAACAAACAAGGAAAATTTTTTAAAGATTGTCATCTTGCTTTCAGCTGTTAGAATTTTATATTACGATTGCAATTTTGATATTAAGCCACTTTCGAGTACCTAAAAAACATAATACAACGTTATGAGTGTGGTGTCACCGCCAGACACCACACTTGCAAGGTGGTAGCCTTTAAATCGGCCGCGGTCCGTTAGTATACGTCGGACCCGCGTGTCGCCACTATCAGTGATTGCAGACCGAGCGCCGCCACACGGCAGGTCTAGAGAGACTTCCTAGCACTCGCCCCAGTTGTACAACCGACTTTGCTAGCGATGGTTCACTGAAAAAATACGCTCTCATTTGCCGAGACTATAGTTAGCATAGCCTTCAGCTACGTCATTTGCTACGACCTAGCAAGGCGTCATGTTCAGTTACAATTTATATTGTGAATAATGTACAGTCAAGAGCGACGCTCATCATTAATGGATTAAAGTTAAGTATTACACCAGCTACGTCCGTTTTTCTAAATTGTAATTTCCTTGACCTGTTCCAGACCTCACGCCAGCCTGCGTGAGCTAAAACGCGTGCCTTTCGGCTTCCTCTAATAACACGGTGTTGGCTGAGACTGCCAACCTACAACAATGAGAACAGTTTAAATAGGAATTAACAGTAGGTACAACCAATTTTGTAGTCTGCTGACATTCATATACCGTACTTACAAGATTCGACGTAGATAACAACGTAATATGCTCATCAAAGAACAGCTAGTCAGCGATACCAGGCAATGTTCCATTTTATCTACTGTGATTTTTGAGTGGATTGTATATATATATCACACATCTAAATTCGTGCACTTACAATACATTATAGTGAATGTCTAAAAAATCGAGAAAATTTTTGTTTCTAAGATCTGTCTGTTCATTGGGTACAAATTGTGGCTGTTCTTTGGAGGCGTTATAAATTTAAATTTCTTCTAGAGCGCCCATTGATCTCCCTTTCTTTGCCCTTTGTAGGACCTTTAAAAATTTCTCGTTGCTGCTGGTGTTGTGATTGTAGTTTCGTAGATGTATACTAAATGTAGATCTACAGTTCTTGTTTAAGTTTGTGCGCTCTTTGAATCTTGTAGAAAACCATCGACCTGTCTGGCCCACATAGAAATTTTTATATTCGTCAGATTTGATTTTGTAACTCCTGGATTGTGCAAATGATATTTTTTATTGTTGAAACTTCTTGGCATATTAAAACTGTGTGCCGGACCGAGACTCGAACTCGGGGCCTTTGCCTTTCGCGGGCAAGTACTCTACCAACTGAGCTACCCAAGCACGACACGCCCCGTCCTCACAGCTTGACTTCTGCCAGTACCTCGTCTCCTACCTTCCAAATTTTAGAGAAGCTCTCCTGCGAAACTTGCAGAACTAGCACTTCTGAAAAAAGGGATATTTTTTATTGTTGTTTGTGTGATTATTGTCACTTCTTTGTTGTTCTTATGGTACCCGGTTCGTACATTAGTTTTACGAATATTATCGGCTGGTTTGTCTTATATGGCACTTTTGTAAGGTAAAGCAATGTATTTAGTTTTTTCTGCTTCTCTTCTTATTATTATTTCTCGAACCATATCGTAGCGTTTGTTATGTAATTGCGTAGTATAATTTTGTCTACAGTATCAGTATTGTAGTTGTTATTTGTTGCTATGTGTTTCAGTATACCCAACTCTGAAAATTTCATTCTGTTCTAATGGGAGATTAATGTTTCTGTTGGTTATGGAGTGAAAAAAAAGGCTTCCTTATGCGTTTCTGGGTGGTATAAACTGATATCGTCGTCGTGCAAGACCGACAATATATAAAACAATAGAAGACGTTGAAATGACAACATCTGCTGCTGGCAAGAAGAAGAATACTATAAAATCTGTCGCTGCACATTCACTACTAGATGGACCCGCTGTCTTTTGTGGATGTAGGCTGAACTTCAGTATTGATCTTAATGATCATAGCCTACCGCACATACCATGTTTGTGAAAATGCAAATAAAGACTTTGGCAAATCATCATATATGTCACCCTCACCCTTCTCCTTGTATACCCGTAATAGACGTAAGCTATCTGTAAATGAAACTGTATTTATTTGGATTATATTGTCAGTGCAGGTTTGGTCCCGAAATATTTCGATTCTGTGAGCGCTATTGGCATTCTTTATCATCCAGTCTAAAGAATTAATGGACTGTCGTTTTTCCAGTTTCATAGAAAAAACGATTTTTGGATGTACAATGTTAAATTGTCCTCATTGCGTTGTACTATGTTTTGTAGATGTTACGGCTTATTGCCGAAACAGCAATCATTAAGGTAAAATTCTAAACAGCTGAAAGCAAGATGACAACTTTAAAAAAAAAAATATAGAAGCTATGGACCAATATCACAGAAAGTAAAAGGAAAATTATACAATGAAGATAATATTTCAAGAAAAAATTCGTACACAACTTCCAGTAGCAAAGAGGAAAGGATCTCTGGCTAGAGAGGTTCACGATCGCTGCACAAATTGAGAATACATTCTGAAAGTCGGCCTCCAGGCGGCAACAACAGTCTGTTGACACCGAACAGAAACGCTTACACAGGAAAAGTAACCGCCGATGCAGCAAATGATGTAACTGAGCCGTAGGCGAATAACCGACATATGTGTTTTACAAACAGCAGGCTGTACCAATCGCCCGAGGAGCGAAGTCTTAACGAATTTTTGTTGTGTTTAACTCTGACTTGACTGGAACGATTAGCAGGCCGTCCCAATGATGCCACTTCCACGGAGCAAGTCAGTTTTAAAAATGCAGTGCACTGAATGAGACCTAGTGCATAATATGTCGTTGAAGTAGAAAACAGGGCACACTCTCTTCTGTCCCCAAATGAGACAAATGGTTTTTTCTAGTAGTCTGTAAACGTCATGGAACCGAACTGACAGCAGTTTTTAGAATGGACCCTCGCTATTTATAGGCAGATGTGAAATATGGGAACAACAAGTAATAAGCTGAGCGGGCTATTGTAAAACTGTTCTTTCATCCAAATACCGCAATAGGCTGAGTGCGTGGCACGGGGGGGAGGGGGGGGGGGGGGAAGGGGGTTACCAACTGGAGTCTAGACCCGGTAGTCAAAAGTTAAAATAGAGAGTGTGTGTGTGTGTGTGTGTGTGTGTGTGTGTGTGTGTGTGTGTGTGTGTGTAGCAAACAACAAAACAGCGATATTTTACTGTCATATATGTGAAAGTGAATGTATCGCAAAGAAAGCTCCCGTGGTTATCAACTCGGTAAGATTGTCATTACTCTGGGATGAAGAGGTTAGCACAGGAGAGGTATTCGTGGCGGGCCGCATCAAACCAGTCAGAAGACTGATGACAAAAAAAAGACTGTCATGCTTTTTTAACCACCTCATAGAAACGACACAGCAAGTAATTTAAGTAATGTCACCTCGACAGTGCGATATAAATAGTTTCCACGTCGAAACAATACGTAACTGAAATAAGTTCTGAAGGCAGTCTCCCAGTCTCCCCTTCATGTATATTTCAGCAGCATTCCTTAACGAAGGTTGTCATTTGAATCAATATTAGATTTGTCGATCCTACTTATCTGATCAATGAACCTTCTGTCAGACACTTAAGGGTAATTTTCAGAGTATCCGTGTAGATTTAGATTCTACGATGTCCCACGGGAACTTTAAACGCACAGTGGAAACTGGACACTTTAAAAAGAAGTATTACCTTGGATGTAACCGGAGTTAACGCCTGGTGCGGCGACCGCGTCATCCCAAAATCGCTATTCTGTTACTATGGATTTTACAACAATTACTTTTTATCGGCTACTCTGTTGTGACGTCTGCTAAGAATTTTGAATACGTCGTCATTACTGAAAAATACTATATAAGGATAAAGATTCTTATCTGTTTTTAGTCAACGTTGATCTCCGAAACTGGTAACGAGCTACGGACTTGTTATTTAATTGCTTAGCATTGTATTATTATCAAGATAAAAGCGTATCTGTTGGAGACCTTCGTAGGTACCAATAATGCAGAACCGCTACAGTAATAGTCACCAGTCGCATGATCAAATGTACTCTCAATCGACACGATGCAACGAGAGGCATTGGATATGGTGGGAGACACGGGGAGTGGGGAAGGAGAGTGAAGTAGTGAACTGGTCATTAGCGGAGTAGCTGAATGACTGCCTTACTCGATTTGGGCGGACCTACCATTCAGCATTAGATTAAATACAGGGTATTTCGAAAAGAATGACCTGATATCTAAACTCCATATTTATTGGTAAAAAACATACTACAAACATGGGATAAATTTCAAGATACTAACAAAATCAAGTTTTAGCTATGCTATTACGAATGCTCTACCCTCATCATCAGCCAGAACTTTGTGACCACCTACCGAACAGCCGGTATGTCCAATGTCAATATACGGCACGGATAACAGCGGCGACGCGTCGTGGCATGAAAGTAAAGAGGCCTTGATAGATCGCTGGCACCACATCTGCGCCCACAAGTCACCTAATTCCCATAAATTCGGGCAAGAGGACGATGAGCTCTGACGCCACATTCAAGCACATCCCAGACGTGTTCGATCGGGAGGGGGGGGGGGGGAGGGGGGAGGCTGCACATCAATTGTAGCTCGCCACTGGGTCTGTCGAACGACACCCTCAGACTCCTAGCCTTGTGACATGGCGCATTATTCAAAAATGCCGCTGCCGTCATTATGAAGGGGACACACGTGGTCTGCAACCAGTGTACGATATTCTTTGTCCGTCATGGTGCCTTGCATGAGCTCCACTGCAACCATGAAAATGCCGGCGTGACTGTCGAAAAATGTTCAAATGTGTGTGAATTCGTAAGGGACCAAACTGCTGAGATCATCGGTCCCTAGACTTACAAAGTAACTTATGCTAAGAAAACACACACACACACACACACACACACACACACACACACACACACACACCTGTGCCCGAGGGAGGACTCGAACCTCCGGCGGGAGGCGCCGCGCAGTCAGTTACATGCCTAACCGCACGACCGCACGGCCACTCCGCTCTGCGGCGTGAATGTTCCCCGGAGCATAATGGAGCTGCCGCTAGCTTGTCACAGTCCCGGATAACAGATGTCAAGAAGTTATTCCCCTGGAAGACGACGGATTCGCGTCCTCCCATCGGCATGATGAAAGAGGTCTCAGGATTCATCAGATCATGCAACGCTTTGCCACTGCCCTAACGTCCAGTGCCGATTATCAAGTGCCCATTTCAGTCGTAGTTGCCGATGTGCTAATATTGTAGTGTTAACACTGGCACAAGCACGGGTCGTCGTCGGCTGCGGAGGCCCATCGTTTGGAATGTTCGATGCTCTGTGTGTTCACACACATTTGTACTCTGCCTAGCATTAAAGTCTGATCTTAGTTTTGCCTGTCCTGTTTTCCCAATTTGTCCAGCTACGACGTCCGACATCTGTAATGAACGGTGGCCGCCCAACCCCTACACGTCAGGACGTGGTTTCACCTTACTTTCGCCACATTTTGAAGACACCAGTGCACCTACGAACACCCGACAAGTCGAGCAGTTTCCAAAATACTCGTGCCGAGCCTCCAGGCTATCACAATCTGCCCTCGGTCAAACTCTCATAGATCGTGCGTCTTCCTCTTCTAAACAAGGACGGCACGCTCACTGATACTATATGCACTATGTGGCTGGCTGACTAGCAGTCATTACTCATCAGGTGACGCTGCTATCGCCTGGACGGCATTATATCTATAGTAGGTCGATGGTCATAATGTACTGGCTAATCAATGTACTGTATGTGTCCAGCAGCAGCACGAACAACGTCTAGACGATAGATGAATTCGTCATAAACTTTACACGTATCTGCTTTTAGAGAAGTTATGGCTGGTATTATTGTGTTCTTGATGACTACTATGTCACGAGGTAATGGGGAGACGATCACACTGTCTTCCACATATCCCCATAAGTAAAAAATCCTTGGGGTCATCTCTGGCGATCTTGGACGCCACGAATGCAGGGCAGTACATTCTATCCAGCGTTGACGCAGCGTGTTATTGAGAAACTGTCGTACGTTGTCGTGTCAGTTCGGTGGAGCTCCATCCTGTTGAAAAATGTAAATCACTTGAATCCTCCTGAAGTTATGGAAAAAGCCAATACTGCAGCATTTGAAGCCATCTCATTCTGGTCACTGCGTTTTCCTCAAAAATGGAGGGGCTGTACACCTTTTCACGAGAAATGGCGCAAAAAGCTTTCACCTTCGGTGAGTCTCTTCGTACTCAATATTGTCATGAGTATTCTGCAGTCTCCAAATGCGCATGTTACCACTAACATGAAATGTTGCCTCCCCACTGAGAATTAACCGTAGTAACAATGTGAAAAAATGTTGTTCATGGTGCTGCTGGTGGGCGCACAGGACTTGTAATAGATAGACAGATATCCAGCGATCACAGGCTCTGCAGACCACGCGCTGCTTCCACAAACTGCCTCCATCCCTTCCTGTTTTGTGCCCGGTTCCTCCAGGTGTCTTCAATTCCCAGGGCTGCTAGGTCCTTTGCCAGGTCGTCCATCCAGCGCTGCCTTGGCCGTCCAATGGCGCATTTGGTGTTTGGTTTCCCCTCTAGTGCCATCTTCGCCTGTCTTCCATCTGCTATTTGCAATAGCACAGCTAAAACTTAAAGGTTTTTTTAAGCATTTTCCAATCCATCCTATGTTTTTAGAAGTTTGTAATAAATATGGAGGTTTTGAAATCAGGTCGTTCTTTTTGAAAAACCCTTATTCTCGTAGCAGGTTTGGAAAGATTCCTGACAAAGTGTAGACAACATTCTTCTTGTCAACTATCACAACCGACAGCTCTCTCTTTGTCCCGGTCCGCTTATAAAGCACTTGTTTGACAGTCATGTCGACACTGCGTGGCACTAATAAAACTTAAATCAGCGTGGTGGAACATAAAATCTGGAGTCCCACAGGGTACGTTACAAGATACATTCCTCCTCTTAATAAACGCGTATCGTCCTACGAATGACTAAGTGACTGTCACTGTTTTTTATGTTAACTTGGATTTTAACTCAGTCATACCATAGCTATTTCAGAAAATAGCTGAGAAGTCCTGCAGCTGGTTCAGATAGGAGGAGGAAGGTCCTTATTTCGCAAAGAAACAGTGTGCAGTTTGGAACAAACACGACCTGGTGCCAGAAATAGATAATTCCATACACTAAATGAAACACTAAGTTTAAAATTAGTTGTTCTCCAGCTCGTTAAGTTGCAATGATAGGTAGTAATTTCGTGTGGTTCAAAGGTCTGGCGCACGTCTTTCTATTGGAAGGCACTTCGGCGACTTTGGCGTCCCTAACCTACCCCAGTTTAACGTAGAATCCGGACCATGTGTTGTTTCTGGTGGCTCCTCACAACGAAACTAACTGAAAAGCTCAAACCAGCACATTTTGTGCTGACTTCATAAGCATTGAATCAGCTTACCTTGCAGACGTGCACTACCTGATTTCTAATGTAATTATTGTCTAGGGCAATGCACGAAAACAAAATGGAGTATTTACCTAGGAGACGCTATAATAATAATAATAATAATAATAATAATAATAATAATAATAAATCAGTGTGTAGTGCAGATAACAGCGCATCACGCAGAGTCCTCTTGAAAGTTTTTGAAATCGTACACTTACATTTACTCCTTAATTGAGATTTTACCTAATTAAAAAATGTCAGGTTAACTGTGATTTAGACAGCCAGAATTCAAGTCAGAAAATACTATTTCCCCTGTAGACTTTACCCCCTTGTCTACGCTTTGGGAGAGGCGTTATTTACCCTGCTGCAAAAGTCAACACCAAGTTACCATCTACCATAAAGCAAGAACTTGTGAATCCTAACGAATCTGAAAAAAAAACTAAACATTTTTAAACTACTCCCAGATTCTTTTTTAAAATGACAATTAGTAGTAATCACAGTGAACAATAATATCTTCTGTACTCTTAAGTGGCTTATTCTTTGCTCAGTATGAGCGTGTTTATGAATGAATGAATGAATGAATGAATGAATGAAGTAATTAATAATTGAAATGTGATGTGTGGAAAAAGCATCCGATTTTGGCGAGTTGATTTCTAAACAGGGCATTGCGTGAAGGGTAATGTTCTAAGCAAAAGCAAGTATACACTGCCAGATCCCCACTTTTTTGCCTGGAACAAAATGTGCCACTAGCGTATTTGTGATTTCCTCGACTGTTTTCCGCTATTCGTTCGCCCATCCCATAATAATATTATTTCACAACGAGGGTGTAATGGAGCGTAGTGAAACCGCACAATACCATTACAGTTTATTTTTCAGCCTTTATATCCGCTAACTCGTTCACATAAATTCGTGCTCTGATATCCCCGCCATTATCTCAGACGAGGAGCTCTACACGGTCCAGAAAGGGAACAATCCGCGACTCCACCGTAAGCGGCCGCATTGTGGCGTACATTAGACAGAGCCTCTGGGGTCTTAAGGGACCTGCACACGTTCGATATTTATTGGCAATACTAGTTTGTCAAACCTTCAGTATACTGCTGCGACTTCAATAATATTTACGAAAATTAGCAGTTAACAACGCGGTTTTGTAAGATTAAGATGTCTAACACCCATAAGTAAGCCTCTGCTGCAATAATATTAGATATAGCTTGCAAGCAACAGGAAACAATGGAAAAGAGGTCATGGCTCCTAGAATGGTAGGTAGAGAAAAAAAAAAAAAGTGTGATTGGGTACATGTTAATTTACTGTCAAATCAGAACCATCGCCCTGAAATATTTCATAAACTACCCTCCGATGGGTCCCGCATCGTAAGACAAGTTATTATTGGTGATAGCCCGCATCTCGTGGTCGTGCGGTAGCGTTCTCGCTTCCCACGCCCGGGTTCCCGGGTTCGATTCCCGGCGGGGTCAGGGATTTTCTCTGCCTCGTGATGGCTGGGTGTTGTGTGCTGTCCTTAGGTTAGTTAGGTTTAAGTAGTTCTAAGTTCTAGGGGACTGATGACCATAGATGTTAAGTCCCATAGTGCTCAGAGCCTTTTGAACCATTATTGGTGATAGGGGTAAAATAGAAATCCAAAATACGTCGACGGGAGATTAGAAGTAAATTCAAGACATCTTGTGACAAGCAAATCATTCGAATGCTCGAAATTTAGTTCTGTAATATCAGAAAACACTGTTATGAAATTCTGTGGAAACCTGTGAAGTAGTAATATCTGACTGGTCAGGATTTTTTCAGGTAATTAACATATTTTTTTACGTTTCGTAATAATTTGGTGAAACTGATACTATTTTTCGAAGTGGAAGGATTCTTCTAAACTACGTAATTTACCAACCTATACTTTATTTTCAAATTAATAAAGTAAGCAGCGTAAGAGACACGTCCGTTGACCTTATTCAATGATTACCCTCGCATACATCTATTAATTTGTGTTGTATTAAGAGAGTAGTTGAAAAACTGAATCTGCACAAAGCCGAATTGAAAACTTAAACAGTGCACACTAACATCACGTGGCTGGTTTACGAAGCTCTGTCAACATTTGAATCAAGAATATTATCAAACCGTCAGTACTTTGTCAGATGTGCAGTGTGTCTTGACAATACTGAGAGTATTTTGAGGACCATCAATACTTCTCATCAATATTTCTAGTATTGAAAATAGTACAATATTATCCGACCACGATATTGTTGCACTTGGCCTCCCTTACCCGTTATCCCAAACAGGCGATGCCGTTGCAGTAAACAAGTACAGTGGTGACTACGGAAAACGCATTGCATTATGAATGTTTTTAAGACATTTGTGCATATATTACGAGTATCAAGTGGTCCGGCGTGTCCTCGTGAAGTATCACGATAAAAACTCACGATAAACAGATAGGAGCGACCTCACTCCCAGGTATTGTCGTCGACTAACCACACTCAGATGGTCGATATATTGAAGGTCTCGTAATATTACTGATCGTACGAGGCCCCGTTCAGCTTTCCTGGACCGGTCATGCGGACTCTGGAATCAGTCGCTTGCTAGTTCTAGCCGGACTCTTGTTTAGTCGGCCTACCCTCTCTTGCATTCGTGCTCTTAGTTCCGTGTTTTCCCGGACGTTGGCGATGCCCCTTTGTCTGTCAGATTGGGAATCTCAGCTCGCCGGTTAGATTGACGGTTCGTGTTTGTTCACGGGCGCCACGCGTAGTGGTTCTCCATGCCCATTCCGAGAGTTTTCGTGAACGTTACCGTCAACACCGACACAACCCAGTAACCAGCAGTAGACCCCTTCCCCTGTCGTTGAATTAAGTAAGGGGGCCCCAGTTGTGTGTATCAGTCCAACTGCATGGGCGCGCGACCTCAACTGCGTGTGAACCATTAAAAGAATCGAAGTCATGGAAGTTTCCTTGTCGCATAAGGCGTCGTCTCTGAACACAATCTTCAGGAACACTTACAGCTTTAGAAAATAATGCATGTTGGTAGTTCCTACAAAAATAATCATTTTGGATGTCGGGTAAGAAGGACGAAGTGATGCTAGGTGCTCTTGTTCCATATCATCAAGTAACTCTTTTGTATCGATCGTGAACAAATAGTTGCCACTATTTAAGTTCCAACCCTCGTAGTTCGCGTCCTTCTACTCTTTTTGCCTCTGTTTTTCTAACAGATTCTGAGACGTTCTTATTAATTTAAGGAAGGTATGTTCTGTAATATTCGATGTAATGGAAATATAAGAGAACACTCTCTCCCAGGAGTGAGTTGTCATTGTCTATAACGTAAAAAGCGTGAAGCACGCAAATGTTAGTGAAGATTCAAAACAAGTTGATCATATGATACAAAAAAGTAAGTCCCACTGAGAATAATAAGCATAGAAAACACTGATACGTATGAAAAATAAAAGATAACGCAGACTCAGCAGTCTACAAAGCACAGAAGAAAATTCACAAGCTGGTTATTTTAGGAGACTTTTTTTCAAACCAGAACAAGTACATTCAGGTTGATTCCGTGATGATATAAACTTTGAGAGCTGGTGGTGAACGGCAAATGTATCAATCTGAGGTAAGGGACCGTGGTAATTCAAAGCCCGAGTTGAAAGGCTGAAGCCAAAATCTTTCTTATATCTCTGACAGTTTACCTCTTCTAGTGCAAGCTCCTTGCCTTCCGTATTTTGAGGTGCGATATCATGGACCACAACAAGGAAAAATGTCTAGCAAACACAGGCTCTAAAGTGCATATGTTAAGAGCTATGACCACTATCAGTAGAGGAAACGTTTCACAGTAGCAGAGATAAACAAGTGCCCATACCTCTTGAAGTGTGCACATTAGAGCGCATGTCTACTGAACTTTTTTACTTTTTGTGAGCCATGCTACCTCCTCTCAAAATATGGGCGAACCTGCAGTAGAAGAGGTCCGCTGTCAGAGGTGTATGAATGATTTTCGCTTGTAACTTTCATCTCGGTCGTTTTAGGAAGACAGTTCCTTACCTCAAATTGATTCATCATCCCACGAAGTTTACATCATTACGCAATTACGCTGCATTCTCGTTGTTTCATTTGCTTTCAAGTGCAAAGAATTTTTTTTTTCTCGCAATGACCCATATTTTTTTCGCAAGAATGAGAAGATACTTCACACAACCAGCGCACTTTTACCACTGGGGGAGCTTATTGTTAACACAGATATATAAATAGCGCCTCGCAGATTCTCACTTTCAAAGAAACAAAAAGCAGCAATAGTTTCCAAAATTGCGGTGAATGCAAAAGTTGAAGACGTGTGTTGCTGCTTTAATTCTTGTGCAAGAATGGCTACCGCAGTCACGCTGCTTTGCATTTACAATCTTTCTGCGGTTTCAGACGAGTGTTATAGTAATTGTACATTATTCTGGTAAAGAAATTACGTATAATTTTGTAAACGTAACTAGACGACTATGTTTTTTACGTGGTCCTCAAATGACTAGGAAGATTAATTAAAACGAAGTCAAGAAGACCAAACCTAAGAAGATGAACGATATGACATATCCTCTGGTGTGCAACCTATAACTACGTTTCCACTTATTAATACTAACGAGGCAAGCAAAGTGACTGTGCATATGCGGACCATATCTGGAATGAACATAACTTTGTTAGCCACACATTAATTCCACGCTTGATAAATAATTACGTACTGAAAACAGCAACGAGTCTTATTACTTCTAAGAATCATTAAGTCGCGGCATGAAGTATAACAGACGTGAACAATTTCGGATAATTAATTTGAGTAGATATGTCATAACATTTTTTATTTGTGGTGTAATAAAGTTTGGAATCCGAAAGTTTCACTAAAATAGTGTCCACCACCACAAAACGACCCAGTACAGCACTCCACAGTTCCAAAGCGGTAGCTTATTTTAAGACACCCAGTTGCTTCGTGACAGCGACTCTAATGCAGGCGATTGTCTCAGACTTAAAATAGCGTTGTCATCCTCCTACACAGGCCGGACGGTAATTTCGCCGGACGGCTGTGATACCATAATGGCTCAAACGACCGCCTGACGACGACGAGGTTACACAACACGGCGCAGATTGCAGGCGCACCTCCCCCGCTAAGACTGCGCTGTTAAGGCTGGTCGAGCAGTGGCAGATATCTGAACCTCATAAGGCACCGCGACACCAGTAAAGCATCTCTACAGGTGACAGTGCTACGAGCAGCGAGCAGCCTCGAAATACTTCTCCCCAGTGATCTTAGAACACTTAGTTTCTCGCGGCAACGTTAAGCGGACAGCTACACGACTTTACTCTTAATTAACATGCTCAACGTACCGACCACATCGACTACGCACTTTGAGCTAATGTAAGGCAGATACAAACGATCTCGGTCGTATGACTTCACTTCACTACCGTAACTCTCAAAAGCCTTAGCGAAGGGAGGCATCACCTCTGGGGACACCACAGCGACTGACTGGAATTAATGCACTGGAGAAACGGCCACAGGACGTGTATTATTTGACTTGTAGCTATCTTCGCTCATAAGACGCGAGTATCTTCAGATATTCATTGCCCTGACGCCAATACGTTAAAGGTTTAAAGGTCCGATAGGCAATAATGTCAACCTTCAAGACGCTGCCATCAGGGCAATGAACATCGGAAGATGCTCGCATCCGAACTAGCTATAAATCATACTACGCGGTAATTAGAGGTTTTATTGGTACATCAACCCCTTAATGCCAAACGGCACGAAATCGCATCATACCAATGCAGTGCTACTAACTGGAAGGTCATCTGTTTATGAATGCCAGTGCAGGTAGATGCTGACTTTTCATGAAGCTAGTGAAGCTTCTGACAAGTGGTGCAGTCTCCTGATTGTTTCGGGTATCTCTAAAGCACCATGGCTTCTGATTTTTATCTTTCATCTAGAAATTTATTCTAACATTAAGGGGTTAATAAAAGTCTTTCTTCACACTGGATGCATATTAAAATTCAGTTTTTTGAAACATTTTTTCTCACAAATTACTGAATTAGGAGATTATTTCTACCGAATGCTTTAACTGTCGAATGTTGTGCAGTCCTTTTTAAATTTAGAGGTCAAAAATGAGCAAGATTAATCAGATAAGAGTTCAAATCTACATTACAAGCAGAAGGCACTCACATATTTATTGTCACATAGTCAGCACGGATTTAGAAAGTATCGTTCTTGCCAAACACAACTAGCTCTTTATGCTCATGAAGTAATGAGTGCTATCGACAGGGGATGTCAAATTGATTCCGTATTTTTAGATTTCTAGAAGGCTTTCGACACCGTTCCTCACAAGCGTCTTCTAATCAAACTGCGTGCCTACGGAATATCGCCTCACTTGTGCGACTGGATTAGTGATTTTCTGTCAGAAAGGTCACAGTTCGTAGTAACAGACGGAAAGTCATAGAGTAAAACAGAAATAATATCCGGCGTTCCTCAAGGAAGTGTTGTAGGCCTTCTATTGTCCCTGATCTATATTAATGATATAGGAGACAATCTTAATAGCAGTCTTAGATTGTTTCATCTACATCTACATTTATACTCCGCAAGCCACCCAACGGTGTGTGGCGGAGGGCACTTTACGTGCCACTGTCATTACCTCCCTTTCCTGTTCCAGTCGCGTATGGTTCGCGGGAAGAACGACTGTCTGAAAGCCTCCGTGCGCTCTCTAATCTCTCTAATTTTACATTCATGATCTCCTCGGGAGGTATAAGTAGGGGAGAGCAATATATTCGATACCTCATCCAGGAACGCACCCTCTCGAAACCTGGACAGCGAGCTACACCGCGATTCAGAGCGCCTCTCTTGCAGAGTCTGCCACTTTAGTTTGTTAAACATCTCCGTAACGCTATCACGCTTATCAAATAACCCTGTGGCAAAAGGCGCCGCTCTTCTTTGGATCTTCTCTATCTCCTCCGTCAACCCAATCTGGTACGGATCCCACACTGATGAGCAAACTCAAGTATAGGTCGAACGAGTGTTTTGTAAGCCCCCTCCTTTGTTGATGGACTACATTTTCTAAGGACTCTCAGAATGAATCTCAACCTGGTACCCGCCTCACTAACAATTAATTTTATAAGATCATTCCACTTCAAATCGTTCCGCACGCATACTCCCAGATATTTTACAGAAGTAACTGCTACCAGTGTTTGTTCCGCTATCATATAATCATACAATAAAGGATCCTTCTTTCTATGTATTTGCAATACATTACATTTGTCTATGTTAAGGGTCAGTTGCCACTCCCTGCACCAAGTGCCTATCCGCTGCAGATCTTCCTGCATTTCGCTACAATTTTCTAATGCTGCAACTTCTCTGTATACTACAGTATCATCCGCGAAAAGCCGCATGGAACTTCCGACACTATCTACTAGGTCATTTATATATATTGTGAAAAGCAATGGTCCCATAACACTCCCCTATGGCACGCCAGAGGTTACTTTAACGTCTGTAGACGTCTCTCCATTGATAACAACATGCTGTGTTCTGTTTGCTAAAAACTCTTCAATCCAGCCACACAGCTGGTCCACCGAGCGAGGTGGCGCAGTGGTTAGACACTGGACTCGCATTCGGGAGGACGACGGTTCAATCCCGCGTCCGGCCATCCTGATTTAGGTTTTCCGTGATTTCCCTAAATCACTCCAGGCAAATGCCGGGATGGTTCCTCTGAAAGGGCACGGCCGACTTCCTTCCCCATCCTTCCCTAATCCGATGAGACCGATGACCACGCTGTCTGGTCTCCTTCCCCAAACAACCAACCAACCACACAGATGGTCTGATATTCCGTAGGCTCTTACTTTGTTTATCAGGCGACAGTGCGGAACTGTATCGAACGCCTTCCGGAAGTCAAGAAAAATAGCATCTACCTGGGAGCCTGTATCTAGTATTTTCTGGGTCTCATGAACAAATAATGCGAGTTGGGTCTCACACGATCGCTGTTTCCGGAATCCATGTGGATTCCTACATAGTAGATTCTGGGTTTCCAAAAACAACATGATACTCGAGCAAAAAACATGTTCTAAAATTCTACAACAGATCGACGTCAGAGATATAGGTCTATACTTTTGGGCATCTGTTCGACGACCCTTCTTGAAGACTGGGGCTACCTGTGCTCTTTTCCAATCATTTGGAACCTTCCGTTCCTCTAGAGACTTGCGGTACACGGCTGTTAGAAGGGGGGGCAAGTTCTTTTGCGTACTCTGTGTACGATGCTGCCATTTACCGTCTCGTAAAGTCATCAGATGACCAAAACGAATTAAAAATGATTCAGATATCTATGTGGTGCGAAAAGTGGCAATTGACCCTGAATAAAGAAAAGTGTGAAGTTATTCACATGAGTACTAAAAGAAATCCACTAGGTTTCGATTATGCAATAACTCAAACAAATTTGAAGGCTGTAAATTCAACTAAATACTTAGGGATTACAGTTACAAATAACCTACATTCGAACTATCACATAGATAATATTGTGGGTAGAGCAAACCAAAGATTGCGATTCATTGGCAGGACACTTAGAAGGTGCAACCGGTCTACTACAGAGACTGCTTACACCACGCTTGTCCGTCCTGTTCTGGAGTATTGCTGTGCGGTGTGGGATCTGAATCAGGTGGGAATGACGGATGACATCGAAAAAGTTCAAAGAAGGGCGGCTCGTTTTGTATTATTGCGAAATAGAGGAGATAGTGCCATAGACATGATACGTGAATTGGAGTGGCAATCATTAAAACAAAGGCGTTTTTCGTTACGACGGTATCTTCTCGTGAAACTGCGATCACGAGTTTTCTCCTCCGATTGCGAAAACATTCTGTTGGCACCCACCTACATAGGGAGAAATGATGATCAGGATAAAATAAGAGAAATCATGGCTCGTACAGAAAAATTTAAGTGCTCGTTTTTCCCGCGCGCCGTTCGAGAGTGGAACGGTAGAGAGACAGCTTGAAGGTGGTTCATTGAACCCTCTGCTAGGTACTTTATTGTGAATAGCAGAGTAATCATGTCGATTTAGATTGTACCGCGTTGCACACGTAAACCATTTAAGCTATTCTGTTTAACTTTACGAAAGTAATTGTTTGGCATGCCTGCACGTAGAGTCGATATGGAATTGAAGATATATAATGAATGAAAAATTTTATCTGCGGTAATATGTATAAACTACAGAAGGATACCCCATTCATTACCTGTAGTTGGTGCACAGCACCAGCATTTCGGTTACATTACGTAGATAAGGTAGTGTTATCCGAGGGGTACGAGGAAAGACGGGAGGGACTGGTTCCCAACAGGTGACCAGTCTTCTGTAATGACTTCGTTGTCAATAGTGCGTTAAACCATAAGCTTCTTTTTTTTCTAAGTGGCTAAATGTGGTCGGAATACAAGGCCGAATTACGCCTGAACGAAGTACTACTTGCTGTCCACTAAATGAGTACAAAAGGACGATCTGCAAAAAACGTTACGGAGGAAGACTGTAATACATACTCGTTTCTGAAGTTTGTTTTACGTTAACACACAGAAGTGGAAGACGGTGGGAGCACGCAGTGTCACAATGCATCATTAATGAAGCACCGCATCGTTCAGCCGAGCACAGTAACAACACGTTCACCAGTATGTGCTACAGGCACTTTACGTAATTTTGGTGTCAACTTGAGACGATCCGACTGCTTCGCAAGAGAATAAAATTTCCAAGCTACGAAAATGTCGGGTTGGAGCCAGACATCACTTGGTACTTTCGTTAATGAACTCTGGCGGAAATGAACGGTGTTAAACCATGAATAGTTTGATCGAACACTAGTAAACATAATCCAGTCTTTCCACATTTACTGATTAAAATTTCATCATTATGTGAGCTTATTTTCAACACAGAAAAACACCACCTCATTCTTACAGAGGAAAAATGACGGCTATTGCGTGCGTCTAACGTTACTGAAACTTTTCAGATGGATATCTCAACACAGCATGCTCAGAGGACGTGTACGTGCAGTTTATAATTGTCTAGAGAACTCTGAGTAACACCCGATCATTGGGATGATGGACGGGGTAGCGTCATACTGACAGATCACAAAAGACCGCTAGTTGTAGCGATATTACTGCAGAACGAGAGATGGTGATATGGACTGAGGATGACAGTATGGCAAGAAAAATAGGCATAGATCCTTCCAGAAAGACTACACTACGAGAAAATCTTAGGATTATGCGAATAAGTAACGAATATATGGTCGACGACAGCTGGAATCTGAGCAGAAGTTACAGATCAACGTTTACCACGAACCGCCAGGATTACTAGCATGTTGGTGAACTAATTGCTATGCGTTGTTTATTGCCGGCTCCATATTACAGACAACAGAGGGCATGTTGTAAAATCAGAGTCAACTTGGACATTACGTTTCATTTTATGGGGTTCAACAACACAGCAATGTGTCGATTATGTTTTTGGCAATAACACCGACGCCAAAGCGTCCGTAGACAATTCTGTTCCTGGACTCATTCTGTGGGGAACTAGTGGATACGACAACGTGTATTTGATAATAGTTTAAGAGAGATCGAACAGTCGTCAGTACCCAGCAAGAATCGTAAACTTTGTTGACATAAGATTAGGGAGCCTACACTACAAATCACACCACAAATGCCTCGAGGAATGAACGGTTCCTTGACGGTCCTGCCCTGTGCCAAAATGTCATCCATGAGGCATGCCTGAAATGTGATGGAAAGATCCACATTTTCATAGCAAGCGAAGAGGAGGTTACACGACTTGTAGCCAACAATCCTCATGAATGACAGTATGCGTTTCGGGCATGGCAAGGAAATCCTCAAGATTACATTCGTAGGCTGTTTGTTTGCATGCCATAATGAAAATGAAGACGACAATTCATGCGTGCACCTGTCGGTTACACCTCATACTGATTACAGCTATCAGGCTCTCTCTTACAACAGACCAGTGTTTCACATATACAGTACCTTTTTTACATGACAGTTAGCTCAGAAATAGCAATTGTAATGTGAGAAATCGTACTAAAATGATTAAAATGTCTATGAGACAATGTCTGAGATGTGATGGAAAGACGTACACTTCGAGGAATTGCGTGAACAACAGAGTGGGGCTCAAATGGTTCAAATGGCTCTGAGCACTATGGGACTCAACTGCTGTGGTCGTCAGTCCCCTAGAACGTAGAACTACTTAAACGTAACTAACCTAAGGACATCACACACATCCATGCCCGAGGCAGGATTCGAACCTGCGACCGTAGCAGTCCCGCGGTTCCGGACTGAGCGCCTAGAGCCGATAGACCACCGCGGCCGGCGATGGTGAAGTATGATGAAAAAAGACGAACATCACAGATGTAACGAAACAGGCTTTCAAAACCAGTTCCAGGCGTCGTTAACTTTCCTGAGAAAGACCTTTTATGATAACATTGCTGCAACCAACAATTAATTGGAAGTGTGAGTGTTTGTACAAATTTCTTTTTCTGGTCAAGAGGGAAGAGCTTTTTGTATTTTTGCACTGCATGGAGAGATGCTGATTTCTTCTTGCACATTGCAGTTACTTGCTCAGACCAATTTAGATTTTCTTCTACTATTACTCCTAGACTCTTTGCTAGGAGAGCGATGGTACGGATTCCCCATATTTCGGGCTAATGACCGTGGAATTACCAACCGGTACCACTTGGGTAGTGTAGCATTTTCCATTTTCGTTACAGGGTTAAACAATTCAGTCAAATTGCAAAACAAGCTGTCTTGGAAGTTTAGTAAGTCCCGCATGTAGCTGTCGATGATTGGTTTGTGGGGCGCTCAACTGCGCGGTCATCAGCACCCGTACAAATTCCCAATATGTACAGTGTCTAATCTAGCCACTTTCAGGAATGATAAGGACTACACAAACACCCAGCCCCCGGGCACAGAAAATCCCCAACCCGGCCGGGAATCGAACCCGGGACCCCGTGATCCAGAGGTAGCAGCGCCAGCCACTGGAGCACGAACTGAGGACGCATGCAGCTGAAGACAATGCGTTGTCAACGGAACCGTTCGGTTACACCCTGATTCCTTGAAGCTCTAACGATCGCCTTACAATGACATTATCAATCACAGTGACACCCCCCGTGTTGTTCTGTTGAGTGGTTTCATACTGTACCTACTGTCATCCAATTTATCTGTATCAACCTATATTTTAAAAAGAAATTTTCAAATGTGTTTCTGGTAACATGAACTTCGAGCCAAAGTCTCGACAAACAACTTTTGACCATACTACTGTAACTTCACAGAGTAAAAATGAATCCTATCTCAGCGCAGAACAAGTAGACACGCAAAAACATGAGAAATTTCTAATGTTTTGACTGTTACTGCTAGTGAGAAGATTATCGCTACACATGGAAATGCTGTAAGCATAAACTCATGTAATCACAGATGGAGCGCAGTATCAAAGTGATTAGCATAAATTGAATCGCAGCTAGATTCTGTATTACCATGTTTTGAGATCCACACGTATCTTAACACAGCGAATTCAACGAACAGTGTAGGTGACACAGAAGAACTCTGTGTTCGCACACTTACCTCAACCATCTGTAAATCAAGCTGTTCCGTCTTTCCTCAGCAGGACTAGTCATTGTAGAGAAGCCCAGAGGAATGCCCGTTCAGCTTCTGTTGTGGAGTAACAGCAGTATCGAGCAAACAAGCTCGGCGGCACAGATAGATACGCAGGCTGCAGAGATACGATGGTGACAGCGTATCAACGGAATCGCGGTCGGGAATTCGGAGATAAGCTTTCGGCTGACTGCGTCACCCGTTTGTTCTCCGATTGTGCGTTGTTCCTACGGGAAGCCATAGTACAACAGAAACACTAAGTACAGCGTACTGCGCCGCTTATCTGTTCCAGTAAAAGCCCAGGGCCGTAAACAGGAATACACTGCGGGCAGAAAGCGCGCACACACCTGCTCCGGGATTTGCGATCAGCGCTTTGGAGCGGTGAAAAAAACCACATGCTTTTTACAGCTGTTCGTGTCCCGTGTTCCCATCAACAAGAAGAAGAAAACTGGGAATAACATGGAACGTCTCACTGTGTCACTTACACGATCGTTATAAAGCTCCTGCAATGAAGGTTTTATGTGGCACAAGTAGCGACGCAATGGTAGCAAATAGTTAAACAGAACACATTTTCTTCATGTAACAGTTTCAGTTGCTGGGTATAGCACTGGTAACGTCGTACACACATTCACGTCATTTCTTCTGTGGTCCACTGACGCTGGTGACACTCATGTCACATTATTTGTAAACACTGCTGAAGTCGTGCGACGTTTCACGTTTTCAGTTTGACTGCACACTAACACTCCACCTCGTCCGGCAGCGTTTAAAAACCTGCAGACAGCTTATCTTCTGATAAGACTGTATAAAAGATTACATGTACTACAGATCTGTCACGCCCAGTGGGTTGTGAACGAATATTATCAAGTGAAATTTACTGGGTACAATTTCAAATTGCAATTCTGCATATGGTGAAAAAAATGACTTTACGACTCCACAGATAAGATTAAAGACATTCGTGGTTTCAGGTGAAATAAAAAAAAAATACTGGTTCAATCCTATTTTTATGTAACTTTATGTGACATTCACCTCTGACAATTAGCTGACATTTGCATGAAAAAAATTGGGATCTATTATGAACTGTATTCGACGTTGACCTACAGGTCCGTATATGTTATTTGAGCGAGTTTTCTAGTAGGAAGAAAAGCAAAAGTTTGCTAATGGACTATTGCAGTCAAACCAGCATTCGGGTCAATGATTGGTCTACTTACTTTATGAAACTAAGATTCCAATTCCACGCTAACAATGTAATGTTAGTTGACGTTCATTTCATTCTGCGACAACTGAAATTGAGGAGGGTAGGCATTCCAGAGAATATGCTCTAATTCTCATCGGCTTTAACGAACACGCTGAAACGCTCCACGCGTGAAGTCAATTTCACGCATGTCAAATACACTAGTTCTGTAATTTGCCATTAACGTACACACAGAGCATAAACATTTTTAAATCATATGAAAGCTACGGGTTAAAGATGGCCTGTTCAACGTATTTCCACGCTCAGATAAACGTAAGTTTTGGGACGTGAAATTGTGTAATTTAACTTCTTGGCCTACAACCCCGCGTAAGACTCGTGGTGAAGAAGTTGAGCCGTGAACAATAAACATGAAATTGCCTCGTGCTACATACCTCGTGGTTACCCCCACGGAAACAAGACGTTCTGGCCCGTGTTATGTTGGAACAAACGACAACATGAGTCGGACTCGCAGTTCAACAGTTCTCAAATTCTCTTACTTCAGTCAGGAGTATTCCATTGTCACGTTCACATGTGTCGGTTATAATTCCTTAAAAGAATGGAACAACCTCTATACCTACCACGTCAGTAAAAAGAACATGTAATAGTGGTGGTACAGGGTGTTTCAAAAATGACCGGTATATTTGAAACGGCAATAAAAACTAAACGAGCAGCGATAGAAATACACCGTTTGTTGCAATATGCTTGGGACAACAGTACATTTTCAGGCGGACAAACTTTCGAAATTACAGTAGTTACAATTTTCAACAACAGATGGCGCTGCAAGTGATGTGAAAGATATAGAAGACAACACAGTCTGTGGGTGCGCCATTCTGTACGTCGTCTTTCTGCTGTAAGCGTGTGCTGTTCACAACGTGCAAGTGTGCTGTAGACAACATGGTTTATTCCTTAGAACAGAGGATTTTTCTGGTGTTGGAATTCCACCGCCTAGAACACAGTGTTGTTGCAACAAGACGAAGTTTTCAACGGAGGTTTAATGTAACCAAAGGACCGAAAAGCGATACAATAAAGGATCTGTTTGAAAAATTTCAACAGACTGGGAACGTGACGGATGAACGTCCTGGAGAGGTAGGGCGACCGCGTACGGCAACCACAGAGGGCAACGCGCAGCTAGTGCAGCAGGTGATCCAACAGCGGCCTCGGGTTTCCGTTCGCCGTGTTGCAGCTGCGGTCCAAATGACGCCAACGTCCACGTATCGTCTCATGCGCCAGAGTTTACACCTCTATCCATACAAAATTCTAACGCGGCAACCCCTCAGCGCCGCTACCATTGCTGCACGAGAGACATTCGCTAACGATATAGTGCACAGGATTGATGACGGCGATATGCATGTGGGCAGCGTTTGGTTTACTGACGAAGCTTATTTTTACCTGGACGGCTTCGTCAATAAACAGAACTGGAGCATATGGGGAACCGAAAAGCCCCATGTTGCAGTCCCATCGTCCCTGCATCCTCAAAAAGTACTGGTCCGGGCCGCCATTTCTTCCAAAGGAATCATTGGCCCATTTTTCAGATCCGAAACGATTACTGCATCACGCTATCTGGACATTCTTCGTGAATTTGTGGCGGTACAAACTGCCTTAGACGACACTGCGAACACCTCGTGGTTTATGCAAGATGGTGCCCGGCCACATCGCACGGCCGACGTCTTTAATTTCCTAAATGAATAATTCGATGATCGTGTGATTGCTTTGGGCTATCCGAAACATACAGGAGGCGGCGTGGATTGGCCTCCCTATTCGCCAGACATGAACCCCTCGCTACTGTCGCAGGTTCGAATCCTGCCTCGGGCATGGATGTTTGTGATGTCCTTAGGTTAGTTAGGTTTAACTAGTTCTAAGTTCTAGGGGACTAATGGCCTCAGCAGTTGAGTCCCATAGTGCTCAGAGCCATTTGAACCATTTTTGAACCATGAACCCCTGTGACTTCTTTCTGTGGGGACACTTGAAAGACCAGGTGTACCGCCAGAATCCAGAAACAATTGAACAGCTGAAACAGTATATCTCATCTGCATGTGAAGCCATTCCGCCAGACACGTTGTCAAAGGTTTCGGGTAATTTCATTCAGAGACTACGCCATATTATTGCTACGCATGGTGGATATGTGGAAAATATCGTACCATAGAGTTTCCCAGACCGCAGCGCCATCTGTTGTTGAAAATTGTAACTACTGTAATTTCGAAAGTTTGTCTGCCTGAAAATGTACTGTTGTCCTAAGCATATTGCAACAAACGGTGTATTTCTATCGCTGCTCGTTTAGTTTTTATTGCCGTTTCAAATATCCCGGTCATTTTTGAAACACCCTGTAGTTGTAAGTATATAGTTATTGCGGCTAGTGATTCGGTAAATCCTGCCCATAATGATGGTACGAAACCGTCCAAGAAGAGTAACCTTCGAAGATGACACCGAAGATGAAGAGGTATCAAATCATCAGAGGAATGGAGTTGGAAAGAAGAAAACAACAAGCCAAAAATCTATGCAAATTCTTGGTATAAGAGCGCCAGTTTTAGAGTATTTTGAACCCCGCACTGGCTGTAAAAGACTTAACAAAAAAAAGTTACGGCCGGTTTCGCGTTAGTCTAAGACAAAATAATATGCTCAAAAAATTTATAGCGGTCTGTTGGAAGTGCAAGAGAGTTAGAGGTTTTTTTTATATATATAATGTTCGACAATGTGTTTTGGGACAATACGCCACGGAAGCGAATCGTTACCCGGAACAGTGATCAATGAAAGAACAAGAAAGAAAACTGATGAGGCATGAATCCCTGTCAATTGTAATGAAATTAAAATATACTTTGCATTATGCATAATAATGACTCAGTTTAAAAAAATGATGTACACGTGCAAAGGAGCCATCACAGAAACACCGACAGTCAGGAAACTACGCCACTGAAAAGATTTTTGCAAATCGCTGGGTTTTTACATTTTGCAATTAACGATATGACTGACAAGATGGATAAATTACGCAGTCACAACTGTGACATACTGTTTCAGTACGAAATTCAAAGAAGCACATGTAATGCAGAAGAACATCGCGATCGATGAATAGATAAAAAAATTTACTGGTCGCATGTTTTATAAACAATTTAATCCTCCGAGGAGGGCAAGATTCAAAAATAGTTCAAATGGCTCTGAGCACTATGGGCCTAAACACCTGACGTCATCAGCCCCCTAGAACTTAGAACTACTTAAACCTAATTAACATAAGGACATCACACTCATCCATGTCCGAGGCAGGATTCGAACCTGCAACCGTAGCTGTCGCGCCGTTCCAGACTGAAGCGCCTAGAACGGCTAGGCCATCGCGACCGGCTGAACGTTTTTTGTTAACACTTCAGTTCATGCGACGTTATATGTAACTGACGTGACAGAATAAGTAACCAGTGGCCACGAAAGACACCCCACGGGTTACTTCAAAGTCATAAACGCAGCACGTACATGTCTTAGTAAATCAAATACACCCACCTAATGATGGAGCCGTAAACATCTGAAAGTAGTGGAAATAAAATAATTTATGATTTATGACAGTAAACTTGTTGTTTCAATGGGTTTCTGCTTCAGTAGTATGGATAATTAATTATTTTGTTTGTAAGGTAATGCTGTCATCGACCCTAAGACTGTTTCGAACACCACAGTACTTTACCATACATCGTCACAATGGAGGTGATGTATGTGTGACGTACACCGAACTTTCAACTGATTTACCTGATTTACATGGGGACCTATTAGTTTAACGCGGACTCCTAACCACGGTGCAACTCAGCATCTTTCACATTGCCGGAAGTGAAAGAAGTGATAAGTGACATAAGAATACTAAGACTGGCCGGGGATCGAACTCGAGACCTTTGCGTCCGTAATCTGCCAGTTTACTACTGAGGCACCGGGCCAACGTACATGTTGGGCAATTCTCCGTAAACAACCAGTATCTGTGAACTTTATTTGTGGTGAAGCTCCAGATACCTTTGGTCTCTCTCTCTCTCTCTCTCTCTCTCTCTCTCTGTGCTTCCTGCACAGACAACCAGGCGCGCCCGGAAACCGCAGGCAGCTGGCAGGCGTCCAGCCGACGTCACCATGAAAACTGACTCAGCTGGTGACGAGCCGCGGCAGTTTCCCACTGCCCAGTCGGGAGCTCAGCTGTCCCTTGGAACGTCACGCATATGCTCTCCCCCAAACGAAAAATACATCACACTCACCCCGCGCATGTCTGCCACCGCCCGCTGCTACAGTTATCGCAACGCAACTGCCGATATCAGGCGAGCACAGGGATGTGTCACGCAGTGAGACGAGATGGGATCGATACGAGGGCGGACTCCCTCTGTCTCTGGGGCGCGCAGCCCTTCCCTGCTGCAAACTCCGTGCAACAGCCCCATACCGAGAACGTTCCCGTGCTGTTACTGGAAGCTAAAATCCATGTGACCTGAGACAGGAGTTTGACGAAAGAGGCGGTCGAAATCACGTCCAAATTTGTTGAGTATTATACAGTGAGGGTATTAATCAGTCGTCACAAAAACGTAGCTTTAGTTTCAGCAATTAAAATAAAACAAATGTTAAGTATCAAATGGATCAAAGAAAGTTAACTTGGCGATGCATGCACTGCTGGGCAAAAGTTATCTGCGAACCGTCGAAGACATTGTCAAAGGATTCTGCGCTGAGATTCAGCTACAAAGAGCCTGGCTACATCAGGATTCTGGGTCTTAGTTACAGGACCAAACAGCTTTACTACATCGACGGTGTGAAATGGGTGTAAAAGGGATTTAAAATTGATCCTTCGGTTAATCCCCTTTATAACGTACAGTGTTATCTCGTACTTAAATGACACATCTGTGTAGTACATTGTAGAAGCCGTTGATGAAATGGACTAAACACCCAATCGAACGGAGTTTGTACATCAGTAAATTGATATTCACACCGTCGTAGGCCCCTGTAAGCCCAGGAACACTGCTATCAAATAGATTTTATTTAAGAATGTACACTCTACGTCCGTTGTTAGAAAACAGTATCCACCTTGCTTCTTTCATTACGGAATACACACTTTGTTATCAGGTAACAAGCTGATCACTTGTAACCGCTATTCCATAAGACGCCTAAAAATTCGGTCTAAAGTTTTTAACACAGACGAGATTAACGAGATGAGGCGATTTGACCGGCCGGTGTGGCCGAGCGGTTCTAGCCACTTCAGTCTGGAACCGCGCGACCGCTACGGTCGCAGGTTCGAATCCTGCCTCGGGCATGAATGTGTGTGATGTCCTTAGGTTAGTTAGGTTTAAGTAGTTCTAAGTTCTAGGGGACTGATGACCTCAGCTGTTAAGTCCCATAGTGCTCAGAGCCTTTTTTTCTTGTTTTTGTTTTTGATATGATGGAGTTAGGTCGGGATCCCTGCTGGATTTGCAAATACTTTACATTTTCATCATCATCATCATCATCATCATCATCATCATCAAATGGTTCGGATCGGATGCCCATTTGCCGTGTCATCCAAGGTTTTACCTAGGAGTGACATGTTTTGTGCGCACTAGCGCCTTGGAAGTCGTGACACATTAAGTACTAGTTTTATATGACCTGAAGATATACCTCCAGGTTATGAAACTGATCGTCATACAGTAAAAACACAATAAACAGCTATTGCGGATTTGGAGTTTCGCTACCACGCTATAAAGAATGTCATCGAATGCTTTGTGTTCGTTTTACGCCGGCCGAAGTGGCCGTGCGGTTAAAGGCGCTGCAGTCTGGAACCGCAAGACCGCTACGGTCGCAGGTTCGAATCCTGCCTCGGGCATGGATGTTTGTGATGTCCTTAGGTTAGTTAGGTTTAACTAGTTCTAAGTTCTAGGGGACTAATGACCTCAGAAGTTGAGTCCCATAGTGCTCAGAGCCATTTGAACCATTTGTTCGTTTTACCGTTATCGGTGACCAAATGTTGCCCCTCCTCCTACATCGTCATGATGTATATGATGTGGACACTCCGGTCTTCCAAGATGACAACGTCCACGATCATAGGGCTGCACGCATACGTTTCCGGTTTGACGAACATTCAGTCGCCCTTGCACACCTCTACTGGCCCCCCTAAACAAAATTGTTGGTACTATTTGGAACGGTGGCTGGAACGTAGCAATAAACTTAAATGTAATATGGTAGCTTTTCGGAATCTAAGTATCAATGAGTGGCTTCGGTTAGAGTGGCGAATCTGACTCACTTCCTAGCTGTATAGAGGTCATTATCAGAGCTAGAGACAGTGTCACACGGTATTAGTAGGGCGTCTCGTGGATGTAATTTTTTTTTTGTCCGGTGTACTCACCTTCTGAAATAAATAACATACGTTCAGTGAATCGAGCTATGTCCTTTCTCACAAACAATTTTACTTTGACGACGGTCCACGGGCATATTAGCAAACTTTTAAGGATGAATGTCAATGTCAGCGTTTGGTAGGAGGAGCAATGCTGCCCCCGCTGTCCAGGCTTCTTGTGACAGCAACATCCTCTCCATCGACGGCTAACGTCAGCACTGCCTGTGTCAATGTTGTCCTTTCACAAAATTCCGTCTCATCACAGTGTAAGTACACAGAGAGGGACGGACGACACTGACAATGACGACCACAATGCAGATGATTATCAACTCCGTTTACTGCAATCTGGAATAGTTTCGCAGATCAGCTGTTTATTACAAGAACATGGATAGGAGCGCTCCGAGTGAGTCGAAGGAAAAGGCAGTGAGTCGAAGGAAAAGGCACAGTGCAGTGCTTGTCTCGCAGTCCATATTTAAGGAAAGGTATGTAGCGGGGAGCCACAAGAGCCTGATGATCCGAGCGAACAGAGCGCCGTACTGTAAAGGAGCCGCTGCTTTTCACCATACGTACAATTGTAAGACATCTTGATACACACGTTTCTTGACGGAACTGTGGCTGAAAGACGATCGTGTGGATCAATAAGCGACGTTAATGTGCTGCACTGCAGTTCATGTAAGTCCAGATGTTTAAACCGCAATCGCACGGGCGGTCAGCGCGTAGAAAATAGCTTAACCAGCGCTCGATCTGTCTCCTGCTGCGAGCGCTGATAGCAGGACCACGGATGGGAAATCCAATCCCGCGAGAGCGACGGCCCGCCGGCCCGGGGTCGATAGCCGGAGCCCTGCATCTGATGCTGCTAAAGCCAGCCACACAGCACACGCAAAGCTCTCTGCATCTCAACTCTGGCAATCTTCGAGCAAAATCGTGTTCTCCAAAACATAAAGTGCCCAAAAAATAAAAAATAAATTTTAATTTCAATAAGAATAAATGCTTAAACTGCAACGGGGAGGAGAGTAAAAAAATCACGAGCACTGACAAGGGAACCTCCCCATCGCACCTCCCTCTGATTTAGTTATAAGTTGGCACAGTGGATAGGCCTTGAAAAACTGAACACAGATCAATCGAGAAAATTGGAAGAAGTTGTGTGGAACTATGAAAAAAATAAGCGAAATATACTAACTGAGCAGTCCATGTGCAAGATAAGCAACATCAAGGTCAATTTGAGCTCAGGAGTGCCGTGGTCCCGTGGTTAGCGTGAGCAGGTGCGGAATAAGAGGTCCTTGATTCAAGTCTTCCCTCGAGTGAAAATTTTAACTCTTTATTTTCAGTTTATGTGACAAACTCTTATGTTTTCATCACTTTTTTGGGAGTGATTATCACATCCACAAGAAAACCTAAATCGGGCAAGGTAGAAGAATCTTTTTACCCATTCGCCTAAGTGTACAAGTTAGGTGGGTCGACAATATATTCCTGTCATGTGGCGCACATGCCGTCACCAGTGTCATAGAATATATCAACGTCTTTTCCTGTGGAGGAATCGGTTGACCTATGACCTTTCGATCAAATGTTTTTGGTTCCCATTGGAGAGGCACGTCCTTTCGTTTACTAATACCACGGTTTTCGGGTGTGGTCGCAAAACACATACACTAAACTTATTACAGTGAACAGAGACGTCAATGAACGAACGGATATATCGTAACTTTGCGAAAATAAAGAAAGTAAATTTTTCACTCGAGGGAAGACTTGAACCTAGGACCTCTCGTTCCGCAGCTGCTCACGCTTACCACGGCACCACGGCCCTCCTGAGCTCACATGATCCTTAATCTTGCCTATCTTGCGCATGGACTACTCAGTTTGTATATTTTGCTTATTTTTTTCATAGTTCCACACAACGTCTTCCTGTTTTCTCGATTGATCTGTGTTCAGTTTTTCAAGGCCTATCCACTGTGCCAACTTATAACTAAATCTGAGGCGGGTGCGATGGGGAGGTTTCCTTGTGAGTAAGGAGAAGGGATGACTGAATACAACAGTCGCTAAGATTTCTTCGCGGTGTAGACATTTTATAGCGTAAACTGGACATAGGATATCCCGCATATCAAAGATATCTTCACGTCTAGGACGAATGTAGGGTGCCCCTTGAATGTCGTCACACTCGTCTGCCTCGTAGGAAACTGAAATAGGGATACTTAAGAGATATGAGCTGAGTACGAAACCGTGGTCGACACCTACTCTTTCAGTAAATATACTTTTCTCCAGATGTTGACGGATCTTACACAGTACTATTATTTCAACAATACTGATTACCGTACTTCAGAAAATAATGCAATATGCTTGTTAATAGTTATTCTCTGACATGGGAAATATTTTTATACGTTCACAAAGAGTGAGAATGTTACCTTAGGAAAAATGACAACAAGTGCAAAATAATAAAGTAATATAACGTCAGTCTAAGTCTCCAAAATTTGTGTATTAACATAAGAATACGTAAGTGACTCTTAATGAAACTAAAGTTATTTTGATGATATTGACACCACCGTGTAGCTAACTTCCTTTCGAATACGAGTAAAAAAACAAAGTAAATTAATACTAACATCGGTGCAAGACTGAATATTACACGTCTGTCCCTTCCATGAGGCTAGATGGATTATCCGCGTTTAATTATTCCACGATTCTTACTCAAAGTTGAAAATTAAGCCTATCCCTCTCCTCACCAATGTCCCATAACTTCCAGTTAGCTACGTTGTATCTAGAAAAGGAATATGGTTTTTGTGTAATGTGTTCGTACTCCTGAATTAACGGAGCATTAGATGCAATTCTGTTCCGGTTTGTAAATGTAGAGTAATTTGATGAAGTTAACGCCAGAAATACATTGAGAGAGCAGCTAAACAATGTGAATCACACCTGTGAAGGAGACGATTAGGTCACTCGCGCTAATAGAGAATGACTACGTACCGAGAAAGCGGCTGTAACGTAATCACCGTAGACGTCATACTCCATTGGCATCTGGTTCCGAAAGACATATTTAAGACTTTCTGAATCCGTTCTAGCACAAAGAAACCGTAGCAAGAAGAGTAATTTCTGTCAGTATAGAAACGAGCCGGTTGACATGTTTGGCATCCAACCCCTGTCTGGCCGGTACTGAGTTATACCTTGAGATTTCCAGACTGCAAACTGTTTCCATCTGCCTTGAAAATATTCACAAAGTAAAGTTTTTCATCCCACGGTGCTGCACGCCTGAAGAAGACATATCCTTGCCTTTCTGCGACCTGTGAAGTGACGTAACCAACGAATGACAGGACGGTTGGGTGGAGGGCACATATATTTGAGCTTGGAATCTTAACCATGGTCCAGCTTGACGTTTTTCGCAAATACAAGGCATTGCCAGAAGTGACAGGAGCAGTAACTAAGACAAAACCTTATGACTGACTGGGCATCGAAGCTCGAACCCTCCTATTTATAGTCTAACACTTGTAGTCACTAAGGCACACACAAATAAATGTTTGGAAGGGCGATAGCCGTTCTTCATACCAATAAAAATGAAGTCTTGCGAGGAGGTACTACATAATAATAAATTAACTATATTAGTAACATATTTCAGTAAAATAAAATGCGACTGATCCCTAACTCTTAACCATTTGAATACGTGTCTTAAATCATATGCAGGAGTGGGTGGTGTACAAGAATAAAGTACTTCTAACCAACTATATACCCAATGTATCAAACATGCGATTTCTTGCAGGGAAGTGGAACACGTGCCAACTGTTCTACAACAAATACATTTTCTCAGCAAAAATACGTTTATATATTGCACTTTGGGTAAATCTTAATGTATATTTTAATTCAACAGTCATTCAAACTTCTTAATAAATTTTAACTTACTTTTAAGACAATTATTGCCACCAATAATTTACCTTCAGTTCAAAACTGAGATTGTCAAGTATTCTGATGTCTGCACACTGCATATCGTACACACACACACACACACACACACACACACACACACACACACACACACAAGAAACCGGAACATCTGCGTTCTTAAAAAAATAAATAAATAAAAGAAGAGCCAGACCTGGAAACAATCAAATTCTGTCTGCATGTACTTATAGTCGCAAATAATGGGCAATACTTCAACAGACGTGCGTTACCGTGAAGCCAGAGTGAAATCCACTCTCCAGGGCCTTTAACCTTGAAATGACATTTAAGTTTAAAAGCGGCCCTTAGGCCTCTGCTGTTCAAGGTCAGCACTGCAGAGTGTCTCTCAGACAGAAGTTGTAACTGGCAGTGACCCTCTCCCACGTTACCAAATTAGCGCCAAAGTCCACTGTTTCCCAGACCCTATCTCGCTGGCCATTGCAAGTTGTAAGGGAGGACCGAATCGTGATAATGCTGTCAGCTCTCTTCCAGTGCATCCCATCCGGCACGCTTTTTCTGCAGCGAATAACTGGGATGGCGGCTTCGTCAGAGACTAAGAGCGAAGAGTTGGTAACCCAGCGGTGCCTCACGGCAACACCCACTGGCCCACTGCGAGCTAGTGCCGGGGAAAGCTCCGCACCCCTCGCTGTAATGAACGTATTTTGATCTCGGCGTTACGAACTGCACTCCCGACGCAGCTATCACAGAACTGGGGAGACGTGCTTCACACACTCTTGATATCGACGACTTGTGTTCAGGAGAAAGTATCTACGACAAATTCTGTAACTCTTTTTACACTGAAGAAGGGAATGAAAACTAACATAACACAAACGTTGTCTTCTACATCTACATTTATACTCCGCAAGGCAACCAAAGGAGGGCACTTCACGTGCCACTGTCATTACCTCCCTTCCCTGTTCCAGTCGCGTATGGTTCGCGGGAAGAACGACTGCCGGAAAGCCTCCGTGTACGCTCGAATCTCTCTAATTTTACATTCGTGATCTCCTCGGGAGGTATAAGTAGGGGAAAGCAATATATTCGATACCTCATCCAGAAACGCACCCTCTCGAAACCTGGACAGCAAGCTACACCACAATGCAGAGCGCCTCTCTTGCAGAGTCTGCCACTTGAGTTTGCTAAACAGCTCCGTAACGCTATCACGCTTACCAAATAACCCTGTGAAGAAACGCGCCGCTCTTCTTTGGATCTTCTCTATCTCCTCTGTTAACCCGACCTGGAACGGATCCCACACTGATGAGCAATACTGAAGTATAGGTCGAACGAGTGTTTTGTAAGCCACCTCCTTTGTTGATGGACTACATTTTCTAAGGACTCTCACAATGAATCTCAACCTGGCACCCGCCTTACCAACAATTAATTTTATATGATCATTCCACTTCAAATCGTTCCGCACGCATACTCCCAGATATTTTACAGAAGTAACTGCTACAAGTGTTTGTTCCGCTATCATATAATCATACAATAAAGGATCCTTCTTTCTATGTACTCGCAATACATTACATTTGTCTATGTTAAGGGTCAGTTGCCACTCCCTGCACCAAGTGCCTATCCGCTGCAGATCTTCCTGCATTTCGCTGCAATTTTCTAATGCTGCAGCTTCTCTGTATACTACAGAACCATCCGCGAAAAGCCGCATGGAACTTCCGACACTATCTACCAGGTCATTTACATATATTGTGAAAAGCAATGGTCCCATAACAGTCCCCTGTGGCACGCCATAGGTTACTTTAACGTCTGTAGACGTCTCTCCATTGATAACAACATGCTGTGTTCTGTTTGCTAATAACTCTTCAATCCAGGCACACAGCTGGTCTGATATTCCGTAGGTTCTTACTTTATTTATCAGGCGACAGTGCGGAACTGTATCGAACGAATGAGAGGTAGATCTTAACTGCTACAAGAGAAACAGCAACGAAACACTAATATTAACAGAGGCTGCGTCGGTACTGCAGCTACAAAACAATCTAAGAAATTTTGGAAACTTGTCGGAATTTCACCAAGTTTTACTTAATACAACGGTAATCTCTAACAGTCTTAATCGCAAAGACTTTCCTTTCTACTGCTTGTGGCCGTTTTGGGTAGCGTCACTATCATCTGACAAACTTCTTTAATTCAGCCCACATGAGGAGCCGATGTGTAGAACAAAAGATTTCAATCCCCAACTGCATAAGTATATTTCACATCTGTAGGCTATCGGAATTCTTTTCTAGCAACATCTCCTTTATGTTCTTGAAATTAAATAATATTTGAAGTACGAATGTTTGCTGAGGCGACGAATTAAAATTTGTTCCAAGGCCGGGATTCGAACGCAGATGTCCTGCTCACTAATACGCTAACAACCACGCCACCCTGACTTTGCACAACTGCACGAACTACCCTAGTACACCTTCCTCCTTAATCCAAATTCCCATTCACGCCTCAGCCCACTTGGTATTCCCCCTAAAATCAAACAGCATTGTAGAGGCTCTCCAACTGTACAGGAATACCACCTCAGCATCGAATGATACAGGGGGTCCTGCTTGAAACCCAACACAGGTGTGTCGCTTCAGTCTGCATATATACGTCGTAGATGGTTGAGAGTTGAAAAGATCTTTCGAAGCATATAGTTTCTTTTGTTTAAAACACCTATGCCTGAGTTTCATTCGATAGTAAGGTGCTATTCCAATACATCTGAGAGCCTCTGCAATGTTGTTTGAGTTAAGGGGAACACCAAGTAGCGGAATTTGAATTGAGGAGGAAGTTGTGCTAGGATAATCCGTGCAGTTGTGCAAAGCCACGGTGTCAGGGTAGCGTAGTGGTCAGCACATCTGGCTAGTGAGCAGTAGACCTGTGTTCGAATCCCGACCTTGGTACATATTTTCTATTATCGCTTGAGTCTGCATTTATACATCATAGATGGCTGAGACCTGAAAAAAAGTCTCTGGAAGCATACAGTTTCCTTTGGAAAAATGCATGAATAAAATTCGCAGATCTCATTTCAAATGTTAAGCTTCTGAACTGCAAGGTTCGCAGAAGAGCTTCTGTGATGTTTGGAAAGTAGGAGACGAGGCACTGGCAGAATTGAAGTTGTGAGGACGGGTCATGAGTTGTGCTTGGGTAGCTCAGATGGTAGACCACATGGCCGCGGAAAGCAAAGGTCCCGACTTCGCGAGTCTCGGTGCGGCACACAGTTTTAATGTGCCAGGAAGTTTCAATGACCGGAAAAGTAGTCACCTATGATGATTTAATACTGATGAGACCATTCGCCTTTAAGTTCTTGGAAAAAAAATGTGTAATGCAGTTCAGTTCACGCAGTAGATTTTTCGTGACAACGTCTGCATTAAATCATATCAAGTGTTTGGTATTAATATACGTAATTATCCGTCTCTTTAATACAGTAGCTACATAGCAGTATAATGGTAGTAGCGTGGACTTACCATAAGGTTGGAGTGTCGCTGACTGCTGTATGATCGCTTTGTACCGATTTTTTCGTTTCCTTTTCGACATTGCCGTAGCCTTCGCGCTTCTCTCGGTCCTGGACTTTTTAGGCTATTTGGATTCCTTTCGATGCGAGTTTTCCTCTTACATGCATCTTCCATAATTCCGAACGCTGTTGCATCTTCCATTATTTTGTAATTTTTAATTTAATACCGATTTGAACTTGTTGCAGCGAATATTTGTTTATTACTTTGCGTTCTTGCAGTGCTACGCACGATATTCACAACGATAAGCGAATCAGTGTTTTGTATAGCTAAACGCGTTTCCTTGCTACACTAGTTTACAACTTCACACACAGTAATTTGTAACGATCACGCGAAGAACGTCACAGGCAAAACAAATACTGTATGACAAACTTGTACAGACATGATATATCCGTTGACGGCTCAACCACTGTTTACTTATTAGTCTTGTAGTTATGAGCGATTCAGATCTGACGGAAATCTGCCACAAAACGAAGTTCGACTGACGAGCGAACGGACGTTTAAAAGCCAACAATATTAAAATATCAATTAACTATAATCAACTAATCAAATGTAGCACTGCGCAAAGCTGAACGGACGCAGTAATTAACAACGATGAGCGGCGTCATCATATTCTAATTAAGCCAACAGTCCTGCTGTTCTAGAAATTATGAATGTATTTTCGGCGGTAAAGGTCGGCTAATTGATCCCAGGCGTCGAAAGCAAGTCAACGCTATACGCGAGAAACAACGTCACGTCTTGAAAGGTCATTTTCTGCTTACATAACACAAACTGTGCACCTGTTCTCTCTATCATGCTTTCATCCGAATCACTCTCACTATAGAAACATCGCTAATTTTTGCGAATTCATTGGAATAATAGTGGTAAACAGACAGCGATCTGAACGATGGGCAATAGCGATTGTAAATAGCAAACATTGTTCACTGTCTGTATAACTAATTTGTCCTACCTGCATTACGGCGAGCTCGGACGCATCTAAGCAGCAATTAGGAATGGAATATACGTAGAATTACGATGAACGTAAAAGCTGTTAATTTACGTTTGGTCACTTCCCAAAGCGAAACTGGAAATATTGGTATAAAGTACGCCGACGAACAAAGCTTATTATAACATGCTTAGCTTCCACATACTGTAACTAACCTTACGTAATGGTGTAAAGGAAAGGGCAATTGGCAACTAGCACAAATATTCTTTCTGCTAGAGGGTACTATGTATAAAAATGTCGTTCCCCCCCAGACGAAAACTGACACACCCCTTCCTAACTATTGACAACGTCCGTCTGTGTACCACAAAGTATGCACATCTGACAGTGAGATTTCTACATAGTTGAGCGCAGGTAAAACAAATGATGTCCTGAATACCGGTCAGTACAGTCATCACTGCTCTCATATCGCTACCTGCACCTTCTCAGCCATAACTTGCGCACTGAAGGTGCAAGCATGGAGTCAAAACACTGAGCCGAAACATAGATGCCTGACTAGTAAATCGTACCTATCTGACATACTGTCTCCTCTACTTTCTTTCAGTCACCAGTGTTATTTTGTTACATCTTTCGTGAAAGTAGTAAGAGGATGGTCATTGGCAACAACAGTAAATTCAGATTAATGACAAATTAAATACCAACAGTCATATAGTGATAACTAATACTACACTGCTACACTCGGGTTCACGACGACCTTCAAACGTCATGGCTACGGTTTCTCGAGGTTTGCACAGAGGTAGTATTGACACCAATGCCACGGCCCACCACCTGTCCAGCATCACAAAAGCATACTTACATATTATGTGTGTGTATACATTTTCAGCTCGTTTATTTTCTTTGTATTGTGATGACAAATCCTATAGCACTGGCAAGGAGTGGTCCTCAGCGCTGACATCGACTTCTTGAAAAATGTATATTGTGATGTAGATTAAGGTCCAGCGATTCGCACCCTGCAGCCATTTACACTGGTGGGTCCACGTTTGCAAGTGAGCGACGAAAAACAATTTCAGATTTCGCTTGATACTCTATAGCTTTAAAAATGGAAACGATTTACGGAGTTGTTGCGTAGTGTAATGGTGAAGGTACTAACTTCACATGCAACAGATTGTTGGTTCGGGTCTCGTCAGGTACATTGAAATTTTTAAAAATCTTTATCGAAATGACTGATTATTATTTCTGTTCAGTTAACTGGTTGAAATGTAGATTTTTCTATTCATTTGTCACGCCATATTAGTAATCATATGAAATACATCATTAGTTGTCATTTTGCTTCCTATCAATCTTTTTCCACTCGGAATCCTTGTTCACGTGATTTTGGTTAATGCTACATTTTAACTTCGATTTAATTGCTTCCATTTTGTAGCCTGACATTTCCGTCCATGTTACTGCATTCATTATTTCTGTCTCATTTAGTTTGAATTTCGTTTTACTTATGATCATTGCTTTCATTTAAATCATGATTCACGTTATTTTGTCCATAGTGTAATAAGAATTTATCTTTTAAATGTTTCTATAACAATTGCCATCCATAAAGGCGTACATCTTGTAACGAAAAATACATTTTGACACCACTGCACAGTAAATATAAATATATTACTTTATGTTTTGTTTTGGACTGACAGATCAGCATACTTAAATGTTCAAACATTATGATAGATAAATAAAAATAAACTCACATGCACAAAGGTTACAAGTGGAAAAAGATTGATTGGAACTGAAAATAAGAGCAATTCTATACGTTAAAACGTTTAGACAAAGGAATATAAGTGAAAGAAATTCCATGTTAACCAATTAATCGAATAAAAATGATCAGAGTCATTCGATAAAGATTTAAAAATATAAAAAAATCAATGTACTTGACGAGGTTAGAACCGAAGAATTTTGCATGTTAGGTCAGTACCTCAACTTTTTTTATCTCATTTTGTTCGTTGGATTTGTCCAGGGCGGACGTTTCATGACACCTGTTCAAGTTCATCGTTGACCCGTTCACTCAGGTTTTTCGTTACAGAGGGACACCATTAGGCTGTGCTCCCAGTCTGTAGTTGTTACTCATTTAAAACTATAAATCATCATGCGAAATTCTGATTTTTTTTCATCGATTACTCGCAAAAGAGGGCCCACCAGGGCGAGCTGTTGCAGGATGTGATTCCTTGCACCTTAACCTACATCAATGTACACATTTTTTTCAAAAACTTGACCCTACAACTACGGACCTCTCCTTGAGAGAGATGACCACAGGGTCAATTAGTAAATTTTGCACAAGACTGAACTCAGAAGTCAACTTAGCGGGGGATAGTTCTGCTCAGACAGCATTTACCGTTCTGTCTCTTTTGCTCGATAGACCACACACAGAAATGTAAAGCATAAAGATTTAAGGAATTTGTTCCATTTTAAAATAAAACGCTAGGTATCTTTTCTTCTTTTACAGATGGAGCACGGCGAGTTCATCCCTAAACATTAAACAACACTCACGGATTAGACCCTGGGCCTGACTCGACTGCTGCCTGAAAGGCAGTGAGACGAGTATCTATGGTCGTGGGATATTTGATCAGCTGGTTGCCAGTCCCTCCAGCCATTATCGCCAGTAGATGAAACCTGATGATGTCGCAGCTTTTTTATTCTAGCAGCTCCCCATTTGGCCTTAAAAGGGCTGAGTGGACCCCATAGCAGATCTCCCCATCTCAGAAAGAAAAACCTGCAGAATGTTCCGGGAATTGAACCCGAATCGTCCTGCACAGAATGCAGCGATGCAAAAAATTTTCTTTTGGTGTTCGTTCTTTGGATGTGTTTCTTCATGTTTTTAGTTTGTCAGGAGTTCTCTGAGGATGTCGCATGACATCTTTCACATTCTCTCGATGAGGGTGGCCAGTCCCTTGAGCAAATAGGCTAGAAAAAACTTCTGGCTAAGGAGGCGACCGCTGAACATTTTGAAGCATTTCGCAAAATCAACGCCGTAGCTTTTTAACTTTGACGAATATAAAACGCAAAAGAACGTCTCAAGACAATATTTTAACAAGTTACACAGAAACCAGGTGATTGTGTCCTTGTTGCAACTCACGATTTGTGATACCGCCACGATGCGAAACAGTATCATGTCGAAGTTGGTGGCCATGCATGTAAAATATCGGTTTCATCTTCCAGTAAGGCTATGGCCAATGTTTGCTGCGATACAAAAGGGGCTCCTCTTACTGATTGCCTTGGGAACGAGAAATCACTAATCGGCTTGTTACGCTAGCCCGCTGACCCAAATAAAAGAGAAAGTACATGAAAAGTGTAATATCTTTAGTAAAAATTTAGAAAATGTATTTGCCAAAAGACGCTTATATAAAGAGAAAACTGAAGGATTTTAAGATGAGATTTATGGAACATTCTTCCCATTCACTAATTTTAGCAGCTCCTGACCTGTACCCACAGCTAGAGCAATTTATGACATAAAAGGAGACTACGAGAAGAAGAGCGTTAATTACCTACAAAAGTTTTTCCACTTCAGAGTCGAGGATTTTCTCTCGTCTACATATGAATGTAAATAAGTCTTTCTTGGACATAGCAAAGCCAACAACAAATAAGAAGTGGCCACGCAGTTATAATTTGCGAGCCACATTTCGCAGCTGTTCTAAAGTGAATCGAACCGTCGAAGTGAAGCCAACACGGGACTCGACCGAAGCAGTGAGCTAAGCAGGGGAGCGCGCTAGTGGGGGAGGAGGGAACGAGGTTACAGATGAAAGTCGCCAGCCAAGCTAGCCCAGGCATGCAACAGCGGCCGCCGGGTGCAGGCGCACTCTCGCGTTACGGCGAGGGCCGCTCGCTTCAACATCCGTTTCACCGGCACTCGTTGCCCGAACCTCCACTGCGGTAAAGAAGCACTATGCACTAAACTGCTTCAAGTGTTGCGAAGACACAGATGGCGCTACACTTATAGGGAAGCGGCGAATTATAGAGGTATCGAAAACTGAGTAATACAGCACTTTTTGCTGGAAACTATCGTCTCCAGGGGGAAAACATTAACATAGTTTCGACCTAGATCGACGACGCCCGGGGATAACGGGGTCCCCCTTCCCCTATCTCTCAGGGGAAAAATATAATGTAGTCAGCTGTAATTATTTTAAGGAAATGATTTAGAAATCGGTACGTAGTTTTTTAACTGTTTTGGAACAAACTTTCTTTTGGCTGTTTACAAGACGCCATTCGTCTTGCAAAATATTAAAAATACTCCATACCCCCAAGTCTAGCCCCCCCTCCCCCCCAAAAAAAGAAAATTACCGTACAGGCGCCCTTGGCTTACACTGCAGGTCTAGGCTCAAAATAACATTTCGAACGCCACCCAATGCCCATCCGTTATAGTGTATAAATTTAATAGACCAAAAAATAATCTATTCAAGTAGAAGAGCGTATTACCGAAACGTGTAAAACTTCTGCAAAGTCGCGCGTGGCCAATTTGTGGACACGACAATAAAAGACAATATAGGTGCGAGAAACAGCTGTTGCGTTTCAGATGCCCAGCCGTCAATTGCATGCGCTACTCTTTTACGATGAGTATGCAGAACAACGTTCTCGCCAGTGGTTCATGATTGGAGAGCCTGGCATGACTGTTCGTGAGTGCGTAGACACGTTTATAAGCTCGTTACAATGCTGTCCCCGCTGAGCCTGACTGTCCCTTTGTGCGCACCGGAAAAACACACAGCAGGTGGCTAGCAAGTGCACACACGCATGTACCTGTCCCTCCTGAGAACTCCCAACAGGAACGTTAACGATATACAGGCGAGTAAACACTGGTCGTGAACTAAAAGCGAATGTATTTTGAACATATATCGTGCTTTTTTTGTGTTTAAAGAAGGGATGATTGTAAGATTTTCTTGATCCAAAACATTCAAATAATGTCAATGGTCAAAGATGTTATTTCTGCAAAATTCGCAGGCAAAAATATGGTACTGTGTGTAGCACTATCACACAATACTTTTTGAGTAACATGTAATAACTTTTTAATAACACTTACCTAAAGTCTTTGGGTCTTGCTAGAGTACAATGTCACGTCACAGATGGAAAGCGATGTCCAGGATAAATAAACGAACACAAACAGAAACACTTCTGTGAACCAGTCACCCCGACCAAAATTTTTGCTTCGTGACTGCTATCCGTTCGATGCGCAGAAATCGAAGCAAATGAATTTCACTTCACAGTTCCCAACGAACAGGTGACTCCTACAGCTCGATCACATTCCAAGCAGGCGGTTGCCCACCCGCGGCCGCCGAGGCTGTTAATATCACTGGGAAAGTTGCAATCTTATGCGGAATTGTTCGCTTACGGAGCGCAGAAACGACACGTCATCACGTCGGCCTTCACCTGGCAGCCTGGCAAGCGCGAGCACCGTTACACGAGCGTTGCGGGCGAGCGCGAAGCCCCCAACACCTGCCACTGTCTCCGTCCGACTGCAACACAACGACTGGATCGGCGGCGACAGCTCTGCCCACGCAGCGCCTCCTATGCTACGGTGGCGCTGCCACGCGGCGGCCGTGTACACCAGCCGGCCGCCTACCTCGCTCGTCGTTCCGCTGGACAGCCGGTTCGCTGCCCTTCTGCGTTGCGACTCGCGGTTCTCACTCTGAGAACTGACAGCGTCGTGAAGTACAGAGGGTAGTCACTGGCAGCGCTTATTAGATTCGTAGGTAACTAACTATATTTATGTATGCGATGTATAAACGTGTAAATTCTGTTTGTGTATCCGCAGTATCAATACACGACAGTATATAAATAAATGTAACAGTGTTACATGAATCTGAGGTCTGGAGCTCTCTTACGAATTTTATAAACAGCATAATTTTCTGCTTCATTCATGTTTAATATTTACATTTACTTCAGTACGACGCGTTTCGACGCTAGCTGCTATTTTCAGGTGCACGTCTTATACACTATTTTGTATGACTACATTCCCCAGCGGTACGACGTTTTTTTGTTATCTGTGCCAGCGAGGTTAAGTGGGTAAGTCTTTCCGAGAAATTTACACTGGGATACGATCCATATATTTTTCTGTCTTACTTTAACATGGCATACATTCATTAATATAATATATTACTTATGAACAGAGTGAATGTACACACCAACAGCGTACAAGGACATGGAAAGGTTGATTGAACATTACTGCCGAACAATCATTGAGAAAAGTTACACCCACTAAGCATCTCGGTGTACGCGTAAGGAGCGAACAGAAGTGGAACAACCAACAGAAGTGGAACAACCGCATAAATCTAATCTCAAGAAAGGCGGATGTTAGATTTCTTAGAAGAAACATCAGGGAGAGTGGTCCACCCACGAAGGAGCTATCTTACAAAACCCTCGTTCGACTACTATTTGAATACTGTTCGTCAGTCTGGGGTACGTAACAGGTAAGACAGAGAGAAAATAGAGAAGATCCAAAGAAGAATAACCCCATTTCGCTACAGAGTTATGTAAGCTCAAAAGCATCACAGAGATACTCATCCGCCTCCAGTGGTAGAGGCTACAACATGGACGTTACGTGTGTTACTGTTAAAATTTGGAGAGTGTCCGCTCCTAGAATAGTCAACCAGTATATTGCCTTCTCCCACCCATATCATGCTAAACGTCAGATCAAAACTAGGGAGATTCTAGTCGATACTAAGTCTTAGAACTAATGACGGCATTGGGAGAACCAGTCCTGACAAAACTCTACCATCCGGTGAGCAAGATGTATGAGACAGGCGAAATACCCTCAGACTTCAAGAAGAATATAATAATTCCAATCCCAAAGAAAGCAGGTGTTGACAGATGTGACAATTACCGAACTATCAGTTTAATAAGTCACGGCTGCAAAATATTAACGCAGATTCTTTACAGACGAATGGAAAAACTAGTAGAAGCCAACCTTGGGGAAGATCAGTTTGGATTCCGTAGAAATGTTGGAACACGTGAGGCAATACTAACCTTACGACTTATCTTAGAAGAAAGATTAAGAAAAGGCAAACCTACCTTTCTAGCATTTGTAGACTTAGAGAAAGCTTTTGACAATGTTGACTGGAATACTCTCTTTCAAATTCTAAAGGTGGCAGGGGTAAAATACAGGGAGCGAAAGGCTATTTACAATTTGTACAGAAACCAGATGGCAGTTATAAGAGTCGAGGGGCATGGAAGGGAAGCAGCGGTTGGGAAGGGAGTGAGACAGGGTTGTAGCCTCTTCCCGATGTTATTCAATCTTTATATTGAGCAAGCAGTAAAGGAAACAAAAGAAAAATTTGGAGTAGGTATTAATATCCATGGAGAAGAAATAAAAACTTTGAGGTTCGCCGATGACATTGTAATTCTGTCAGAGACAGCAAAGGACTTGGAAGAGCAGTTGAACAGAATGGACAGTGTCTTGAAAGGAGGATATAAGATGAAAATCAACAAAAGCAAAACGAGGATAATGGAATGTAGTCGAATTAAGTCGGATGATGCTGAGGGAATTAGATGAGACACTTAAAGTAGTAAAGGAGTTTTGCTATTTGGGGAGCAAAATGACTGATGATGGTCGAAGTAGAGAGGATATAAAATGTCGATTGGCAATGGTAAGGAAAGCGTTATTGAAGAAGAGAAATTTGTTAACATCGAGTATAGATTTAAGTGTCAGCCAGTCGTTTCTGAAAGTATTTGTATGGAGTGTAGCGATGTATGGAAGTGAAACATGGACGATAAATAGTTTGGACAAGAAGAGAATAGAAGCTTTCGAAATGTGGTGCTACAGAAGAATGCTGAAGATTATATGGGTAGATCATACAACTAATGAGGAGCTATTGAACAGAATTGGGGAGAAGAGGAGTTTGTGGCACAACTTGACAAGAAGAAGGGACCGGTTGGTAGGACATGTTCTGAGGCATCAAGGGATCACAAATTTAGCATTGGAGGGCAGCATGGAGGGTAAAAATCGTAGAGGGAGACCAAGAGATGAATGTAGGTTGCAGTAAGTACTGGGAGAGGAAGAAGCTTGCACAGGATAGAGTAGCATGGAGAGCTGCATCAAACCAGTCTCAGGATTGAAGACCACAACAACAACAACAACAACAACAACAACAACAACAACAACTAAGTCTTACAAGCAGTCGTTCTTTCGGAGTACCTTTCACGACTGGAATAGGAAAGGGGGTAAGCGACAATGGCGCATGAAATATCCTCGGCCACACACTCTAAGTCATTGCCAAATATAGACGTAGGTGCCGACAGGTCGTTATGTGTAGCAGGATATTTTTTGCAGCTGAAGTTAACACAGACATATGTACAAGATAATCGACAAATTGAGAGTAAGGTAGATGGTTGTGACTAATGGTGCTGGAGAAGCATACTGCGAATAATCTAAATTAGTAAACAACTAATTAACCAAAGGTAGAAGAGATAAATCCAAAAATCTCGTTCAGGATTTGGATGACCAAGCTTGAATGGCTATTACGGAACGGCATCATGATACAGAAAACTTATTGGAGAGAGATAGTTAAGATGACGAAAGCAGAAAGAATCAGGATTAAAAAAATTTTCTCGTGGACTCGATTGTTATCTTAACAGCTGCTATTGGTCTGAGATTATCAATATTCATTCGTTTAGCCGTCGAACTGTACAAAGAAGCTATCCATTAAGTCATCATAGAACATAATAGACCTAAGGCCACACAACAACAACAACAATAGAAGTAGCTGAAGTTGATTAGACGTACTACTGTGAACCATGTTAGGAAGACTTTCGTCTGAAGCAACCAGTCAAGTTGGGAACTTGGTAATAGGCTATGGAATCAGTAGTTAGCATGGAATGAAAGACACGTTTCCACGTATCACTGGTGGACTGTAAATCTAAATCTTGAGAGTTCAGTTGGCACAACAAATTGGAGTAGTGCTACAGATGTGCCATACTCATCCCAGTAATTCGCCAGAGTTTGTTGCATGCATGTGGACATGTGCCTACATTTCTTTGGACAGGATGGCGTTGGTGGCAGATCAAAGTCACGGCCACCTCTAATGTGTTCTCAATAGAGAGAGTGATATGTCGGCTGGCAACACATTGTGCCCTTTCTCGAGCCTCGCTTAAATTTGCACCAAAGCATCCGTTCAGTAAACGAGAGGCGGTGTAGAGATGAAAGGCATTTTCTTGAGAACTAGAGGTCTACATCTTATATTTACTCTGGCTGGAATTGCTGGGTGCTTGTAGTTCCGCGAAAGTCCGTCAGACGTCAATACAGCCGCTTTGGACTGCGGGAGCAACCGCACTCGATTTCGAGCGTCTCACCCTCGGATTGTCCTACAATCTACTATAGTTACCAGAGCATCGCTCAGTTGCACGCTGTTGGGTGGGACGTGCAGGCGCGAGGAGGGAGAGTGCGAAAGCGAAACTTAATTTAAAATAAAATATCCTGAGCATGAACAACAATAGTTGTAACAACGTTTAGGAGAGATTTTCGTTAGTGACTGGTAAGGATGTCGGCTACAGGTACTGTGGCAAGTGCTCTGCTGTCCTGTTTTTCAGATCCGCCACCAAACGTCTGATGGCACAAGTCTACAGAACACTACAAAGTGTACATTCTGAAGCCTTAGTAGTTTCAGTGAAAGCTACAGTAATTAATAAGGTCCCTAGAAATGTGTGCCAGAGTTTTTTGTCCATTTACATTAACATTAGTTGTAGGATTTCGCTCTTTATGTCTGAAGCTTGTAAATGTCGGTTCAGAATTGGGTAATGTTGAACGTTTCCAACATTTTGTCTCACCCTATTACGGTAGCACGAAACACTGAGAGACACGCCGATGAAATACGAGCGAGTATGATGCTAGCATTACCCAGGCCATAGGCGTGAATGCATATGGATGTATAGCGGATATGTGGACCGATGGATACAGGAAAATGCGTTACCTATCTAGTACTGCCCACTTTGATTATCAAGACTAGGCACTGCGAAATATGATATTGGTGACAACTCACTTTTCTGAGAAGAAGAAAAAAATATGAGCAATTTATTAAGAACTACGTCGAGGAAACATTTTCCAAAGTGTTAGGAATAAATTCGTAGCATTTTAATAAGGTTTCATTTGCCACTGACCAAGGCACTAATATATGCAATCCTTTCAGCATTATGCATGGATTACACGTATTTCGAATACTGTCCTAAAACACTTGATGGATGACGATTAATTGATAAATTGGCTCGGAGTGGTTTATCCACGACTTAAGCTGCTACTGACAGCGTGCGTTTCATGCAGAAAACTGGCGTCGTGAATTCGATGCAAACAAGTTTGGATAAAGAAACGGAGAGGAAGTGGAACAACTTGTTTAGAATGCTACAGTATATAGTAAGGCAGTAGTAAGGCAACACGGGAAAATTATGGAATGGCGGCCGGAGAGAGGTGTATCTGAAAAACTTACTGGTTACAAAAGCAACTCTGCAAAAGACATCGTGACATTTCTAGAGCCATTCAAAGATGGAAGAAGAACGCTGGAAGGCCAAAAGTTTCCATATATATATATATATATATATATATATATATATATATATATATATAATTTAAACGTATCTTCGGGCTCTGTATTACAGTGACTTTCAGTATGTGCGACGTTAAGGTGTACCACGAGTGATCCTGGTCGCGTCTATTTCAAGGTACGACAACCGTCACAAGTGCATCAAGGCTGTTGTTAGGAGTACTACTCGGAACAGCAGATATAGTTTCTACATTAGCCTGCTCATTCACCTGACATGCCATTCAGTGGTGTATCTGGCTTTCTGTGTGTGGAGTGATAGACCTTAACATTCACCTAGTAGCCAGTGGAACTGACTCTGATAGAGTTTGTTTGTAATATTTTTATCATGTCATCTACCAAGTTTGTTTGATTCAATTTCATTGTGCGGCGCGGAGTCACGACAGGTATTTTGTATACGTAATTTTGGTATGTTCCTCCTTACCGTGTCTCTACGGGTATACAGGGTGTATCTAAAAGAATCATCCCATTTTTAATACCTTCTCAAAGGTGAAACTTCCTGGCAGATTAAAACTGTGTGCCGGACCGAGACTCGAGCTCGGGACCTTTGCCTTTCGCGGGTAAGTGCTCTACCAACTGAGCTACCCAAGCACGACTCACGCCCCGTCCTCACAGCTTTACTTCTGCCAGTACCTCGTCTCCTACCTTCCAAACTTTACAGAAGCTCTCCTGCGAACCTTGCAGAAGTAGCACTCCCGAAAGGAAGGATATTGCGGAGACATGGCTTAGCCACAGCCTGGGGCATGTTTCCAGTATGAGATTTTCACTCTGCAGCGGAGTGTGCGCTGATATGAAACTTCTGGCAGATTAAAAGTGTGTGCCGGGCCGAGACTCGAACTCGGGACCTTTGCCTTTCGCAGGCAAGTGCTATACCAACTGAGTTACTGTAGCGGTAAGGAACGAGTCGAAAGTTATAAGCGAAAACCGTTCTGACATTTTTGACAGGAATGTGTGTACCGATACTGTTGTTATTAAGATTGTAGCGTAGGTAACTTTCAGAGGTGGTAGGTGGACCAAAACAAAAAAGGGTCTAGTATATATGGGCTCTTAAATGCATACCTTAAGAGCTAAGAGCATTTTTTTTTTTTTAATAGAGGAGATGTCTGTCACAGTAGCGAAGACGAACAATTTCCCATAACTCCTCAGCTATGAATTTTACAGCCCAAGTTTACTCGACATTTTTTCCTTGTTTTCGTCTCTGAAAGTTGCCTATCCTGCAGTATAAGCAAAAACAGTACCGATACATGTATTCCATCGGAGAGGTACAAGAACGTGTTCATCTTATAACTCACGACTCGTTCGCTCCCGGTACAGGGAAACTTACCTCAAATTGATAGATTTATCCTTCTCCATCAACCTAGAAAGTTTCTAACATCATTACGGAATCACCTTGTACATAGGCCTACATACAATACATTTACAGTCGTCGGCGCCTATGCAAATGCCGAACCACTCACTCAGCTCCATTCCAGAAATTTCATTTGACACAAGGGTGAAACACACTTAGTACGTGTGAATGATACGTATATAGATTACACGCTTAACATTCTTCTATCATTCTAACCTTTTTGCCCATTTTAAAGTGACTATTGAAAGCCCGTGACTGTGAAAACTATTGTTTCGGTTTTGGCTGCACTCATTATTTCTTTTGTTCGTTTAACGAATCATTTCGGGAAATAATTCCCATTGCTAACTGAATTTTTATTACACTATAACGTCGTAAATGTTATGGTGGTGTTTGTGAGCTGCTACTTCGTTACTGTAACATCACTGAAAATCAAACTAGTGAAAATTACTCATTACTATTTTTTGACCTACAGTTAGTGAGGCATCTGAAAGTAAAGTCTCGCGGGATTTTGTGCGTTTCGTTATGAAGAAACTCATAATGTAAATCTACACATACCCCGAAAAAAATAGAAACACAATTAAAAAAATCAAACACAGCGGTAGGATATAAGTCAAAAGCATTAACCAGATGTTATGCTACAGATCGTCAACAGATGTTACTTATTAGTACGAGAAAGGTACTTTTTAGTAACATAAAGAACGCTGCCTGCTTTTGTAACAACGACATACCTACTTGTTTCCACACAATATTGAATAGAAAAGTCTTAAAGCGACTTAGAGAATTTCTACAAAGTTTGGACAATATTCTTAACATGCAAAATTAAAATAATGGTGCTTAGAAATAATTGAAAGGACGTCATATTCGGCTCATGGCTGTGAAGGGTTTTATTTTTATTATTACAATTTCGGTATGTACACTGTTATCAAAGATAAAACCCATGACAGCCATAACCGTATTATGATGCAGTTCAATAGTTTATGCAGATTTTTCACCCGTCACATTAAGTTAAACCGCGGAAAAAAGTAACAGTGCAGTAGCTCTTTAAGTACACAAGCACAAAAAAGTCGCTATATTCAGAAGATAACATCTATGCTCTGTTGATGATCTCAAGTATTGTTTGTTTATGACTGATCATTTTATGTTCCAGTTCTTGGCGTCCACGTATGAACTGTGTAGGTATTGATCGCCATGTATTTGTGTCTGCATAAAAGAACATTCAAACTCCTTACGTACATTTATTTTCATATTCATCAGTATTTACGGGATAAGAATCGCCAGTAACGCTACATTTTCGGATGCTTTGGATTACGGCGAAGTTACCATAACGATGTAACATCTCACTCATGGCAAGCGTCCTATTTCAGACGTTATACCGTAATTAAAAGAAATAATTGGGAGTAGGAAATATTTCTAGAATTGTGTCGTGTAGAAGATAAAAAGAGATAAATAATAATCCCGATAATCCTGACTACAGTGGCAACTGTATTTGTGTTAAGAAAAATGTAACCGATCCTGTCACCCTAGGGTCGTTCTAAGGCTACGAACGTAACATTTGTACAGTTGCAACGAAGTATTATGAAATGAAATACGAGTAACCCCCCCCCCCCCCAAAAAAAAGTAGTCAGAGAATGGAACACAAGAGTAGTATAAGAGTGGGTTGCAAAAAGAAGATCCTTAAAGTAAATTGCATTGCTTTTGCAGATTATATGGCCCTGTTTGCTGAAACAATGGAAGAAGCACGGGAGCAAATCCTTGAACTAAAGAAACAAGCAGCTAAAATTGGTCTTCACATCTCCTCTGAAAAAACTAAGATATTGACAAACATCAAGCACTCATGTAAATACCTCAAAGTTCAAGAACAGAAGATTGAAATAGTAAAAGAATTCAAATATATCGGAGAATGGATTAGTTGGAATGCTGGGGAAAGCAAAGCAATGGAATCCAGAAAAAATAAACTTGAATTGGCCTTCCAACTAACAAAAAATACATACAACAAAAAATCCCTTTCATGGGGGTCCAAAATTACACATTACAAGACAGTGATTAACCCAGAAGCACTGTATGCAGCAGAAACACTTAACATGAATTTCAAATGCCAAATGGAGAAACTTGAGGTAAAGGAAAGAAAAATTTTAAGAAAAATCATTGGGCCAAAATTTCAAGACAATAAGATTATATACATCAAAAATGAAACTCCCTACAAGAAAAATTGAAAAACTTTCAGATTCTATGCGAAAAAGGAGAATAAATTTTTATGGTCATCTTCTCAGAATGAATTCCAACAGATTAACTAAACAAATCTTTGACTTCTTCCGTAACCGAAAAACGAAGCCCAACTGGTTTAAAGAAACTGAGAAAGACCTAGTGGAATTAAATATTCAGAAAATTCACTTATTGATCGAACTGCTAAATTAATTACTAAAGATGAAAACATAAGGTTCCAAGACAAATCCACACAGAAGTCCAAATCCTTCATATCGGAAGAAGAGAGGAGAAGAAGATCAGAAAGAATGAAGAAATACTGGGCCCTAAGAAAAGAACAACGCACAAAGAAATGATTGATCCAGCGTACCCCAAAGACGGTGAAACGAAAGAAGAAGAAGAAGAAGAACAATAAACAGCGAAGTTTTATTGCTGCGACCCGTGTTGATGTGACACTAAGCAAAGGAACAGGAAGTGTTACAGGCGTAACACAACCTACAGTTCTCATGGAATGAGCCACTACTGTAAAATGGTACTGCCAGAAAAACCCTGAAAAGTAAGAGCAACGCGATTTTTTTGCAGTTAATTTCACAATAGTGCCTTGAAACCGCTAGTCTGGGGCATCGACAGCTAACTGCAAGCCAGTTACTCTACACTTCAAAGCGGCTTCGTGAATGTTCCGCAAGCCCAAATGACCTTCGCAGCACTAGAGAACAGCTGTGCTGCGAAGCCGTATAAGGCAGCAAGGGTCGTCCAGCCCGCATACCTACGCATAGCCGCTTCCACATCGCTGGCAACGTGTTGCTCATTTCGTGGCGCGGGTTTCTTGTCTACCCGTGTTACACCCTGAATAGGATACAGCATCCACAGATACACCTTTACGAGTACATAATTTCAGAGACGGAAAAGTCGCAGCCATACGGTAAAGGTATCAGTTTACACAACGGACGCTTGAGGTAAACCCGGTAAGAATGCCGAGTACAGAGCGAAGGATTACACAGGCCAACCTGAACTCCCCCTACAAAATTCCAGAGGTGGTTTAGGGAAATTATCTGAGTATTTTCGTGTGAGGGTCTCGTGATCTCCGGTGGCTCGTTACAGAGTAGTAATATAATTAAGATTAGGAATGTTTCATGTCAAAAGTGAAGCAAACCGCAATGTTTGTTTGAGAATCATTTGACTTCACTAGAAATTGCTCTAACATACTTTACTGTACAAGGGGTAATTTAGCTTAGCTCTTCAACTCAGTTATTTCCTGAACCGTCTAAGAAATCGTAATTCCCTTTTCACATGAACGAATTGTAAAAAATTCATTAAACGACGTTTACCCACACAAAAGACTTATTACAACACAGCACAGAGAATCTCTTCCATGCTTAATTTTAAATGGCACCGAAATAACATTTTCTCCTTCCGCAAAGAACAAGGGGATAATCCTAGACCACCACTTAGACTGGACTGAACACACTACTGCAGTCTGCAAGAAAGTTTCTGCATCCCTTCATTGTCTACAGAAATATAAAAAAGTATTTCCATTCGAGCTTAAGAAGAAGCTCGTAGAATCTCTAACATTCCCTATTCTCGACTATGGCGATGCTATTCTTCAAGGACTTTCGTACGAAACTCTCGCAGGCGTGAACTGGCGATGAATGCTAGCGTCCGATAAATTTGTGACGATCGTTATTACGATCATATCACTCCAGCCTATGAACAATTATCGTGCTGATAAACGTAGGGACTACCACACTTTATGTTTACTCCATCGTCTTCTCAACCATCAGACTCCGTCTTACTTATCCGCAGCCAGCACATTACTATCTGAACCGCGCAGCAGAAATACTACGCGTCATCTGCACTCCTGCTGGTTAATCTGCTGATGGTGTGATGCACGGTAAGCGTGGAAACAAGTTTTGCGCGCAACAGGCGAACAACTGGGGGCTGACTTATTCCTGGAATCTAGCAATTTCTCTGTAGCTAACATGCAGAAGCGGGAACATCTACTTCGTTCGCTCCGCTCGTTGTCTTGCTCCTCATCTTGGGCTTAGTATTTCAGTGCTATTCCTAAACAGTTTTTTACACATTCGCTGAATTGTTATTCTTGTTGGCTATGAAGCCAAAATCATGATTGTGTAAAGTAAATGAACAATTAACAGTGAAATGACGGAAATTTCTTTCAAAAAATTCTACATTGCTGTGATCCCCACAAAGGAAAGGTAATTAACTATTCAATCAGTTCAACTAATCTTCCAAATCGTTTGCGTTCTTTGACAAAACTGCAGTGTCAAGGGCAAAAATAGACGTTTTTATTTCTTCTCCCTGAACTTTAGTTCCATTTACAAATTTCTCCTTGACTGCACTTACAACTCGTTCAATATAAGGACTAAATAACAATCCTTTCTTACTGTCTTCTCAACTACTACTTGCTTTTGACGTCCCTCGACTCATATGAGGGAACTACTACTTGCTTTTGACGTCCCTCGACTCATATGAGGGTCACTCCAAAAGAAATGCATACTATTTTTGTTAAATCCATGTTTTATTCTACATGTATCGAAGTTTTACAGTGTGTAGATACATCCTTTAGGAACAATATTTTCATTTCTCCACATAATTTTCATCCCTCTCAACTGGCTTATGCCGTCTTGGAACCAGCGCCTGTATACCTGCACGGTAAAATTCTGGAACAACCTGTTGGACCCACTGTTTGGCAGCATGCACAAGGGAGTTATCATCTTCAAACATTGTTCCATGAAGAGAGTCTTTCAGTTTCCCAAAGAGATGATAGTCACATGGAGCCAGCTCAGGACTGTAAGGCGGGTGTTTCAGTGTTGTCCATCCGAGTTTTGTGATCGCTTCCATGGTTTTTTGACTGACATGTGGCCGTGCATTGTCGTGCATAAGCAAAACATCCTGCTTTTGCCGATGTGGTCGAACACGACTCAGTCGAGCTTGAAGTTTCTTCACTGTCGTCACATATGCATTAGTCAGCACTCACCAATTCGTTAACTCTCTGCACATTGTCTGGAGTGTGTGCAGTACGAGGCCTGCTGCTGGGAGGACAATCCTCAATATTGCCGTGCCCGCTTTCTTCACGTAACCTGCTTGCCCACCGACTAACTGTACTGCGATCGACAGCAGCATCTCCATACACCTTTTTCAACCTCTTGTGGATGTTTCTCACTGTCTCGTTTTCACAGCACAGGAATTCTAAGACAGCACGTTGCTTCTGACGAACGTCAAGTGTAGCAGTCATCTTGAAGACAGGCTGTGACGGCGCCACTCACGGGAACAGGTTGAACTAAGTTTGAAAACAAGAGGGAAGGATGTATCTACACACTGTAAAACTTCCACACATGCAGAACGAAAACAGTATTTTTACAAAAAAAGTGTGCATTTCTTTTGGAGTGACGCTCGTATAACTGCAGTCTGGTTTCTGTACAAGCTAAAGGTAACCTTTCGATCCGTGTATTTTATCCCTGATACCCTCAGAATAACAAAGTATGTGTTCCAGTCAACACTGTACAGACTAAAAGTTAATAATGATTCTGTAAGTTACTGTGTTTTGTGATGCGAGAATTTTGTTTTATTTATTTGTTGCGTGGTGTGTGTTCTTTTGGACATGTCCGAGAGAACAGACACCACACATTTATATAATTGATTCGCCTCGATGAGCAATGAATCCACAATCTTCAGTGGGGATATATAAGGTGGCGCACGAAAAACCGGCCCCGAGCACAGACTGTTCGCCAGTTACGCACGATTTGTTGACCGCTACGAGCAGAATAGATAAACATGTAATGAGTAGGCAGGAGAGAAAAAACAAATAAGTTAATGCACACAACAACTTCGAAGCGATTGGTGGGCGACAGAGACCAGTCTAGTACTCGGGGCAGATTTTTCGTGCGCCACCCTGTATATTCCGTTCGATCTCTGGCGGGAATCTAAAATTAGCGAGCAAGGAGGACACGGAGAGGACTGCAGACAAGTGGTGGTGCTAGGTGGGAATGTCAGTCGGCCGGACAGCGTGCCAAGATAGTCAGCGCATTTGCGATATTCTTGTGTCCGGCAACCGCCTAGTAAGCAGGAGATCCCAGGTTCTAGTCCCGGTCCGGCACACATTTTCACTCGTCGCTGCTGATTCCGCAAAAAGTGCCGATGTAGCTGATATCAATAGTTTCTTACCTTTCCTTTCTTTCCTCACCCCTTCACTTTAAATTTGCATAATTTTGTTTTAACTGTGTAATGTATCACTTATGTAATATACTGCGGGCTTAATGGCATGTACAGCAAAAATTAAAAGAACAGTATCGTAAAATTTGAGTTTCATCTTGCTTAGTCTCTCAAATTTGGTAATAAATAAATGTCGTGTGACTAGGGGCTCCCGTTGGGTAGACCGTTCGCCGGGTGCAAGTCTTTCGATGCGACGCCACTTTGGCGACTTGCGCGTCGATAGGGATGAAATGATGATGATTAGGACAACACAACACCCAGTCCCTGAGCGGAGAAAATCTCCGACCCAGCCGGGAATCGAACCCGGGCCCTTAGGATTGACAGTCTGTCGCGCTGACTACTTTTTTTTATATATTTCTTTTTTATACAAATGGATAAAGGAAAGCCGTTCCTCTCCGGCTACATAAACAGAACAATAGGAAGTCGTCCCGTTACGACATACGGATGCTCCATACTATAGCCCGCTGCGAATTTTTCGTCTCGATGCTGTGTTGTTTCCGTTGTTTGTTCAATCTCATAAAAAATGGAACTGTAAAGGGGTGCTATGGTTGTCTTCTCATGTCATCGATACTCCAGCTGCGTGGCGGATCATGGAATGCGCTCCAAAGAAAATTAGAAAAATATTGCCTGTATTTAGGGTTCTTGACGATCGCACAATGTCGTTCGTTGAGGTAATACAAAAAATCGGGTACTGTCTTTTCGCCATTACCTAACAGGTAGTGAACAGCGTGGCCGCTAATCCACGTCACAGAGTTCGTTTCTGCTCTTGGGAAATACATCTCATCGGGGAAAAGAAGTGATCGGGCAGTTATCCTGTCGGGAGTCGTGCGTGTGAGAAAAGCCAATATCTGGCACACCAAATACCAAACGTCCATGGCCGACCCGCATTCGAAACGATGTTCATCCGTGTCAATCACTTGGCATGTGCCACACAAGGGTGAATCGGGGAGGTGGATGTGATGTAGGCGGGACTGGCACAACTGTCCCATTAACAGTTACGTACCATGCAGATTGCCGTCAGTATCAAGGGTGGTGGCATTCACTGCCTGCCACACAGCAAGCCACTTCGTAGTGGGGTGTTTGTGACCACTCAGCTACCGGGGGCAGGCTCTCACATTTGGTGACCTTATGATTAGGATAACTCTTACACGAACAGAATATAGGATTTAAATAATCTGCTGGTGTAGAATCGTAAGGAGTTACTAGTCCTTGATCCTATAGTGGTGACTTGGATGTTTGCATGATGGAAACGCATTCTTATGACGAATATCAGGTGTCATCCAAACCATGTGCTGTCCGTAAGCCAGCTGTAGGGAGAGCAAGTCGCAGATTTATAGCACGAGTGGAATCTGTGCCGTCTTGATTCATCCCGTTCTCTTTTCCACGTGCTTCGTTTCCTCGCTTTCAAGTTCTGGGATGTGATCGGATCCATTGAAATTGCTGTTATGTAAGTGTCCTTTCTATGTTACGTCCCTTGTAATGAAGTCCACGTAATCATTAAGTTGTGTGCCTTGGTGCGCTGTTATTGGAGATAGTGCACCGAAGTTCCATTTCGCTGTAGTGAGCATTCCTGTTATTTTGCGGTTACTACTCGGCAGCGTCGGGAGATAAAAAGAGTGAAGGCAAGTCAGTTGAATGGTCGGGAAGCAAGGCTCTCGCAGGCACCGTCTGTCTGTGACCCCCTACCAGCGTACGGCGACGACGTTCAGGCACCGCGCCCAGTGTCAAAGTGTGCCTCTGGCACGCATGCCTGCCGTGTGGCCGCACTGGATCGCGACCGTGTCGCCTTCGCAGGCCTCAGCGCTGCCTGCCAGGGCACTGAGTCACCAGCGGCGCCAAAGGCGTTCACACCAGTTGGCGATCAAAGAGGGGGGGGGGGGGGGTGGTACTGAAGGAAGAGGTCCGGGGTTCGCGACACACCACTCCGCCAACATTTTTATAAAAGCATCATGTTTATACACTTATTGCTTTCCAAGTTTTTGGAAAATAAATTAAATACAGCAAAAGTGAAAAATTCCGCCTTTGTTTTAGTAATTTCATTGCTGTGTAAGACACCACCAAGAAAATAAACTATTTAAGTAATTAGAAATACGCAGACGTGCATGTTTCAATATATATACACTACTGGCCATTAAAATTGCTACACCACGAAGATGACGTGCTACAGACGCGAAATTTAACCGACAGAAAGAAGATGCTGTGATATGCAAATAATTAGCTTTTCAGAGCATTCACACAAGGTTGGCGCCGGTGGCGAAACCTACAACGTGCTGACATGAGAAAAGTTTCCAACCGATTTCTCATACACAAACAGCAGTTCACCGGCGTTGCCTGGTGAAACGTTCCTTTGATGCCCCGTGTAAGGAGGAGAAATGCGTACCATCGCGTTTCCGACTTTGGTAAAGGTCGGATTGTAGCCTATCGTGATTGCGGTTTATCGTACCGCGACATTGATGCTCGCGTTGGTCGAGTTCCAATGACTGTTAGCAGAATATGGAATCGGTGGGTTCAGGAGGGTAATACGGAACGCCGTGCTGGATCCCAACGGCGTCGAGGTGACAGGCATCTTATCCGCATGGCTGTAACAGATCGTGCAGCCACGTCTCGATCCCTGAGTCAACAGATGGGGGGCGTTTGCAAGACAACAACCATCTGCACGAACAGTTCGACGACGTTTGCAGCAGTATGGACTATCAGGTCGGAGACCATGGCTGCGGTTATCCTTGACGCTGCATCACAGACAGGAGCGCCTGCCATGGTGTACTCAACGACGAACCTGGGTGCACCAATGGCAAAACGTCATTTTTTCGGATGAATCCAGGTTCTGTTTACAGCATCATGATGGTCGCATCCGGGTTTGGCGACATCGCGGAGAACGCACATTGGAAGCGTGTATTCGTCATCGCCATACTGGCGTATCACCCGGCGTGATGGTATGGGGTGCCACTGGATGATAATGCACGACCGCGGATTGCAGGCCTTTCTGGATACAGAAAATGTTCGACTGCTGCCCTGGCCAGTACATTCTCCATATCTCTCACCAATTGAAAACGTCTGGTCAATGGTGGCCGAGCAACTGGCTCGTCACAATACGCCAGTCACTACTCTTAATGAACTGTGGTAACGTGTTGAAGCTGGATGGGCAGCTGTACCTGTACACACCATCGAAGCTCTGTTTGACTCAATGCCCAGGCGGATCAAGGCCGTTATTACGGCCAGTGATGGTTATTCATGGTATTGATTTCTCAGGATGTATGCACCCAAACTGCGTGAAGATGTAATCACACACCAGTTCTAGTATAATATATTTGTCCAATGAATACCCGTTTATCAAATGGTTCAAATGGCTCTGAGCACTATGGGACTTAACTTCTGAGGTCATCAGTCCCCTAGCACTTAGAACTACTTGAACCTAACTAACCGAAGGACATTACACACATCCATGCCCAAGGCAGGATTCGAACCTGCGACCGTAGCGCCGGCCGAAGTGGCCGTGCGGTTAAGAGCGCTGCAGTCTGGAACCGCAAGACCGCTACGGTCGCAGGTTCGAGTCCTGCCTGGGGCATGGATGTTTGGGTTGTCCTTGGGTTGGTTGGGTTTAACTAGTTCTGAGTTCTAGGGGACTAATGACCTCAGCAGTTGAGTCCCATAGTGCTCAGAGCCATTTTGCGACCGTAGCGGTCGCGCGGTTCCAGACTGTAGCGCCCAGAACCGCTCGGCCACCCCGGCCGGCACCCGTTTATCATCTGCATTTCTTCTTGGTGTAGCAATTTTAATTGCCAGTGGTGTACATTAGAAATAAGCAGACGTGCAGGTTTCATAAATATGACAATTACATATCTGTTAATTAGTATATATTTGATGAACTGCGTTTTTAATGATATAGGTGTTCAAATTGAACGGAAGAAACAGAAAAAATAGTGACCGAAACGAGAAACGAACCAGCAATTACCAGTCTCGAGTGCTACTGTTTTTTTTCTACCTGCATGTACATTACGCTTCATGGATATGTTAGTGCAACATGAACCTCTGTTTAAAAATTTGCATCGGCCAGGAATCAAACCTACGACCATATGTGACAGGCGAGTTTTCTACTAAAGAGCTACGCGGTCCGTCAACAGCAAACAGCCTTACTTTAGCATATTAAAGACGGTCTGAAAACTTTAATTCGATCTTGTCGAGAATGTTTGAGAGTTGCATTGACTTGCTTTGGTTGACTGATGTTTGAGTTCTGAACTTCACTACCATAAATATAACAATATACAAAAATCCAATTTCCGTGTGCTCTTCTTGTAAATGAAATACTGATAATCGTCAGAGGAAGCTTCAGTTTTATATTGCGGAAATCGTGGCTTTGTCGAAGTAGAGACACTACAACGCTATTATAGTTCTTACACCAAGTGCATGACACATGCACGAGTCTCAACTCTTCAGAGGAATACGTTTCGAATCCTATACTGCCCTGAACTGCATTTTCTTGCAAGTTATGTTAAAGTGATGTAGTAATCAATGATGTACGTAACTAATTATTAATACAACACACATCAAAAAACGTTTTGCATCACGCCGTTTTCCAGAACTCCTGAAGATCGATGTTTACTGTGGATATTGTATCACAGACACAATCACTTTGACTGATCAGAGATGTCGCTAAACCCGCCCAAAGATATAAACAACCATGCATGAGCAGCGCCTATTAGACGGAGGGGATCCGACAGCCGATCAGTTCCAGTCATTTCACCAGGAAGGATGTATACGGCTCGTGTTGTCTGTAGTTCAACCATGCCTTGACGGCCAATGCCGCGGTTCGATCGCATCCGCATTGTTACTTTGTGCCAGGAAGGGCTCTCAACAAGGGACGTGTCCAGGCGTTTCGGAGTGAACCAAAGGCATGTTGTTCGGATATGGAGGAGATACAGAGAGACGGGTACTGTCGATGACATGCCTCTTTCAGACCGCCCAAGGGCTACTGCTGCAGTGAATAACCATTATCTACAGATTATGGCTCGGAGGAACCCTGACAGCAACGCCATCATGTTGAATAATGCTTTTCGTGCAGCCACAGGACGTCGTGTTACGACTCAAACTGTGCGCAGTAGACTGCATGATGCCGAACTTCACTCCCGACGTCCATGGCGAGGTCCATCTTTGCAACCACCATCAACGCGCTGCAGATGGGCCCAGCAACAGGCCAAATGGACTGCTAAGGATTGGCATCACGTTCTCTTCACTGGTGAGTGTCGCATATGCCTTCAATCAGACAATCGTCGGTGACGTGTTTGGAGGCACCTCAGCAAGGCGGAGGTTCCCTGCTGCTTTGGGGTGTCATTTTGTGTGGCCGACGTACGCCATTGGCGGCCATGGAAGGTGCCGTAACTGCTGTACGATACGTGAATGCCATCCTCCGACCGATAGTGCAACCGTGTCGGTAGCATATTGACGAGACATTCTTCTTCATGGACGACAATTCGCGCCCCCATCGTGCACATCTTGTGAATGACTTCCTTCAGGATAACTACATCGCTCGACTAGAGTCGTCAGCATGTTCTCTAGACATGAACTCTATCGAACATGCCTGGGATAGATTGGAAAGGGCTGTTTATAGACGACGTGACTCAGCATCCACTCTGAGGGATCTACGCTGAATCGACGTTGAGGAGTGGGACAATGTGGACCAACAGTGCCTTGATGAACTTGTGGATAGTATGCCACGACGAATACAGGCATGCATCAATGCAAGAGGACGTGCTACAGGGTATTAGAGGCACCTGTGTGTACAGTAGTCTGAACCACCGCTTCTGAATGTCTCGCTCTATGGTAGTAAAACATGCAATTTGTGGTTTTCATTAGCAATAAAAAGTGCGGAAATGATGTTTGTGATGATCTCTATTCCACTTTCTGTACAGGTTCCGGAACTCTCTGGACCGAGGTGATGCAAAACTTTTTTTAATGTGTGTATATTAAAACATTTTACATATCTCGTTGTACTTAACTTATTTTCTTCGTGGCGCGTGCCACAGCAATGAATTTAGTAAAAAAGCGGCATTTGTCACTTTATTTTATTGTTTCACAATTAGTTTGTTGCCTATTGGGCCAGTTTCAAGTGATTTTCTGCAGTAGAAAATGTGCCACATTTACTGAGGTGGCATCGTCTTCAAATTTGTGTGTTCTACTTGTTTTGGTTCTCATATGTTGTCATTTTGGCTTGACATTTCGACAGTTTATCATTTATGTGACTCAAGACGAGTAGAACACACACGTTGAAAGAAGCTGCCATTTCCGTACATGTGGTACAATTTTATACTGCAGAAAATCACTTGAGAATTGCCTAAAAGACAACAAACTGGCTGTGAACTAATAAAATAAATACAGCAAAGGTGGAAAATGCCATCTTCTTTTAAACAGTTAGAAAATCATAGGCATATCTGGTTCATTAAAATAAGGGATGTCGACAAGTTATGCTTCTGTGGGGGCATGGGGCATTGTAACAAAACAAATTGTGACCCCTGCCCATCAGGTCCGAACCTTACGCTTATACTTCTGATTACAGGGGTACGGAGAATATTTCGCTACCATGCACAGAGATGTCGTTTATATCTACAAAATGTTGTCTCCGATATATCAGGAGTCAAGAAACAGCACAGAAAATCAACCTCAGAATATCACTTGAAGAAAGAGAGATAATGTAACTGATCCACCTCTTGCATCACTTGCAATAAAGAACATGAAATCAAAATTGTTGATAAATTTAAGTATTTATCCGAAGTCATAACATACAATCTAAACGAGAAACTAACATGCAAAAACAGAACTAAAAAACAGAGGAAAGCAAATCACTTTATCAAAAACATACAACAAATAAGTCGTATCTACAGCTACAAAATTAAAACATTACAAAACAATTTCACAACCAGAAATAACATACGTTTCAGTAACCATCTTCAAAAGGACTAATACGGCAGAAATTGACAAAATACTCAAGACAGAAAGAAAAATATTTGGGAAATCCATAAATAAACAATGCCAAGTAAATGCACATTGGAGAACAGCTTCAAATGAAGCATTATACAAGGAAACATAACTAGCAATGAGCATAATGAGGAAGAAACGCATCTCGTTGAAAAGAGAATTAGTAAGAGAGGAGTAGAAAAATTTCGAAATAGTAAGACCAACATTAAAGGATCACAGAAATTAGGAAAGATATATGAGAACTCCAAATTACGTAGGTGACGTAAAACACAAATCAGAGAACCCAAAATACTGCAAGATAGACAAACCTCACTATGAACGAAGATCAATGAAAGGACTACAGGAAGAGTGATCTCAGGTGAAGAAAGAAAGACAATATATGAAAGAATGAAGAAATATTGGGCTGACAGAAAACTAATACACCCTTTATATAACAATAAATTGGAAAACCCTTGTATAACCACAGTATTTTTAATTGTATTATCGAATTATTATTGAACTGAATTTTACTATTGAATAACAACAGCTCCTTGTATAAACGTTGGTATATTTGACTGGACTGCTCCAATGAAGGCCATAAGATAAATAATAATAATCAACAGTCAAACGAATCTGTAGTATAGTTTCACTTACACGACTTTTTAAAGTGGTTCTGCGTTGCAGATTTAGTAGTGACAAATTGCAGTGCTTTGGCTTCTTTTTGCAACTTACCACAAACTGCAATTTTTTTTAATGTTGGTGAAGGTTGATAAAGAGTATCCTCCATTTTCAACACTTAATAAATTAGTAGCGGAATTAAAACGCAGTCGTATTTCTGTCGATGAAGATCCATGAGAAACAGGACAGAAAACTACAAATGTGAATATTGTAAAAAGTGCAGAATAGCATTTGGTATTAGACGGTCGGAGATGAAACATGTATGGCACAGACACAGACTGTACTGTTATCTTACTGTCCTTCTGTCACTCAGGTTTCTTTCTTTCGCCAGTATGATTCAATAAGAGTATGGCTCATGAAATGTTCTAGTTGTTAACGTTGAAACATTATTAACAGAAAAAGTAGTTATTTATTGTTCAAAGACCTATTACTGCAAACTCACCACAACAGACTGCTAAGTGCCATGATTACTGTCCGGGATGTGTAGTTTTGGCATAAACTAGACTGGATAAAACAGCTGGTTGCTGTAATTCTTCAAGTAACTTAAATTTAGCTGTTCATTTATTAACAGTTAAAGACTAAGGACCAGACATCTTTAAGCAACCCAACAAAATTTGGATTAATTTCCGTTTTTAAACAGTTCGTAACAGGAACTTTATGACGACACGAGATACAAATTCTTAACAACGGTAACAAACGCAAACAATACAATTATCTCAAATATACGTATAAAACAAAACTGTTCCGCACACCATGCTGCACTACGTGTACCAGCATAACCACCATAACAAAATGTAATTTGCCTGGTCATATGTGTGCATATGCTCTGCTGGAGGCTATCAGGTTGGTAATACAGTAGCAGATGTAGTGTGACACACACAAACGTTGAGCAGAGTCTGAAACTGTCAGCATTTCATGTGGCCAGTGAACTATGAAGCCTGACTGCGAGAGGCGTTTCGCCGCGTGCTTCTAGGGCATTCCGGCTGCACCTAGCGGAACTACTGAGGCAATTAATGCGCCATCCTAGCGCAAATGAATTCGAGAACCTCACTGCGGTATCCCCGTCCTCTCACCTAGTAGTTGCCTGACGATATGACACACTTTCCGTTTGCAGTTCCGCGAACATAGATGTCAATGAACCACGTAGTGTTCTGATCTAGGACACACAATTTTTTCCAGAGCTCCCAGATCAGATTATCTGGGGTATATGTTTGCGATTTGCAAGATACCACTAGATGGGCTTTCCTGACAAGTACAGAGAGACGAAGCGCCAGGATAAACCGCAGAACCGCTTTTCGAGAAAATAAATTTTTTATCCACCACTATCAACTTCGATGTCACTGATTTATATTCCAACCCATAAACCGCCGTTTCTTTAAAGAATCAAACTCCCATATATAAAAAGTATCAAGCTTGTGATTACTTTACACATGAGTTAATGTGTTAAATATTTGACGTTATGCACTTAGGCGAAAAAATTTAGTTAAGGTTTGAAACTACGTTTGAAGTTTGTTGGAAACCACTATGAGCTCTAATAATAAAACACTGGATGAGATTAGTGTGGGTGATTTGCTCTCCACACAGCTAATTTTTCAAGCATCTCAGGTTTGTCACGGCAAATCTCCTGAATTATGCGTCGTACAGTGATATAATTTTGAGGGTACGTTCAATGGTATATGACTTGGGGATATTATCTACAAAATATGTCTCGAGTACAATTAGCAGTAAAGAAATAATAAATTAAAACGCTATGCCTGATGCTGAAATCTGACTACACGAACAGCGGAAATGTAGCAAGCGATAAACTTTTTTTCTATTGTCATTTTTTTGGGGGTATCAGCAAGAAACAGTTTCGTAAAGGCGTTAAGTTGCTGAAAGTCGTTAAGTGCTCTCGTTCTAAAAATACTGAATGAATGAAGTCCGGGTGTTTGCGTGCCGTGAATTACACTTCACATGTACACAGTTTCTAACAGTAATACTAGTTTTACTATGTTAAACCTGTAAAATAAGATTATGAGAGTATCTTAAATTCGGACAATTATTGTATGAAAGTAGCGAATCCGGCAATACTTCACATTTGCTAAGTATGTGTAGGAACTGTATATACGTTCTAATATCCTTCTCTCTCTCCTCCTCCCGTCTCTTTCCCTCTCCTCGTCGCTCCTCTCTTTTCCATCTCCTCCTCCTGCTTCACCCTATGTGTCCATCACCTTCCTCCCGCTCCCTGTACATATCTTGTCCCACACTGTCTCTATCAATCTCCTCGTCCCTCATCTCTCTGTCCATATCCTCCTTCCCCTTCTTTATATCCATTTCATCCCCCCTTCTCTGTCCATCTCCTACTCCCCCCCTCTCTGACATTTCTTATTGATATTGCAAACAGAACCTTGATTGGGAAAAGAAGCCAAAATGAATAGGGACATCGGTTGGAATCATCAGTACACGGGACACTTATCCATCTGATGGATCCGTGAGGGCAATCGCTATCATGACAATGTTTCATATTTCATATGGTTTTAATCTGCAAGCAGGTAGGATTACAAAATTAGCCATAAACACAACTTTCCTGTTATCTGCTAGAAATGACAACGAAAAGGAAAAGAAAACCGCACATTTTCACAGCACAGTTTAGCATGTTCTTTCTTGCAGCCGGTTTAACAGAAAGTGGTTATTGTAAAACCTTTCTGCAGGTCCAGTGATTTTTGTTGTGTGTTTTCTGTCAGTCTGTTAAACAGTTAGCCAAGAAGGAACTCACCCAGTCTAATCCTTTTTGACTTTCTGTGAACTGACACAAAACAATTCCAGTAAGATCATGAATTTATTGAAATGAAATAAATTGGAATTCATTGTTTCGACAGTAATTTGTTGGTGTTTTTAACGATTTCACAGCCATGCTTGGCGATGAAAGAAAACGAATAGCGCCGACGGTTTACCGAAACCTGTTCTACTAATTGCGCCGAAGGAACATAAAGTTTGGGGAATATGGTGGCCAGGGAAGTCTTTTTTAGAGACGGCTAATGATTTGTAATAAACGTGAAGTAAATGACGAACGTGAAGTCTTTCAAAAAATTTTACGAGACTGTGAACTCAGAGCAAACACAATACTGCTTAGAATTTGCAACTCAAAACTGTAGAATACTGTCGATGGATGGGAGGATGCTACTGATTTGCTTTAAGAAACTCGCCAATAATTATCCACTGACTTCTAGTAAATAAATATACGTTCGCATATTCGTTATTAACTATCAACTTTACCAAACATCACAAAGCAGTCACAGATTCCCTTATCTCGAAAAATATCGCTTAGCTGCTTACCATGAAAGGCTACGAGTTAATTTCAAAGTAAACTTACCCTCTGATCTACAGTAAATAAACGTCCAGTGGTCCTTACCTGTAACAAAAATAAGAATTAAAATTTTATTTCAGTTGAGAGACAGCTTTGACAGTACTCGCTAACATGTGTTACTCTCTGGTTAACAATTCGACTACATGAAACACCACTAGCATAAAATATTACGCAATACTTGAACTTCTACGTATGCAACACTAGGAAAACAGATCTTTACCAAACGTGTTCGGTCAATAAGAACGTTATACACAAAATAAACCTGCAGCTATTTTGTTAATGACTAGGTCTGTATAACGTTCTGTCCGCAGTGGTTTATGGCTTTTCAAATACGTTTAATGCTCATGAATTGCTAAGTTGATAAGGACACTTTACCTCGTTGAGATCTTCCGGGATAACTCTCTTCCATTTTTAAAATCAGGTAATTTGATGTATTCAGTACTCCACAGGAAATGCTAGGAAACGTCTTGAAGAATGACCAGATTAAACTGATGAAGAGTCGTTAAAAGCAGTCAAATGTGGCAACATTCATTGAAAGGTCACTTCACTTACTACGTGACTATCCTTCATGTAAATACGACGAAATGATTAACACCATACAGAAAAGGTAAACTAAAGTGATTTCAGACATAACCCCAATAATAAATTTCCAAAGAATATCTTTGAGGGGGAAAAACTGAGAAGAAAATTGAGATACAAGTCTACAATATCGATTTGCTCAGTGTAATCACTGAAATGGTGCGAATGGCAAGAGACAGGGAGGAATAGCTACATCAAGACGTTGACTTTACTGGAGGATGGTATTGTACTAAAATCTGCAGGTAAATTGACAGAAATATTCCTGCATACGCATACACACAAAGAGTTGAAAGACTATGGAAGCCTTCCTTAACACAATTTCTCAGCAGTAAGGGGCGCTTCTAATTTACCAGCTGATAAGTTACTGTTCACAGTACTTGGTACAGAAGAGGAACTCCTCGTGTTACAGTAAGAATGAAATATTAGGAGAACTTACAGACTCTCTAAGAAGCAACCAGAATCTAAGTGGAAACTGATAAACAATGTCTATTAACAATCGTTTTTTAAGCTACTGCTTGGCGACTGGCAGTGTGTCCAGTCCTCCCACAAATATATACGCTTGTTTTAATGAAAACGACATAGCAAAAAAGTGAGATACGATTTGCTTATCAGGAGCTATGAAATGATAAATGGTTTTTGAAAAAAAACTCATAAATGAAGAAACTGTACAAACTTAAACGTACCAAGTAAATCACAAAAAGCACGTCAAGAGAAAAGGGATTTTTTTAATGAAGTTAAAAATTATCAGAATTTGTACATTTCTCACCGACAGAGCCTTGCATCTCTGCACGCCATTTTTCAAAGAGATGTGCTGTCCTACAGAAACGAAGAATAACAGTTTAACGTCTGGGGAAATCTGCCGTTCATAGATAAGACGATTCAACATCGAAGGATCCTCGTAACATTGTTATGGTGGACGTTTTGTCACAGTAAGTCGTTGTCGCTCTGTCAGTTTTGATGGCATTCCTTACTCTTGTTCTCCAAGCCCCAAGATACGGGCTGGACCTGTAGGATTCCGACAGTCGGACGTGGAGAAATTTTCCTTTAATGAAAGTGGTAGACTGCAATATAGTTCAAGTGTAGGGAACGTTGGCAACCTTGTCTCAGAGTTCTAGGAATTATCGACGTACCACGTGGCTTTGTTTATGCTAGACCTCATTACACCAGTTCCAAAGACAACTGAAGTGCCATCTATCGAATCTTGAGAAAATCGCGTTGTAATACTGAAAAAACTTTTCTACATGTAGGACTTTCACTTTACAGTTATTTATGAAAAGTTACACAAATAATGTAACGCAACTATTTCAGAGGAAGGAAGAATTTGCTGACAGCTTCTTGTCAAAATTAGAAAACTTCGATTATATCCGAAATTTCGGGTCTAGTGTAGCAGGGGATATAACCCGTCGGCTTTGAACAATGACGTCATTCCTTAGTCGTAGATAGTAATGTCTTCACTTCGAGGCATAGATAATAAAGCAGTTCTGTGTTCTAATAAGCGCTATCGTTAAAATAATTGAATGTGAATCTAAAAGCGATTGTTTATCTATATTTCACTATTTTACCATATTTCACTTTCTTATTCCACCAATATGCTTCAGTACTGATATGTGTTTTTTGGCTTATTAAAAAAAAATCTCACGAGATAGAATAAACTGATCCTAAGATACAGATGCTTCAGTAGCTGATAAGTGTTTTTTGGCTTTTTTTAAAAAAAAATCTCACGAGATAGAATAAACTGATCCTAAGATACAGATGCTTCAGTAGCTGATAAGTGTTTTTTGGCTTTTTTAAAAAAAAATCTCACGAGATAGAATAAACTGATCCTAAGATACAGATGCTTCAGTAGCTGATAAATGTTTTTTGGCTTTAAAAAAAAAATCTCACGAGATAGAATAAACTGATCCTACTTCATTAAGCAATCAATAAAAAAACTAAACTAAAACATAAGAGCTTTTGCTGTTATGTTTTAGTTTTTTTATTGATTGCTTAATAAAGTAGAATCAGTTTATTCTATCTCGTGAGATTTTTTTTTAAAGCCAAAAAACACTTATCAGCTACTGAAGGGAGCTACAACACTAAGAAGAATCGCTTCTCGGCTTTTGACAAGATCAATGTTTATCTCTCTCGCATTCCTTTGTTTCTCAACATTCTCCTCAGCTCTTTCATCTTTGTAATACATGCTCTCTGGCGACTTGTGACGTCATTGTTCAAAGCCGACGGGTTGTATTCCCTGCTACACTAGACCCGAAATTTCTAGAGAAGAGAAGGATAATGACGACCTTCTGGACAAAAAAGTTAACTTTGGTTTCTCCGAATCGTGCACTAGCATGTTAACACCATAGCACCGTGAAATCTTGCCGTGTGAAATACAGAACACAGCATATTGCTTAGAATGATATCACTACGTACGTAAATCATAACACAGCGTCAAGTGTTTAGTTAAATTGTTTGACTCAACTTCAGATTCATACTTAATTTTACTAATTTCCCTTCTCGTCACTCACCAACTGCTCCGACCTGCCACATATTTAACTGCTTTACTCGAACTGTGCAAGAACACTTCACGCAGACTGACATATTTGCGAACCAACTTTGTTTCGCACTTGATGCGCCTTTCCATTGTTCGAAGCAAAGACCTTACAAACTATTTCTTTGACAGCATGGAGGTAAAAAAAAAGAAGGAGATTGCGCTACAGCCTTATGCTGTAATTTGTTTTGAGGGTAATGCTCGTTTCACTCTATTTCCCGCATACTTGATGTCATTTTGATATCACACGCAGTATCGACGACAGCGCGATCAGTTGTCGACTCTCATTAGCCCTCGACACGGGTCTCGCAAGGCTTCATGCACGCATATCGGAGATTTATGAAAACGTGTCATTCCTGGAACGGTTTATCATAAATATTGCTGTAATATAACATCACATAATGATTTATTGATGGCTAATGCGTCCATATAAGAGCGCTCTCTTAGGAGTGAGTTGATATCGTCAATAATTTACAAATTAAGCATGAAACGCACTTGTATTACAATTTTCAGTACGCCGTTTCAAGGTAACGGACCACTGAAAATTTATCACTAACACATCACTATTATTATTTAATGTCAGTTAATAACACATCAATGATATAAGCCTTCAAGGTATTGTGATAGCCAAGACTAGAGACAAAGGTTTCAACAGTTTAAGTGCTAGCGCAGTAAATAAAATCGTTGTTTCTGGAGTAGAAAGATGGAGGTTCGCATCTCGCCATACGCATTTTTTTTTTTTTTATTTCGGCGTTGTTAACACGTTTTGGGGCTTCGTTATGGATGCAATGCAGGTGTCTTCTGCAATATTCGATATTATTTGGACATCTGTCTGATTAGAGAAGGAAGGATGAATTCTTCCATGTTACAAGTATTTTGCTGTTATTTACGAATATGTGGCGATTTCCGAGTGTATGGTTAAGGAGGAACCTAAGAATACAGCTTTAAATGCTGCGACTAAAACGAACTGCAATTAAACTCGTATTCTTTCTTCTCACAAATTTTTGTCTCTTTTGTTTCCGAATATGTGGCGATTTCCGAGTGCAGGCAGGAATCTAAGAGAAGAGCTTAAATTGCTGTGATTGAAACGAAGAAAAATAGCATTCATATTCTTCCTGGTCACGAAGACGGTAACCGATCGTGCTGTCGTTGATATTGTACATGACGTCACGCATGCGGTAAGTGTTGTGAAACGAACGTTACGCAGTTTTGAACCGGTGCCGCCATGTCACATGCCCCAAGGCGTTGGTGGACAGTTGTTTACGAGGAAATTATTTACGATTCCTTTTTGTTCGTAATTTCTGTCGCGTGCACGCGACAGTCGTTTTAAATAGTAAGTATTACAGTACTAAAACGCTAATAACACTGTGTCAGGAAGGCATTTTCAAACGTTTTTGTGGTCTTATATGCGTATTTGATCCAGTAATACCACACATTTGCCCTCACAAATATAACTTTCTCTTTTGTTGACACATTACAAATAACCAAGAAGAGAAGTATCTGATATGAAAAGGATTCGTTCGTAATACATTTAAATCCTCGTCACTGTATTTGCGTCGATATCTGACCTGCAAAAACAGTGCTTGTTTGCCTTCTGATTCTTACTCGTTACATTTTCAACTTTCAAATCATATGCACAACATGTTTATGTTCACGTTAGCAGTAAACTCCGTTTTCCCCGTTAGGCCTTGATGTATGCAATGAGGAAAGAAGTAAGCAAAGTATGCTTTCACAACCCGTGGAGCTCAACAAAGTGAAAGATTGTTGAAATGTCGAACGGACAGAGCTGCACGGAGGTAACTGAGTTCTTGTTTTATTCGACTGCCAATGCCTCAGTTTCGTGGTAGTTTATACATCTTCTCACTGTGAAATTCTACCCATGAAGTGCCATTCAGTGTGTGGTCAGTAACAGAAAGCAAGTTCCAGCAATTTGCAATTCAAAAAATGTCGCCAATACGTAGCTCTGATGGTGTTAATGAGAATTAAAATTAATGCATCATATAGTAGTTGGTGCAAAAGACCGCATTGTGAATAAAGGAACTGTGTCAATAGCGTAAACCGTGCAAAATGAATATTTTGGTTCAACAAGCATGTAAGTAATTTTTTTAGTAATGATAGCCAAACCACTGTAGCATGTACATGCTTCTTAAAAAGATGTTTCATATAAATTTTAATACAGGTTTAATTAATAGCACGTCGTTTCACACTTGTTACTCACGTTAAGTTATTGTATCTTTTTAACCACAGCCCATTAGCTTCATTTCCCAGAGTATTACTTGCCAGAACTTGTCTGTTGCACTTTTTCGAGACTAACCTGCTTGATATTATTTCTGAATTTCATTTTGAGGTTTTGAAAGTATACCCATACCAACCGATGTCTCATACACAAACAGCAGTTTGACTGGCGTTGCCTGGTGAAACGTTGTTGTGATGCCTCGTGTAAGGAGGAGAAATGCGTACCATCACGTTTCCGACTTTGATAAAGGTCGGATTGTAGTCTATAGCGATTGCGGTTTTTCGTATCGCGACATTGCTGCCCGCGTTGGTCGAGATCCAATTACTGTTAGCAGAATATGGAATCGGTGGGTTCAGGAGGGTAATACGGAACGCCGTGCTGGATCCCAACGGCCTCGTATCAGTTCGACGACGTTTGCAGCAGCAGGGACTATCAGCTCGGAGACCATGGCTGCTGTACCCTTGACGCTGAATCACAGACAGGAGCGCCTGCCATGGTGTACTCAACGACGAACCTGGGTGCACGAATGGCAAAACGTCATTTTTTCGGATGAATCCAGGTTCTGTTTACAGCATCATGATGGTCGCATCCGTGTTTGGCGACATCGCGGTGAACGCACATTGGAAGCGTGTATTCGTCATCGCCATACTGGCGTATCACCCGGCGTGATGGTATGGGGTGCCATTGGTTACACGTCTCGGTCACCTTTTGTTCGCAATGACGGCACTTTGAACAGTGGACGTTACATTTCAGATGTGTTACGACCCGTGGCTCTACCCTTCATTCGATCCCTGGGAAACGCTACATTTCAGCGGGATAATGTACGACCGCATGTTGCAGGTCCTGTACGGGCCTTTCTGGACACAGAAAATGTTCGACTGCTGCCCTGGCCAGCACATTCTCCAGACCTCTTACCTATTGAAAACTTCTGGCCAATGGTGGCCGAGCAACTGGCTCGTCACAATATGCCAGTCACTACTCTTGATCAACTGTGGTATCGTGTTGAAGCTGCATGGGCAGCTGTACCTGTACACGCCATCGAAGCTCTGTTTGACTCAATGCCCAGGAGAATCAAGGCCGTTATTACGGCCAGAGGCGGTTGTTCTGGGTACTGATTTCTCAGGATGTATGCCCCCAAATTACGTGAAAATGTAATCACATGTCAGTTCTAGTATAATATATTTGTCCAATGGATACCCGTTTATCATCTGCATTTCTTCTTGGTGTAGCAATTTTAATGGCCAGTAGTGTAGATTAATGAAAGAATTCAATGAAATGGCTTTCTATAGAACACAAAACCCACCTGACTGAACTTATCAGTGTAGAACCAGTGAAGGGACGAAGACCAAAGAAAAATCCAGTTGAAGCTTCATGTCATAATTTTACTTATGTCTCTAAGGTGCGTATTAATAAAGATGGACAAAAACAGGATGTTCAGTTCGGTCAACCTACAGTCTTGGTTGTGTATGGCATCATCAACAGACGTCTTATTGCTCTCACAAAGGCATTGACTTCTACAGGGAAAGCACACCTAGAGACCGGAGGAAACATAACACTAGACCAAACAAACTTAAAGCAGATAACGTATCTAAAGTGCATCAACACATACGGTCACTGAGAGACTGCAAATCACTTATAGCATTCATGATAGCAAACGGTTATATTTACCACAAGAACTTAATATTTGAATGTTACACGTGTTATAGTCAGAGAAAAATCCTCCAAACCCTGTGTCATACTAACAATATCGCTTGATTTTTGTGACTAACTATAACAAAAGTTTCAGTACTCCGGAACTGACGACGTTCAGGGTGTGACAAATTCAGAGCCCACTGTTCTAAATATAAAGAACGACATTTATCTACCAGATTGTGTATAATTTTTTTTCACGTTACCGGTTTCGGGCATTGCCCATTTTCAAGTGTGTCTAAAAGCATAGCAACACACCGTAGCAAAAAACAGCTACCAACAAATCTTGTGGTTACACTGGACGTACACGTAAGGGTGCATGACATGAAAGAACGTACGAGAACAAAAGCATTACCACGTTATTTACATGTCACATGCAGCCAGAAGAACTAAGAAAGTGTTTTTTCTTAGTGCTTATGGCTGGACGCGACATTTAAATAACGCGGTAATACTTTTGTTCATAAGTTCTTTCACCTCATGCATATTTATATTTTAGATGAGGACGTTTGACGAGCATGGCACGCGATTTTTAAATTAATGACGACGATGTAGCCACATACGTTACTAGAGGTAAATATTATAATTGTGTAATGGTATATCCAATGACGACGATGTAGCTGCATGTGTTACTAGAGGTAAATATTATAATTGTTTAACGGTATGTCCAATGTAATTACATGATTTGTGTTTAGCTGTTCAATGAACTACCTTCAAGCTGCCTCTCTACCGTTCCACACTCGAACGGCGCGCGGGAAAAACGAGCACTTAAATTTTTCCGTGCGAGCCCTGATTTCTCTTATTTTATCGTGATCATTTCTCCTCATGTAGGTGAGTGCCACCAGAACGTTTTCGCAACCTGAGGAGAAAACTGGTGACTGAAATTTCATGTGAAGATCCCGTAGCAACGAAAAACGCCTTTGTTTTAATGATTTCCACTCCACGTATCACATCTGTGGCACTATCTCCCCTATTTCGCGATAGTACAAAACGAGCTGCCCTTCTTTGGACTTTTTCGATGTCATCCGTCAGACCCACCTGATGAGGATCCCACACCGCACAGCAATTACTCCAGAATAGGGCGGACAAGCGTGGTGTAGGCAGTCTCTTTGGTAGACCTGTTGCATCTTATAAGTGTTCTGCCAATGAATCGCAGTCTTTGCTTTGCCCTACCCACAACATTATCTATGTCATCGTACCAGTTTAGGTTATTTGTAATTGTAATCCCTAAGTATTTAGTTGAATTTACAGCCTTCAGATTTGTGTGACTTACCGCGTAATCGAAATTTAGTGGATTTCTTTTAGTACTCATGTGTATAACTTCACACTTTTCTTTATTCAGGGTCAATTGCCACTTTCCGCACCATACAGATATCTTATCTGGCAGGAAATCACGAATTCAGTCGCACAGCTGAGGCGATATTCCGTAGGCACCAGTTTGGTTAGAAGATGCTTGTGAAGAACGGTGTCGAAAGCCTTCTGGAAATCTAAATATATGGAATCAATGTGACATGCCCTGTCGATAGCGCTCATTACTTAATGGGTATAAAGAGCTAGTTGTGTTTCACAAGAACGATGTTTTCTGAATCCGTGCTGACTATGTGTTAATAAATCGTTTTCTTCGAGGTAATTCATAATGTTGGAACACAGTATATGTTCAAAAACCTTACTGCAAATCGATGTTAGTGATATGGGCCTGGAATTCAACGGATTACTCTTATTTCCCTTTTTGGTATTGGTGTGACTTGAGCAATTTTCCAGTTTTAGGTACGGAACTAGCTGCGAGCGAGCGATTGTATATAAATGCTAAATATGGAGCTATTGTATCAGCATACTCTGAAAGGAACCTAACTGGTATACAATTTGGACAGGAAGCATTGCTTTTATTAAGTGATTTAAGCTGCTTTGCTACACTGAGGATATCTACTTATGTGTTTCTCATCTTGGCAGTTGTTCTTGATTGGAATTCAGGAATATTTAATTCATCTTCTTTGGTGAAGGAGTTTCGGAGAACCGTGTTCAGAACTCCGCTATAGTGGCACTGTCATCAGTGGATTGTACAAAAAAACGTGAAGGTAATGTTTTGTGGCAACTAAGATGGCGAACGTCGGCTTCAAGATATTGACGTCATGAAAACTCCCCTCATTTTTACGTCCATGGTTGATACTCCTACAACAGCACAGTCTTTCATGCAACCCAACAGCAGTAGACTAGTTACATCGAGAAAATTTCATAACGTTTTGTATCTCCGGCAGCATTTTATGAACAATATAATCTGAATTTGTGTTTGCCACTGATATTTGGAATGATATAACACCAGACCCCGACGAACTTACTGTAATGTAGTAGAAGTATGTAGTTTTAATCGAGATACGGAAATCTCTGACATGTTCGCGTTATGCTTCCATATTTAGGCTTAAGCGAAATCATCTCATTAAAATTCACAACGGTGTAGTATAAAAGAACGATATTTCTCTGAATAAAACATAAACAATGCACCGTGAAGGAAACAAATAGAAAAAAATCAAGCATAAAATTGTTTGAAACACTTAACACGACATCTGTGTAGTAGAAAAACTAAACAAAACTCCTTGCAGACAGCTTTATATCGTGTAGTATGTTTGGATTGTAGGATTACTTAAATTAGCACTAAACACATTAACGTAAGGTACAATATCTATTTAGGTTTCTAAAACTTAAACTAACCATTTTTGGTGAAACTATTATCAGCATGTCGTGCGACGATGTTATCAGCGACAAGCAGATGTAAGAGCATCGTTCGCTTGCACAGGTAAAAATGCACAGCAATTTAATTTCTTTAACTGCTTTGCTTTCAGGAAATGCACTCTGGAACAATGTGCAATGTTCATTTGATGCCAAAGATTGGTTACGGCTATGGGAGTTAACTAGCTACTATCTATACTAAATTCTGTCATAGTGAATAACAACAGACAACTTACGTTCTGATGTGTCCACTTTTCTAGTATTTTGCAGCCATTAGGTAAAGAAATTAAGTACATATTTTTACAATTTATCAGAGCTTGTCATAAGACTCGAAAACGGTGATGTTATCTATGAACTGCAGGAACAAAATAAATCGTTTTGATTAAGTTGTAACTTCGTCCATTATTTTGTGAACATGAAGCACTAAAGTTAAACTGATTTATTTTCTATCGGCAACACAAAAGCACACATTAATGGCACGACTCATGGTGACCTCGTGCGGCTCCAGCCTATTAGAAGCCTTTTCTGATTGACGTCATTTGGGCGTCTAGTATGCCAGGTGTCTTCACCGTAGCTTTCTCGTGTAGGTAATTTCTTATGAGAGTCCGTGTAGTTGAAGCTTTTGTGTTAAAGTGTCTGCATAGTGTGATATCTTTGTGTTGCTCATGTTGATAAGGAAGGCAGGGGTTTTAGCGAATTTTGCAATAAAAAGACATTTTTACTTGTGCATAGTTGCACTTCCTTGTCTGGTTTCATGTGCAACATGAGACGAAACTGCAAGGACTATAGCTGTGTGTCTTCTAAGAAACACTACGCAAACGTACTGAGACAGACATACTGAAAAATGTTTCCTCTACGAGTTTTCAGGTGAAGACAAGTAGACGCGGTTCACTGTGGTGGTCAACATAATCCTTGCGAAGTGTTTGCAAATTACAAAAGAAAGGAGTAAGTAGGTAAAAGATAAGATGCTTGTTGATGAAATGTTTTTCCAAAAATACTATCTTTGTTGCAGTGTAATGTCAACTAAAGACATGCATGGAAAACAGAATCTTCATATGCTCAAAGAAGAAGGTATATAGAAGTTGTTCCTGTTAATAACGGGGCTAGAAAAGTAGTGATGTCATATGGTGCTATGTCAATAACAAGAACTAGTTCCTGTACAAAAGTACAAACAGAAAAAAAATTAGAGCGCTATAAAAGGTTTCACTGGCAGCAAAAGGTTCAGGAAGTTATTCCGATGGCAGAGTCTGCGATACATTTTCATTCAACAGCGGCAATTACTGCGTATTACTCTTCGTTATTTATCCTGCAGAGTATTGACAATGCATCACTACATATCACTAAATCGTACTCTACATCGGAGATAGCGTAGCAGACACGCAAATACAAGGTACATACACTGTGAGGAATAGGCAAGGGTAGTTCCCCCCCTCCTCCCCTCCTGGCACCTAACGCCCCCACCATTCTTACAAAAAAAAATCTGTGCTAACCGTACTCGAACCCTGTCCTGTCAGACAGACATATCAATTCAGCATCAGCTAGAAAATTTTGATATATTTCAGCATTTACTGCGAAGCTAACCCTCGATGCTGTGGGCGTGTATACACGTCCTGCTATGCCGTGTCCCAGGTGCTGTGGACGTGCACACGGGCGCAGCTTGGGTCTACCTACAGTGCTATGGACGTCTGCATGCTCCTGAGCCGCCGACCTCTCACTGTTGCGGACGAGTTACTCCCATATCTCAGCGAATAAAAAAGTTCCTAGTTTTTATCGTGCAACGTAAGTGCTCCACTGCGTGCTATCATTTGCAGCAAACCTCGTTTCGGTATCTCGAACCGTTTATGAGATATGACGTTTGTTATGATCGCATGGTTCGCGAACAGCAAGGACGTGAATGAGCGCGTCGCACGCTACCGTCCTTCGGATATAAATAATTCGAGAATGAAATGAGATATCCTTCTCCTCTCAAATTTCGGTAGCATACCTACATTTCATTCACTGCAGTGTATGGAATGAAATCAACCATAAGCAAAGTTTGCGCAGTGCGTTTTTACTTCTGCAAACTCTTTAAAATTTCGTGCAATGTTGTACTTAATTTGATATTACAAAAATGGTTCAAATGGCTCTGAGCACTATGGGACTTAACATCTGAGGTCATCAGTCCCCTAGAACTTAGAATTACTTAAACCTAACTAACCTAAGGACATCACACAAATATCCATGCCCGAGGCAGGATTTCAACCTGCGACCGTAGCGGTCGCGCGGTTCCGGACTGAAGCGCTTAGAACCTCTCGGCCATACCGGCCGTCTTGATATTGCACAGTAAGTATGACAGATAACGAAAAGGAATTCAGTTCCTAGACAGTAAGAAGTGCAAAAATCAAATTTTTTTTCATCTAACAAATTTCGAAAAATAGGATGATAAGTATTTCATATCGGCCGGAGAGCAGTCGTAACAAAAGCCGCCTCAGCACGGAATGCAGAAAGCTCGTCTTCAGCAGCAAAATGGTTGGTTCAAATGGCTCTGAGCATTATGGGACTTAACTTCTGAGGTCATCAGTCCCCTAGAACTTAGAACTAATTAAACCTAACTAACCTAAGGACATCACACTCCTCCATGCCCGAGGCAGGATTCGAACCTGCGACCGTAGCGGTCACGTGGTTCCGGACTGTAGCGCCTAGTACCGCTCGGCCACGCCGGCCAGCAGGAAAAGGATGAAGTGCCGCCCACTCCCCAAGCCCAACCAAACCTCCTGCACAATAACGATACGAGAAATTTGTATTACCAATGTGTACAGAGACAGTAACATTGAACGCAATCCGTGACTGTGAGACTCCGTATGGACGCGCTTTCTATCGGAACGCTGCACGCACGTGGCACGTTTACTTCTACGGGCGCTGCGAAATTACTTTGCAGCCTGTGGGCGAGTAACGAGGTGGTTAGGGACAGGCGGTGCCGGCAGAGTGGCAGGGCGGACGCACCTGAGATTGCCACTACACCGTTAGCAGCCCTGGCACGCACTCGCCACTCCACCGCTGCCCCCGTGACGTATTAATTATTTTCGAAGGTGCCCATCCCGCGGCAGCGGCCAATTACCGCGCCTAATGAACTGTTCGGGGACTCCCCGTACACGGGGCCTGGCAGGAGGCCACCATTCCAGGGGTCTGTGGATCCGATGGAAGGACGGAAAAGACAGCGGCTTAACGCTCCACCGACGATGTAGTCATTAGTGACGAAATACCAGCTTGGACTGTATGAACTCTACAGTGTACTTTTGCAATGAAACTATCCCGTCAAAAGCCTCAATCACTTGTCACGTCTCACCTCATCTTGGGCGCAGAAATGGTGTGTCTGCATACAACTGTTTTAATTTAATGAAACGGATCTTCAGACTTTAATTTTTAGAGTACTTTATTTATGTGGGGTTAGTTTACGCTCAGAGGGCTCATTGAATTCATTGAGTTGGGCGCCAAACTGATTACTAAGAACCAATAAAACACGCCATCGTGTTCGTACAATCCTGAAAGAGAAGATGTTAGGAATGTGATATGAAGGGCGGCCGCTATGGCCGAGCGGTTCTGGGCGCTTCAGTCCGGAACCACGCCGCTGCTACGGTCGCAGGTTCGAATCCTGCCTCGGGCATGGATGTGTGTGATGTCCTTACGTTAGTTAGGTTTAAGTATTTTTAAGTCTAGGGGACTGATGACCTCAGATGTTAAGTCCCATAGTGCTTAGAGCCATTATTTGTGATATGAAAATGTGATGCATCAGGGAACGAAGCATTGAGGCCATTCTGAGTTCATGCAGGAGGCTAGCGGAGGTGGTGAAGACTGCTGCCATCGGACGTGCCGGGTGCAAGCAGTGCTTGGAAATTGTAGCATAGTTCCCAGAGTTGATCTGGGTCCTTTGGTTTGGAGCCGAGTGGAGGGTCTCAAACAAAGGCTTCGTCGACTCTGTGACGGTCTTGGCTGCAGATTTCTAGGCCTGCATTATTGTGTGGGGATTTTTAGGACTCCTCTTGATAGGTCCGTAGCGCACTACACAAAGGAAGCAGCTACTCGGGTAGCAGAGTGCTTGTGGAGTGCACATGAGGGTTTCTTAGGCTAGCGGTAGTTTGACGTGCTCTGATGAACACTCGTCAGTAGATTCACGGCAACAGGAAGTCAGACGGCGTTCAGAATAAAGACATTTCGACCGTCAACATTTTATCGGTAAAGTGTCGAAGTATTCTTAGTAAAATTCCCTAATTTACTGCGCTCCATGAAAGTTCTCGCGCTCACATTATTCTTCGCACCGAGAGCTGGCTGAACCCGAGGTGGAAAGTTCTGAGATACTTAGCGAGTCATGGAACGTATATCGGAAAGACAGATTAGACCCCATAGGAAGGGAGTGTTCATTGCAGTTGACAAACATATTGTCTCTATTGAGGTCGAAGTTCAGTGTGATAGTGAAGTTATCTGACCGCATATAACAGGCATGGGTGAAACCAAGTTAATTTTTGGGTGAGTTTACCAGCCACCGAGTCAGGCGAAGAAAGTCTACGGTCAGTAGCGTGTAAATACCCAGAGCATGAAATACAACTTGGAGGCGACTTTAACGTATCGAGTATAGACTGGGATGTCTACGGATTCGTTACAGGGGATACAGACAGCCATACGAAAAACTTTTCAACACGTTTTCTGAAATCTGTCTTGAGCAGCTAGCTCGGCAGCCCACACACAATGGAAATATCTTAGAACTTGTAGCTACAAATAAGCCGGACCTTATCGGCAAATGTCAGTATAGAAACGGGAATTAGCGGTCATGAAGTCATTATAGTAACTATGATTACGAAAGTTAATAAATCGGTGAAGAAGGCTAGCAGAGTGTTTCTGCTAGATAGAGCAGATAATCTGTTGTTAGCATTTCACTTGCACAGTGAACTGACATTCCTCAAAATGGTTCAAATGGCTCAGAGCACTATGGGACTTAACAGCGAAGGTCATCAGTCCCCTAGAACTTAGAACTACTTAAACCTAACTAACCTAAGGACATCACACACATCCAAGCCCGAGGCAGGATTCGAAACTGCCACCGTAGCGGTCGCGCGGTTCCAGACTGAAGCGCCTAGAACCGCTCAGCCATTCCGGCCGGCGACATTACTCAGTTCCAGTAAGATAGAACCGCTCGGCCACTCCGGCCGGCGACATTACTCAGTTCCAGTAAGATGGATATAGAGAAATTATGGGGAAAGTTTAAGCAGATTGCAAATCGTGGTCTTGAGAGCGCATAGTAAGTGGATAAAGGATGGAAAATATCCACCATAGTTTAACAACGAAATTCGGAAGACGCTGAGGAGGCAGAGGCTGTTGTACTTTAGGTTCAAAAGAGAATGCACAAACGACGACAAGCGAACGTTAGTAGAGACTGTGCATCGATGACATATGCGCCAACCGTACAACAACTACCACCGTCACACCTTTGCAAAAGACTGACAGGAACCCGGGAAAGCTTCTGATCCTGCGTAAAATCACTAAGTGGGTCTGAACCTTCCATTCAGTCTCTTGTTGACCACTCTGGTGTGACAGTTGAAGGTAGCAGAAAGAAAGCCGAAGTTTTAAATTTCACGTCCAAGAAATCGTTCACACAAGAGAATCTTGCAGACGTACCGTCATTTGACCACCGCAGAGAATCCCTTATGGACGACGTAGTAATAAGCATCCCTGGCACAGAGAAACACCTGAAAGATTTGAAAACAAATAATTCACCAGGTCCAATGGAAACCCAGTTTGATTTTACATAGTACTCTACGGCTTTGGCCCCTTACCTAGCCTGCATTTATCGTGAATCTCTCGTCCAGGACAAAGTCCCAAGTGACTGGGAAAAAGCACAGGTGACTCCAGTATATAAGAAGGGTAAAAGAACGCACCTGAAAAATTACAGACCAATATCCCTAACTTCGGTTATCTGCAGAATCCTTGAACATATTCTCAGTTCGAATATATTAAACTTTCTTGAGACTGAGAAGCTTATGTCCATGAATCACCATGGTTTTAGAAAGCATCGCTCTTGCGAAACTCAGCTTGCCCCTTTTCCCACATGATATACTGCGAACTGTGGATGAACATCAATAGGCAGATTCCATGATTCTAGATTTCCGGAAAGCAATTGACACGATGGCCCATAGCAGGCTGTTAATGGAGGTACGAACACATGGAATAAGTTCACAGATACGTGAATGACTCATTGGTTCGTCCGTTGTTATGTTCTCCCTGCAGTGGCATGTCTCGTTTCGAACTCGTCGCTTGTGCGAGTCCTCTTGGTGCCACCATGTTCTTGTTCCAATCAAATATCCCGAGAAGCAGGCTGAGATCGGAATTTCCATATTTGGGTGTCATATGCTTCTGGCTATGGGAAAGTTAATTCTACTACAGCCCGATTCCAGACGACTCGTTGTTTTCCAGAAGCGTAATCGCCCCGCAGTTCCACCAGCAGACGTTTCTCGTGACCAAGTGAACAGACGAGGACTCAGGAGAGGTATGCAAGTTAAACCATCTGGAAGTTTCCAGGAAGATCTCTTCCTAACGTAGCAGTCAGCCTTCCTTTCCCAAGAACTGTAGTTACGATCTGAATCTTAGGTAGTACCTACTCCCATGACTGGAATCAGATCACACGAAAATAGAATCACCAACACAAGAAGTAATTTCACACGTATGTTTACAATCAGTTACATACATTTCTGTCCTAGGAATACAGAGTTGCTACACGATTTACGATAACCGCGAAAAATCTAGATGACCTGATGAAGTTTGAAACCAGCTCCTCCCGGATCCAAGTTTAGTATCTTAACCCTCTTCTGTTCAAAATTTAAATTTAACTCAGTTATGTCGCCTTGCACTGAGATTTACATATTCCGATACCAATATCAGTTTCATACCAGTTTTTCAGAGACCAACCAGACACATACAAACCCGAGCTTAAGTATTAACCTGAGAACTTTAAAGTATTATTGGAAAAAGAGATTTTAAAACTTTGTGGTAGAAACTATACCAAAGTCAGGGAAATCCGTATTGTATACCCCCCCCCCCCCCCCCCCACCTCCCGCTCAGACCCCACCAACTCCAACTCTGACAGCCGTTTCTAACGCCGCTATTTACAAACCGACACGCTCGTTGTAACGTTGTATCGTTAGAATTGTCTACGTTAAGGACTCGTTTGTAGTAATAACACGTATCTAGGGAGAAAAATATGGCTGAGAAAGAGTTAAGATCCTCAGAACGAAAATGTAATGAATCCTTACGTTTCAACAAACACTGCGAAGTAAATTTATATTCTATTGAAAAGAAAAGCGTTCCTCAGTGTTTATTTTGTGACATAATATTATACGTGCGAACAAATGCAATTTGAAACGAAATTTCTAACTTCTTCATGAGCAGTTAGTATCAGTTTGAAAGCTGGAGAAAGGAAAGCCAATCTTATGGAGATAAATCAAAACAGAGAGAAAGGAGTAAGTATGCGTATGTCATTTTTCATAAAATATTACTGTTATTGTAAACGCGTTATGTGGTTTTGGCATCGATTTCATCTCCTTCTCGCAACATTCTTGCAGGAAGAAAAAGATGCGATGCACGATGGTTCTTCAAAGAAACTGAGCTAACAAATCGCTCTCAAAATAATGAAAGTAGCGCATCCGTTCAGCGATGGAGGATTCATGAGTTATTGCTTTGTGGCAGGCTTAACTATTTTATGAACAGTGGAAATTCGTTTTGCAGACGTATTAGATGAATGGCGAACGACGTGGTGGCCACGTTGAAAGACAGCAATAAAGATGCTTTTTTTATCTTAGAGATTGGAGGAAATCATTCGGTAACTGATGTTGCTCAGCTTTCTTTCTTTCTGAGAGTTATTGACACTGAGTGCAACGTGGTGAAGAGCTCATTGATTTGGTCCCAGTGTACAGCTGACGACATATTTACTTTCCCAAAAGAAAGAATTTTCACTCTGCGTCGGAGTGTGAGCTGATTTGAAACTTTCTGGAAGATTAAAACTCAGTGTCGGAGAGAGACTTCAACCTGGGATCTTTACCTTTCACGGGCAAGTGCTCACCTTTTCTTCCCGTTTGCTTCTCCGTCGTCTTTCTTTTGCGGGACATCGGTCCTGTGCTGATGTCGTGTGGCGCTTTCTCAAACTCTAACGATTAACTCTTTCCTCAGTTTTTTACATTTTTTTTAAATTACAGATTTTGGCAAACCCCTGGCCGATACCACGCCGATGGCGACTGCACTATCCAAGCGCCACTCATAACCAGCCCTCACAGCATTACTTTCGCCAATGTGTCAGCTCCTACTTTCCAAACTTAACAGTTCCCCGGCATACCTAGCGGGACTATCACTCCTGGAACAAAGGGTGGACCTCTTCAGTATCCTTCTGTGAAATTTGGAAAGTACCATCAGGAGATGAGGTACTGGTAGAAGTAAAGCTGTGAGGGCGGGTCGTGAGTCATGGCTGGATATCTCAAGTGGTACAATACGTGCCCGCGGAAGGTAAAAGTCTCAGTTTCGAGACCCGGTCCGGCACACAGTTTTAATCTGCCAGAGAGTTTGAACCACGATCCTAACTGATGGAACTTCTGGAATGACTGGTCACCAGTGTGGAATCGTTGCTTTGATGAAGAAAGAAAAAAAGCCGAAAGAGGTTGGTACCAAGCAGGAAATACTAGCAATACGCTGCTTTCCACATGTTTAACTGCTAGCAAAATCTACAGTCATAAATCGCAAACACTCACATCGATTGGCTTGGGGCATCGATAGTTTACATCTTTCCTAGAAGAATTCGTCTGTCAATATGGCGATGTGCCTTATTTTGGTGAAGAACGCTGCTTGAGCCGAGGTATTGTTTTCGAACGTTTAACATGCGTAAAGAAATGACGCTATTCATCAATATGAAAGTAAAGCTAGTAAAAGAGTTTGACGACGTTCAATGGGTATTAAAACGGTGCCAAGTACTTCATGTTGCCTTAAAAGCTTCAGTTCAAGACAAAGTAACTTTCAGAAAATTCGTGTTTGCACTTTCCAACCGTTAGACTAATTGTACATGGGAAAAATCTGGAGAAGGAGACAGTGAACGAAGAATTCGATGAACTTGTTACTGTGGTACATGCTGTGAGAGAAAACAGACAATCTTTATTGATCCATTATGGACTGTGGGACAACGGCTGGCATTTATTTCTTGATGCATTAATTTACCAACAGCCATATGTATTGTAGAAATTTATTTTATGAACTTCTTATGTGCTACAGTTCCGGCATTACATTGATGCCATCTTCAGGCCCCACACGTCATAGTCGCAAAATCGCTGTACATGGAAGGAGCCATATAACTGGATCCGTGAATCAAATCGCTATGCAACAGCTGTTGATGGCCAGGCGACACAGACTGGGGCGGTTTGAAGTCTGTGTCGCCTGGCCACCAAGAGCTGTTGCATAGCGATTTGATTCACGGATCCAGTTATATGGCTCCTTCCACGTATAGCGATTTTACGAATATGCCGAAACTGGTAGCACAGAAGAAGTTCATAAAATAAATTTTTACAATACATATGGCTTTACAATGAAATGAACACCCTTAGCTGCTTACAGGCGTTGACATACGTCAACGGGGACAGATGAAAATGTGTGCCCCGACCGGGACTCGAACCCGGGATCTCCTGCTTACATTGCAGATGCTCTATCCATCTTTTTTTTTTTTTTTAATCTCATTTTGTTCGTTTTCGTTCGTTTCATCTGCTCGGGGCGGACGTCGCAAGACACCCGTTTCAGTTCATCGTTGATCCATTAACTCAGTTTTTTTTTATTACAGAGGGCAGCTAACCCTCAACCATCTGAGCCAGCGAGGACACAGAGGATAGCGCGACTGGCAGGGATTTATCTCTGGCTCGCCTCCCGCGAAACCCACATTCTCAACGTATTGTCCCACACTACATTCGTAGTGCCCCCGCCCATTATACTCATTACTCGCGGCGCGTTGCTGATTCCCGTAAGAGTTCGGGCACTGTTCGTGCATTCGCACAGAAGAAGAGGATGGTCAAGTGGCCGGTGAGCCTTAACTATATATGGCTGTTGGTAAATTACTGCATCAAGAAAAACTGACAATGGATTTAATAGCCTAGATTTTAATGTTTTTAAAACTAGTTTTGCAGTGGGTATGAAAAGACGTTTCCTGAAATACGGTCGGAGCTCAGTGGGAAATCTTCTACGAGAATATCACTCATGAACAGTTCCCGCAGCTGTTTAAAATAGCTGCTCGAGTATGTAGTATGTTCGGAACAAAATAAACCGACGGGAAAAATCGTAACAGCAAAAAATAATTACTGTAGAGTAATGAAATTTCGGGAATACGTTTGTCTGGATAATATATTTAAGTGATTAACATTGCAAGATAACATGTTAATGTAGGCGCGAGATAAGCCATTGCAAATGTGAAATGTTGGTACATTCATAACCGGTGTAACCATCAGAATGGTGAATGCAAGCATCTAAACGAGCATGCATTGTGTCGTATCGGTGCGTTTGTGGGACGGAGTTCCATGCCAATTACACTTGGCCAGTCGATACAGGGACAGTTACTGCTGTGAGCCGGCCGCTGTCGAGCGGTTCTAGGCGCTTCATTCCGGAACCGCGCTGCTGCTACGGTCGCAAGTTCGAATACTGCCTTGGGCCTGGATGTGTGTGATGTCCTTCGGTTAGTTAGGTTTAAGTAGTTCTAAGTCTAGGGGACTGATGACCTCAGACGTTAAGTACCATAGTGCTCAGAGGCATTTGAACCATTTGAAGTGCTGATTGTGGATAACGCAGGAGTTGTCGTTCGATGATGTCCCATACGGTCCACTGGAGACAGACCTAGTGATGAAGCAGGACAAGGCAACATGTCGACACACTGTATAGCATGTTGGCATACAACAGCGGCATGTGGGCTAGCGTTATCCTTTCGGAAAATACCCCATGGATTGCTGTTCATGAATGGCAGCACAGTAGGTCGACTTACCAGACTGACGTACAAATTTGCAGTCAGGGTGCGTGGGTTAACCACGAGAGTGCTCCTGCTGTAGTAGGAAACCGCACCCCAGATCATAGCTCTAGGCGCAGGTCCAGTGTGTCTAGCACGCAGACGTGTTGGTTGCAGGTCCTCAACTGGTCTCCTCCTGACCAACACACAGAAATTACTGGCTCTGAGGCAGAATCAGCTTTCATCAGAAAACACAACAGACCTCCGGCCCGCCCTCCAATGTGCTCTTGCTTGACACTACTGAAATCCCAAATGGCGGGGGTTGGGGTCAGCGGAATGCAAACTACAGGGCGTCTGGCTCGGAGCTGTCTTTGAAGTAACCGAATTGCAACAGTTCATTGTGTCACTGTGGTGTCAACTGCTGCTCAAATTGCTGCTGCTGATGCACTACGGTGCGCCAGAGCCACACTCTGAACACGATGCTCTCCCCTCTCGGTAGTTCCACGTGGCCCTCCGGAGCACGGTCTTTTTGCGACTGTACATTCCTGTGACCACCACTGCCAGCAATTATCTACAGTGGCTACATTCCTATCAAGTTTTTCTGCAATATCGTAGCAGGAACATCCAGCTTTTCGCAGGCGTATTACATGACCTCTCTCAAACTCACAAGGGCACCTCCCCATCACACCCCCCTCAGATTTAGTTATAAGTTGGCACAGTGGATAGGCCTTGAAAAACTGAACACAGATCAATCGAGAAAACAGGAAGAAGTTATGTGGAACCGTGAAAAAAATTAGTAAAATATACAAACTGAGTAGTTCATATGGAAGATAGGCAACATCAAGGAGAGCCCGAGCTCAGCAGCGCCGTGGTCCCATGGTTAGCGTGAGTAGCTGCAGAACTAGAGGTCCTTGGTTCAAGTCTTCCCTCGAATGAAAATTTTAATTGCTTTATTTTCGCAAAGTTATGATCTGTCCGTTCGTTCATTGACGTTTCTGTTCACTGCAATAAGTTTAGTGTCTGTGTTTTGCGACCGCACCGCAAAACCGTGCGATTAGTAGACGAAAGGACGTGCCTCTCCAATGGGAACCGAAAACATTTGATCGCAAGATCATAGGTCAACCGATTCCTCCACAGGAAAACACGTCTGATACATACTACACGACACTGGTGACGGCATGTCACATAACAGGAATATGTTGTCGACCCACCTAACTTGCACACAGCGCCGGCTTTAGGGTGGGGCGACTCGGGCGGTCGCCCAGGGCGCCGGGGCCCAAGGGGCGCCACGTACTAAACGCATGTAAAAAAAAAAATTACAATTTACAATCACCCATTTCGCGAAACTAAAATATTATTCAGTCTCATTCAACATACGTCGCTAATCTCACGAATGCGCGATGAATTCGGGGTAGCAGAAGAGAAATCATGCTAAATGCAATCTTCGTATTGTCTGCAACCATCCATGTTTGACGCGGGCTAGCACGGGCTCTACCAAAGCGCCTCTCTTATTTGCTTCAAGAACTGCAACAAGGAAGAGCCCATGCAGCCGCACCATCTCTCGTTTACAACAGAAACTACCGGTCGCTCCAAATAAAAGAAAATACAGACTGTGAAATATACATTACATTATGATTTAATTAATACGAATGTATTTATATCGAATATTTGTGACTTAATGACTCATGTACATTAATTAACAGATCATACAATGCGTGCATTGCATTCATAGAGAATTCTCCTCTAACTTACGGAAATAATACAGCGCCACACAATGTTTGTTAGACTGCATATGTTGGCAGCGCTACGATTTGCACCCGCATGTCAGTAATTGTCAGTAAGAGTCGGAGGCAGCGGTCATGTTTTCGTGGCTGAATAATTGTGAGTGAAACGAGTGTCGTGATTGTGTCAACATTTTAATTTTCTGGTAGGTGCGAAAAACATTTTTATCTTTCAGTTCAGGTTTTTTTCTAGTTACGTCTACTGATAGGTGAATTTCTTTATTTGTTATAGATCGAATATTGTGGTCGCGAAATAGAGCCGTGTCCAAGCAATAATTTGTCAAATTATTAAATCATGCCAGAAGAGAAGGAAATGATTAAAAAAAAGCTTTCTGGTTCAGAAAATCGGAAAAGAAAAGCTGAAAAAGAAAAAGTTCTTGAAGAAACTAAAAAGCACATGAATATTTATAAGTACCTTAAAGGAAATTCTAAGGCAAATACTTCAGATATTGAATCAAAAGTCCATGTATCAGCAAATATTTCTTCAGACTGTGAACAATTATACACAAAAAATATACAATCACCTATTGAAGGTGATCAAATTGACCAGCGCAGTACATCTTTGCATGAATCCTCTGATATTTCTCCAAGTCAAAATCAACACATGACATCTGTGGTCGATGAAAGTATCAACGTTCTTGCAATAAAAGATTACAATGTTTCTGATGTAGGTACGTGGCCAAAAGTACTTAATGCTAGAGATATAGATCGCATTATAATATGTGGACCCTCACAAGTATGTCTAAATAACTTTCCAAAAGGTGAAAATGGGCGTCATTTCTCTTCAACTCATTACACAAGAAAACTATCAAACGAAGAAACTATCAGACGACGGTGGCTAGTTTATTCTGTATCAAACGACAGTGTCTTTTGCTTTTGTTGTCGACTGTTTGATTTAAAGTCAACTACTAATTTGACTACCACTGTGGGTTTCAGAAATTGGAAACATTTAAGTGAAGCTCTGAAACTGCATGAAAATAGTCCTAACCACAAAAAAGCATTTACTCAATGGACTGAAGCTGAAATCAGGTTTAAAGCTGGATTAACTATTGACAAGGAAGAACAAAAGCTAATTTCTAAAGAAAGTTTACGATGGAGCAATGTGCTTCAAAGATTGATGCACATTACTTTGTATTTGGCAGAAAATAATATGGCATTCAGAGGGTTATCAGATAAATTATTTACCCCAAATAATGGAAAATTCTTAGGTCTTGTACAGTTATTGGCAAAGTTTGATCCAATCATGGAAGAGCACGTCAGACTGACATTGAATGGTGATTTGGCTGACCATTATTGCGGCAAAAATATACAAAATGAATTAATAGAACTCATGGCATCACACGTTATGTGTACAATCGTATCCCGCATAAAGGGTTCAAAGTATTATGCAATCATAGCTGACTGTACTCCAGATATAAGCCACAAAGAACAACTTTAGACAACTTTAAGATGCGCCGACATAACAGAGGATGGCGTAAGTGTAAAAGAACATTTCATCTCATTTCTGCAAATAGATGATACAACCGGTGAAGGCCTCACAGGAAGCATTTTAAAAACATTGAGTGATCTTGACCTTAACATTAATGACTGCAGAGGACAGGGCTACGATTACGGCGCGAACATGAAGGGGAAAAATAAAGGCGTCCATAACAGAATTAAGAAGTTAAATCCACTAGCTTTTTTTGTGCCATGTGGATGCCATAGTTATAATTTGGTATTGTGTGATGCGGCAAAATCATCAGTAAAATCCGTGACACTGTTCGGAATGTTACAAAAAATGTTTAATCTATTTGCTGGATCGGTAAATAGATGGAAAATTTTGACCGACCATTTGAAGATATACACCCTGAAAAATGTAAGTGACACACGCTGGGAAGCTCGAATTGATAGTGTCAAAGCGGTTCGTTATCAATTATGCGATATGCATGACGCTTTGGTTTCCTTGGCCGATGCTACTGAACAAAGCGATGCTGCGGTGTCACACGAAGCGACAACACTAGGAGGACTATTAAAAGACTTCAGCTTCATTGTTTCTCTCGTGACATGGTATGATGTTCTGTTTCAAATTAACGTTGTGAGTAAAGCAAGTCAGTCACCCACAATCAACTTTGTCGAGTTTATGGGAATCCTTGACAAATGTTGCTCTTATTTGGAAACATATAGACAAGCAGGTTTCGAACAAGCTATTGTAACAGCAACTGAACTGGCTTCGGATCTTGATACGCCATTATTTAAACCACAAATGCGATTAAGACGTATTAAACGCAGGCCGGGTGAAGAGGCTGTTGATGATCAAATAACTGACCCAAAAAAGAAGTTTAAAGTAGAGTTTTTCAATGCACTGTTGAACACCGTGCACATATCCATGAAAGAAAGATTTGAACAGATGCAAGAATTTTCTGCGACGTAGAGTTTCTTGTTTGACATTAAAAAAAATCAAAACAAAGAAGAACTAATACAATGCTGTTCTAAATTACAAGAAAAGTTAACTGTCAACATGAAGTCAGATATTGATGGAAATTTGCTGTGCGACGAAATTTTAGGCCTGCAACCCTATCTCGAAGACAGCCAGGCAACGCCTATTGAAGCCTTAAACTTCATAAAAAAGCATAATCTTCAAGAGTTATATCCCAACATCTGGATAACGTTACGTATTTTGCTAACAATACCAGTGACTGTCGCAAGCGGCGAACGCAGTTTTTCCAAATTGAAGTTGATAAAAACGTACTTGCGGTCTACAATGTCTCAAACAAGACTAACCAGTTTGGCCTCACTGTCCATTGAAAATGAAGTTGCAGAAAACCTGGACTTTGCTAATCTGATCAGAGACTTTGCCGACAGAAAAGAGAGAAAAGTAAAATTTTAGTCGTTTATAATTGTTTTTCATTAGGCGTAATATGTTTTGTGTTCAGATGACTGACAGAAAATATAGGTTTATGGCTTACAGTTATATTAAATTCAATAAAAATATGGTACCCAATTCAAAATTAGTGTTTTTTCGTTATACATATTACCTCCTATATATAAAAATCAATTGTTGTGTATTAGTCTCACCAAAACAAAGAAATGGCTTGACCAATTTGAATAATTTTTGTTTTGTTTTGTTCGCTTTAGTACAGGGGTGCTTCAGAAAAGAAAAGAAATATTTGGGATATACGAGCCTATTTCAACCACATTTTACGCACCTTTTCTTTGTTTGGAACACGCAAAAACAATTTTCTGGAGTTGTTGTAGATGTACAGTGCAGTACTACGCAATATTTTTAGACAATTTCCCAAAACGTGAATGCCCAAACAATATATCACTGCTATACTGACTGTTACGGCAGCGACAGCAGCATGCTGGACTGACGTCACAGGCTACACAAGACTCACATGGAGCGTCTTAGCGGGCTTTCAGATTATTTGGATTTCATTTCCATTTAAAAAAATAAAATACTCAAATTTACGATGGAAAAAACCATGTTATGATCATAAGATGACGCCATTAACCACTTAAGACGATTTCTAGAAAACAGTCAAATACCGTGTTGCAAAGCACTGCCAGGTTCGCTATTTATACAATAAAGGGCGCCAACTGGACGACTCGCCCGGGGCACCTGGATGGCTAAGGCCGGCCCTGCTTGCACACTTAGCGAATGGGTAAAAAGATTCTTCTACCTTGCCCGATTTTGTTTTACTTGTAGATGTGATAATCACTCCCAAAATAGTGATGAAAACGTAAGCGTTTGTCACATAAACTGAAAATAAAAAATTAAAATTTTCGCTCGAAGGAAGACTTGCACCTAGGACCTCTCGTTCCGTAGCTGCTCTCGCTAACCACGGGACCACGGAGCAGCTTGCATCCCAGTGTCCCTGATGTTGCCTATCTTTGCATGGACTACTCAGTTTGTATATTTTACTAATTTTTTCATAGTTCCACACAACTTCTTCCTGTTTTCTCGATTGATCTGTGTTCAGTTTTTCAAGGTCTATCCACTGTGCCAACTTATAACTAAATCTGAGGGGGGTGCGATGGGGAGGTTCCCTTGTCAGTGAGGTGCTGATATCAGCGTTTAAGTCATACAATGAAAACTTTCGCGACCGGATGTTTCAGCTGCTGAGAATTTTTCCGCGTTGTATGGCCGTGGTCCATGGAAGTCTTCAATCCCTGACGTTTCGTCAAAGGCTACGTTGGACATCTTCGGAGGTGCTCCGAGTTGGGCCGAGTCTTGCCGACTCAACACAACCAGGAGCACCTCCGGAGATGTCCAACGTAGCCTTTGACGAAAAGTCAGGGATTGAAGCGTTTCATGGACCACGGCCATACAACCCGGAAAAATTCTCAGCGGCGTTTAAGTCGTTTTAAAGGCATTCTTGATTAACAGGGACTCACCACGTCCAATCTCATGACCGTTACAGCGTGTATTTAAAACAAACCTAATTTGCATCCTCATAGATGCGCTACTATAAACACTCTTATGAGACTGGCTCAAAATTCGAATCGGCACTATCTTTAAGATGTAAAAAACATGGGTACCAACTGTCGTTTATGTCACACAACTCCTTCTTCGTGTTGCGATTTTTAGTGTATACATGAGAAAATCCCCTTGGGAGGCAATCACATGGAGCCGTTGAGTTGCAGCATGATATTGAGTATGACCATCCTGAACCTATCGCATGGAAGTCGTGCGATGCCTGATCAATGCTACCAGCAATATCGCGGAACGATAAACAGCTATCTCGATGAGCCACAAGTCTATCGCTGCTGAATTCTGACACGAGCTGGTTCTCCTTGTTACACAAGGCGTAAGACAATCTTCAGACATACAACGAATACTCAAATACTATTTCTAAATGAGAAATTCACTACGTAATATTTCCTTATATGCACAGTACAGGTGGTTTTACTCCTACCTACTTTATGTGATTGCTCTGAAATGCCAAGCATTTGACTTTCAAATCAGCTACTAAGCTTCATTGAGAATATTTTAGGTTAGTCGTTACCGTGAGTGTTACTGATGTCGAATGAAACTACAAACACTCACTATTTATATCCACAAAGAGTTTCGAAGGATTGTACGCCCGTCGTCAGGTGGATTTACATGTGTTAGTGCGACATGTATATGCTGTGTCACTACTTTGAGGTAACCTGTGACACTGTCTAGTGGAGAAACAAGAAGACTATTTCAGAATATGGTTTTGGGAAGGTTTCGACTAAAAATACACGTGTATCTAAATGTGAAAATAAAGAAATAAAGCAGAATTTCTCTAGTGGTCAAAGACTCCGTTCTCTGTTGTACTAAATCACAAATAAACTGTTATACCTTGTAAACAGAAATGGTGTCTGGAAACTACTATGTGTAAATAACATATAGCAAAACAGAAACGTTATCTCGAAGTGCAAAGAATATATAGCAAAACAATACTATTATTTGAGAATACGTTTTAAAGGATTTTGGAGATCTTTGCATGAGCTGATGAGTACATGTGTTAAAATAAATATTTCAAGTGTTATACAAATCATTTTCTGTCAAGTTTATATAGCTTAAATTTCATACTCGTTTATATAACTAAGTGTCATGTTGCAAACCCTAATACAATAATTGTGTTCCCAACAGTGGTAAAACTGTACACAAATAAAAGTTTTGTCTGGGATTCGGGAGGATTGCGAGATGGAGAGTTTAGTTTTGGATATGCTAGAGCTGTGGGCTTGTTAAACTTACGTCTGTTACGCGTTATAACTCAGTAAATGCTGAAGTAACATACTAATAGTGAGTTATAGATGTGCAATAGATATACTCTTAATGATATGAGCCGACATATGTAATATCAGGCTGACAACGCGTACAAATTGTTGGTTTTATTTCGTTTGGTCAACTGAGTTTTGTAAGTTGGGTACGTTATTTTTCATTTGGAAAATATCAAACAAAAGACGCAAATAACTAAATTAATACAAGGGAAATATGAAGGGGAGGATGGAGCCAGAGAGAGAGAGAGAGAGAGAGAGAGAGATTCAGATACAGAGGGTGAAAAGAGTGCTGGAGGACAGAAAAGTTATTCAGAGCAGTGGCTTCTTAAAACTATATCTGTTACATGTTATAAGTAAGTAAAGGTTGGAGTAATACATTAGTTACGCTTTAAAAATAAAAATTTGTGCTGTTAGTTGATATACACATAGTCTCAAGCTGACAGATGCGTACAAGCAGTTGGTGTGATGCTCTATCTGTAAATGAGGCCATTCCATTGTTCATTTGGAGAATGTCATGGTTTCTAATTATTTATGGTATGGTATGGTGACTAAGTTTTTGTGATAAATAAGAAGAGGAGGGTGGAGGTTGTGTGTGTGTGTGTGTGTGTGTGTGTGTTTGCGCATTACAAATTTAATAATGTGGGCTGTTGTTGAAAACAGAATTGATACTGTTGTAAATGTTGTCATTTTCGGTATTTAAGATGGATGTTCTCAATACACAGTGCCGTAACACAATCCCCGGAGACGAGGTACTGGCAGAATTGAAGCTGTGAGGACGAGTTGTGAGTCGTTCTTGGGTAGCTCAGTTGGTAGAGCACTTGCCCGTGAAAGGCAAAGGTCCCGAGTTCGAGTCTCGGTCCAGCACACAGTTTTAATCTGTCAGGAAGCTACAATCCCCAAAATCGTAACACAGTACAAATGGTTCAAATGACTCTGAGCACTATGGGGCTTTACATCTGAGGTCATCAGTCCCCTAGAACTTGGAACTACTTAAACCTAAGCAACCTAAGGACAGGTTTAAGTAGTTCTAAGTTCTAGGGGACTGATGACCTAAGATGTTAAGTTCCATAGTGCTCAGAGCAATTTGAACCATTTGAGAGCGAAGACGTGCGTGGAGACTCGCGGTCAGCGGTGGGATATCAAGGTGACTGTTGCCCGCCATACAGCCCGACAACCAGGAACGATGGTCCGGTGTGTCGCTTCATTTCATGGCAGGATCCCTTTGGTGGTCATCGACGGCATCCTTACAGCACAGCTGTACATCGGCGACATTCTGCGCCTCGTTTTCTCGCTCTTCTTGGCAACCCGCCCTCGGCTTACGTTTCAGCGCACTGCGAGACTATCTACTACTTGTCTTCGTGGTGGCCAAACCCCACCTTGGACAGCAAGGTCGCCGTATGTGTCCCCAGTGGGGAACGTTTGGAGCATTATGGGCAGGGCGCTCTAACTAGCTCTGGATTTCTGACGAGCTAACGCGCTAGCTGGACAGAGTTTAGCACGTTATCCCTCAAGAGGACATCCAGCAACACCATCAATCAATGCCAAGCCGAATAACTGCTTGCATAAATGCGAGAGGTGGACCAACGCTTTATTTAGTTTCTTAATTTGTGAAGCTCTTTCTATCGAAAAACCCAACCAATTTTTCTGAAATTGTAATCATTTGTTTGCCTGTACATATACATCACATCTACAGATTTTCGTCACATTTCGGCAATTCCTTCGTTGTACGTCGTTTTTTCATCCTATAGTGTACATCCTTCCTATTAGCGGAATGCAGCGTAATTATTGCCGAGGTCCATTGTCGTCGCCTTCAAGAATCGCTCAAAGCTATTTCTACTGTAGTCATACGGTGTCCAGTGGAAGCTATGAACAGATTGTCATCGGGGCTCGTTCGGCAGGCGACGCGAGTAGGAGGAACAGAACAACAGTTCAACTTCCTGTTGATAAGCAGGTCGTTAGAGGCAGTATGGACGACGCCGCGATTTATCTGGGAATCTCCGGGAACCGAGGCGGACGCTTCCGAGAATTCAAATCAGAGCGTGTCACGCACAGAAAGAGCGCACAAACTCGCTTGCTAGGTGCTGTGGTAACAGAGCTTTGTAGGAGCACAGACGGAACACGCCGTAGCAACAGGTTACAGTGACGATGGTCTTACTGGGACACTGTGTGAACGCAGTCACAATAGTCTAAAGAAGTAATATTCGTTGGAAACTACAGTTGAATTTTTCTACTGTGCAGACGCAGCCTTCCAACCAAGCGATAGCCTTTTTTAGAAATAAGAAAAGGCGATACCGTCGGCACTGTACGTTGGCGCAGTGGCAGGGCCTTGCATGGTCTGATGAATCCCGATACCATCTTCATGACGTCGATGGGCGGGTGCGAATCCGTGGTCTTCTAGGAGAACAGCTTCCTGACACCTTTACTTCTGGACGGAGACAAGTTGGCGGCGGCTCCATCGTGCTCTGGAGAACATTCACATGGGCATCCATAGGTCCAGTGGAGCTCGTGGAAGACACCATGATGGCCATGAAGTGTCGTACACTGGCTGCAGACGACGTACACCCCTTCATGATGATCATGTTTCTCAACGGCAGTGGCACTTTTCAGCAAGATAATGGGCCATGTCACAAGGCCAGGAGTATGATGGAGTTGTTTAGGAACACAGTGGCGAGTTCCAACTGATGTGCTGCGCCCCAACACGCCACATCTGAACCCGACCGAACACAACTGGGTTGTGATTGAACGTGGCGTCATAGCTCATCGCCACCTTCTCGGAAATTTATGGGAATTAGGTGTCTTGTGTGTGCAGATGTGTTGCCAACTCTCTCCAGCGATCCACCAAGACATCATTGCCCCCATACCATGACGCGTCACCGCTGTTATCCGTGCCAGAGATGGACATGCCGGCTGTTAGGTAGGCGGTCATAATGTTCTTCAAATCAAATGGTTCAAATGGCTCTGACCACTATGCGACTTAACTTCTGAGGTCATCAGTCGCCTAGAACTTAGAACTAATTAAACCTAACTAACCTAAGGACATCACACACATCCATGCCCGAGGCAGGATTCGAACCTGCGACCGTAGCGGTCGCTCGGCTCCAGACTGCAGCGCCTAGAACCGCACGGCCACTCCGGCCGGCCATAATGTTCTGGCTGATCAGTGTACGAATACTCTGAACAAACTCAACCTGTTTCCGACGTGTTTTGTCTAACAAGAATTCAAAAGAAATCTTGTGTAAATGCGACAATACACATCCACAACGCCTCAGAATCCGGGAACACACTGCCAGATTCGGCTGGACATCATTGCCTCATCCACGCTGTATCCCACACCTGGTGCCTTTAACTTTCATTTGTTTTGGGCCACTAAAGGTATATCTGCGTGGGACAAACTTTGAACATGATGAGAAAACACTCATGCATTGAAAACATTGCTACGAGCACAGGACTAGAGCTATTACCAACATGGTATACATGCTCTTATACAGCGCTAATGTGAGGCCATAGAACGTGACGTAAGGTATGTAGAAATACAGTACATGTGATATACTTTATTAAATTTATGTATAAAATAACTGTATAAGTCAAGCTGAGGTTTTAGTTAAACATTAGACCGTTAATCTGAGATTAATAAAAACATTGGCACTCCTTGACACATAAGATGACTGAAAGTAAGAAGTATTCTCTTAAACCAACAAATACTAAATTAACTCCTTCTTCTGATATGAAATTAATTCCATAATACACGAATATAACATCTCATTTAATTTTCGTTGTTTATTATACTTTATTTGTAATTTTCATTTAATCAGGTAAATGTCTTCTCGAAACACCATTGAGAAGATGTGGAAGAAGTCCATAACATTGTCTAACACCAGTATTATCTATAATTGTTCTCATTCATAAATTTTTGTTTCGACACAGCGTTTGTGAAGTTCGCTGGTATCAACCACTTAATCTCTTCCAGAATATTGAATAAACATATATGGTCCATTGAGTATACGTTGTTTTTGTAATCAACAAATGTGACCACATAGTTTTGCCCTCTGATAGATTCAATTTTACTGATTTTGGTTTTGAAGTACTTCGGAAGGGAGCTTGTGTGCAATAGGCTATGCTTTTCGAATCTTATCTTCTTTCTTGTGTAGGTGAGTGGGCTCTGCCATTTGGATGGTATCTTAGCACTCCCTAAGGGCTCAATTGTAATGACTGTAGCCAGTTTTGTTCATCTTTGTAAGAGCTATCATTATTTAGTTCCCTCCAGATGCTTTATTATGCCTGAGCATGATGACCTATGTAATTTCTTAGATGGTTGGTTCGAATTTGACAATTTTCAAGGTGGATGATTTAATGGTCTTTTTGATTTTATTTCATCACAGTAGGTAATTTGTTAAAACATCAAGTCAAAACATCCTCAACGTCATTAAGACATTAATATTTGAATGAATCAGGCCCAAAAATAAATATATGCACATCTAGTACCCCAGGGCAGCCAATGTCATCAATACTTTTCAGGTTATAATTGAAGCAATTGGTGATGTCATTCGAATGAGGTATTTGGCTTGCGTAACTTACACTGCATTCAAATTTAGAGCGAACTTGACCCATATGAGAAAGTCACATACTTTCCATTATGCATAGCCTAATGAAGATCTGAGGGCTAATGACGATCTGAGGAACCTAGTCAAAAGGCTACCTCCTATTCTACAGACTTAACGAAGACTATGTTGAATCTTCTGTTTCCGTTTCAAAAAAAATCTTCGGCCAATCAAGATAGTATTTTAGGTTCTGAGAACAGTGGCGCATGTGGTACAGTTTAGAACTCACCTGCCCAACGTTAGCGCAGAAGAGGACAAAAGCGTTTATAATCCTTAGGTACATCAACCAAACGTGGGACAGATAAGTAGGAACCTTTGACATAATTGGTCTTTTGTGATATTGCTCATTTCGATACAAGTGATTTACCAGAATAAGTAGTATCGCAAGCTACTGGAATGGCATTTTTTACCTCAGTCTACAAATTGGAATGACACTTTTTACCTCAGTCTACAAATTACCAGGTTTCGTTCTACCAGTTGCTGGTCATTGTAGTGATTACAGCAAATTCAACGCACCACTTTTACTTGAACTCAAGAGAACAACAGCACTGAGCACCAATGATTTCCGTAGCCCCAGTACACAAGCGTTATATCATTTATCGGTGCAATTTTTAATTTTATATTGAAAAAGTTTGCCACAACTCTTTATCCAGCGGTAAGTTATGCATGTCCAAGCATGCATATTTATCTGACGGTACACAGCGCAGTGGATCTTCTGATTTGTCGCTTGCAACGATTTTATCTTAAGCTCATGGATGAAACCTATACATCTAAACGTCGGAAGAGAAAGTATTGCTGTCCTGGATGCACACCGTAAAGCTCACAGAATATTCTATCCGACGGGAACATTTCAAGTACATCTACGCGGGGTATGCCTAGGTACAGACAAAAGATGAAAATAATTGCAATAAACATAAGTCTGGAATCTGATATTTTCACTGATATGACGCAGTACGACTGAACCAGCCCGGACAGTCGTGTGTGTTATCACGTGCTTCAGGGAATTGGGTGGCCATGCCGGCCACAGATCGAATCAGTCTGGTGGATTAATGACGAGGGCTGATGTGCTGACAAGCCTGGATGTGGTTTTCAAGCAGTCTCTCACTAGGTGAATACCAGTTGTTATGTGACCATTTTTCCAGAAATAGTCCCCGTATATAAAATCATAATGAAAGATCCATTTGGTCGGAATACTTAATCGATGCCGAGGAATATGACAAATAACAGTACTAGTGACTGTCATTATCTGACTAATATAACTTTACTCTTCATTTGCTCTTTATTCGGATTTGCATACCTTATAGAAATCGTTTATAATGATTAGGTGTGTCAATCAATTGAAAGCGGATTAGGGGAGTGCAGAAGCACCCGGACTCCCAGGGGAGTATAGAAGACCGACACCACTGGAGCCATTTCGCAGCAGAACGCATTGGGAAAGTGCAGCTGAAAAGCCTGGATGGGTCTCTGGACAGCCTTTTGTAATGTCGCACTGGGGCACTCTGAGCATCGCGCAAAAACAGATATGATCACCTGAGGTGCATGGCCCCCATCTCTGTTCTGACCTTTTGCAACCCAGGAGTGGAAGAGACACTGTTGTTGTTGTGGTCTTCAGTCCTGAGACTGGTTTGATGCAGCTCTCCATCCTACTCTATCCTGTGCAAGCTTCTTCATCACCCAGTACCTACTGCAACCCACATCCTTCTGAATCTGTTTAGTGTATTCATCTTTTAGTCTCCCACTACGATTTTTACCCTCCACGCTTCCCTCCAGTACTAAATTGGTGATCCCTTGATGCCTCAGAACATGTCCTACCAACCGATCCCTTCTTCTAGTCAAGTTGTGCCACAAACTTCTCTTCTCCCCAATCCTATTCAATACCTCCTCATTAGTTATGTGATTTACCCATCTAATCTTTAGCATTCTTCTGTAGCACCACATTTCGAAAGCCTCTATTCTCTTCTTGTCCAAACTAGTTATCGTCCATGTTTCACTTCCGTACATGGCTGCACTCCATACAAATACTTTCAGAAACGACTTCCTGACACTTAAATCTGTACTCGATGTTAACAAATTTCTCTTCTTCAGAAGCGTTTTCCTTGCCATTGCCAGTCTACATTTTATATCCTCTCTACTTTGACCATCATCAGTTATTTTGATCCCCAAATACCAAAACTCCTTTACTAAGTTGAGTGTCTCATTTCCTAATCTAATTCCCTCAGCATCACCCGACTTAATTAGACTACATTCCATTATCCTCGTTTTGCTTTTGTTGATGTTCATCTTATATCCTCCTTTCAAGAAACTATCCATTCCGTTCAACTGCTCTTTCAAGTCCTTTGCTGTCTCTGACAGAATTACGATGTCACAGAATTACAATGTCAACCTCAAAGTTTTTATTTCTCCTCCATGGATTTTAATACCTACTCCGAATTTTTCTTTTGTCTCCTTCACTGCTTGCTCAATGTACAGATTGAATAACTTCGGGAGAGGCTACAACCCTGTCTCACTCGCTTCCCAACCACTGCTTCCCTTTCATGTCCCTCAACTCTTATAACTGCCATCTGGTTCCTGTACAAATTGTAAATAGCCTTTCCCTCCCTGTATTTTACCCCTGCCACCTTCAGAATTTGAAAGAGAGTATTCCAGTCAACAATGTCAAAAGCTTTCTCTAAGTCTACAAATGCTAGAGACGTAGGTTTCCCTGACCTTAATCTAGCTTCAGAGATAAGTCGTAGGGTCAGTATTGCCTCACGTGTTCCAATATTTCTTCGGAATCTTCCCCGAGGTCGGCTTCTACCAGTTTTTCCATTCGTCTGTAAGGAATTTGCGTAAGTATTTTGCATCCGTGACTTATTAAACCGATTGTTCGGTAATTTTCACATCTGTCAGCACCTGCTTTCTTTGGGCTTGGAATTATTATATTCTCCTTGAAGTCTGAGGGTATTTCGCCTGTCTCATACATCTTGCTCACCAGATGGTAGAGTTTTGTCAGGACTGGGTCTCCCAAGGCCGTCAGTAGTTCTAATTGAATGTTGTCTACTCCCGGGGCCTTGTTTCGACTCAGGTCTTTCAGTGCTCTGTCAAACTCTTCACGCAGTATCGTATCTCCCATTTCATCTTCATCTACATCCTCTTCCATTTCCATAATATTGTCCTCAAGTACGTCACCCTTGTATAGACCCTCTATATACTCCTTCCACCTTGCTGCTTTCCCTTCTTTGCTTAGAACTGGGTTTCCATCTGAGCTCTTGATATTCATACAAGTGATTCTCTTTTCTCCAAAGGTCTCTTTAATTTTCCTGTAGGCAGTATCTATCTTACCCCTCTTGACATAAGCCTCTACATCTTTACATTTTTCCTCTAGCCATCCCTGCTTAGCCATTTTGCACTTCCTGTCGATCTCATTTTTGAGACGTTTGTACTCCTTTTTGCCTGCTTCATTTACTGCATTTTTATATTTTCTCCTTTCATCGATTAAATTCAATATTTCTTCTGTTACCCAAGGATTTCTACTAGCCCCGTCTTTTTACCCACTTGATCCTCTGCTGCCTTCACTACTTCATCTCTCAAAGCTACCCATTCTTCTTCTACTGTATTTCTTTCCCCCATTCCTGTCAATTGTTCCCTTATGCTCTCCCTGAAACTCTGTACAACCTCTGGTTTAGTCAGTTTATCCAGGTCCCATCTCCTTAAAGTCCCACCTTTTTGCAGTTTCTTCTGTTTTAATCTACAGTTCATAACCAATAGATTGTTGTCAGAGTCCACATCCGCCCCTGGAAATGTCTAACAATTTAAAACCAGGTTCCTAAATCTCTGTCTTACCATTATATAATATATCTGATACCTTTTAGTATCTCCAGGATTCTTCCATGTATACAACCTTCGTTTATGATTCTTGAACCAAGTGGTAGCTATGATTAAGTTGTGCCCTGTCCAAAATTCTACCAGGCGGCTTCCTCTTTCATTTCTTAGCCCTAATCCATATTCACCTACTACGTTTCCTTCTCTCTCTTTTCCTACTACCGAATTCCAGTCACCCATGACTATTAAATTTTCGTGACCCTTCTCTATCTGAATAATTTCTTTTATCTCATCATACATTTCATCAATTTCTTCGTCATTTGCAGAGCTAGTTGGTATATAAACTTGTACTACTGTAGTAGGCGTGGGCTTCGTGTCTATCTTGGCCACAATAATGCGTTCACTATGCTGTTTGTAGTAGCTTTCCAGCACTTCTATTTTGTTATTCATTGTTAAACCGACTCCTTCATTACCCCTATTTGATTTTGTATTTATAACCCTGTATTCGCCTGACCAAAAGTCTTGTTCCTCCTGCTAGTGAACTTCACTAATTCCCACTATATCTAATTTTAACCTATCCATTTCCCTTTTTAAATTTTCTGACCTACCTGCCCGATTAAGGGATCTGACATTCCACGCTCCGATGCACTATTGTCACAAAAGCAGACAGCTCAGTTTTCTCCAGAAGGCACCGGACACCTCAGATATACATCTCAAGAATGGAACAGGGACCTGCAGCTTTTGGGCATTTGAAAGCTTGAGACATCACTAGACGTTTGACTTCACAATAACCAAATGTTTACACGATTCAAGAACTGCAGGGATTGGCTAACATGAATGAAGTGGAGGTTAGACGTTTGACGTTGCTGACGAGGAGCTACTTCATTGGTCACAGAGGGAGATGAAAAGAGAGTAAAATGGCAGATTGCATATTAGTAGTTTACCGAGTAGAAGATAGCCTAGGGAAGGGGAGGAGTGTGTTTTAAGGAGCATTTTAACGTGTCCGCATTTGGAAGATAGAAGCCCAGCCAATCAGAATGCAGTATGAAAAGTAAAACGCGCCAATGCGACATCTACAATTGTAAAACATTCGATCAGACATCACTTAATACTTGACGGTCAATCCTCTTCAAGAAACTTGATTTTTGGGAGCCTCCATCGCCTGCCACCGCCAGAGGGACTTATTTCGAACAGATTTACACTTTGCCGTTGGTGAGGGTCGTTGGTGCCTCCAAGGACTGATGTGCAACCTCTTCAGCCTCCACCTACAATTTACTGTGGTGATATCGAGCCGTAACAGCAAGACGACGTGAAGGGACATTAAAGTCATTTTATAGTGCTCTGATTATATGAAGCGTTTCTTTGAAAACTTAAATTTAGATTCCATGAATTGCCTGATTTCCTCTCCGACCGCAGGTATAACGTATTCCCTTTTGAAGTACTCTCTGTCTTTCAGTTACCATAAAGACAATCATAGTGCATATTTGTGACTGCAATTATTTCACTTGCTCGATTATTAGTCTTCCCTCCCCTTCCCCCCCCCCCCCCCCCGCCCCCAGAGCCCCTTTGCAAAATGTGCCAAGGTTTTATAATGTAAATACTACCATTTTCGTGAATTGTTTTATGAATAACTTTATAGAAATAAACCGATGTAAGTGTGATTCTTAGACCATTTAATAATCATTGGATTCCCAGTTCATTGTTTTGGAGGGTTAACTAGCATTTTGTCAACGCCTGCCTAGGATTCCTAATTCATTAGTTTGGAAGATGATTAATTAACACGTGAGATACAGGGCGCATTCACCATAAAAACAACGAACGTCGTGTAGCACGGTCTGGTTCCCAAGTCCCATCTCGGTTAAACGAAAGTCCATCCCAGCGGGTAAAGAGGTAGTGACGGGAAGGACATCCGGCCACCCTCTAGCATAGCCACATTAGACACACTTGCCGAAACGCCATTTACCACGTTAATATGTATCGATACTGATGGTAAAATTAATGGAAGGCAGTTTACGTCGTTGTGATTTACGACTCACATGCGGTGTTTCGAAATAAAAGGAATGTTAGACATTAAGAGTGTTGTAATTTTGGCATGACTGCACCTGTGCGTACGTCGTATCGGGGAAACCACTGGTTTCCGGACCTATGTTTATTGACATTATATGCTTGTTTCGTTGTCCTCTACGTGCCTCTTTCGTTTGTTCATGTAATAGTCAGCTTATATGTTTATCTGACATATTTTACCACCTGTCTGCAAGAAGTTGGTGACCGATTAAGGAAGGTTATATCGTATCAGTTGACCATTATTTCAGTCACTACTGGTACTGTGCTTCACGAATAAGCTGCCTTTGACAATAAGTTATTCCATATACACCCTAAGTAAAAAAGGAGAAGACACACCACGAAAGTATTATCCGAATGGGACGGAATTCGGTAGATGTGATGTACGTGTACTGAGAAACAAATGATTTATAAAGGAGAAAGAGATTCACAAACTCAGAAAGTCAATAACGCATTGGTCAATTGCTGGGCCTTATGCAAGCATGTATTCGGCTTGGCTTTGATTGACAGAGTTTTTTGATGTCATCCTGAGAGATATCATGCCATGTTCTGTCCAGCTGGTGCATTAGATTGTCGAAATCCCGAGCTGGTTGGAGGGCCCTGCTCATAATGCTCCAGAGGTTATCAACTGGGAAGCGATGCGGCGACCTTGCTGGCCAAAATAAGGTTTGGGAAGCAAGATGGCTAACCACGAACGGTAACAAAACGGGGTGTAGAATATCGTCGACGTGCATTTGCGCTTAAAGGATGCCGCAGACGACAACCAAGGAATCTCGCTATGAAAAGAAACGGCACACCAGAGGATCACTCCTGGTTGTCGGCCGTATGGCGGGTGACAGGTTGGTATCCCATCGCTGTCTGGTGCGTCTCCAGACACATCTTCATCTGGTCATCAGGTATCAGTTCGAAACGGGACTCATCACTTAAGAAAATTGTACTCCAGTCAATGAGGTTCCAGGCCGAAGAGGTGTCTAGAGGCGCCCTGGGTGGCGGTAGGATTCCAAACTGACTGTCGCCCGCCATTTCACCCGACAACCAGGTACGATGAAATGAGAATTAAATCAAGACCCTACGCTGCCGACAGGCGTTGGTATACGTCAACGGGGACCGTGGAAAATGTGTGCCTCGACCGTGACTTGAGCCCGGGATCTCCTGCTTACATGGCAGGCGCTCTATCAATCTGAGCCACCGAAGGCACAGAGAATAGTGCGACTGCAGGGACTTATCCCTTGCACCAGCCATTGACTTTCTTCTTGTGTGCGGATGCACACGTATTACCCAAACTCTTACGGGACTCTGTAAGATTGTCTGCAGCGAGTAATGATTGTAATGGGCAGGGGCACTACGAATGTGTTGGTTCAAATGGCTCTGAGCACTATGCGACTTAACTTCTGAGGTCATCAGTCGCCTAGAACTTAGAACTAATTAAACCTAACTAACCTAAGGACATCACACACAACCATGCCCGAGGCAGGATTCGATCCTGCGACCGTAGCGGTCGCTCGGCTCCAGTCTGTAGCGCCTAGAACCGCACGGCCACTCCGGCCGGCCACTACGAATGTGTGTGGACATTAAAATGGGAATGTGGGTCTCACGGGGAACGTTCAAGCGATGAGTCCCTGCAGTCGCACTATCCTCTGTGCCTTCGGTGGCTCAGATTGATAGAGTGCCTGCCATGTAAGCAGGAGATCCCGGGTTCGAGTCCCGATCGGGGCACCCATTTTCCACTGTCCCCACTGATATATATCAACGCCTGTCGGCAGCGTAGGATATTGATTGAATTATCATTCCATTATAGAGTGCTGGATGGTCACCGCTGGTATCTGTTCTTTCGAACATGTCCGAAAGAACAGATACCATCTTCATATGCCAGGTGTGATGGTCTGAGGCGCCAATCCTTTTCGCAGCAGGGTCCCTTTAATGGTCATTCGCGGCACCCTTACAACACAGCAATATGTCGACGATATTCTAAGACCCGTTTTGTTGCCCTTCATGGCAAGCCATCCAGAGCTCATATTTCCGTAGGATAATGGCCGTCCACACATGACGAGAGTTTCTCCTGCTTGTCTTTATGCTTGTGAAACCTTTCTTTGGCCAGAAATGCCACCGGATATCTCTCATACTAAGAACTGGAGCGTTATGAGCGGGGCCCTCCAAATATCTCGGGATTTTGACGATCTAACTCCCCGATTGGACAGAATATAGCACGGCATCAAAAAATGGTTCAAATGGCTCTGAGCACTATGGGACTCAACTTCTGAGGTCATCAGTCCCCTAGAATTTAGAAGTACTTAAACCTAACTAACCTAAAGACATCACACACATCCATGCCCGAGGCAGGATTCGAACCTGCGACCGTTGCCGTCTCGTGGTTCCAGACTGTAGCGCCTAGACCCGCTCGGTCACTACGGCCGGCAGCACGGCATCCCTCAGGAGGACATCCAACTACTCTGTCAATCAATGCCAGGCCGAGATGTTGTTCGCATAAGGGCCAGAGGTGCACTATCATTTCATTGACTTGTTTAATGTGTCAAGCTCTTTTTCTTGAATAAATCACCAAATTTTCTGAAATTGTTATCGTTTGTTTGTCTGTACACGCACATCACGTATAGCGATTGTCTGCAACGAGTAATGATTGTAATGGGCAGGGGCACTACGAATGTAGTGTGTGGACATTAAGGTGGGAATGTGGGTCTCACGGGGAGCGTGCAAGGGATGAGTCCTTGCAGTCGCACTATCCTCTGTGCCTTCGGTGTGCAGGCCAGGCGTGCGTGTGTGTGTGTATCTGTCTGTGTGTGTGTGTGTGTGTGTGTGTGTGTGTGTGTGTGTGTGTGTGTGTGTGTTTGGTCTTAGAGTGTATTTAACTAACTCACAAATACCATTCCTTATCATAGACAAAAATTCAAAACTTAGCTGAGTGGGCATAGTCAGGAGCACGAGACTCGCAGCAGTAGTATCAAGTTTCTGCGTCTCAGATATCCAGTTCCGAAAGTCGGAGTGAGTGGCGTCGGGCTGATCGGCGTGTGGGGGGAGACAGTAAGGACTCCCGGAGTGGGCCACTTGGCCAGAGGGGTCGGAGTGCAGTGCGCCGTGGGGCCGCCCCTGCTGGACTGTATTTGGGGCGCGGTCGATACCGCCGCGGCCGCGGGACGCCGTAACGATTCCCACGTACCTGGGTTCAAGAAGACGCCGGAAACGGCCCAACACAGGTGCCTTGTGGCCACAACGACTGGGAGCTGCTTACAGTTCCTGTCCAGAGTTCCTGGAATGCTGCGTAACCTTCTAATGCCGTCTGTCATCTAGAGAGATTAGCGCTTTGTACAGACAGCAGCATGGTGAAGGAATACAATAGTTTCCATATATTAGAGAAAACGTAAAAGAATTGACAAGAGCCGGCCGTCGTGGCCGAGCGGTTCTAGACGCTTCAGTCTGGAACCGCGAGACCGCTACGGACGCAGGTTCGAATCCTACCTCGGGCATAGATGTGTGTGATGTCCTTAGGTTAGTTAGGTTTAAGTAGTTGTGATTTCTAGGGAACTGATGACCTCAGCTGTTAAGTCCCACAGCACTCAGAGCCATTTGAACCATTTTTGAAGAATCGACAAGAACGTTGAATATATTAATACTACAAAGTGCAACAGCTTATGCTCACCAGGCGAAACACTGGCGGAAAAAAATCGCAACACTAAAAACTAATTAAAGTAGAGTAATGAAATTTCAGGAATACATTTGTCTAGGTAAAATATTTAAGCGATTAACAAGAACAAAGGTTAATGCAAGTGTGAGATAAGCCATTGAAAGTGTGGAATGCTGATACATTAATAATCTGTGTAACAGCCAGAATGTTGAACGCAAGTATGCAAACGCGCGTGTATTTGTTGTGGAGGTGCCGGATGTCAGTTTGTGGGGGTGGAGTTCATTGTCTGTTGCACTTGGTCGGTCAATACAGGGACCGTTAACGCAGGTTGTGGATGACGCTGGAATTATCCCATAATGTCCCATATGTGCCCCAATAGAGACAGATCTGGTGTTGGAGCAGACCAAGGCAGCATGTCGGGTTACAACAGCAGTGTGTCGGCGAGTGTTTTCCTATTGGAAAACACTACGTGGATTGCTCTTCATGAATGGCAACAAAATGGGTCAAAACACCAGACTGACGTACAAATTCTAAGTCAGGGTATGTGGAATAATCACGAGGGCTCTTCTGATGCCATACCATATCGAATTCTGGGCCATACTGTAAACTCTAGGCGTGCGAAGAGTTTATCTAGCACCAGACGGGTTGTTTGCAGGCCCTCAACTGCCCTCCTTCTCAACGACACACGGCCATCATTGGCACCAAAGAAGAACCAATTTTCATTAGAAAACACAACAGATCTCCTTCCTGTTCTCCAATGAGCTCTCGCTTGTCACCACTGAAGTCGCAAATGGTGGTGGTTTGGGCTCAGTGGAATGCACGCCACGGGTCGTCTGACTCGGGGCTGTCGTTGAACTAACCGATTTGTAACAGTTTGTTGTGTCAGTGTGGTGCCAACTGCTGCTCAGATTGCTGCTGCAGATGCAGTACAATGCGCGAAAGCCATACGCCGAACACGATGGTATTCCCTTCGGCAGTGCCACGTGGCCGTCCGGAGCCAATTAAATTATGTTGCTACCAATCAAAAAGGAATTATCCAATTTTATTAGTTTACTGAGAATCAATAATTATTAACCACGTTCATTTGCAAACAGACCAAAACTTGGTACCTTAACCATTTTTACAAAATCTCTAAACATTCTCTTTAGGGAAGCATGGGTTCACGAAAGCTACCTCATGTGGTACAAGGTTGCTGACTTTCACAAGTGAAGAGGCTTATATCTCACTCTACCATACAACCATGGAAGATCATAATAAATGGAGGTCTACCCGCTAGAGAGCTGTACTACAGACGGAAACAATAGAAAACAGCAGAATAGAGACTCGCACCACTGACCTATTCGCGATATGTAAATAAGATGGATATTAAAATTTTGAAAATTACACACAGAAAACGGAAAACGAAAATAGCATGTACAAATCACCGTGGATATCTTAAAACTTTAATTCTGTCTGGTAAAGTGTTTGATTACTAAAAGCACATAAACGGCAGTTTGTGTGTTTAAAACAGTTCAGTAAACAAATACAAAGTAACGATCTGTTGGCTTGAATATACGGATTCAACAAAGGTTGATGGAGGTGGATGGAGTTGGTCGTCAGTTGGATGGCTGGATGTTGGAGGCTGACTGGAATTGTTGGAGACTGGTGTAGGACGAAACTTTTGGGAACCAGGAACCAGGATGTAGGAAAGTGGAATAATTTCGAACCTCGTGGCTCCAGACAGGACCAATAGGACATGAAACAATTTCGAACACTGGAACTTTCGGAGACCTTTCTCCTAGGCACCGCAAAAGAACAGGTTAGTAGCACATTTCTCCACTGAATCCTTCATGTATTCAGTAGATTCGGAAGAGGTATGATCCACTGCAGTGTCCACTTCATAGCAATCGAGTTTATCTATTTTTAAATAAGTCTTTCCAAAGGAAATCACTTCTCTTGATCATTTCATTACATTAGGGTGTTCTTGGACTACATGAGGTCGGCAGATCATCCAGTGCTCTTTCTAAATTATACCACATGTATATGAATAAGCCGATATTCAAGAAGGGTCTCCTTTCATTTTAGGACTCCTCTCTCTACATTGATATCACATACCATCCTTAATAGAAAGACAGGGCAGTTTTTTGTATATCCAAAGTAAATATTCCACCTGGGAAACGCTTCCAACGAAGATTATAAATCACCTTGTCTTCACACCACTTCTGTGTTTTCATCATACATTTCTCTCTTAAATGCCTATGTCTTCTTATTTATGTTCAGACCATGTCCGTATCTGAGTTCACTTTAGAGCAAATAGACAAATTAATTGCTCTTACATTCATGATCATTTGAAATGAAATTAATCACACAAACATTGTCGAAGATTCCTGCAAGTTCCTAAAATGTTACCATCGTTATAAATCAGAATAACTCCTTCGGGTAAGTTCAGTCAATTCAAGTGCATTTCCTCTCGCACAAAAGACTAACTTATGATGCATAAACCTAAGTAGTTAAAACACATAGGCACGTCCTATATCAAAACTTCAATAGCAAAAATTGAAGATCATACAGCCTTACAAATACATATACACTCTTCCTAAAAATAAACAATTGACTTGGTCACCAATAAAAAGAATTAATTAGTTAATTGCTTGATAAACACTACATTATTTCTCTAAAGCACTCACTGTGTGATGCATAGTGTCTCATTAGTAACTCTGATCTCACTATTAGTGCATCATAGTCCAACAACAAACACAAATACTGTAAATTTAATCGTAGTCCATCACTCCTCACTATGTAATTCCTAATCACTATGAATTTAATCATCATACCCCTTTTCACATAGTTAATCACATCACATAACATTTCTCAGCATCCTGATGGAGATACAGTCGCCGGCCGAAGTGGCCTTGCGGTTCTAGGCGCTGCAGTCTGGAACCGCGAGACCGCTACGGTCGCAGGTTCGAATCCTGCCTCGGGCATGGATGTGTGTGATGTCCTTAGGTTAGTTAGGTTTAACTAGTTCTAAGTTCTAGGGGACTAATGACCTCAGAAGTTGAGTCCCATAGTGCTCAGAGCCATTTGAACCATTTGAGATACAGTCTTCTGATGTAGAAACTTGCTGGACGCACCAATAAATACACACCAGGGTTTGGAGTCTTCACAATTACAAACGGTCCATTGTATGATAATTGCCACTTCCAGATTTATTTATTTATTTATTTATTTATTTTTTGAGACGTGCTCGTTGGGTTCGCTCCTGGATGATAGCGTGAAGCTAGTATCTGTTTTATCTCCTCTTGTGTTAAAGTGCTTGTCCACTTGTAACAAGTAAAATTTGCAGCACTACCTGACAAAAGCGCCTCAGGCTTTCCAACCTTTGGAACAAAATCGTTAACTAATCTGTTTATGATTGGGTGACTCATGGCTGTCTTCAACGGATAAAGTTTTACATTCTTTGTAAAAGCGTTTAAAAATCCCACAAAATATTTAAACCATGCTTTTGACCAGAATAACGTAGCACATTTATTTATTTAGCGTATGGCTAATACAGACATATCATGAAATTAAATTACCTATACATATGTACATATTGACACACAAGAAACTTTTGTCTTTACAACTGAATATCCAGTCCTTCAATCCAGTCCTCTGCATCTGGAGTTGCTAGCAGGAAGTCCTCTTTGTCGCCGTGATAGGCTCGAATCCTGCATTCACTGACAATGTGGTGAACAGTCTGGTATGGAGCCCCACAGTCACAAGCTGGATCAGGCAGCTTCTTCCACTTAAAGAGAGCATCCCTGCATCGCTCATGGCCGGTACGGATTCTGTTGAGAGTAGTCCAGGTCTTGCGTGGTAAGTCGAATCCACTTGGAAGTTTAGCACCTGAGAAGATGTTATGCAGGTGCACATCTGTCACTGCTTCCCACCGACCTTTCCATTCTTCAAGAGGTTTGAAACTCTTAGCAACCATGTCAGCAGCATCGCACAGAGTTGGATGGCGTGATTTCAGTCTCTTGCGATTTAAAAGTGGCAGTTCGCTATGCGCGGGTAGGTTAGAATTCCTGGAGATCTTGTGGTATTCTCTCATAAGGGCAGTACATCTGCGTTGATCAGGAGGCATTATACCGGTTAACAGTGGAAGCCAATAAACTGGAGTAGAGCTGATTGCGCCAGATATTATGCGCATTGTCGTATTCAGCTGGGTATCAACAAGCCTTGTATGATGACTGTTCATCCAAACAGGTGCACAATACTCAGCACTTGAGTACACCAAGCCCAGAGCTGAAGATCGCAGGGTGGTTGCTGAAAATCCCCAGGTAGTTCCGCATAGCTTATGGAGGATGATGTTTCGAGTCCTCAGCTTTTGAGCTAAGTTAAGAAGGTGTTATTTGAAACATAGCGTACGATCCAGGATGACACCAAGATATTTTGGGCTCCAATTATGACGAAGAATTCTGCCTCCGAAACTTACTTCCAGTTTTACGTTCGCCAACCGGTTATTAAGATGGAAGCAACACACTTCTGTTTTACTCACACTGGGTTGGAGTCTCCAGATTTTGAAGTAATTATCTAACGCAGACAGGTCATTGGCTAGAATCTCTTCTGTTGTCTTCATTTCCTGGTGTTTTACGGCTAGAGCCAGGTCATCGGCATAGCAGTATTTTCTGGACGAAGTGTCAGGTAGATCAGATAGATATAGGTTGAACAGTAAGGGTGAGAGAACTGATCCTTGAGGCAATCCGTTGTTCAGCTTCCTCTCCTTACTTATGTTGCTTCCACTGATTACCTGGAACTTCCGATCACTTAGCATGCTGTTAATCAGTCTAACCATTATTCTGCAGGGTATGATGCAGAGAAATTTGAAGATAAGACCTTCCCTCCACACAATGTCGAAGGCGACAGTTAGATCAACAAATGCCACAGATGTTTTCTGCTTCATTTGGTATCCTGACTTTATGAAGGATGTGAGAGACAATACTTGGTCGCAGCAGCTACCCCCTGATCTGAAGCCTGCCTGATCAACTGAAACATTCTCTAAGATAGCGCTACTTATTCTGTTATATATTAGCCTTTCAAAAAGCTTGTAGCAGCAGCTGAGTAGGGAAATGGGGCGATAGTTTTCTACCTTTTTGCTGGGTTTGCGAGGTTTCAGAACAGATATTATCTTCGCCTTTTTAAACTCTGATGGAAGTTGACCAGTCAGCAGAATGTCAGTGAAGAATTCTGCCAGCCATTTCTTAGCTTTTCCTCCCATATGGATCAGGAATTCTGGATGGATACCATCGAATCCAGGCGCCTTAAGAGGTTTGAGGTCCTTCAGTCCAGAGTCAATGTCTGAAACTGTGAAGGGATGGGTATACTCAGATGAGGGAGATACCTTCTTTTTCAGGTCACGAAGCTGTCGTCTGATATGTCTTGTATGTTTCTTGTCAGGAGGTACTCTTGAGGTAGTAATGATGTGGGAAGCAATTTGGTCTGGTGTTACTTCGGAATTTTTTCTGCATGCTGGTGCACTTCCTCCCAGTTTTCACAGAAGACTCCATGCTTTCCTGCTCGAGTGGGTAAAGTCCATATTTTCGACTGTTTCTGTCCATTTCTGCCTCCTAGGCATGTCCAAGCTGGACAATAGTTCCGTAGCTATCTCTGGGTCAACACTTTGCTGGAAGTGTTGGTACAGTGTTTCACTTTCGTCGTTCCGTCCTGGAACATATTCTTTTCGGTATCCTCTTGGCATACACTTTTTAGCTGTAGCTGTTACTGCACCAATGAAGCGTTGATAGTTATTATGTGATGGAGGTATCCATCGAATGGTCTTATCCAGTTCCGTTGAAAACTTCATCCAGTCAGCTTTCTGGAAATTCCATCGAGCACAAACATTGACTGGTACAAACGCAAGAGGCTTTTCCGGAAGAATTGAATGGAGCCTGCGCCTTCGTCCTCGATTGACGAGCTTTGGTCTTTGACGTACACCACAATGCTTCAACTCAAGTTGCACTTTTCTGTGGAGGTTGGGAAAATAACAGTAGGTACTTAGCATTGCTGCACATTTGAGTACAACAAGGTGTTCTCATGCATAAGGGGTATACCAGATTAACTTTGTTTCATACTCCTCTGGTATACATACACACTAGTTTTCACATATTCACTTCATCTAGGGAATAAGACATTATTCACCAGTTTGTAAAGCTGACTAATCTTCTGTTGATCTGGTTGTCCTAATTTTTGTCGAATCTGACTCCAACATGTGTCTTCTTGTTGAAGACTAGCAATATCTTTATACCACTTTACGTAATACCCTCGATATAGTTGGTCTTCCATAAGCAACACTGGGAACTCAGATGACTGTTCGTCATCCCATACTTCCTGTGTCAAAACCTTCTGGCACACGTGATAAGGCGTCAGCAACAATATCATAGTGGCCACTTCTGTGAACTATCTAAAAGTTATACTCTTGCAAGAACATCTTCTTAATAGATGGGGACAGGTAGAACAGAACTCTGCCTTTGCCCAACACCTTAAAGCCAGTGGCCATAGTCCTCCGCAAGTACAAAATCTTAAGATTTTGAATTTTGCGCAAAAGGATAAGAAGTTAAACATTTTGGAAGAAATTGAAATATTTAGGCATATGGAAGACAAAGATTTGTCTCTCCTTAACGGCCAAATATTTGGCGCCAATCAGGCCTTTTTAGAAGTTATGAAATCGGTGTTATTAATGTAATCATGGAGCTCTCGTAATTCTGCCTAAATATGAGCCCTGTTCCTCTCTGGTCTTATGTCGTCTTCTTAGCCAAGCCATTAGGGTTTTTTGACTCAGATAGGATAATTGCGAGTTTGTCGCCTTAAATGACGCATTTTACACAGTTCAATGTAGCTCTTAAAAAAAGGGCGGGGGGGGGGGGGGGGGGGGGGAGTTTACCCGCATAACGTCCACCTTCCACGTTGGTGTGTATTTTTTAAGCCTAATAATTTTACTTGTATTTTATAAAGAAAGTTTTCTTGCTAGAAGTTCTAGCTCCGAATGACGCAGTATTGAGTGTTATATGGGCGGCCTCTTTACCTGAAATTACAGTCCTGTGTTTTTAATGTTCTCGTTCTAGTGGTACAGGATACGAAAAGTCTGTTTATGTACTGCATGTGTGTGCTGTATTATCCACCTCGTTTTCTCATTTTAAATTTACCGCCTTCGTTTATATTTTACTTCGTCAAAATTTTAGGATAAATTATGCACAGGTGTTTCTCCTAGTAATTCCATTTAATCAATGTTTTTATGTGCATTACATTTATAAAGTTTTTGTGGGTATGTATATCCAGTTTACGATCTCCCATTTTTATCACTGCTGCGTCGCAGCGCCACCACTTGAGGTGATTCTGTATTAGGCTTCAGTACTGGCACACGACGCTGTGGCGCATTATGCTTACTACTTGAGCCCCCATCTTACTCTGTTACTCGCTCCTGTGAACGGGAACGCCTTATGCACATCTTGGTGCCTCTCGCGTCCATCTAGAAAAGCTAATGATTTTACTATTTTATATTTCTAGTTTTTACTGAGTTTAACGAAGACGATGTTGGCCTGATACATTTGACGATGCCCTTTGGCTGCACTGACTAAAGGATTCGTCTAAGAAATACCAAATTAAGGTATTTGCTCTTTTAATAGGTGATCTGTTTATACATGCTTATAGGTTATCCAAGTCTGCACAACGCGATCGCGATTCTTAAATAGATGTATTTGTTCTCTGTTTTCTATGTAGATAACCTGAAGATGCCTAAATAAGGCGAAACGCGTCGTTGAAAAATAAAAAACTAAAATTGCAACCAAGACTGTTTTTAACCAATAATCTTGCAAAAGAAAGTTTCCATCGGACTAACCTTGCGTGTAGAAGTTTATAAGTTTGCAGGAAACTCAAAGACTGATGGCTGCAATAAACGGTGGTTCTTGATAGATATAAATAATATTGAAATTTTTCAAATGCTCAGAACACTGCCAGCACCACATTCCCTGTTGCTGTATAGGCTCTTTCACAATTGGACAATATCTGACTTGCAAACGCAACCAGACATAAGGTTTACTCGCCGTCTATGATCCTAGTTTGAAACAAAGATGTGCCTAATCAAGCAGGTGATGAATCTATTAATAATCAAAATTCCAGTGAAATATCAGGATGGAACAATTAGACGAGTTCACAAGCGCATTTTTAATGTTATTGAAAGCTCGATGACATTAATCGGTCCACACCCTCTGCACCTTCTTTCGGGGCAGATTTAACAACGGTTCGGCATTCATGAAATGATCAGGCATAAACCTGCAGAAGAATGAAACTAAGCCCAAAAATCCTTTCAGTTGCTTTTTATTCTGAGGCACCGCGAAGTACTTTATCGCACTGATTTTCACTTCATCTGGAAGAATTCCTTTTGCAATTACACTGAAGCTCCAAAGAAACTAGCATAGGCATGAGTATTCAAATACAGACATATGTAAACAGGCAGAATACGGCGCTGCGGTCGGCAGCACCTATATAAATCAAGTGTCTGACGCAGTTGTTAGATCGGTTACTGCTGCTGCAATGGCAGATTATCAAAATTTAAGTGAGATTGAACATGGTGTTATTGTCGGCGCACGAGCGATGGGACACAGCATCTCCCAGGTAGCGATGAAGTGGGGATTTTCCGTACGACCTTTTCACGAGTGTACCGTGAATATCAGGAATCCGGTAAAACATCAAATCTTCGACATGGTAGCGGCCGGAAAAAGATCGTCTAAGTCCGAGACCAACGACGACTGGAGAGAATCGTTCAACGTGACAGAATGCAACCATTCCGCAAATTGCTGCAGATTTCAGTGCTGGGCCCTCAACAAGTTTCAGCGTGCGGACCATTCAACGAAACATCATCGATGTGGGCTTTCGGAGCCGAAGGCCCACTCGTGTACCCCTGATGACCGCACGGCACAAAGCTTTACGCCTCGCCTGAATTGGACTGTTGATGACTGGAAACATGTGGCCTTGTCGGACGAGTCTCGTTTCACATTGTATCGAGCGGATGGACGTGTACGGGTATGGAGGCTTTCATTAAAGCACCGTTGATCCAAAATTTCACTTTCCTCGCTGAGAATTCGATGTTTCTGTCCCTCTCTCGTATGCTACTAATTCTCAGGATATAATCCATAATCAATTTTTAATTGTCTGCCAAATGGATGGAAGAGGAAAGCACTCTGTTGCTGTTCTATGTAAAGGATAGTTTTTCATTTTTGCTATCATTCTGTAGACAAACTTCTGTAACGGTAGTTTGTGAAGTATTACAAGATTTTAATTGCGTGTGAGCAAGAAGACTGAAAAATATCTGGTTACTTGAACGGAAACTTTTGCGAAAGAGAAGTTGCTTCCCCAATATTTTTTACATAAATATCTCTCACTCTCCCAGGTATTTATTTAATTTCTGTTTTAATTCTGAAGTCTGTAAACCAAAATGATTAATGGCATGTAAAGGTCACTTAGAGTTTGTAATCATAATCTGTCTACCTCTCGATGCCGAAGTCAGCATCTGGAATAAAATTTCTGTGGCTCTTCAGAATTCCGGCGATCGTCGTCTCTGAAAATTCTTAAAATAGTCGAGGCGTTATCGTACGCCGTGAGGAAGCCGTCTTGGGTGCAATTTCGTACTCACTCTGCAGCATGGGAATCGGTGTCCATGTCGTGTATTAATTTCGATAAAAGTCCGGAAATTAATCTCTCAAAATAGAGCATAAACGATCATGGTTCAGGCTTTTCTGATTTCCCAGGGTACAATGTTCCCTACGAGTTACGACACACCAAATAAGGTATGAGCCACGGGCAAGGGCGGAGTTAAAATAACCAAAGAAATGAACGTACCTTTTCCATTCATGAAATTGTATTTTTGTATAAATGATTTTCATAGCTAGATTTTAGGATACATCATCAAATTGTGTGAGATGAAATCTTATCATAATCAATCAAATTACGTTCCACATTCAAAATGGCAGCTTCGAACAATGCTGCTAATTACAGTTCAGCTGCGGTCATACCATCTGATTCCCCTTCACAATTGCTAAATCACAAGTTCAGAGTACACATAACGTTCCACATTATATCCACAGAGTTTTTATATCACGAGTCAGAAATAACCCCCTTCTCTCTCTCTCTCTCTCTCTCTCTCTCTCTCTCGCAGTCGTAATGAGTCTCTCTCTCTCTCTCTCTCTCTCTCTCTCTCTCTCTCTCTCTCTCTCTCGCAGTCGTAATGAGTCTGTCTCTCTCTCTCTCTCTCTCTCTCTCTCTCTCTCGTAGACGTAATTAGTCTTTGATGCATATAGACCACTTGCTCAGTTACATATAAACATTTGCGACAACTAGAGATAAAATGACAGGTAAAGTGTGAGACTATACATTCTCGTGACCACTGCTGCCAGCAATTATGCACAGTGGCTACATACGTGCTAAGTCCTTCTGCAGTTACGCAGAAGAAACATCCAGCTTGCCGCAGCCCTACTACACGACCCAATCCAAACTCAGTGAGTGTTGATAGTGGCGCCCCTGTCTCCTTAAAGAAACTTTTGATTAACATTGACTCACCACGTCCCATTTCAAAGGTAAGAAACGCTGACGGTCTTTACACGTGTATTTAAATCAAACCTGAGTGGCATCGTCATATTGGCGCTCCTAGCGCCATCTTTGGCGACTGGCGCGAAATGTGAATGGAGACCATCTTTCAGATGTAGAAACACACCTACGAACTTTCGTTTTTGTCGCGTAACTCCTTCTTGGTGTTGCGATTTTTTTTCCGTCAATGTATCAGAAATTACTTAAAATGGCCCACAGGGTTCTTTGGAAAGTTCTGGGTAGTGTGGAAGTGGTACCATGTAGTCATGTGGCCCTCCAGCCCTTTCGCATGTTATGGCGGTGAACAACGACTGTGGTGGTAAGAAACACCACGTTGCATTGTGGTGAGGGTGGAGATGAATAAAGGGTGCGATGGAAGCATAACTCAGAAACATCTGGAACCAAACAATTTTTGTACATACATGACTCATTATTTATACTTCTTATTTAATTAGCCGAGCGGTCTGAGGCGCTGCAGTCATGGACTGTGCGGCTGGTCCCGGCGGAGGTTCGAGTCCTCCCTGGAGCATGGGTGTGTGTTTTTGTCCTTAGGATAATTTAGGTTATGTAGTCTGTAAGCTTAGGGACTGGTGACCTTAGCAGTTAAGTCCCATAAGATTTCACACACATTTGAACATTTTGAAAGGGAATGAAGGAGGAGGGGTGTGAGTACAGAGAGAAAATGTGGTGACACATCAGCGTATCTCTGTAATGCCTGAAGGATTTTCTACCAAACTTGGCACACAAATCCCTTGCTGGCTGGAAAAAATTACTCTGGGAATATGACACCGCTATCGGCGAGGGTGGGTGTGAGAAAGATTGATATAAAAGTGTAATGATGATGTAACTTCTCAGGGATATACTGGGCACCTACATCTGAATCAATTGCTCCTGGGTTCCCGTCTGTTGAGACATGTGATACACTGAATGATACGCTGCACTCAGAATTTAACACTTTCATTTTAATTATGTTTCAAAGATTTTTGCCACTTTTTACGTTATTTACATTATTGTCATATAATGTCTATTAAACAAATACTTCATTGTGATGTGCGTATACATTAATTGTCAAAAAATACGAAAATGTTTTTGACAATTAATACTTGAGATTTTTATACAAATATGACTTATGTATGTACAGTAATATTTGTAATATGACTGCTTTCATCTTTATATATCGTGATTCATGGAGGTTTCTTCTTTGAGGTTACAAGTACTTTGGCTGCTCATGCTGTGTCCAAATTACTTATGTCCAGTGTCCTGTGGCGTGTGCATGACGAAGATTGTTGATGTGTGAAGATTACTATTGTTCTCTGGGCGCTATGGGACTTAATAGCTGAGGTCATCAGTCCCCTAGAACTTAGAACTACTTAAACCTAACTAACCTAAGGACATCACACACATCCATGCCCGAGGCCGGATTCGAACCTGCGGCCGTAGCGCTCGCGCTGTTCCAGAGTGAAGCACCTAGAACCGCTCGGCCGCACCGGCCGGCTCTCTCTTATAATTCATGAGTTTGATAGCTAATGCGTGGTACAACGTGTTCGACACGTGGCTTGAATTTGCCAATTTTTCGTAAGTTACGTTTTGTATTTTCGTATCTTTATGACGTTTTGCACATTGAGATTTTGTTGTCATCTCTGTTTTCTAACGTTGACTCAGATTCCAGTTGATGGTCGTTGACCGAAACCGGCAGCAAATCAATAAATTGTTCTAACGCAACCAATACAATAGTAAGATACTCCTAGTACCGCTATGGGTAGGGGTGACGATGAGAAGGGGTGACATATAGAAACGTCGATAAGCTATCTGTTAGTATTTATTTCTTGTAATTGATTGACTTCGAATATTTTAAAAACGTGAACCGCAATCTGCCTCTGCGTTGTTCAATGTGTCAACTAGGTCGCAAGAAAGCACTATAGAAAGCCATGAATTTTGTCAGCGGGTTTCGGGCCAAAGATCATACTCAGATACATGTAACGTCCTGTCTGGAGTAACATAGTGCTAAATACCGGACAATCAGTTGCCAACGTGAAATGTAATGGTCGTCTCATTAAAACGCCGACAAACTTTACAAACAGATTCCTTAAAAAAAAAATCCAGTAAACAAGGGTGGTAAAGCGCATACCTAAAGAGATTTTGGCACTTGTTCACCTTCAAATGGCTCTGAGCACTATGGGACTTAACATCTGATGTCATCAGTCTCCTAGAGCTTAGAACTACTTAAATCTAACTAATCTAAGGATATCACACACATCCATGCCCGAGGCAGGATTCGAACCTGCGACCGTAGCAGTCGCGCGGCTCCGGACTGAAGCGCCTAGAACCGCTCGGTCACGGCGGCCGGCTTGTTCACCTTCGATACTATGAAACACATCTCTTCTGCTTGCTTTTAATATTTTGGGGGGAGGTAGTATGGACAAAATCAAGGAAAAAACGAGTAGTAAACATGGGCTCTAAAAAGCTTACCTTACGAGTTATGAACACATTTTCATTAGAAGAGATGTTTTTCACACTAGCGAAGATGAACAAGTACTCATAGCTCTTAAAGTACGCGTTTTAGACCCCATATTTACTAGATATTTTTTGCTTATTTCTGTATAAGGAACCTGTCCCTAAAGTATGCCGGTGTTTTTTTCTCTTTTTTCTTTTTGGAACACCTCGTGTATGACATACATGTAGGCTGGCGTAGCGGCTGGCAAGAAGCTAGTAACAAAATAAGGACTGATTGAGTTGCAGGTCGTTCACAACGCAAGAGGCGTTAATAGAAACTGGAATCTAGGATTACCAAAACAGTTAGCTGAAGACGCTGAGAGGGCATTATTGACAGCAAGTATTTTTCAGTGAGGAATGCAGCATTCGATTTACGCGTTGCCACGGAAAGGCTGCTTGTTGCTTGAGTGACGACCGGGCGAGGAGGCGGTCACGCTTCCGGAAGACTGTCTTCTGTCACAGAACAGTCGTTGTGTCGTTTCCATAGCAGCAACAGGCGGCGTGGACAAGGTGCCCAGCGCCTACGTCACGGCTCAGGAATGCCGTGCTGCCGAATGACGTCACCGCGGAACCTAGTTATCGAGCGTTCGCTAAACTGCCGCCTTCCCTCAAACAAAGGCTTATCATATCGCTCTGATAATACTGACAACCTGACACGCTAGTACAATATTGATGCATTGCTTAACTTTCTCATGGTCGGCCGCTCAGCCCCGTCCCCTGCCGCCTACCCTTTCTCATACATTTGATTCACAGGCTGCTGACCAAACGTACACATACTCACGAAAAAATAAGCTACAAAATACAGAAAATGCTGTAAGCACTCTGCGATTAACTCTTGTGCAGAATACAAGATGTGTATCAGAAGGAAGTTTTTACCTTACGTTTGAAAATTTGGCATTCAGAACTCATATTCTTATTGCAAGCTACAGAGTATTATACACATCTCTGTACAGTCGTTTAGGAAATGTTTTCCAAGTGAACTTCCTTTTGACAGTTTGCTGTTAGTTTGACGAGCATCAAGGCACGTCTTCCCTGGTCTCCAAAATCGTTAGGTTTGAACAGTTTCGAGTTCCTGTTGTAATATACCTAATACACAAAGACTTAATGAAAACTTCGATTCCCTGACATCGTGTAGTACAATACCTCACTTTAAAATGATTGGTATTGTGGTGATTCGTGAATTTCATAAAAAGGACACTAAATTGGAGACTAAATAACAGACATTATCAAAAAATAAAACAAACGACGACTTATTTTAACAAACTGTGGCATTCATTGTAGTAATGGGAAAGACTTGAATTAGTGAGAATGGTAGGAATATAATATATGGTATTAATAACTAACTGTAATTACTCAAATAATTGGACTTTTACGAATGTAGTTTACTTATCCAAGAAGTTATTCTGTCGCTTGCAAATGAAGGCACATATTGTAAAACGTAAATTCAGGATGAAAGCTGTAAAGAACATTCCGTCTTAATGACTTTATTAATTAAACTCGCATTGTTGTAACCAGATATACGCCTAATTATAAAATTCTAGGCATCTGTTACAAATTCTATCAATCAAAACATGTTTCGTTTTACCCTCTCAGCTTCAATTATTGTTAGGAATGTGAGTCGTTGTGTAATTAGCGTGTATTAATTATTTTTGTGAAGTCCATTGTTGTACTCATATTTAGATGGAATTTTTACATTTAAAAACATTTTTACATTATAAATTTCACATATTATTCAATTATGTAATTTTAGACGTATTATTCTGTGTAATCAGAACATCTTAGCTTTGGAACTTTTAATTGTAAATACGATTAAAAATATATTCCCATTATTAAGTAATAATGGTCCAAGTGACCATCCATTATTTGTGGTGTTGTGTTCTTCAGTCCTGAGACTGGTTTGATGCAGCTCTCCATGCTACTCTATCCTGTGAAAGCTTCTTCATCTCCCAGTACCTACTGCAGCCTACATCTTTCTGAATCTGCTTAGTGTATTCATCTCTTGGTCTACCTCTACGATTTTTACCCTTCACGCTGCCCTCCAATACTAAATTGGTGATCCCTCGATGTCTTAGAACATATCCTACTAACCGATCCCTTCTTCTAGTCAAGTTGTGCCCCAAGCTCCTCTTCTCCCCAATTCTATTCAATACCTCCTCATTAGTTATGTGATCTACCCATCTAATCTTCAGCATTCATCTGTAGCACCACATTTCGAAAGCTTCTATTCTCTTCTTGTCTAAACTATTTATCGTCCACGTTTCACTTCCATATATGGCTACACTCCATACAAATACTTTCAGAAACGGCTTCCTGACACTTAAATCTATACTCGATGTAAACAAATTTTTCTTCTTCAGAAACGCTTTCCTTGCCATTGCCAGTCTACATTTTATATCCTCTTCGACCATCATCAGTTATTTTGCTCCCCAAATAGCAAAACTTCTTTACTACTTACATTATTTAGAATATATAAATAGGGAAGCAGCGAGGCTGCTGGGACGGGCAGTTTGAGCTGATATCTCGATGTGTAACCTGTGTTAGTTACTTGAATATTATTTCACTAAGATTTAAAGTTGTGAAAAAGTATGTTTCTTGATTTGTGAACCAGTCAGTTGTTTTACGAAGACATACTGTACAACTCGACCTCTTTGCAATGTGTCATGATGAATTTGATCAGCTGTTACGAACGGAAGAATAAATATTTAAAAACTGGAACCGATCACTTTCACTGTAAACCGCAGACTTCATGAAGATCCAGGCAATCTACGAATTTTTCAGTAATGTGGAGAAAAATTTCGTTTTAACCTTCTACTTATGATTCTAGATAACATCAGATGACATGCCCTTTTGATAAGTTAGTTCATCTGTCTTCGAAGTTTCGAGGATTACTTTACCGACGAGTAGATAATAATCAAGTAGAAGTGTTAAACTGTGGACTGTCATGAAAAACACTGAACAGCCTTTCATTCTCCTCCACCGCGCAAGGTGGCACAGTGTTCAGCACACGTGAATCGCCCTCTGCAAAATGATGGTTAAAGCCCCAGTGCGGACATCCACATTTAGGTTTTCCGTGATTTCCTTAAATCGCTCCATGTAAAAGTTGGGACGCTTCCCTTGAAACGAGCAAGGCCGATTTCCTTCCCCATCCTTTCGTTACCCGAGCTTGTGCTCTGTCTCTGATGTCCGCACTGTCGACCGGACGTAAAATTCTAATCTTTCTTCCACGATTGTTACAGTTCCTCATTCAACAACATTCTGGATTAAGAGTAATCGATCCCCAGCTAGATCAATCACTATTTGTATGCCAAAGGTTGTAATGCACCTCTCAGGTCAGCGTTTACATCCTTTTGTCAAGCCCTTACATGCGCAGAGAAAGCCGCTGAGGCAGTCTGGCTGCAGCTGCGTGTAGTAAACAGAAATTTTCTGCTACGTCGTCTCTGAGGGAGATTGTGCAGTGACTCTTTCGTGCACAAATCACAGAGCCATCACACAAATCTCTGGAACGGCCAGCCAGCACACTGGCGTACATGCAGAAGGTGACGCTGTGTGACTGCTGGCTGGAGCCACAGCTAGCACCTGGCCGTGTGAGATTCCAGCCAGCCCGCGGTTACTACCTCGTCATTCCCATGTTTTCTCCTTCTCTACAGTCGACACATAAAAGTCGTTTTAAACTAAGGATCTGCCTCTAGACGGAATGCAGTTGTCTTCCAATAGTCCGATCCTTTTCTTCTTTGGATGCCTTGCCTTCAACATACAACTCGTCTCTTTTATCCAGATCAATCATCTACCCCGGCTGAATTCAGACAGTGTTTTAAGGCGTGGTGTCTACCGTCTATTTTACACCGTAAATACGCACACGACAATGTTTTGCTACAGGCTGTATTGTACTCCTTGTGTTCGAGGTTGGCATTGTCTCGTGTAATCTTCAGTGTGACAGGCAGAAAAAGTCCTTTCTTTGCTTTGTTGGATATGCTCTCTTTCAGCGTCTTTCTGATAATATCAGTATGAATAAATTGAACAGATTACCAATAAATGTAGTCCGCACCACGATAACTTAACACTCGCCATTTTATTGAAGTAAATTTGTTACAAAAACAGTCAGTTCGCAATACCATTCACCGATGGGAGAAATAATTACGTCCCCCTCTATCCTTTCTTCGGTTATTTCAAGAACGCTGAAAATGACATCGTGGTGCAGATAAAACTGCTCAAGTGAGCACCTTATCGATAATAATGGATACTAGACGATAAAAATAAAGACGGTAACGTTTCATAAAACCACGAAACTAAACTGAAAGAGTTACAAGCAGCCAGGGAAGGAGCGATGAACACACATCAAAAAAGTTGTGCATCACCCCGGTTCCTACAGCTCCTCAAGATAGACGTTGACTGTGGATATTGTATCGCAGACACAGTCCCTTTGACTGTTCAGAGATGTCACTAAACCCGCCCAAAGATGTGAACAACCATGCATGAGCAGCGCCTATTAGACGGAGGGGCGACAGCCGATCTGTACCAGTCATTCCACCAGGAGGGAGGTACGCAGCTCGTGTCGTCAGTAGTTCAACCGTGCCTGGACGGTCAATACCGTAGTTCGATCGCGTCCGCGTTGTTACTTTGTGTCAGGAAGGGCTCTCAATAATGGAGGTGTCCAGGTGTCTCGGAGTGAACAAAAGCGATGTTGTTCGGACGTGGAGGAAATACAGAGAGACAGGAACTGTCGATGACATGCCTCGCTCAGACCGCCCAAGGGCTACTACTGCAGTAGATGACCGCTACCTACGGATTATGGCACGGAGGAACCCTGACAGCAACGCCGCCTTGTTGAATAATGCTTTTCGTGCAGCCACAGGACGTCGTGCTGCGACTCAACCTGTGCGCAATAGGCTGTATGATGTTCAACTTCACTCCCGACGTCCGTGGCGAGGTCAAACTTTTCAACCACGACAGCATGCAGCGCGGTACAGATGGGCCCAACAACATGCCGAATGGACCGCTCAGGATTGGCATCACGTTCTCTTCGCCGATGAGTGTCGCATATACCTTCAACCAGACAATCGTCGGAGACGTGTTTGGAGGCAACCCGGTCAGGTTGAATACCTTAGACGCACTGTCCAGCGTGTGGAGCAAGGTGGTGGTTCCCTGAAGCTTTGGGGTGGCATTATGTGAGGTCGACGTACACCGCTGGTGATCATGGAAGGCGCCGCAACTGCTGTACGCTACGTGAATGCCATCCTCCGACCGATAGTGCAACCATATCGGCAGCATATTGGTGAGGCATTCGTCTTCATGGGCGACAATTCGCGTCCCCATCGTGCACATCTTGTGAATGACTTCCTTCAGGATAACGACATCGCTCGACTAGAGTGGCCAGCATGTTCTCCAGACATGAACCCTACCGAACATGCCTGGGATAGATTGAAAATGGCTGTTTATGGACGACGTGATCCATCAACCACTCTGAGGGATCTACGCCGATTCGCCGTTGAGGAGTGGTACAATGTGGACCAACAGTGCCTTGATGAGCTTGTGGATAGTATGCCACGACGAATACAGGCATGCTTCAATGCAAGAGGACGTGCTACTGGGTATTAGAGGTAGCTGTGTGTGCGGCAGTCTGGACCTCCACCTCTGAAGGTCTCCCTGTGTGGTGGTCAACATACAATGTGTGGTTTTCATGAGCAATAACAATGGCGTAAATGATTTTTATGTAGAGGTTCCGGAACTCTCGGAACCGAGGTGATGCAAAACATTTTTGATGTGTCTATTACAACTGACATACGCGAATGCACGAGTTATGTACTGGGTGTAAGTGAAGATATTTCTATTGGTGACCGAGGACGGTGTACTGAACAACATTAAATTATTAATTACATCGTTTGCAGACTAACAAGTATAGCTATTACAAGTCACATGTTTTTACGTTTGGGTACTAACTCCACACATTCGCGGCACACGCAAGCAATTAAAGATTACTTTCCTCTCTGGAACAGGTCAGCTATTGAAGTATGGATGCATGGAGGTAAAAGGGTAGTCTATAACGACAGTATAATCCACTTCACGGTGCAGTTACGTCCGTGATGAAAACATCAGGCCGTAAAGGTCCTCAGCTCGTCGTGTATTGGCTAGTGTTGCTACCTCTGGATCACAGAGTCTCGTCCAGGACAGGGTGTGGATTTTCTCTGCCCGGAGATTGGGTGTTCGTGCTGTCCTTATAATTTCATCCTCATCATCATCATTCTTGACAGTAGCTAGATTGGACCGTGTAAAAAATTGGACTGTGTAAAAATTAAGGCTTTTTACGGGCGCCGATGACCGCGCAGTTGAGCGCACCACAAATCCAACACCATCACCATCATCTGGTCGTAAAGTCTGTGACGTGATAGTGGGAATACTGTTCGACGCAGAGGAAAATCAACCAACACACTGATTTATTAATTTACCACATAAGAAATATCTGTACTTATACCCGTCACACCCTGTACATAGTTTGACAAAAAAGTGAAGCACACAGAAGGGAGGAGAAAATGAAATGACATTTCACAGATTGAGAGGACAAATGACGTAGTTACTACAGAAGAATGCTGAAGACTAGACGGGTAACTCCCGTAACTAATGAGGAGGTACTGAATAGAATTGGGGAGACAACCTGACCAAAAGAAGGCACTGGTTGACAGAAAACATTTTGAGACATTAATGGACCATCAGTTTAGTACTGAAAGGAATTGTGGGGAGTAAAAATCGTAGAGGGGGACCAATAGATGAATACAACAAGTAGATTCTGAAGGATGTAACTTGCAGCAGCTAGTCAGAGATAAGAGGCTCACATTGGATAGAGCAGCAAGGTGAACTGCCTCAAACCAGTCTTTGGACCGAACACCACAACAACGGCATGATGTTGTTTAAGTGGTTACAGCGTCGAGTCAAAACTGCGACGATCTTGGTAGTACTAACCCATTTATCAGTATGACGTGTAAGTAGGCTGTTTATGTTTTCTCTATGTAAGTAGGCTGTTTATGTTTTCTTATTGGCAACGTTACGTAGCGCTCAATATGAAAATCACTGGCTGTGCTGTGTGCAGTCTGTGGCTGCTTTGCATTGTTGTAATACTCGCCATTGTAGTGTTAGGCAGCTGGATGTGAACAGCGCATAGCGTTGCGCAGTTGGAGGTGAGCCGCCAGCAGTGGTGGATGTGGGGAGAGAGATGGCGGAGATTTGTAATTTGTCATGAACTGCTATATTTATATATGATGATATCAAGGTAAATACATTGTTTGTTCTCTACTAATATCTTTCATTTGCTAACTATCCCTATCAGTAGTTAGTGCCTTCCATAGTTTGAATCTTTTATTTAGCTGGCAGTAGTGGCGCTCGCTGTATTGCAGTAGCTTGAGCAGCGAAGATTTTTGTGAGGTAAGTGATTTGTGAAAGGTATAGTTTAATGTTAGTCAGGGCCATTCTTTTGTAGGGAATTTTGAAAGTCAGATTGCGTTGCGCTAACAAAATATTGTGTGTCAGTTTAAGCACAGTCATATATAAATTGTTCAAAGGGGACGTTTCATATGTCGACCCTTAGCCGAGGATACCTCACTGGAATCTTCTGATTTTTTTCTTGTAGTTTGTGTAATTAGTGTAGCTATTGTTTATTGCTAGCGCGTAATTATAGAGATAATTTCCTTTGTAGTTGCAGACTTTCATTGTTGTACAGTAAAACAGTTGTGGCATGCATGTAGATTTGCACCAAGTATTTCGCAGCTGCAATTAACTAGATATTATTTTCAGTGCTATGTTAATGTGTTCTCTTATTTTTGATCTTCAAATTGTGTTTTTCTGTGTTGTCGTGTGAAATACTGTGACAATAATGGCGTGTGAAAAACGTAATACTAGGCTCCAAAGTAAACTGAGAAATGACAGTGAAGACGAAAGCAGTGTGTTAGCGCCACCGAGTAATGAATTAACTGATGTTCAAAGTAGTAATTTGGTAATTGCACATAGGGAAATGGAGCGGGCGGCAAACAATGGTGTAGACAGTGAAACAGGTAGTGAACAGGGAAGCGTTATCGATCGATTGGTCGGCAACAGCTCGCCTCAGGAATCGGGAATGACAGAACACAATATCGCAAATACTGTAGATTCAGGTTTTGGGTCATCACCGTTTTCTCAAATAAGTCAAGACACATTTTCTGCTTGTCAAAATGTGAATGTTGCCGGTGCAAATGCACTGCCGAAAAGCGTAGAGAAACAGATTCCAGACACTAATACATTATTATTGCAATTAATGCAACAAATGGAACAAAATCAGAGACAAATGGGACAAAATCTTAAAAAGTTAGACACAGTGGAACAAAATCTTAAAAAGTTAGACACAATGGAACAACACCAGAGACAAACACAGCAACAGTTAGACGCAATGGAACAAAATCTTCACACCACGCTTGAACAAACACGTGAAGATTTAACTACTGAGTTACATAACATTGAATCGAAATGTCAAAAAGTCTGTAATGACGTAAAAACACAAATTTGTGAGCATTTTCAACCTATTTTTTCGCGGCATGAAAATGCATTACAGAATCACGAAGCAGCCATAAAAGAACTGCAAACCATTGTTCATGAAAATCATGAGACCTTGTGGGCTAAAATTGACTCAGTTGCATCTACCGATTCGGTTACGCAACTTGCAAAAACTCAGGAAAACTTTAAGGACACAGTAGATATTCTGAAACTTGGTTCAGAAAAACACACTGAAGAAATAAGTACACTATCGGAGAAAGTAGCCGAACTTTCGGATCAGGTCACTAACTTATCTACAAAGGTAGAGGATGATCTGAATGACACAACACCTGTAGCCTTCACTGACACAGAAGAGTATGAACAAATAAGAAAATTCAAACAAAATCAAAATCAAATCAATATACAGTACAAAAGATAAATCCGGGAAGTGCAAGATCAGTTGGCACAAGTAGTACAAGAATTACGTATTTCAGAGGACACTCGCGCCCCAATACGGGAAGAGGGACACAGAAATACGGAACAGCCACAAAATAATAACACAGGGCATTTCGGAAGTTATGAAAGAAATTGGCAATGTGCACCGAATTTTGGGATGGAACGGCCGACACGACCTAACAATGACCGATATGCGACTCGCCGACATGATGATTTTGACTATAAGCTGTTCATTACTACACGTAAATTCAAAACATTTAAGAATTCTGGCAACGACATTCATCCACAAGCATGGCTCCATCAATTCTCGCATTGTTTTCCTCCCAACTGGTCGTTAGAAAACAGATTAGAATTTATGTGTGGCTACTTGGAGAATGAACCAGCTGTAAGAATGCGATCGGTAATTCACGATTGCCACAGTGAAGGAGAGTTTTACCATGCCTTCCTTTCAGCATATTGGTCACAAGCTACACAAGACCGAGTAAAACATAGTATCATGATGATAAAACACTTTGAACAATCTGAATTTTCCAGTCTTGTCAAATATTTTGAAGACATGTTGCATAAGAATCAGTATCTTTTAAACCCATACAGCCCCTCAGAACTCATCCGCATTTGCTTACTCAAATTGCCTGAACATTTACGACATATTATTTTAGCAGGACGTTGTAAAGAAGACATTGAGGCTTTTCAGGGACTGTTACAAGAACTGGAAATTGACACAGACAGTCGCGGGATGCGAAAACAGGAAAACAATCACTACAGGTCACATCCATCACAATTCCGTGACGACAGAAACAATAACTTGGCACAACAGGTCTATTCTTACAACGCAAATCGTGACCAAAATAGACACCACCCGTACGACAACCGTTGGCAGAGTAGTAATAATTACAGGGAAAGATCACCTCTCCGCGGTAGTGACTATCACAGAGACAATCAGAGAAACAGACAATATGGGAACGAAAATAATTATTATTACGGGAGACAGAATAACTTTAGACGCAACGGTCCAGCGCGCAGTTACGATTCAGGGAGAAATTCTCCACCACTTAACCGACAAGAAAGAAACTACAGGAACTACCGACATGACGACAGATGAGATAATCATAACGACAGACCTGAATTTCATCAGAACTGGCGGGATTCAAACAGAGCAGGGCACTTTCGACAACGTGAATTTGTAGAAGCTAGGTCTCCTAATCCCAATAACGACGCGCGCCAACAAAGGAACAGACAATGACTCACACCGCAGGCAGCCGCGTGCGCCGGCTGGCTCAGAGAAAAATAACATTGACGCTAACCTTGAGAAAAATTTTAGCACTCCTCACCGACACATACCACATGATAATTGCGTTAAAGTTGAAACTCTGCGTACTAGGAAGAGTAAAGGTTTACACCACATTTCACATGTAAAACCGTTTATTGAAAGATAATCTGCTTTTTAACTTAGTCTTTGCCATAAAATTTTTCGCTTCACATTACTAATATGCTTTGTCAGACTTAGAATCTGTTAATATGCAACAATGTTTGAAGTTAAATATCCAGTCAAGAACCAATAGAACTTATTTAAACAGAAATTACGAATGCATTGTTATTGTGGACAGACGACACAGTGTTATTGTGTGTGTATTCTTGCTTGTTTGTTGCACGATTACGTAACGACTATAAGGCTCACATACTTAGAACATTTACCAGTACTGCTAATGAGATTTTAATGCAACATTTTGGTTCATTTGAAAATACATTCTGAATTTAAAGTGCTTTCTGAGAGATACCAGATGACACAGAGGTTAGTTTATGTGACAGCTACACGATTTTTATCACGACGCTACTAATGAGTGACAATTTACAATGTTGCTTTTGCGGTGTATCTGTTTTATATCTGCACAGTTTTCTGAATTCTTCTGGAAAGAAAAACATGTTTTAGTAGTAACTTTTGTGGTATAGCAACAATGAGACAGCCTTTTTCGTGGCACAACAATACGTTACTGAACAGTACTTTCTTCATCACGCCAATAAGCATAATAACTACGATATCTATACGCAAAGCATTTCACTTTTGTTTATCATGTGGTAAGTACATTGGCTTCTGCAGAACTTAGCTTTCGGAGGAAAATAACTACGACACTTCCACAGAGATTATCTTACAACAATATGCACATTTAGCGCTACAGGACACGCATTTCAGTGATTAATCTTATACTTAAAACACTTATTTTTAAAGATTTTTTTTTAATTACAAAGAAAGTTTTCCGTGATACATTTCATTCCATTGCTGTAATTTGTAACACCTGGGAGTATAATTACATTAATCCTCAGGGGGGTACACGCCTACTTTGTGTACCATGTGTTTGGCAAGCACAAGGAACCCTAGCTAATATGGTATTTGCTTATACAACTTTACACATCGGTACCATATTTCTCTAACACACAAACTACACAGCTATCTGATCATTTAACTGAGAGAGACAAACATTTATTTTACTACATCAGTGACACATGTTTACGCAATTACAAAAAATGGTTCAAATGGCTCTGAGCACTATGGGACTTAACAGCTATGGTCATCAGTCCCCTAGAACTTAGAACTACTTAAACCTAACTAACCTAAGGACAACACACAACACCCAGCCATCACGAGGCAGAGAAAATCCCTGACCCCGCCGGGAATCGAACCCGGGAACCCGGGCGTGGGAAGCGAGAACGCTACCGCACGACCACGAGATGCGGGCTACGCAATTACACAGTTGGATAACTTCACACTTATGAAACTGTATTTTGTCTGTACTTTGTAAACTGTTCATATTTTTCGGAACCATTGTGATACTATGAGAGCTTTGAATGATGTATTTGGTATGAGATCATGATTTTTAAAGTACGTTTGAGGTAGATGACACTATTTAAATGAGCAGAGAATTCTTTTTAGGCTTAGAAATTATTGGAGGAAGTTACGACGATTTTGAGATTTGACTGAAGTTTTATGATGTTATTATTACGACGACGATGTGTATTATGTTGTTGAGGAATGTTTATTATGCTACGTATTTCTCACGATGAAATATTGAAGAAGTGTCGACGAATATGTATATGTATAATGAGGTAAGGAATAATGAGTAGTGTTTAGGGACTCTGATTTATGAAAAGGATGTTGGAAACCAAGAAACGTACTTTAAGAGTTATGAAATGTGTGACTGTATCACAATGCTGACGAATATTTTTTTTGGACACTTATATTTATAGGATTTTGTTTCTACAGATTTGCAACGCTAATTCTTGACCTGTGAAATATTTTTATATGAGACTGCAACAGTAGCAGAAACTGCTGTCGTAAGTATTTCCGTACGAAAGTTAAGTGACCACCTGCACGTAATGCGTCGCGGGCACCCAGCTGTGTCAGACGCCTGGAGAAAAAGCCATTATTGCGAGCCCTTTTCAGCGGCACAGGTAGAACAAAAAAAAAAAGGGAGGCCATTATCCTGGCCATTGCCATTCCTTTAGAGAAAGCATCGCAAATCCTACACGCTCATTACCTGAAAACATATGATTACTCGTACTTTGTGATAATTACTGAAATGCTTATGAATTGATGGGAAATATTCGTACATCTGCACACCTGATAAAGACAAGTGTCTTTCTACGAGAGTTGAGAGCTGCTGACTTACGAAATGCCACATAGCTATTGAATGATGTTTTTATGCTTTGGTTTGCGTAATTGCTTATTTCATTTGATACCTGTTTTCCAGCTGTGTTACAGCATTAGTTTCATAAAATAAAATTAAATGCATTTGCTAATGTGAACACTTTCTGTCAACAGATCTATTAAATAATAATTTTGTGATCCACATTCTTTAAAAAAAAGGAGCACTTGGAAAGGAAAGAACAATAAGAAGGGACTAGTAACAGTAACTGGACACATAATTTTCTTTTCAAGTAATTGGTAACTTTTTGGTAGAATAACTTCTTGTGGTGCACCACTTTAATTACTTAGACATTAAGATGTGATTATACATTTCCCTTATCTGCATTGTTATCTTTAGTGTATTATTTTTTCTGCTTGAGCTATGTCATGTTTAGATATAAGCTGCTGTTTGCCAGGCATAGTGCTACTGAACTTTAATTTGTGTTACTCTGCTAAGCCAGATTTATTTTTTGTTTGCTGCATTGCCTCATATTAGTTGTAATGTTGAATTGCTTGGTAATTTAGATTTACTGTAGCTTGCTTTGCGATTTTCCATTTTTTTATTGCTGTTTATATTAATTGTTTTATGTGCTGCTGCATTGCCTCGTTCCTTAGTTTAGTATCTGAGCTCAGTAGATTTAAGTTAGCTTAAGAGGGGGTAGACTATATAAGAACCTAACTATGGAGAATAGGGAAAGAATGCTTTGAAAGTTATATGAAAACGATTTGGGCCTAAATGAGTATTGCACAATGAGCCATATTTCTTTTGAAAGAAATATGGTTAGAATACAGAAAACAGGTTTAGGTAGGATTTTCTTGGAAATAAATGTTGAGGTAAGAAATGTGTGAACATATAAATACAGAAAGCATGGTTAGATAGAATTTTTTTTGGTGGAAACAAAGGATGAAATAAGAGGAAAGATATATGAAATTTTGGGTTGGACTGCAGTACCAAATGTGACACTGAAAACGAACCCTGTCCTTTCCTATTGGTGTTATCCCACTATGTGTTTGTGTACCCTTGTGTATTTGTTTTCTTCCTGTCTCTGTGTAGTTTCATAGAATTTTTTCTTCTTTTAATATTAAGCTACATTCACTATGATGAGGAATACTGTTATCCTCGAATATAATTGGCATTAATAATATGTTATTTACTTTGTAAAGATGTTAGACATTATTAATTCTGTTCTGTTCAATGCTCATGTGTGAAGTTGATGTTTCAAAAGTTATTGTGATCCTTTATGTATGTACTCATGTCATAATTCCACTGATGTATATGTCTATTTCTATTCGTTTGTAACGCCTGTTTTACTACAAATGTTATCTGTATTGTTATGTTCTTTAATGATGTATTTTGTACCTTTGTAATTGTATTCTCATGTTACCAAATTGTAATTGTTACCAGTTCTTTAAATTAAGTAACGTTTCACTGCACATGTTTCTGTTGGTCATAGTACATGGACAATATGTGAGAAGTAGGGACTGATAGTGTTTGCACGTGTGTTAATAATTCAGCAAGGGACTGGATAACAGCATTGCTGGTTCTAAGGACAATTCCAGAAACTTTGTGAGTGCACAAGTGGTGGTTTATGGATTTACTATATTCTCCACAAGACTCTTCAATGGTGATTGTGCACCTGCACAGTCACAACAGATGGCTGCTGGCCATCTCTACAAGGACTACAGTGGTTCTGCATCTTTGATGACCCACCAGTACCATTATCTCTACAAGGACTACAGTGGGTCTACATCTTTGATGATCCATTAATATCATCATCTCTACAAGGACTACAGTGGGTCTGCATCTTTGATGACCCATCAGTACCATTATCTCTACAAGGACTACAGTGGGTCTACATCTTTGATGATCCATCAATATCATTATCTCTACAAGGACTACAGTGGGTCTGCATCTTTGATGACCCATCAGTACCATTATCTCTACAAGGACTACAGTGGGTCTACATCTTTGATGATCCATCAATATCATTATTTCTACAAGGACTGCAGTGGGTCTGCACCTCTGGTGGCCCACCAATACCATACTCTCTACCAGGACTACAGTGGGTCTACTCTGTGTTGACCTAACTACCAATATTCTTCAAAACGTCGAATGACTCTGCTGTGGGTTTGCTCTGTTGTGGCCCATTATCTGTCAGCATGTCAAGAGTCAGCACTGTCTTTCCGCTGGAAGGACAACGCTACTTCTTCAAGACTGCATGGAAATCCACTACTTCTGTGTGCAATTTCTTTTACTAATGAGACTTTGTGAAAAAAAACTGTAATTACTATTATGATGAATGATTAGGACTATCTTCATGGACTGTGAGAAAATTTTAGCTTTTGACCAACATTGTATCAATAAGTGTGTGCATTTGATTTCTTTGTTATTGTAATTATGAAAAATTTTATCAAATCATTATTGGCCACTGCCCAAAAAAAATTTGTAAAATTTTTTGTGGGGAGCATGGGGGCTATGTAAGTAGGCTGTTTATGTTTTCTCTATGTAAGTAGGCTGTTTATGTTTTCTTATTGGCAACGTTACGTAGCGCTCAATATGAAAATCACTGGCTGTGCTGTGTGCAGTCTGTGGCTGCTTTGCATTGTTGTAATACTCGCCATTGTAGTGTTAGGCAGCTGGATGTGAACAGCGCATAGCGTTGCGCAGTTGGAGGTGAGCCGCCAGCAGTGGTGGATGTGGGGAGAGAGATGGCAGAGATTTGTAATTTGTCATGAACTGCTATATTTATATATGATGATATCAAGGTAAATACATTGTTTGTTCTCTACTAATATCTTTCATTTGCTAACTATCCCTATCAGTAGTTAGTGCCTTCCATAGTTTGAATCTTTTATTTAGCTGGCAGTAGTGGCGCTCGCTGTATTGCAGTAGCTTGAGCAGCGAAGATTTTTGTGAGGTAAGTGATTTGTGAAAGGTATAGTTTAATGTTAGTCAGGGCCATTCTTTTGTAGGGAATTTTGAAAGTCAGATTGCGTTGCGCTAACAAAATATTGTGTGTCAGTTTAAGCACAGTCATATATAAATTGTTCAAAGGGGACGTTTCAGACGTTGCACCCTCTCTGGTCAGGATGCAAGCACTGAGTCTGTTGAGAAGTGTGCCATAAACACATTGCATCCTCTCTTGAGGGCAGATGGCTCACAACTGCTGTAACTGGTCTTTTACATCGTGGATACTGGCTCTAGGATGGAGTCGAGATCTGAGCTGGTCCCAAACATGCGCTGTCAAGGACAGATCTGGGGCTCTTGCTTGCCACGCGAATTATTCAACATCATGCAATCAGTTCATTGACAGATGTAACATGTGTGGGTGATCCTTGCCGTTTTGAAAAATGGCACGACCCTACTGTGACATGAGGGGTAACACACGAGGACACATGATGTCCGACACGTACTTTTATGCCATCTGATGTGAGGCAATCACTACTAGCTGTGTCCTGACGTCATATTCGATGATTCCCTGCGCCATGACGTTGGAAGTAACATAGCGGTGCCTTTCCAAAACACTGGAAGAATATGGCATTTCCCAAGGTTGCTAATCATCGTCGAACACAGTACGACGCCATTCATCAGCAGTCCTAGAGTCTTAGTCAAAGCACCACTCCAAATGCAGCCGTTTGTACTGCGTTGATAATGGCAATCTACACCTAGGAGAGCAATCTTTTGTCACAGGAAATGGCAGCGAGTCCATTACTTGTTGTCGGATGGCAGGCACAGACTGAACGGGTTACGATGTACTTCATACACGATACGACCATCCTCTCTTGTGGTGGTCGAAGGAATCTTGACGACGAGTATGCTTGCCCTCACGTTTCCAAAAAGTCCAACATTGTCCACTGTTACATTCAAATGCCCAAAAGGTCTGTATATTGCACGATTCGACCATCTGGCCAAATGGAGATCCACAGCGAAGGTTCTTTCAAACTTCGGTAGGTGCTGATAATGCTGTCTCACGTGAGTACACGGCATTTACTCTGATCACTCAAAATATGACGCATTTCAAGCTTCTTATATACTGTTGTGCCACAGCTATTTTACTTGGCATGGCTGAATAGAATATAGACGCCGCCATATTTGACGTAAGAGCTCCACGGAAACGGGTCAGACTGGTGCCGGCCAGGCAACGTTACATCAGATGCGACCTTTTGTTACAAAAAATACTGTCACCACAGTTTCGGGCAGTTAGCATGTTGCCAGTTCCAAGAAGGAGTCAAAGTATTATTGATGCAATGAGGAGGCGACCAGCTCTGGTGTTTGTTCCCTGATTGCTGCACAACTGAACCGTAACTCCGTTGTCGCTTACGTGATGAGAATCAATATCTTGGCAAAACAGGGACGAACCAAGCAGATATAAATCTTGATGGTGTTGAGACAGCAACCAGCCACACATTTATTTTCAGTTTCTTTATTCGAAGCCGGCCATGGTGGCCGAGCGGTTCTAGGCGCTCTACCGTATCTTCCTTCGCCGTCGGCGTTGTCGTGGTTACCGTGAGACACCGTTATACCAAGAGGAAAGGCGCGTCGATCTTAGAGCATGAGATATGATGACCTTAAGCCATTGACAACACACAACGAACGGTCACGGTAGCACCTGATTCCAGAATAGCTGCAGTAGTTAAGATCTACGAACTATCCCCTGTTGACCAGGTCCCCAAAACTTAACTCGTAACGTGATCCCTTCAAAGCAAATTGTCATAACGATCGTCTATAAAGGCTTCGTACAACGAGAAGAAATGTTACGGTTTATGGAATAATAACAGATACGACCAAACTGTCTTGTCTCTTCTGCTTTATTTAACATAACTTTTTTCACAGTTTCATTTCGCATTCACCACTCATTCACCGAAACCCTTTGATGAACAGTTTTGCTTGCATAACACCAACAGTCAATGATAATGATACAGCTTTTCTCCTTTTTATAAATTGAAGCCCGCTCTCCGTGATATAATAAAAAAAAACCGGTCTCAATACCGCGTGTCTCGTGAGACGCGAATAGACTTATCCTGGAATTGACCGCCCTGTAGGTGTACTCAATTTAATGACCACACTTCACTGTCGGCTATTTCGCGTAACTGAATGTTCATTTGTTAATCTGATTATACATTGTAGCTATTTAAAATTCGCCCCTATATTTTTCACAACGCACAATTAGCACTTCGTTACTTGTTTTCTTTTTTTTTCTTCTAAGAGTAAACGGAAAAAAAGACGCCGTATCATCGGCTTAGTCGATATAAAGCAAAACACCTTAATATGCCCAATTCTACCTCTTCTTATAGGATCGGCTACCTTACTCATTAATTTATTTCATATTATTTCCAATAACGCTAAACAGGTAATGCCGTTATATTTTAACTGTATTCGAAAGCATGTTACTACTATTATGACCGACCAAATCGTAACAAATCGCGCGGCGTGCGTTTTTAACGATAACTTTATGCTATTCAAGTTCCGTTACAGCTGTCTTGACTCGTAATGTTACACGGCCCCCCAGACTGTGATGTCTTGAAGAGGGTTCCAGACAGAACAGGCTTATATTTTTTTTGTGTACTGTGACAGGAGAGGGTATTTGTTTCGGCGAATACACCCACTCTCAGATTCACTCAACAAGTCAGTACATGCATTCTACAATATTTAAGTTGAGTTAATGGGCCTAGACAAAATGCCCTTAACTAAATTCCACATTTGTTTATAGGTTGTCTTAGAAACACTTCGCACTAATCACTTCATATTCACACCACAATTTTTTTCTTGGATGAAGCCCTCAGTTCTTCAACCGACTGTGCAAGGCAGGGATCACAGCCGGGTTTGACGGTTGGCATCCTAGGCCAAAACCCTTATCAGGCCACTTGTTTAACCAGAGAGGATTTGGTCCTTTTCTTTTCCTCTTAATTCCACTTTTAAATCATCCATCCTCGCTGTTCGGTGAGAGGATAAATCGTATTTCAGCGTCATCATTGTTGCTGATACCAAGAAGGTATCTCATGGAAATCGTCGGTACATTCTTTAATTTCCTTTGTAAGTTAGTATAAGTACGTATTTATCCATTGGTGCTTTTATTTAGTCCACTGAGTGTAGTCTTGGTATCATTCAGTGTTTCTTGAATCTATATTTTGCTCATTATTGATAATACTTCTTCAGGTCTATGTGAGGGAACAAGCCTTTAATTACATCAGTATCACGATCTGCCAGGAGGTAGCTCCCTTCATGAGGTATTTTCATTATTTTATATGGACCTGTATATAAATATTGCCATTTCTTATTCAGTCTTTTCCTGGTTGATGCTTTTGGGTGATTTCTCAATAAAATTTCTTCAGCTATATCATATGTGACTACTTTCTTCACATTTTTATCAAAACGGGTTTTTCTCAATTGTGCTTGATGCTTCAGGCTTTCGTAGACCTTCTTCACCATATCTTCTTTCTTGGTAATCTTTTGTTCTATCGCAGGTAATTTCTTCATCCTTCTGGCACAATACTTTCACCAAATACTATTTGGTTAGGTGAATAACCTGTCGATAAGTGTGGTAAGTCATTATACACTTTCTCAAATTCATAAACCCAATCGATCCATTTATAATGTTGTTTGGGTATGTACGTCCCTAAAAATCGGTTCAACTCTCGGAAGATTCTTTCAACCGGATTTCCACAAGGGTAAAATCTTGAGATGTAAATGTGCTGGATTCCTTGTTCTTTCATAGTGTCTCTCCATACTTTGCTTGTATAATAAGCAGCGTTGTCTGTCAAGATCATTATAGGTTTGCCAAGCTCAGTTATATAGTTGTTGATAAATTTGCGTAACATGGGTCGAACGTGGAGATTTTTCAAAGGATATAATTTCACATATTTTGAAAAGAGATCATAGAAAGCCAGTACATATTTGAACCGTCCACGTGTCATGGGACATGGCCCATAGACATCACATGACACCAACATTAAAGGTTGTTGTGGGATGATAGGATGTAATTCTATCTTCCGACAATAGTTTATGGGTTTCGTCTTCTGACATATTTTGCACTTCTTAAGAATATTTGTAGCTATACATCCCAAATTTGGATGATAGCAGTATTGTGCTATTTTGGCTGTACATTTAGCGGCACCAAAATGACCCCAATTCAAGGTAGTGTACCATACTAGTGATTCTAAATATTTATTTGGAACACAAACTTTCCAAACATCTTCTTCATCCTTCTTCCGATACAATATTCCGGATTTTAATTGATACTGTTCTTGAGAGTGACTTAGCGTTTTGCTTTCAACAGCATGCCTAATGGCTTTCCACAACTTATCATCTTCTTGCAGTTGTGGAAGACTTCGAGATAGCTGTGAAATCTGCCTCTCACAATATTGCCTTGATAAATTCATGACTTTAAAGTCAATAGTCCGTTCTTCACACTCGTCGTCATTCTTTCTTTTCGGTAGTCTTGAAAGAGCATCGGCTATGATGTTGTCTTTCCCTCTGATGTATTTGAGCGTAATATCATATTCTTGCAGTAGCAAGGCCCACCGGGTTAAACATGAATGGAACATCCTTCCTCTTAAAATAAAAGATAAAGCTTTGTGGTCGCAGAATACAATGATCTTCTTTGCATATACAAAATAGCGAAACTTTCTAAGGGACCAGACCACGGCCAGTACTTCCAATTCAGTAGTACAATATGCACGTTCACAGCTAGAGAGTGTTCTGCTGGCAAACCCAATTACACTCCTGGAAATGGAAAAAAAAACACATTGACACCGGTGTGTCAGACCCACCATACTTGCTCCGGACACTGCGAGAGGGCTGTACAAGCAATGATCACACGCACGGCACAGCGGACACACCAGGAACCGCGGTGTTGGCCGTCGAATGGCGCTAGCTGCGCAGCATTTGTGCACCGCCGCCGTCAGTGTCAGCCAGTTTGCCGTGGCATACGGAGCTCCATCGCAGTCTTTAACACTGGTAGCATGCCGCGACAGCGTGGACGTGAACCGTATGTGCAGTTGACGGACTTTGAGCGAGGGCGTATAGTGGGCATGCGGGAGGCCGGGTGGACGTACCGCCGAATTGCTCAACACGTGGGGCGTGAGGTCTCCACAGTACATCGATGTTGTCGCCAGTGGTTGGCGGAAGGTGCACGTGCCCGTCGACCTGGGACCGGACCGCAGCGACGCACGGATGCACGCCAAGACCGTAGGATCCTACGCAGTGCCGTAGGGGCCGCACCGCCACTTCCCAGCAAATTGGGGACACTGTTGCTCCTGGGGTATCGGCGAGGACCATTCGCAACCGTCTCCATGAAGCTGGGCTACGGTCCCGCACACCGTTAGGCCGTCTTCCGCTCACGCCCCAACATCGTGCAGCCCGCCTCCAGTGGTGTCGCGACAGGCGTGAATGGAGGGACGAATGGAGACGTGTCGTCTTCAGCGATGAGAGTCGCTTCTGCCTTGGTGCCAATGATGGTCGTATGCGTGTTTGGCGCCGTGCAGGTGAGCGCCACAATCAGGACTGCATACGACCGAGGCACACAGGGCCAACACCCGGCATCATGGTGTGGGGAGCGATCTCCTACACTGGCCGTACACCACTGGTGATCGTCGAGGGGACACTGAATAGTGCACGGTACATCCAAACCGTCATCGAACCCATCGTTCTACCATTCCTAGACCGGCAAGGGAACTTGCTGTTCCAACAGGACAATGCACGTCCGCATGTATCCCGTGCCACCCAACGTGCTCTAGAAGGTGTAAGTCAACCACCCTGGCCAGCAAGATCTCCGGATCTGTCCCCGATTGAGCATGTTTGGGACTGGATGAAGCGTCGTCTCACGCGGTCTGCACGTCCAGCACGAACGCTGGTCCAACTGAGGCGCCAGGTGGAAATGGCATGGCAAGCCGTTCCACAGGACTACATCCAGCATCTCTACGATCGTCTCCATGGGAGAATAGTAGCCTGCATTGCTGCGAAAGGTGGATATACACTGTACTAGTGCCGACATTGTGCATGCTCTGTTGGCTGTGTCTATGTGCCTGTGGTTCTGTCAGTGTGATCATGTGATGTATCTGACCCCAGGAATGTGTCAATAAAATTTCCCCTTACTGGGACAATGAATTCACGGTGTTCTTATTTCAATTTCCAGGAGTGTATCTTGATGGTACAGATATCTTCTGGATTGTCCATCTGGAAAAGAGTGGCACCCAATCCTGTTTCAGAAGCATCCGCAGCAATATAAAAATCTTGATCAAGTCTCGTATGATGTAACAGTGGAGCATTAGTCAAAGCATTGCGGATGTTATCAAAAGCTTGCGTGCATTCGGAATTCCACTCCCACATGACAATTTTTCTTAACAGCCGTAACAAACAGTCTTGGCTTCCTAACGGATTGGGTAAAAATCGTCGAAAAAATGAAACTAAGCCGATAAATGACTTTAATTCCGTTCTATTCTTTGGATAAGCACATCTGTTAATCGCATCCATCTTTTTAGGATTTGGTTTTATCCCTTCAGGAGTGATTATACGTCCAAGAAATTTCAATTGGTTATGAGCAAACTTGGATTTTCTCAAATTTACAGTAACTCCGTATTCCAAAAATTTCGCAAAAACTCTTCTTAATAAGTCCAAATGTTCCTCCCAAGTTTCAGAAGCAATTAGCAAATCATCCACATATAAAGTAACTTCATTCAAAAGGTCTCTGCCCAGTACGGTATCTAATGCCGATATGAAAACACCACCGCTTATTTTCAACCCAAATGGCATGATAGTAAACTGGTAACTTCGGTCCAGAAAAACGAATGCAGTATATTTTCTAGATTCTTTCGATATTCTAGTTTGCCAATATGAACTACGCATATCCAAAGAGGTTAAGAAGCGGGCACCATAAAACTTTTGTACTAACTCTTCTAGGTTCTCCGGTCGCGTTTGTACAGGTATAATGAATGATCTTATTGATCTCTCTGGCATCCAACACCAATCTGATGTCACAATTGGGTTTAATTACCGCCACAAGAGGGTTACAATATTCAGAATCTGAGGGCTCAATAATACCCCATTCTAACATTTTATTGATTTCCTTTCTGACTACTTCTTTATTTGTCCATGGGATAGAATAGGAAGTACGACAAAAGGGTTTATGTTCATACGTCTTTATATGGTATTCAAAGTCTTTTATTATACCCAGACGTTTACTAAAAATTGACTGATATGCTTCCAACAAGTAGTACAGTTCATCCCTTTGGATAACAGATAAATTTTCTGATTCTAACACCTTTTCCTGCAATGACATTTTATCCATCATTTCTTCAGAACATTCAATAAGGCATGTATCATACACATTTTCATCATCAATACTGACATATTTTACCATTAGATTCATACACAATTGATTTGGAATTACTCGGCCTTTTCTCAGGGTGGTTGTCAAAACATTACCATTGGAATTAAATATACATTCACCTTTCTCTAAATTAATGATTGCACCGGTCTCACATAAAAAATCCAAACCCCAGATACATGGTACTATCATTTTAGGAACAACCAGGAATGTACTTTCTATTTGAGCCCCCCGTATTGTAACGTCGACACGTACCTGTTTCACAACTTTTTGCATTTTTGCGCTGAACGCGCCAGACACGGTACATCCTGTGATAGGAAAAGTGGGCATTTTTACCCCTCGGCTTATCTGTTTTAAACAGTCCAACGTCTTGACACTAATAGTTGCTCCAGTATCAATTAATATTTCAACATCAACATTATTTATACTTGTTGGAATTATTGCCTGTAAAATTTGTCCGCATTTATTAGAAACTTCAGGTTTTTCTTCAATTAACTCATTCCTTATATCCTGATCATTATTGTACCTTAATACTCTCACTTCAAATTGATACCTGCCTACCTTCTCCTTTCCAGTCATCCTAGGAAGGCATTTGGTGACTGGTATTAGTTTAATCTATCTCGTTGAGTCATCGGTGGGGGTTCATGAACTTCCACAATCCGTACAGTATGATCCGAGTTATGGTATTCACCCCGTCGCACATTGGAGGCTCCTTCGCCCACTGGTATAACTCCTTATGCTGGATGAGGACTCGAGGCATTTGTTCCATCCTGCCGATGAACATTATGCTTCGAATTATCTTCCCAAGGTCGAATGCAATTGGGTTCATCACTTGGGTACCTGTTACTCTTATTAATATCACTACTATGCACATTTGCGTCACCATATCGAGGTTTACCTCTAGCACAGTAAGTATGTCTTCTATATTTATTATAATCATTGTTTTTATTGCAACCATAGGATGAAGATTGTCCACGCTCCTGTGATGCGGGTTTGACCTGGTTTTCGGTATTATTATTATCATACGTTAAATTATTATTATAATTATTCGTATTACTATGAGTGTGAGTCGACATTTGATTACTACTCATTTGTCTTGCGTCTTTCATAATCATATCTACCGAGTCAATCACCGACAAGAATTGTTCTACGTCGTGGTCAGGAACATTTATTAACTTTTCACGTATATTTATTTATGGGCAACCTTCCCTTCAAAATTCTGATCACTTCCTTGTGAGAAATTGGATCACTCCAATAACGTGTCTTATTTATGTACTTTTCAAAATATTGCCTTAAAGTACTCCTTTTACTGTTAAAATACTCAGGTTGGTAAACCTCTTTTCTTAATTTCTCTTGTTTACTCGACGACCAGTATTTAGCCAAAAAAAGTTGTTCAAACTCAGCGCAACTATGGCAACTTTCACTTACTTCGGCGGCCCATAATGCGGCTTCTCCGGTAATTTTGGATACTATAAATTGAAGTCGGTCGTGTTCTGACCAGCTACGCGGAAATACTCTTTTGAAATTATTGATAAAGATTTTCGGATGCAGGTTGTTCTTTTCAGTGGAGAATGTTGGGAATTGTCTACTTTTAAAAATGCTGTTCTCCACCTTTAAAGAAGACAAATATCCTCGCTGACCAAAAGAATCATCATCTTTACCAACCGAATCATCAACTTCCCAATGCAAATTTTCACCACAATTGTACTTCGTATTATCACATGTTCGGTTGTTTTTCGACCTATTCTCCGAACGTTCGTCCTCTGTCAACAAATTTTGTGATGACTTTCGTTCTAACTCCGCCAATTTATGATTGGTTTCCTTTTGCCATTTAGGTAACTCATCAACTATTTTGTCTTTTATTTTCTGAAATTCGCTAGTGAAGAGCTTAATTAATTCATCATTTCTACTTAGGTGCTCATTGATATTTTCATTTGGCTGGGATCCAATAGTAGTCTTAACCTTGTCTACAATTTCATTTCCTTTTATTTCTATCCATTCAGATAGATCTTCGTCAAGTCTTTTAGTTTGATCTACTAAATACTTGTCAATCACCTTACGAGCATCAGACTCAAACTCGACTATTTGTTTCGAAAGCTCTTCTATCTGTGCGCTAGCATTGAAACAGCTGCTTTCACACTTAACCATCCTATTGGACAGGCCATCATAACTCTTCGAAACTACCTCATATTTCTTTTCTACGTCATGAAGTTTTCCCATTAAATTATTATATTGCCTTTCTACATCTAGTTCTCCAAATTTCGCATTTAATTGAGTCTCCCAGTCCGCCTTTAATTCTTTCTTAGTATTTTCCAGTTTATAATCAAAGGTGTTCAGTTTGCTTTCCAAAGAATCCATTTTAACTTCTAATGAACCAAATTTGGCCTCAAATTTTTCATTTAACTTTTGATTGTCCTCTTTTAATTGCTTATTATCTTTTTCTAGTGAACCAAGTCTTCCATTCATTACACCCATTTGAGTATTTATTGATACCAGCATATCAAACATTTTTTGATTAATATTTCCATTTTGAGGATCAACTTGCTGATCTACTTCCGAAACCTCAAAATCTTTATGTTCTCCCACGCTGATTACCTTACTTATCATTGTATTTGAATCTCCTAACGGCTCTAAATCAATAACTGTATTACTATCTGTACATGTCTCCTGTCCCACATTGAGCTCATGGGATGCATCATCCCTATCCTCTTCACTTTCCTCTCTCTCTCTCTACTCATTACTCTACTCAACTGCAAATTATCATGTATTCTTTTCGTTCGTTTTGACATGATTATTCACTACCAAGACATACACTTATTTTCACTATGTGTTTATATATATTTATCTACCGAAATCACAAGTCTCAACTTCCCTTTTTTTTATAATTATACAGTTATTTTAATCATACCTGGTAGTATCGCTCACTTTTAGCAATTATTGAAGAATACCTCTTTCATTGGACAGACTCACTGGCTGCTACAATATTTTCCAACTCTAGGGTTCGTGAATCCGGATGACACTCGACTCGATGCAGCAATCCTCCTCGATCGAGCCGCACGTTGTGGCGCCACTTCTACCGTATCTTCCTTCGCCGTCGGCGTTGTCGTTGTTACCGTGAGACACCGTTATACCAAGAGGAAAGGCGCGTCGATCTTAGAGCATGAGATATGATGACCTTAAGCCATTGACAACACACAACGGTCACGGTAGCACCTGATTCCAGAATAGCTGCAGTAGTTAAGATCTACGAACTATCCCCTGTTAACCAGGTCCCCAAAACTTAACTCGTAACGTGATCCCTTCAAAGCAAATTGTCATAACGATCGTCTATAAAGGCTTCGTACAACGAGAAGAAATGTTACGGTTTATGGAATAATAACAGATACGACCAAACTGTCTTGTCTCTTCTGCTTTATTTAACATAACTTCGTTCACAGTTTCATTTCGCATTCACCACTCATTCACCGAAACCCTTTGATGAACAGTTTTGGTTGCATAACACCAACAGTCAATGATAATGATACAGCTTTTCTCCTTTTTATAAAATGAAGCCCGCTCTCCGTGATATAATAAAAAAAAACCGGTCTCAATACCGCGTGCCTCGTGAGACGCGAATAGACTTATCCTGGAATTGACCGCCCTGTAGGTGTACTCAATTTAATGACCACACTTCACTGTCGGCTATTTCGCGTAACTGAATGTCCATTTGTTAATCTGATTATACATTGTAGCTATTTAAAATTCGCCCCTATATTTTTCACAACGCACAATTAGCACTTCGTTACTTGTTTTCTTTTTTTTTCTTCTAAGAGTAAACGAAAAAAAAAGACGCCGTATCATCAGCTTAGTCGATATAAAGCAAAACACCTTAATATGCCCAATTCTACCTCTTCTTATAGGATCGGCTACCTTACTCATTAATTTATTTCATATTATTTCCAATAACGCTAAACAGGTATCGCCGTTATATTTTAATTGTATTCGAAAGCATGTTACTACTATTATGACCGACCAAATCGTAACAAATCGCGCGGCGTGCGTTTTTAACGATAACTTTATGCTATTCAAGTTCCGTTACAGCTGTCTTGACTCGTAATGTTACAGCGCTTCAGTCTGGAACCGCGCGACCGCTACGGTCGCAGGTTCGAATCCTGCCTCGGGCATGGATGTGTGTGATGTCCCTAGGTTAGTTAGGTTTAAGTCGTTCTAAGTTCTAGGGGACTGGTGACCTCAGAAGTTAAGTCCCATAGTGCTCAGAGCCTGTATTCAAAAGTTACCTGTTTCAACTGATCTTCAGACGGTTTTCATGCTTTCATTAGAACATGTGGAGCGTTTTTTTTTTTTTTTTTTTACAGATTAACTGTCCTAAAATATAAGTAATACATTATTATAAGCACGGCACACAGATGGTTGCGTTACAGATTTGCAATGGATGTGACTTACGTGAAATGTCTATTTGGAGGGTTAGTTTTCATAGTTTTCGTCCAACAGATGTGAATGCATTCCCACTGCATTCTTATCGTTGCACACGTAAATTTTTCTCACTGAACACTTTAGATTTGTCACAGAACAGATTTCTAACATGCACCACATGTTTGATACATACAAAGTGCTTACAACCATATGAGTGTCAAAGATGCTATGATATGTGGTAACATTATAAAGATGTCCCATGTTTGGAAAAAGATCATATATTCACGCCTTTTACGCTAGCACAGAGAAACATTGATTTTGTGAGTTTTAGAGCGAATACTGTTACATTAATTATAAAGATGTTAACGTCAAAGAGAGATTTTTTTAGTGCTGTATAGGTAAGACAATATATTGTTTATTGACATTTAGCGTCATTGTAACTGTAGTAACATATAAATTTGCTACTTGATCTGCATATAGGTGAAGGAATATCATTTGCTTTGGAGGGTGGAAAATAATTTTTGGAAATTTTTCAGGAAAGGGGAGTTAGGTAAGTCGGTTTGTTCATTAAGGATATAGTCTGGGGTGCTGTTTTTGTGTGTGTGTATTTCTGTTCTTCTAATATATTCATAGTGGCTCCTTTTTGTGCTAGATATGTAATTTTTAAGTTGTTGTCAATGTTTATCACTGAATGGTTTTCTTCTGCAGCATGGGCTGCAAATGCCGATTTGTTCAAGTTGCCAAGCCTTAAATCATCAATGTCTTCTTTGTTTCTAACTTCAAAACTTCTGCCTGTTTTGGGCACGTATCGCATTAGATTTTGTATATTCCTGACTTACTGTAGGGTCTCTTGGAGGTATTTACTCGTACGTCATAGATTACTTTTTGTTGTAATTCATTATTTGTGGGAAAGCTGATTGTGATATTTTTATTTTTAAATAAGTTTGCGATTTCGTATGATAGTGGGCCAAGACGAATGCAGTCTGATAGCCGCCAGCTTCAAGAGAGGAGTACGCTGACCTTCGAGGTGAAACGAGTCTGCAAGTTGCCGTCACTGGATGCGGTGTTGCTGGCCTTAGGCCTGACATCAGCAATGTGTCTGATGCTGCTGACTTAGCACCTTTCACCTAGTGAGCCACCAGCGGGCCTATATCCAGCTGCTACCAGCATCCAGTTCTGGAGGTCAACGGTTCGGGCCAGGGTTCGTGCAGCTGCTCAACCGCCTCCACATGTGTGGGAAAACTCTGGTGCTATCTGCCTCCGCTTGCGTGGGCGGGCACTGTTTCTGAGAGCAGTTCTCTCCGCGCTCGGTCCACGTAGTCCACGCGCCCCAGCCGCCTCTACACCGTGTGGCTGTCGTTACGTGCCGCCGCTCGCTCCTGGAATCAGCGCCCTTGCCGTGCCGCTGGCGTCATTTCTGCTGAGCGACGCTGCGAGCTGCCGCCAACTACAGGCAGCTTACTGAAAGCAGCACCTCCTCGCCGACAGTGCACAGCTTTCGCCTTGGGGGGCGTTGCCACCTCCGAGTGCAGTCTAGACTGTTGTAATTTGCTGTGCGAAAGGTGAATGCTTACTGTTAGTATTTTCATGAGATACGTCGGACAACAACCAGCAGGCCGACCGGAGTGGCCGTACGGTTCTAGGCGCTACAGTCTGGAACCGAGCGACCGCTACGGTCACAGGTTCGAATGCTGCCTCGGGCATGGATGTGTGTGATGTCCTTAGGTTAGTTAGGTTTAATTAGTTCTAAGTTCTAGGCGACTGATGACCTCAGAAGTTAAGTCGCATAGTGCTCAGAGCCATTTGAACCATTTTGAACAACCAGCAATTTATCCTCGCTTTACTGCTATCCTGCCCAGGATTGAGAACTATTGGCTTTCTGGCCTCAGACAACCCAGTTGCATCGCCCTCAGTAGAGGCCACTCACTCCCGACCTCTACAGTACCCTCATTCCTTTTAAGAACACTAAACACGAACAACACTAATGCACTCTGGTGGCCGTTCTGCCTATCACAGAGAATTGCAGCTCCAATCACTTACATATCCGCCAATCAGTGTGCCTGTATATCCGATGGTATCTTCTGAGCCATCCCTTATTTGTAAAATATATATTAAAAATATAGAGAGTTTCAACTAAGCTGTTTACCCCAGATGTTTCTTGAACAGCTAAGTATCGTAATTCTGTTTTCACCCAGATGAACTGGAAGAAGTTCATCACTAAATGACGTTAATTCACTTTTCATAGCTGTATTAATCATAGAGATACATTTACCACCTTCGGTTTTTCAAATGAAACTTTAGTAATTTCTGCTGCTGGTACTGTAGTTCTAAAACAGGCGAATTCAACGGCGTTTCACTCTTTAAAATCCGATAAGTAGTTTCGGAGAAGTTCTAATACTGAAAACTTTAGGGCTAATTTGTGTTGAACATGTCTTGCATGGAAGTTCGTTTCGTTATGTGTCAAATCATGCTTATGGTGCGCTCCCGCTAGACATAGCTGAGAGTTTGCTTACAAAATCGGAATAATGGAGAAATGTTTAATTTAAAAGTGATACTAATAGCCACTTGACTACATGTGGTTGGACAAGTACACCAACTGGAAGGCAAAGGAAGTGTCATCTCAGGATGATTCGCCACTTACCTACGGTAACGGTTCTGCTCTTGGGCGCTGATAACCTCGCCGCTGAGCGCCCGTGCACTCCAAAAACAACAACAACAGTTCTCTTGTTTCTGCTACAGCGTTGAAAGAAAGGTGCATGTAAAAAGCGAATAGATTTGTAACATAGGGAAGTGCAAAATTAACATCAACGACAGCAGAAAATAGAAAATCACAAGATAATGTGGCCATTAACATTTCCTTAAATTCATTTACTTAATAAGGTATTGGAAATGCCCATCATTTACTGCAATACACTCTTGTAGCCGTTGGTGCAAGGACTTCTGCACAAGAGACGCGTTCGATATCATTGCACATGCTGCGACAATGCGATGTTAAATCCTCGTGCATAAATTTCATGTTTGAGTTTGCCGCTTAGAAAGAAGTCGAGTGCCATCAAATAAGGCGAACGTGAATGCCAACTGATAACGCCTTCAAATCCTGCCCAGAGACCAGGAAGAGCTGGGTGAGCGCTTTCATAGCCACAAGAGGGTAATGAGCCGGGCAGCCGTCGTGCTGGTACCACGTACTTTTACGTATTTCAAGTTGTACTTCCTCTAGGAGAGCCAGTAGCACTTCGGCAAGAAATTGCCCGTAGCTTCTGCCCATTAAAGCTTCTTCGGTGAAGTGAAGACCAGTCACTTACAAGAGGAGGCCACGACGTTTGGAACGCGGATTTACTGCAAACTTCGTACACTCGTAGTACTCCATGACGACAACAAAATGTGTAAGCATTAGCGCGTACTTCTGAAGTGTTATTGAGAAAATCACAAGATAATTTCGGTCGTCAAATATATACCTGCGCGTGGCCATTTTTACAATGAAGCTGCGGCAGCCGAGCAATAAAAAGTGGTTAGCGTTCAAGCACCGTGATTGCTGGATAGATGGATCGAGTCCTGATCGTCAGTTTTTTTCATTTTCAACACGTCATTTTCTTTACTATTTACATAACAATTGATATAATGGGAAAAATACGTGTGATCGGATGAACTTTTAACAACAATGTTATTTGGCTGTCTACAAATTTTTATTATGACAAATAATATAATATTCATAACTTTATGTTTTCCATGTTTTGACGAAAAATACCATCCTGCAACTTGTACTCGTAATGTCGAAAGCGACGATTTATTGTACATCTTTCGAAAGGCCTGTGTGCCGGCCAAAACTTGTAGGTAACAAGTAGTTTCGGGCTCCTTCCAGGTATAAGGGATTTCTCAAATCACGGACAAGCAAACATTTTCAGTATCACTTTATGCGTTTGGTCGTTTACTAGTCGATAATTATGAATATTATGTTATTTGTGATAGTAAAAATTTGTAGACAGCCAAATAAAATTGTAAATTTAATAAAAGTTCATCCGATTACACGTATTTTCCCATTATATCATTTGTAATATAAATAGTAAAGAAAATGACTGTGTTGAAAATGAAAAAAGAAACTGACGAACGGGACTCGATCCATCGATCCAGCGATTACGGTGCTTGAACGCTAACCACTCGGCTTCCGCTGCTTCATGGTAAAAATAGCCATGCGCAGGTTATATTTGACGAGCGAAATTATCTCGCGCTTTTCTCAATAACACAAATTTGCAGTAAATCCGCGTTCCAAACGTCGTGGGCTCCCCTTGTTAGTCTCCAGTAGTCGCACACTAAACGCTCTCACAACACTACCTCTCATTTCCAACCTGCCTCAGCCGGTGCGAATTCTCAATAGTGCATATTTCTTGCATTCAGCTTTCCATGATGTGTAAAGGTAGCGTCATCGGTAAAGAGAATTCTTGAAGAAAGAAGCTGTTGTCCTGATGCCACATCACAACTGAGCGAGAGAATTCCATGCTATGTCTGCGATTCCACTGCTTAATCTGCTGGTTAAGTGACATATGATGAGGATGGAAGCTGTTTGAGCGCAAAATGCGAACAATGCCGGGCTGGCGTGTTACACAGGCACTCGCAGATACTGGTGGAGCGACACACAGCTGCCAGAACATCTCTTTCGTTCGCTCCGCCCGTTGCAGGTTTGCTCCGTAACCACTGCATAATATTACAGTCTTGTGACTAGGGCCTGCCGTCGGGTAGACGTTCGCAGTGTGCAAGTCTTTCGATTTGATGTCACTTCGGCGATTTGCGCGTCGATGGGGATGAAATGATGATGATGATTAGGACAACACAACACCCAGTCCCTGAGCGGAGAAAATCTCCGACCCAGCCGGGAATCGAATCCGGGCCCTTAGGATTGACATTTTGTCGCGCTGACCACTCAGCTACCGGGGGCGGACAATATTACAGTGACCACATAGTAACAATTTTTTGCAGATTCACTGAATTGTCTTTCTTGTCGGGCACCGTGTGTCGGGATACAGTTGCGTATAGAACTTAAATCTCCTCTTCACATTCCTTCTTCATTCTCCGTAAAGGAGTAGCATATCTAGTTTCTCTTGGCTTGTGAAAGACATTTATATTTTCAAACTAACGAGCAATTGATAATCAGAATGAAGGCTACATTTTCCCTGTGCCCATTTTATAGCGGTATTGCGGTGGTGCAATACTTTTTCGCCCTTACTCGACGTGACGTATTTCGTTACATTGGTGTGAAATCACCAACTTTCGCGTAAGACAGAAATGGGATTCCTGTTGATAACAGATGAATCATTTGTCCGAAAATAGTAATCTGGTCTTAAAGAGCGAAACGGCGTTGAATTCTCTTGGGGAGCACTTTCCCGCTAAACGCAAAGGTCAAAAGTTCGAGTCTCAGTGCGGCACACAGTTTTAATCTGCTGCGAAGTTTCACATCAGTGCACACATCGCTGCAGAGCGAAACATTCATTTTGGATGTATCACAAACGTCTTAGCGATACATTCCCCGTAGTGCTTTTTTTGTTAGTAATTTGTTCTCAGATCGCAAATTAAGCTTAGCAGTTCACTTAGTGGTAGAGGTCTTCCTATCAGAGAAAACATTCCTGATGCCTCTGCACTCCTGCTGTATGGAGATCGACTCCGAGAGCGGCAGCGATATTGTTTCTGTGGCACGTAATTCCGCTTTCGGCTTCCGCGACCGCAGGGGAAGGCCGTTGGCGTTCTGCACGCTGCAGTACGTAAATACCCGACTTGGCAAGTGGATCGGGAGTTAAGTGTCTCATTACTGGTGCTTCAATACACCCGTTCAAGTATAAAATTGTTGCCTCGCTTTCTGTACGTAAAATTCGAATGAAGTTAAGTTTTTAAAGCAAGTTTTCAGTTTTATCATAAGAGTACATATTTTATTAATTCGAATCACTTTTAACCGTTTCCTCGCATTCAGTTCACGTAAGAATGATTTTTACGTGATACTTTACCTCGACTTTAAACTATTCTATCTCGACAACGGATGAAGATCAATGGATAAAAGAAATTTCATTTTGACTGTATACATTTATGTACCTTCGTGCAAAGCTTCAACCGATTCGTACAAGTTTAAGGTATAGAAATGGCATGTTTCAAGAACCTCCCAGAATAACGCGTTTGTTGCACGTAAAACCCAAACAAAGCAAGATTTTTTCAAACGGTTAAAATTTACCTTACACGAAGGTCGAATACACCAGTGGCAAATCTGAACCATCAGTTCCAGTCCGGAGTTATTTAAAGGTGACCGTTTTCTCATGTAAAACCCGAACGGTCGTTAGTCATTAGTTGAGCATTGCTTTCAGCACAGTTCTCATGTTTTGCAAAAAGAGTTAATCGATTCGCACAATTTGCCTGGTCGCCAGCTACGGTTCGTTGTTGAAACCGTGCTTCATATATTGTAACATAGCTACAGCAAGACGGCTGTTCAAATGGCTGAACAGAAGGCCGCTGGTCCGGCCTAAACGAAAAGCTTTTCACCCTAAGTTCCTAGCTCAATTACGAAACGAGCAACAGGACCTCCCCTTAACACAACTCTGCGCGCCGCCTTCCCAAACGTATTTGTTGCGATTACATGTTCGAAGTCCATCGAGACTTACAACCCGAGTGCAGACATTGAGAGAACAGGCTCAACTCTGTGTGTGTGTGTGTGTGTGTGTGTGTGTGTGTGAACAGAGAGCAGGGGTGCGTGTCGAGGCGTGACGTCACGTGACGTCACGGGCTGGCGCCCACCCGGCTGTTCACCTCGCTCTCCCCGGCATCGCGAAGCCACGTCCACTTTTCTGCGACGCTCTTTATTCGCGGCCACAGGAGCACCGATGTGGTGGTGGCTCGAGACACGTAGTTGCTGCATTCCAACATCTGTGCAGCGCTCGAGTTCCATCAGCTCCGAATAGGATACGCTCTGAGCTATCCGAGCACGAATGACGACCCGCCCTCCCATCCAGCCCCCCCCCCCCCCCCCTCCCAAAGCCTCACTTTCGCAAGTGACTCTTGTAGTGTCTGCCAAGCTTCAACGCAAAGTTTAAGATTCGAGTCCCGGTTCCAGCACACAGTTTAAGTCTGCCAGCAAGTTTCAAGTCAGCGCGCACTCCGCTGCAGAGTAAAAATTCAACCTGGAATATGCACTCTGTTCCCGACGAGGCCTTTTTATAGCAAGATCTGCACGTATATTCTGTAAAATCGCTGGAAATTACTTGGTAGAAGCGGCAATAGATAATTTACAAAATAAATAAAAATGGTCTTAAACGTCTGAATTTACAGGCAATTTAACACAATCAGTTTTATGTAAGACCAGCTATTACCCTTATGCAGATTGGTGCACAAGCGCTCATGTTGGGAAACATTTATAAGGAAGTGGAATACGGGGAAGGCTGTGATAGAAAAAATTTCATTATAAGTTAATTTTCCTATTAGTCATGTCCGTCACAAATATGGTTAAGTAACCGAAGATACTTATTTGTATTTACATCTACATATACAGGGTGTTTCCGTAAGAGCGTTCAAAAACTTAACAGGACGTAGAGAATGCGCCACTGAACAATTTGAGGTAGAGAAGCCAGCTTAAGGAGGTACGGAAGTAAACTTGTCTAACACTTTGCCTTGCATTACTGTTTTCTAGCTTATTTACAGCTAACACGTACTGTCCTGTTTATTTACATGTACATTCTTTACTTCCTGCGAGGAGACAAGGAGGACGAGCCTGATTACTAGGAAGTCATGATGCAGGTTTTGTTTACTTTACTTGTCCATAAGGTGTGTCTGTTGCATCGTACTTATATTGTCCCATGACAGAACGTGCTGTGAGTCAACGACAGACCCATTAATTACTCAGCGCTATTCAAAGACGTACAGTACAATACGATGGAGCAGTACCGATACAGTTTCGCAGAACTCACTGACATGCAACTTGCATATGGGGAGGTATATTGCAATGCTCTCACTGCTGGAAGGCCATACAGGGAACGATTTATCAACAGGCATCAGCCGTCACGATGAGTGTTTATTTCTCTCAAGGGACGAATGCGGGAGACTGGTTCATTGGAAAGAAAAAACAAGGGGCCTGGCAACATGATGACCACTCACACGCCCAATTGTGAAGAGGAGGTGCTGCGCCCGATTGTGAAGAGGAGGTGCTGAAAAGTGTTGCAGCGGACCCCACTAGAAATAATCGTCGTATTGCACGTGAAATGGGCGCTGCACGTACTAGCGTGTGGCGAAGTATGCACGAACAACGATTACACCATCTCACCCATAACGAGTCCGTGCAATGCTTGTGACTGACTCTGCGCCAAGGCCGGCCCGAGTGCCCGAACGGTTCTAGGCACTACAGTCTGGAACCGCGCGACCGCTACGGTCGCAGGTTCGAATCCTGCCTCGGGCATGGATGTGTGTTATGTCCTTAAGTTAGTTAGGTTTAAGTAGTTCTAAGTTCTAGGGGACTGATGACCTCAGCAGTTAAGTCCCATAGTGCTCAGAGCCATTTCTGCATCAAGGGTTGCATAGTAGTTGCTCCAACAATGGATTCATTGACTAGATTTCCTCCAAATTGTGCTGTTTACTGACTAGGCCTCAGTTATGTGTGGGATGTGGAAAACCCTCACACCTTCAGTTACGTTTTGCTGTGAATATCGGGGCCGGCATTGTAGGCGACAATGTCATTAGGCCATATCTTCTACTTGGCCGTCTGAATGACCATCTGTACTTCAGGTTCGTCCAAAAACCTCTACCAGAGCTGTTGGAGAACGTATCTTTGGCTGCTCGTGAGAGGATGTGGATACAACATGACTGTACACTGCCTCAGTTCAGTGTGGATGTCCGCAACCATCTCAGTGCTGTATTTCCTGGTGGCTGTATCGGAAGGGGAGGTCCTGTTCCATGGCTGCGAGGTCATGTGACCTGAATCCCCTTTATTATTTCCTACGGGGATATCTAAAGTCACTTGTGTATGAGATCCCGGTGGATACAGAGATGGAATTAGTAGCCAGGATTGTAGCTGCCTGTGGCGTGATTCGCAACACACCAGGGATATTTGTCAGAGTGCGTTAAAATCCTGTTCGCCGATGTCATGCTTGCATCGAGGCTGATGGCCATCAGTTTCAGCGCATTTTATAAGATACAGTACAAATAGTACGTTCATTGTGTCAACGGTGGTATTTGCAGTCAACTGCAACTAATTGTAAATAAAAATTTACACAGTAATGTGATTTTATTCCTATTATCTGCTTACGCTGGCCTCTGCTACCCCACGTTCCCTACCTCAAATTGTTCGGTGGAGCATCTTCTATGTCCTTTTAAATTTTTTCACGCTCTTACGCAGAGGCCCTGTATAGGGTCAAATTGAAACAGGTGACAGTGGGTCCACAGCCGACTGTATTGAGACAGGGAATGAATGGTCGGAAATGCATATTTATTGTGTTATGGAAATACACAGCGTACACCGCATAATAACAACGTAGCTCATAGTAACTGTTCAAAGCGAGTATCGCCAGTCCCAAAGAATTCATGGCAACGGCGCACGCAGTTCCGTTGCATAATCGCAAAGATCCCTGGTGTCTGTTGTACACTGGAAGATACAGCGGATGACAGCGTACACCTGTCGCCACCAAACAGACACGCTGTACACAACTTAGCTCATAGCACGTGTGCCATGTGACGAATGCCTACATCTCGTTGGCACATTAACCTGTGCCACACGCACACAACTACCACTGTTGCCAGATGTCCATTGCATCAGACAGCTTGTCATGTGTCGATGGTGAGGTGAGTTACTGAGAACGGTGTATCACGTGTTGTCAAAGATGGAGCGTTAGTCGCGACGAGAGTTGGCAGACATACGTTTAATGCACGGTGCAGTATGATGAAGTGCCCCTAAAGCAGAACGAATGTACAGAGAACCCTTTCCCAGCAGGAACAAGTTTATCTCCTTTGATATCAACTTACGAGAGGCTGGGTTGTTCACACCGCAGAGTGCCGCCAAGGTTCCTCCCAAGACATGTCCGAACACCAAACTTGGAGGATATAGTACTGGGTCGTGTGTCCGGCCACCCAGCAATAAGCAGCCGTCAACATGCCCGTGAAACGCACACTTCGAAGGAATCAGTGTGGAGCATACTGGTGAAACAGGCATCACAGCACTATCATAAAGATTATATGTAAGCATTGAGACCAACGGATCCTAAGACCCGAATTCACTACTTTCAATGGGGTATCCACCGCAATGCTGCAGTGCCATCCGTGATGGTGTTTACAACAGCTGCGAAATCCATATCTGGAAGGAGGACAATCCCCACGCCACCCACATTGGTGACCGCCAGCAACAAGTCTCTGTTAACGCACGGTCCTAATAGGACCTTATTTGCTGCCTCCCCTTTTGAATGGTCAGCGTTATATGGTGTTTCTGCGAGATGTGCTGCCATAGTTCTTGGAGACTGTACCTCTTGTCCGCGAAAGGGTTTCAAGAAGACGGTGCACCAGCCTACTCCGATGTTAACGTCCACGAGCACCTGCACAACATGTACCCTCATCCTTGGACTGAAAGGGGAGATCCTGTCCCATGACCAGCGTGATCACCGGATCTCACATCTTTGAACTTCTTCCTCTACGACTACGTCAAGACGTGGTGTATGAAACCCCGGTAGAAACGGATGAAGGCCTGCTTGTTAGGGCACAAGCTGCCTGTCTCTTGGTACAAGAGACACCAAGGATCTTTGAGAGAGTGCGACAGAGCTTCTTGCGCCGTTGCCATGCATGCACTGAGACTGGCGGTCGTCGTTTCGAACAACTGCTATGAGCTACGTTGTTGTTATGTTATGTACGCTGTGAGTGTCCATGACACAATAAATATGTATTTCCGACCATTTGTTCCCTGTCTCAATGTAGTCGGTTATGGATCCACTATCACCTGTTTCAATTTGACCCAAAAGGTTTGAGACACCCTATATATTCTGTAAGACAGTGCACTTTGCACAATCGCAGTCGTATTCCCTCGACATACGCAGTGACGAATAATTATTGTTGGTACGCCTCCTTACGCTCTCTTAATCTCTCCTGCGTTACTCGAGATTTACAATGGAGGCAACAGAATTGTTCACTTCTCTACAAGATGACCAAGTGAGAGGGCAACGTATCGTTTTTACAAGAGGCGATATAGACTTTTGATCTGCAAAACAATACTCGCAAAAATTAGTGCTCTGAAAAAAAGTTAGTCTGTCCTAGGAGACATCACCCTGATATCGTGTAACACAGCCTTGATGATTGCCTCAATCCAGAGCGAGAGATAATCGACAAGTTTCTTCATGTGTGCCGTATCCAGCTGAACAGTCTCATTAGTTACTAAAATCCGCGAAACTGCCAAATTGCGGGAATATTGACTGCAGTGATGTGGCACTTCACTCGTTATTCCAAATAGTTGCGCACGTTTTCTATGGGATTAGAATCCCGTTATTTAGCTCTGGTGTGTTAGGGTGCCTGAATGTCGTCAAACCAGGAACGTATCAGTGCAGCCATGTGTACACGGCTGTTCACATCGTGGAAGACGCAGGTGTTTATAACAAACTCATTATGAAGATGCAGAAGAAAGGGCAACGCTTGATCACCAATAATGTTGAAATAAATTTCCTGGTTCATGTGTTGGACACGAATGGGCATAAGTCATGGTCGGAAACCACACGCAAAGCATCAAGGCAGTCGGTTATATCGAAAAAGCGCAGTAAGATGGGTCAACTTGGATATACGACACATTAGCAGAAACAAGCTATTGTGTGTGGACGTGCCCATGATTACACAGTGAATGAAGTTGCCCGAACAGCTGGTGTATTAACGCGGACTGTACAGCGTATATGCAAAGGGGGGGGGGGGGGGGGGGAGGTGTACACCACTCACAATAGTACAACACGCGTAAGCACAATGGACGTAAAAATATCCTAAACGACGGGAACCGGAGTCGAATGTCGCGCCTCATCAATGAAAACTGGTTTCAAATCACAGAAATTGCTGCATGTCCATCTCAACCAATTTCCGACTCGTATTTGAAAAGGGACCTGCATACAACGGACGTTGGGGTCGGGTATCTTGCGAAAGGCGATTCTTCACAGAGGCACGTAAAGTTACAAGTGTTCAGTGGGCCAAAAAACACAGGAGATGGACATTAGCTGACTGGAAGCAGGTATTGTGATCTTTTCAAATGATGCAAGGCGTCGGATGCAACAATGAGGCGTTTACTCGCATTCTGTGGAGGATGTAGTTCAGGCCGGAGGCGGTTCTGTGATATTTCGGGTGTGTTTTTCGTACCATGATTGGGACCAAATATTCCGTTTAGCGTGACCATAAAATAAGATTTGATCTCTTTGGTTTTCTTGGCATAATTGATTAAAAGTTGGCTTCCGGATCTTCATTCTAGTAGCTGATTCAATTTTTAGGTACAATATTTCGAAGATCGACCCAACCAGTATGAATGGAGTCCAGGCAGTGACTTAGCTCGCAGTACTTTACGAATATGATGCGGTCGTTCGTCGTAATATTTTGGATAAAATGGAATCAGCTACTCGTCTTCTGTCATACGCAGTGAAGGTCTTTGAGCGCATCACATGTAAAAGGATTCGACAAGTTAAGTGTCGCCATCAATCAATTTGGATTCGTGAAGGGCTAAGGGACGGCAAATGCTGTTCGCCTGCTTATTGAAACACACCTCAAGTCAAGGCAGCTACACCTTGCATTCCTTGACTTCGAAAAGCTCTTTGAACGAGTGCCACATAATTTGGCCTTCCATGCGAGAATATGGAATACCTGAAGAACTTATAAGATGGGTGAGACTGCTTACTGTGACCCGAAGAGCCGGATAGAATCTGTAGAGCTAAATAAGGGACCTGGTTTTTCGCCTCCCCTCTTCATCACAGTCATGGATGTGGTCAGAAGAGATCCGTAGAAAATGGTTTTTTGCATATCACTGTGTGCTGGTGATGTGGTATTGTGCTCTGAAGATAACACTGACCTGCAACGTCAAGTTTAAGCCTGAAACGGCAGCCTCAGAGAAACAGGTCTAGGACTCAACGTACAAAAAACGCAGTAACCAGAGATTAAATGGGTTGGATTCCACCGCAATCAATGCTGTTGACTTCCCAACAACTACTTAGGCTCGACGATTCCTGCTGATATAAATCTCAGCGCAGAAATCTCTAAGCGGGTAAGCAGCCCATTTCTCAAATGGCATTCTGTGGCAGGTATAATCTGTGACCAGAAGATTCCCAACAAGCTTAAATCGAAAATACATCGATGTGTAATCCGTTCAGATCCACTCTATGATACTGAATGAAGGTCTTCAACTAAAGAAATGAGCGACTTTGCTACCATGGAAACAAAAATGCTCAGGTGGACTTCTGGATTAACACTGCTTGATCTTGTCACAAATGATTAAGTTTGTAAGTTATATGGAGCAGCACCAATAGTAGAGGAGAGAAAGTTGTCTACGATGATGGAATCACGTTCTTAGAGCAGACGCAACATTAGTGGCTGACACTGGTTTCAGTTTGAGAGTGAATGGTAAACGGCTAGTAGGGCGACCTAGGCAGTTATGGCTTCACACTCTGCCCGAAGATCTAAAGCTCTATCTCCTATTCCCTGATCAGGCACAAGATAGGAGAAAATGGCGACGGAGAGCCAAAACAGCGGAGTCCGACAGCCCTTGGGAAGAAATGCCAAGGAAGTATAATAATAATAAGAAGAAGAGGAACAAAATGGTGCAAATGGCTCTGAGCATTATGGGACTCAACTGCTGAGGTCATTAGTCCCCTAGAACTTAGAAGTAGTTAAACCTAACTAACCTAAGGACATCACACACATCCATGCCCGAGGCAGGATTCGAACCTGCGACCGTAGTGGTCTCGCGGTTCCAGACTGCAGCGCCAGAACTGCGCGGCCACTTCGGCCGGCGAAGAGGAACAGGAAGGAGAAATTATTCTACTGAACACCCAAAAGCACCTTATCAATTAACCAGAATGCTTGTTCCAACACTCTCGGGGACCAAGTGCTGCACTTTCTTTTACATAAAAATGGTTCAAATGGCTCTGAGCACTATGGGACCTAACATCTGAGGTCATCAGTCCCCTAGAACTTAGAACTACTTAAAGCTAACTAACCTAAGGACATCACACACATCCATGCCCGAGGCAGGATTCGAACCTGCAACCGTAGCAGTAGCGCGGTTCCGAACTGAAGCGCCTAGAACCGCTCGGTCACCGCGGCCGGCTTCTTTTACATAGGAGACAGTCTGAGCAGCCTACTTACCAGATGATGCTGTCATTTACTGTCTCATAAAACCATTAGATGATCAGACTAAATTGCAAAACGATTTAGACGAGATACCTGTTATGTTGCGAAAACTGGAAACTAGTTCTAAATAACGAAAAGTGTGAAGTCATCCAAGTGAATACTAAAAGGAATCCCCTAAATTTCGAATCCTGCCTCGGGCATGGATGTGTGTGATGACCTTAGGTTAGTTAGGTTTAATTAGTTCTAAGTTCTAGGTGACTGATGACATCAGAAGTTAAGTCGCATAGTGCTCAGAGCCATTTGAGCCATTTGAACCCCCAAATTTCCGTTGCAGGATAAAAAGCATAAATCTAAATGTTGTAAATTCAACTAAATACTTAGGGATTACAATTACGAGTAACTTAAACTGGAACAATCACATAGATAATGTTGTGTGGATAGCAAATCAAAGACTGCGATTTATTGACAGAACGCTTTGAAAATGCAATAGGTCTACTGAAGAGACCGCCTACACTACGTTTGTACGTCCTCGTCTGGATTATTGCTGTGCGGTGTGAGGTCCGCATCAGATATGATTGAAGGAGAACAGAAAAAGTTCAAAGAAGGGCAGCTCATATTGTATTGGCGTGAAACAAGGGAGAGAGTGCCACGGATGGATTGGCAATCCTTAAAGCAAAGGTGATTTTCGTTGCGGCAGGATATTCTCACGAAATTTCAATCAAAGCTGTTGGCGTCCAACTACTTAGGAAGACATTGTCATTATTATAAAATAAGAGAAATCAGAGTTTGCACAGAAATATTTAAGCGTTCGTGTTTCCCGTTCGCTGTTTGGAAATAAATGTTCAAATGTGCGTGAAATCTTATGGGACTTAACTGCTAAGGTCATCAGCCCCTAAGCTTACACACTACTTAACCTAAAGTAACCTAAGGACAAACACACACACCCATACCCGAGGGAGGACTCGAACCCTAGCCGGGACCAGCCGCACAGTTCATGACTGCAGCTCCTTAGACCGCCCGACTAATCCCGCGCGGCGCGCTGTTTGAGAGTCGAACGATAGATAAATACCTTGCAGGTGGTTCGATGAACCCTTTGGCAGGCACTTAATTGGTAATTGCGGAGTAATCATGTGCAGGTAGATGCAGATATTTTATGATTATTGTGCTGTAGACACTTCCACCTTCCAAGATGACAACGCCATTATTCACAAGGCTGCACACTTACATTCCTGGTCTGACGAACACTCAGGCTCTCTATCGCACTTCGAGTGGTCCGCTAAGTCACCCAACCTTAATCCCACATAAAATGTCTTAGGCTATTTGCAAAGCAGAGTGAAGCGTACCACTCAGCATCACCGCTACTTAGTAGCTGTAGGGGATCTAATAATCAATGAGGGGCTTCTGCTGGACATTGCGTACCCGAATAAACTTGTGGACTCTCATCCCCGACGAACGGAGACTGTCATCAAGGTTACACTAGGTAATGTTTGGAAGGAGAATGGCAATTTTTTTGTCTGGTAAGATTGTCAAGAATGCATACCAACGCTGTCCTGTTAGTGGAGTGGATAGATAGTTGATTCAGAGTGTCTGAGGTGGGGTTTTCTGTGCTGAGGTACCTGTTACTCTTCTGCATATTGGGGCAGAGATGTGCAGTGAGCTGTTGGCACCCTAGGCTGGCAGCGCACTCACCTGGTGCGCGGCTTGACCCGCGGCCAGCGGTACCGCGCGAGTTTGTGCAGCAGCAGCTTCTGGTAGGGCGGCAGCACGAAGCAGCCGGCAGCGGCCGGCGGCGACGGCGAGCACGCGCGCTGTCACAGGCCGCCGCCTCCTCCACCCCCGCCGCCGCCTCCGCCGCCCCCGGCGCCCGGCGCGCCGCCCCCGCGCAGGTACAGGCTGCCGGCCGCCGCCCGCAGCATCGCGCCTCTGTACCAACACGCGCGGTCCACGGCAGGTACCGGCACACGCAGCCGCACCCTATCGCTCTAGCTCGCGTCTCACGCGTTGACACCCCGCCCGAAAACACTGCCTGGCGCGTCAGCGACGGCCAGAATAAGTGGGCAACTGGGCTGTGGACTTTCGTTCCGCATATCCGCCCTTGCACGTTCACTAACGATAGTATTAGGCTGGTGCCTAAGTTCGTAGCGTTTTTGCAATAAACACCATCAATACACATACGAGGATAATCCCAAAAGCTAAGTCTCCTATTTTTTTATAAGTACAGAACTTTGTTTGTGTGGCAGTTGCATACTGTAATGAAGAGCGCTTCACGCGCTGTGTGTAAATATGCGCACGCCGCGCTGAGGCGCTCAGTCTGGCTTGGCAGCCGTTGAGAATGGAGCTCCCGTTGGATGTTACCGCCAAGTGTGAATTGCGCGCAGTTATTCGGTTTTTGAACGCAAAGGGCACTGCGCCGGTTAAAAACCATCGTCAATTGACGGAAGTGTATGGTGAGTCGTGCATAGATGTCAAAAATGTTCGTAAGTCGTGTAGAGAGTTTGTAGCTGGTCGGACCGAAATTCACGACGAACAAAGGAGTGGGAGACCGTTAAGTTCTGAGGCGACAGTGTTGAAGGTTGAGCAAAGCATGCGTGAAGATCGGCGGTCACCCTGGATGATCTGTGCACTTTGGTTTCTGAGGTTCCTGAAGCACCGCTCACAGAATATTAACGAAAGCATTGAACTGCCGGAAGGTGTGCGCAAGATGGGTGCACGCATGCTGACTGAGGACCACATGCGGCAACGAGTTGATGCTTCCCGCGCATTTCTTCATCGCCTTGCAGCCGAACAGGACAACATTCTAGACTCAATTGTCACGGGTGACGAAACCTGGGCATACCATTTTACACCTGAGACCAAACAACAATCACGCCAGTGGCGGCATCCTTCTTCGCCAAATACGCGGAAATTCAAACAAACACAGACTGTCGATAAAGTCATGACAACCGTTTTTCGGGATCGGAAAGGGGTATTGTTGGTCGACTTTATGCCCACTGGGACCACAATTAACGCTGACGGGTACTGTGAGACTCTGAAAAAACTCAAACGGGCAATTCAGAACCGGAGAAGAGAATCTTGAGCAATGGCGTACACATTCTCCATGACAACGCTCGCCCACACATCGCTCGGCAAACCGTTGCTCTCCTGCAACAGTTTTAGTGGAACATAATCACCCACCCACCCTATAGTCCTGACTTGGCGCCCAGTGGCTATCACCTGTTCTCTAAGTTAAAAGAACATTTGGCCGGAAAGCGATTCAGCTCCGACGACGAGGTGAAAGAAGAGGTTCATAACTTTCTGAACAGCATGGCGGCGAGCTGGTATGACATGGGCATACAAAAACTGCCACAGCGTCTACAAAAATGCATCGACAGAAATGGTGATTATGTCGAAAAATAGCTAAATCTTCAAGCTGTAAACTGATGTAAACCATTGTAGAAATAAACAGGTTTATGTACTTATAAAAAATAGGAGACCTTGCTTTTGGGATTACCCTCGTAACAGAGGCGGCTCTCATTCTTCTTGATTATTTACAACAGTCTGTCAACGCTGGGCAACTTTTCGATTCCACGACTTTAGAAATCAGATGGTTTTATTTGAGGCGAAGAACTCACCGAGTCATGTTGGGAGCGCATTTTCATCCGGAAAGGAATTTCCTTCAACGTTGTTGGACAAAATGCGGAAAATGTGAAATTCTGAGGACACAAGATCAGAAGAATAAGGTGGGTGCAGAATGACTTCCCAAACCAACTTATGTATAGTGTTTTTTGTCATTCTAGCAAAATGCAGGCGTGCGTTATCGTGGAGTAACAGTAGGCCTACTGCACGCAGGCTTGGTTGGTTAGTTGATTTGGGAGAGGGGACCAAACAGCGAGATCATCGGTCCCATCGGATTAGGGAAGGATGAGGAAGGAAGTCGGCCATGCCCTTTCAAAGGGACCATCCCGGCATTTGCCTGAAGTGATTTAGGGAAATCACGGAAAACGTAAATCAGGACGGCCGGACACCGGTTTGGACAGTCGTCCTCACGCAGCATTTCTGGTGGTTGTTCTTGAACTGCGTCTCAGTTGATGACAATAAATGTCAGTAGTGATGGTTACACCTCGGGAAGCAATTCGAAGTACACCACACTGTCGCTGTTTCACCAGATCCATAACGTTATCTTCTGAGGATGCGTATCGGTCTTTGGACGGGGAGTGGCTGCTTTGTTTGGGCTCAAAATGGTTCAAATGGCTCTGAGCACTATGGGACTCAACTGCTGAGGCCATTAGTTCCCTAGAACTTAGAACTAGTTAAACCTAACTAACCTAAGGACATCACAAACATCCATGCCCGAGGCAGGATTCGAACCTGCGACCGTAGCGGTCTTGCGGTTCCAGACTGCAGCGCCTTTAACCGCACGGCCACTTCGGCCGGCTGTTTGGGCTCAACCATGCCTTTCTTTTCCTTACGTTAGCATAAATACAGCATTTCTCGTCACCAGTAACAATACAGCATGGGAATGGTCTGTGTTGTTTACGAGCCAATTAATGACGATGAAGCAGAGATGCACATATGGCAAGCCACTGATTTTTGGATTTTGGCTTAGAGCATGCGTTACCGGTAATCCCGTTTTTTGAATCTTTCACAATGGATGCAAATGTCGCAAGATGGTGGAATGATCACAGTTCATCACACTTGCCAGTTCACGGGTACACTGATGCATCGTTGTGAATTAATGCTTTTAAACAACCTTCGTCAAAATCCGAATGTCTTCCTGAAAGCGGAGTGCCACTAATGTTAAAACGATTCTACTTGAAACGAGAAAACTATTTTCTTACCGTTCTCTGCCCATTTGCATTATTCCAGTACACGGCGTAAATGTCTCTGACAGCTTCCACTGCTGTCACTCCTCTACTGAACACAAAACAGAAAAATGTGTCGGAAATGTTTCAATTTCTCCACTTGGCACTGCATTTTCTAGCCTGTACATGTCCGCTCACTATCTCAAACGATAAATCGACAATATGTAAAGTCAAACAGTAATAGTAAATTACAAATAAAAAGTGACGATCGATAAAGAAACACGTAGCAACCGGAATACCAACATGCAAAACAAAAACGTAATGAACTTATGCACTATCCTAATAATAACTGCAGTACGAGGGACAATATCTGTGATGGTAGTTGACTTTATTACGCAGATTAGATGAAACTAAAGACTGTGGCGCAACCCGTGAGCGGACTATTGGCCAGACTACGGGTAGAGTGCACTCCTTCTTTTTGCCGCGGCATTAGGAGAGGGAGGGATGGTAGATACTTCACCCTGGCCGCCTTTTACTCCCACGAAAGATCATCGGTACTCATTTTGACAGAAGGCTGAGTGGACGTATGGCCATCCTGGAGGTAGTGGAGCGAGGAAAAATCCTTGCACTACCCGGGATTGAAACCCCGATTTTCAAAGCCGTAGTCTAGTGCTCTACCTGCTGGAACACCACAGCCAGCTGTAGATTGTACTTGTAAATTAAATGAAATGTGTCGTGAAACTGCAGCACACGATCTATTGGAAATACACCCTTCCATTCCCCGTAAAAGGATGTTGGAGGTTAGATGGACTGATGAGCTAAGGAATGAGGAATTTCTCTGCAGGATCAGCGAAGAAAGGAACGTGTGGAAAACACTGGCAAGAAGAGCGGCAGGTTGGTAGGCTATGTATTAAGACATCAGGGAACAGTTCGATGGAAGTAGACGTAGCTGTAGAGCCTAAAAATTGCAGTGCACGAGAGAGATTAGAATACGTACAATAAATAATGGACGACACAGCATGCGAGTGCTACTCTGAGATGAAGAGGTTGGCACAAGAAAGGAATTCGTGGCAGACGGCATCAGAGCAGTCAGAGGACTGATGACTCTAAAGACAAATGTGTTGGTCATTTTTGGAAGATACGAGAGCGTGCTGGAAAGTAATACCTTCGATTCAAATACATAAAACTGCAACCAGTCACTTTTTTTGAAGTAGTTATTTGTTCATTCCATGAACCGGTTTTCGGACCTTTTCAGGGCCATCTTCAGATGGTTTTCCAGAAGTTACGTAGCTATTTCTACGACAACGCTGGGTGCTGACTCTGTGACAAGGAGATGAAACATGGTTTAATGCAGCGCCATGAGTGTTGTTTATCTGTCGATTTTGATCCAGAATTTAGTTTTGTACTTACTGTGACTGTATATACCCAGACATTGAAAGGTGGCTACACTGTGCCACTGCGCCAGAGATTGCGCCAAAGAGTACTATTAAGCCGCCTCCACAGTGGTTGTCGAGAGTTCATGGCAGTCTGTGCTTGTTGAGAGTTCGTGGAGGTCAGTGCTAGTAGAGAGCTCGTAGAGGACAGTATGTGTTAAGAGTTCGTGCCGAGATGTGCTAGTGGGCACTGCTTGTCGTGAAATCGGAGGGATATGTTGTAGTAAAGAGTGTTGTTCCATGTTGTATGCAGTTATTTGATGGGAGAGATAGCAGATGTTATTGTAATGAGTGCATTTCGTCAATATATATGAAGGTAAAAACTACAATGTTCTTTTATTAATTGTGTATCTGAAATAATGCATCACTACAGGTTCAGTCAACAAAGCATCTGGTTTGTGTTCTTGCATTAGAGTGTAATTCTGGTTTTCTTGCGTAATTATAGTTTTTCTAATTTTCTTTTGTCACCTCAGTATAGTTGGTATTTAAAAATTCTTGTCTTGTTGGAAAGAACCGTGCCAGATGTGGACGTTGAGTCACACTCCCACATACAGAACAGTTACATTTGTGCTTGGATTTTGTAGGTTTTATAGTTGCTGGGGACTTAATTAATTAACTGTGTTTACGAAAATTTTCTTACATTGTTTGTTGCAGTCAGATAGCGTAAAAATACTAGTCAGGGCCAACCGATTACGAGACACTGCGTAATCGGACATACTAAAACAAAAAAAATATATTTCAATCTTATATTTAATTAAGCCCCCATGCAACATGCCATGTATTATGCTAACAAATGGCAGCGATAGTTTTCACAGGTCATAAATTGTTCTAGGGAGAGTCAGAAGCAAACACAGTGAGCTAATGTGGCCTTTTCCATGACCAGGGTAGGCACTGGCTGGAGAGTGTGCCATGGGACATAGAGAGCATAATGTCGCCACCGCCAATTTTGGGCACTGAGGCCAATTACAGTCTAACACATGCAGTCAACTTACTCCCATTGGTTTTAATTATACACTCCGACAGCAGCGCTCCAAGTGGGCAGTAAGCAACATTTTTGAGTACTGAAATGAATGAAATGTGTGTCATGCATTCGTGGCCAGGATCAGCGAACAGTATCGTTTATATCGATCTGTGACGTGGTTTTTACGAAAGGGGGCGTATGTACTACAATAAAAATCAACACTAGCTAAAAAATTACACCACATCTGTCTTTCTTTACATTACTAAGGACCCTGGGAGGTATGAAACGGTACATTACTTTAACAGAGGGCAAACTGTTGTGGGCCAGTGGCTGAGGACGTGCATCTCCGAAACGGCGAAGCGGGCGGTTCTTTACGTACTTCTGTCTTGAGCATCTGTGGACAGTGAAAGAACGAATAGGCGCCAAGTTGTTGGACGCTTAGGCCGCGTCACAGAAAGTGGAGGTCAGAGACTTGTGGACGCTGTAAAGCAGCATAGGCTACAGTCTCTGGCAGGTATGACGACGGAGAACAACGGTGATGCAGGCACAAGTGTTTCGGAGCACACTGTTCACAGCACATTTTTGAACGCGCAGATCCTCAGCAAACCCCCTCATGCGTTCCCATCCTGACCAAACGACATCGTCAATTAAAGACTGCGGTGGACACGGGTCATCACGATGATGATGTTTGGTTTGTGGGGCGCTCAACTGCGCGGTTATCAGCGCCTGTAGAAATTCCCAACCTTTGCTCAGTCCAATCTCGCCACTTTCATGAATGATGATGAAATTATGAGGACAACACAAACACCCAATCATTTCGAGGCAGGTGAAAATCCCTGACCCCGCCGGGAATCGAACCTGGGACTCCGTGCTCGGGAAGCGAGAAGCGACCGCGAGACCACGAGCTACGAACTGGGTCATCACGATTGGACCGTGTATCAATGGAGAAGTTTCGCTTGGTCGGATGAATCACTTCTCTTGTTTCGCCAGAACGGTCAGGTCAGGTCGCCGTGATCCAAGCGAACATTTGCACCACATATACACCACGCTACGGACGGACGCTGATGGGGACATTATTATACCATGGGCGGGGGGCATTCCACTAGTTTTCCATACAACCTGTGGTAGTAATCGTAGGCACCATGAACGCTAAGTGAACACTTTGTGGACTTCCTGTTTCCTTTCATGCTTGACGTCTTCCTCGACGGTGATGACTTATTCCATCAGGACAGCTGCCTGTGTAGCAAGGTCTGTTACAGTGGGTTAAGGAGCAAGAAAGTGAACTTTCGTTCATATCTTATTCGCCAAATTCGTCTGATCTGAACCCGAGAGAACTCATCTGGGACTTTATTAGGCGCCAGTTCCGCACCCACAAACCTCCGACCCCCAACATACGGGAACTGCGTGACCTGAGCGTTGACATTTAGTGTCACATACTTCTGGAAACCTATCAAGTACTCTCCGTGGCCGGCCGTAGTGGCCGTGCGGTTCTAGGCGCTACAGTCTGGAACCGAGCGACCGCTACCGTTGCAGGTTCGAATCCTGCCTCGGGCACGGATGTGTGTGATGTCCTTAGGTTAGTTAGGTTTAATTAGTTCTAAGTTCTAGGCGACTGATGACCTCAGAAGTTAAGTCGCATAGTGCTCAGAGCCATTTGAACCATTTTACTCTCCGTGTTATGCAGAAAAGTTACTGTATTATGTTCTAAATGTGAACCAATAGGTTATTAAGCACGAGGACGTAATGCTTTGACTCATCAGTGCATTTATACAAAGTACAACTATCGAGAAGCTCCACACTGATAACAACAAGAACAATTTTCTTGGATAAGCCAAACCTTTGCGCTGGAGAAAATAGAAGGGTGGTTAATAATAACCAGTACCCTATATACAGGGGTGGACAGAAACATGGAAACACCAGCAACACAACACATTATCATGCCTAATAATGTGTAGGAAACCCTTTGATATTCAAACAGGTTCCACTCGTCTCGGAATTATTGAACAAAGATTCTGTATGGTGTTCAAGGGAATTTTATACCCCCAAAACAGTGGCAATTTCATGTAACCATGACGGAGTTGGATGGCGATCACGCCCCTACCGTCCAACGTAGAACACAAAGGCTCAATAACATTGAGATATGGTGACGCTGGCCAGGGAAGATTCGACAGTTCATCCGCGTGCTCACACAACCAGTCCTGGACGATGCGAGAGCTGTGTGAACAGGGGCCCTGTCGTATTGGAAGAGAGCATCACCATTGGAAAATAAACATTGTAGCATATGATGGACCTGATCAACATAAACGGCTACACATTCCTTGGCACTATTGCGACCTTGCAGAGTACCCATGGGACCCATGGAATACCATGATATGGCTGCCCAATTGTTCAGTCCTGGGACATAAACTCGGCCGGAACTTGCAAACAGTGTGAAACAAGATTCATCGGACCAAATGACGTTCTTTCATTGCTCGTAGTCCTTGTTTTATGGCTTCGAAACCTAGTTATCCTGTAACGTGCATTTGCATCACTCATGTATGGTTTTCGAATTCCAGCTCGCCCTGCAATTCCCTGCTTACAGAGCTCCGTTCGTGTTGTTTTGCTGCTGACAGGTTTAGCAACTGCAACATTCAATTTTGCAGTGACTTTTGCAGCTGTAGTCCGCTTTATTTTTCGCCACAACCCTCTTCAGTGACCCTCCGTCTCGATCGCTCAACACACACTTTCGTCCGTTGTGACTTAAAAGATGATACATCTTCGATATGATGCTCTTGCAACATCAAATACTTCGAGTACCTTGTTTAAGGAAGCACACGTCACACTAGCACCAACAATCTGTCCACTCTCGATTTCACGTATCTCACAACTATACTCATGCTCATAAATTAAGGCCGGCCACGGTGGCCGAGCGGTTCTTGGCGCTCCAGTTCGGAACCGTGTGACTGCTACGGTCGAAGGTTCGAATCCTGCCTCGGGCATGGATATGTGTTGTCCTTAGGTTAGTTAGGTTTAGGTAGTTCCAAGTTCTTGATGACCTCAGATGTTAAGTCCCATAGTGCTCAGAGCCTTTTGAACCATTTTTTCATAAATTAAGGATAATACTGATACATGGTGAAACAACGCTCTGGTGGGCGGTTTGCGGGTTTAAATCACCTCGGGGTATGACCATGCGGTGCATTTGAACTCTGGTCGTCGCATGGTGGCGCTGGCAGCAGTCCACATACGCAGAGGTGTGTTGGTGCATGTAAGAGTACGGTGCAGCGAGTAAGTGTGCAGACGTTTTTAGACGTGCTAATGGTGACTGTGTGTTGAAAATGACTCAAAGAACACATATTGATGACGTTATGTGGGGTAGAATACTAGGGCGACTGGAGGCTGGTCAAACACAGCAGGTCGTAGCACGGGCCATCTGTGTGCCACAAAGTGTGATCTCAAGATTAGGACAATGATTTCAGCAGACAGGAAATGTGTCCAGGCGCTACAGTACGGGACGTCTACAATGGACAGCACCACAAGGAGACCGACATCTCATCATCAGTGCTCGCAGACTGCCACGGAGTACTGCAGGTAGCCTTGCTCAGAACCTAACCGCAGCCACTGGAACAGTTGTCTCCAGACACACAGTCCACAGACGATTGAACAGACATGGTTTATTCGCTCCGAGACCTGCAAGGTGCATTCCACTGACCCCGTAAAGCCTGGTGTCACGGAAACGGTACTGGTCATTGGAACACTGGTCCCAGGTTATGTTCACGGACGAGTCCAGGTATAGTCTGAACAGTGATTCTCGCCGGGTTTTGATCTGGCGTGGACCAGGAACCAGATACCAACCCTTTAATGTCCTTGAAAGGGATTTGTATGGAGGTCGTGGTTTGATGGTGTGGGGTGGGATTATGACTGGTGCACGTACACCTCTGCATGTCTTTGACAGAGGAACTGTAACAGGTCAGGTGTATCGGGACGTCATTTTGCGCCTTTTCAGGGGTGCAGTGTGTCCCACCTTCCTACTGATGGATGATAACGCACGGCCCCACCGACCTGCCATCATGGAGGAGTACCTTGAAACAGAATATATCAGGCGAATGGAGTGGTTTGCCTGTTCTCCAGACCTAAACCGCATCGATCACGTCTGGGATGCTGTCGGTCAACGTATCGCTGCACGCCTTCACACTCCTAGGACACTTCAGGAGCTCCGACAGTCACTGGTGCAAGGATGGGACGCTATACCCCAGTAGCTGCTTGACAACCTGATCCAGAGTATGCCAACTCGTTGTGCGGCCTGTGTACATGTGCATGGTGATCATATCCCATTTGATGTCGGGGTACAGGCGCAGGAAACAGTGGCGTTTTGTAGCACATGTGTTTCGGGATGGTTTTGTTAACTTATCACCAATACCGTGGACTTACAGCTGTGTGTCGTGTGTGCTCCCTATGTGCCCATGCTATTAGCGCCAGTTTTTCGGCAATTATCCTTAATGTATGAGCATGAGTGTACACAGAACACTGTTACGACAACGACTGACGCTTCGAACGAGTTGATGGCATTGCACAGGTGCCATTCGTGGTCAAATACAACGGCGGAACCTGGGTGGCTTGAATGGCATCTGCATTTATGTTGAAGCACACATTTCTCGTGGTGTTTCGATAACTTTATCCAACCCCTGTACGAACCTGATTGCAACAAACAGCACTGTACATATTATAGGCAGTTAAAGTGTCAGCAACCATAATGGCACGTAATCAGTGTGTCTCCACATTTTTTTAAAATTTAATTTTTCTTTTGGCGAACGTTTAGGCCAAGTCCCCACAAACTAATAAATGCACTGGCATCAAAGTTATTTTATTTATCCTACAAGACAGTCACAAGCGATATTTCATGGACCAGTCCAGTGACCACGTAGAAGGACATTCACGCCAAACAGCTTGACACTGTTCACTCTTCTCTGTATTGAGTAAAAACACGTGAAGATATTCAGGCTGCATCTGTAGAAAACCATCGACGGAATCATGGGATAGTTTGCCACCTTCCGGGACTTCACCAGAGAGAGCATATTTGTTTTCCAGTAATGCTTTTCCCCGGTTAACAAGGCTGAAAATGCGGCACAGCAGTGCCAGCCGGAACAGCCAATTAACGAGGGTGCAGAGCGAGGCGTCTGCCGGACGCATCTAATTGGGCGTCCAGCTGCGCTCGCCGAGCGATTAAGCCCTTTGCACTCTTCTCTCAGTGCTAAAAGGGACTTTCGTGCCCATTAAGTAACCTACAAAGTAATAACTTAAACTGTTTAAAACTGCCGGTTCCCATCAAGGTCTTCGATTCAGGCGATTGCTCGAACTATAGGTGCTTTCCCAAAATATTTCATAGTGAGAAATCCTGTTCCACCATACTGGCACACTGAAATTTACGAATTTCTGCAGCAGCCTGCCCAGCTCTCGTAAATAGGAAATGAAAGGATATAAAATGTCGATTTTTGTCTGAAACGGTCGACAGCAGAAATGAACTGAAAATAGTTCCAACCGCATGTTTCCGACGAAGGCTGTCCGGTCTCGACCAACGTTTCAGGGAGGTCTCCCATCGTTGTAATGGAAATTCTGTACCTCCCGCTTAATCCCAACTCGAACCACTCTGTCCCATTACCAGCTCACCTGGTAAATGGCTGAAAATAACCGAGATTCTATAATGGGCTAGATCTAAAACTCTCCTCACTACTCCTCGGAGCAGAGAATGAGAAGTACCAAAAAAGTTGTTCACGGTGTTGTCATTACAGGGTGCGTTTAATTCGTCTTGATTCTGAGCAACGCCATACGTGGGTGGGTTCCTGAAATGTTATCCTGATACATGCTCTGAAGTGATGTGTCAATCAGTTCGACATGCCATGTAGCTTTGGTTATAGAAGCCTTTTTGTGTCGTGCATGTTACGATCAAAAAGATAAGCTGGAATGCTGCGTCGTGACGAAATCCGTTTTCTACGGTTATTCAGCAAAAAAATTTATCCAAGATCTTGAACGTTTATGAAGAGTCTTCGCCTTCACTTAAACGGTTTAGAATTGGACGACGGAGTTCCAACGAGACCATTCTCGTTCTGAAGACGATCCACGCTAAGTATATTCCACAACTGCAACCGCAGATGAGAACTATGTGAAAGAGCACAGTATGGATCGGACGAGCACCTTTTAAAGGATTACAAAACAGCTGATGCTTCACATGTATCAGAAGAAACAGTGCATGTTCCAAGACGAATTAATTATGTGAAAGCGCTGCACAAAGTGGGTGTTGCATTTGGTCAACAGTGGTCAAATGCAAAGGAGACAACAAATTTGTCAGTAATATATGGCATAGTTATAAACAACAATGTACATGTCCACAAGGGTACTGTGGAAATGTAAAAATTGAGGCAACTGAAGTACAAATTGTTTGAACATTCATCCAACTGCTTAGATTTGACAGCCTCTGATCTACTCATATTTTCAATCAAACTGAGAAAAGTTTTCGGACCACTAAATAGGATGTGGCAGCCTAAAATGGCTATATTACAGCCCTTTCATAGTCTTGCGTCAGGGTTGGAAAGTACTCACTGGAAAGACGTTGGCCAAAGTGCATTTACCTGAATGGACAGTAGGTCAAAAAAGTAAAAACAAAAAACCAGTTTAGACCTAAAATTTAAAAAAAAATCTCTCACTACTAGACCGAAAAACTCTCGCCTTGTCCTCGTCCAATTTTAGCCGACATTGAGGACCTGTATTTAAGTGGCTCTGGTACATATCCAATGCTTGACAGAAAAAGCGAAGAAGCCAGAAGACATGGTCGGATGTCGGCGTAAATTCGTACATCTACTCACCATCGGCGAGTATGTGAGCTATTAGATTTGCAGCACTCTGTAGCAGGTAGAATGGCCTCCAGAACACATTAGCGCTGTTCAAGTTTAGTGTTGTTACCAGATCTCATTGGGTATATAACAGCCCTTTTTTTGTGTCATCAGTCTTCTGACTGGTTTGACGCAGCTCGGGACGAATTCCTCTCCTGTGCCAACCCTTTAATCTCAGAATAGCAACTGCCACGTTACGTCCTCAATTATTTGCTGGATGTATTCGAATCTCTAACTGACTCTACAGTTTTTATCCTCTACAGTTTGCCCTAACGCCATGGAAGTTGAACTCTAATGTACTCCCTCCACGTCACCGGGCCTCGAGCTGTCTCAAAACCGCCCGCGCGCTTGGGCAGCTCAGCACACTGTCATCTTCATGGCCCTACAATTCTAGGTACCAGTCATCTCCACATCTCCTCATATTCAAACAGAGGAAGCCTTCAGCCTGTGCCACTGGAACGAGACGCAGTCTGCAATACTCGCAGTGACAACAGCTGATGCCAGGCATTGGCTGGTAACGCGAGACATTAATTTCCACAGTAGCTGCAGTGTCATTGCACAACCACTGAAATGGCCAGACCGTGAGACACACTGGCCAGGAGTCAACCTAGCTGCATTGAAGACTGTACAAATGTAAGTAAACTGGGCTTAGTGTATCCACGACCGGCCTTCTTCTGCTGGACCATCTCTGGTAGAGCCTCACGACCCTCACCAGGCCAGGCTAGAAACACTGGTACAATTCTAAGTCCTCCTGCACCATTAAGCAGCAGCTGGACTGTGTAATTATCGTGCCTTGTGTAGCCTTGCATTAACACCACAGCACAAACTGCTGCATTTAGAATGATGCTATGACTGGGAAGCATGAACTGCTAGTGAGTGCTACTGTGCTGGTTCAGCAATGGCCATCGTCGGCGAGTATGATGGCTACCTGGTGAGTGGTCCCATTCTTTTAATATTTTGGAGGGGCGCAGCACTGTGACTCCTGGCGTCATGATATGGGGAGCCATCGGGTATGTCTTCAGTTCACTGCTGGTCGTGATTGAGGGAGCTATAGTGGCACAATGGTTCATCACGGACGTCCGGTGTCCTCATGTGTTACCTCTCATACCACCCTACTGTGGTGCCAGTTCTCAACAGGACGCTTATTCTCACACGGCACGTGATCTATGAACTGTCAGCATGATGGGTAAGTACTCCCGTGGCCAGCAATATTGTCAGGTCTGTCCTCGATGGAACTTGTGTGGAAGTGGGATGAACTCCGACTTTAACGATGTCCCAGTGCCACTGTCCAGGGTATTAGGGACCAGTTACAACAGTTATGGGTCATCTTGTCTCAGAAGAGGATAGAAAGGTTTATGATACCATTCCCAACTGAATCAGTGCTAGACGGGGTGCAACGTTATACTGATAATCAGGCTCATACTGCCAAGTTCTTTGTAAATTTGATTCGATTTATAATCAATGCAATAACATCATATACTCTCTCAACCTGTGAAGTTTAATTTCGCTTCCTCCTCTCCTTCTGGGTGCTTAATTTTTTTTTTTTTTTGTCAGGGGTCACGTGGTTGTATGGTGCCTCAGCTCATTTATGCGTTATGGTACGGAATACAGTGACAGCGTCCTTCACAGTCGACAGATCTGACGTGGCTGTACATTTGTGTTATCCGCCCAGTTCTCGGATCTCAAGCCATTAAGAGTTCCAACGATGGTGGCACGTGAACGGTATTGTGTGCAAGATGTGTCGACACCGTATCAACACAGCCCTGCTGATTATGGCTCTGTTTGAATGTGACGTGTGTAGATGCTTCGTGGTCCATGGGGAATACTTCGAACACCTATTCCGGTCCACAAGACAGCGTGACATCCACTGGAATGTACTGTAAATGGTTCTGCACTCTAAGATACTCTTCTCGGGTATTCAGCCGTAGAATGTAGTCATCTTGACACAGTATTTCAACGGAACAACTGGACACATACTGATCTCAAGGTGCCGAGCTGTTGTTCCCTTGAAATATTCCATCAAGATGACTACATTATGCGGCTGCATACCCGAGAAGAGTATCATCAGTTATTACGTCGGGATAGTCTACGTAATTATGGTTCGGCACACTGTTTACAAAATGGCCTGTCGCACATAAGTCATACGTTTCTGGAAGTACGCTCATTATGTATTTGTCCTTTTCTTTTAAGAGGTCGTGCCCATTGTTCAAAATCTCCCCTTATTAAGACCAATAGAGGCGACATTTTCTCAAGGCCTAAAATCTCCGGAAAATTAAGAATTTCCTACTGTATCTGTAATGTTTCCGAATTGATGACCAATATTCAAGGATTGGTCGAACACAGGTTTTGTAAGCTACGTTTTCCGCATGTGAATTACGTTTCCTTACCATTTCTTCAATGAAATCTTGCTTTCAACCGATCCAACTTCATTTCATTGTCCCTAACCGGTGAACTAAGGAATTATAAAATCAGCGACCGCTAAATGCTTCAAAATACATGTTAAAATGGGGATTTCCTCTTAAAAGCAATGAAACGCTTTTGACGAGGCTACAACGTCACTAGTAAGAGTAACAGAGAAGACAAAAACTTTTACGGGCCATTTGTTGGTTCATCTCCAAATGAACTTATCTCATTGCCATGTCAACTAGCGGTAGCAGTTCGCGTCCTCGGAAACGCATGCCAACAGCTGGCAAATGGTAAACCACGTGGAAGTGTTTACATAACACGTCTGGCCGCAAATGATAACCCATTTGATAGCCATATCATGCAGCGATACAAATTTCAGCCGGGTTTCACAGCTGGACCGGACTGAGATAAATAATGAAAATTTGTTTTAACGAATAAGAAAAAGGTGAAGCAAATGAGCAAAGCTAGTCTTATCTGAAAAACAAACGACATTAAACAAAAATAGTATTTTTTCCAAATTTCGCTATGAAAACAAACAACTAAATCCAATCCGTAGGGTGCGCTCTGCATTACGTTCCACCGTCGTTAATGGACAACAGTGTGAAGCTACTGTTAAACGTGATGATCGTTAAAACAATTGTATCTCTTTAGCCGTGTACTTGGATGGTTCTCTAAAAATTTTACAGCAGATTCTCTCCTCCGAGAAGTTCCATGCTTTTACGACTTCGCTGAATACCAACCACTGTTTTTTTCTTTTTTTTTTTTTTAAACCGTATTGCTACTGTATTTTTCGGGGCAGCAGCAAATGTCATTGTATAATGACATTAACTCACCAATGGTATGTCTCGTACAAAAGCTATAGTAAAGTATTTACACAACATTAGAATGATATTTGATTTGTGTAGAGTGTTATCGCTTTTATCTTTCCGCTCTGAATATTTCCCATTACTTTCGGATGTCCAACATACACGGCGTGAAGTGCACTCGTTCTCTCATTGCCTGCTCTGTGTTATGATGACGGGCTTTTAGCCCGCTACGTTAACAACTTAATATCACTGGATGTGTTTATCAGCAATAACAAAATGACTCTGTATGCTAAATATTTCACGAACTTGGCACTGTACACTGAACTCCGTAGTATTTTAAAATAAAACCCATTTCGTGATTAAACTACTCTCTCTTTTTCTCTCTCTCTCTCTCTCTCTCTCTCTCTCTCTCTCTCTCTCTCTCTCTCCCTCTCTGTCTCTTTGTCTGTTTCCAGGAGAGTGTTTTCAACTGACAGAGAAAAAAGAAGGCGACATGGGAAAAAAGTAGGGAACAATTCAGCGTTGTGTGTTATGCCTGAAAAAAAAAGCTTCCCATGTTTAACTGGAAATTCAATAACGTAAATTACGAGGAAACTGGTTGCGGTACCACTGTGAAAAGATTAAACCAGATCTTTTCCATTTTAATGGAAACTTTATACATTCAATTACTTTTGACAACCAAATTATCAGAAGCAAAAAGTTATTTCTGCCTTTTGCAGTGGTAAGTCTGACAAAACGCTTCAACATTTCGAGTATTGACATAAAACGTCAGCACTGTAGCATCACATGGAGTGTGGCGCATGCTTTGTTACAGAGAAATTACGGAAGCTTCGCCTACAAGTAGCTTACAGCTACAATCCACGGACGCGCAGCGTGTCATGCAAAGCTGCAACCAAAGCAGCATCAGCAAGCGATCAGCCATTCTCGGTTATGCTAAGAACGCAGGTACCCCGTCGCTGGAAATGTTCATCCACGTTTGCAGGTGGGACTCACTGACGACTTTTTTATGACGAGTTAATCAGCGCTGGGCCGTACACTCACACACACACACACACACACACACACACACACACACACAGAACCATCTGAATTGATAAGCACTCGTGCCGGAGGGGGGAAGCGGTGCAGGAAATTTTACTATATGGAACGGTGAGAGCAATGATATCTATTAAATTTTGATACATGTGCGGGAATAACGTACGTCAAGCATTAACTTAATCTTCAGAATTATTTGGTTTATTTTTTTTACTGTATATGCTGAATATCGTTCAAATGGATGAACTAGAACGCTGCAGCCGTCATAATTGTTTGTTTTTTTAACGTTATAGCTACAGAGTAAGGTGATCTAAATTTCTAGAAGGTATACATGGAGTCTGTTTCTTCATTTTCGACAGTTAAGGAATACATGGCTATGTCAAACTTGATGGTGCTTATCCGGCAGATGAACCTCGTGAAGGAAGAGCCAAACCAACAACCACAGAGGACATGGAGTAAACGCACATTATGCTATTTGACAATCAGTTATGAAGCTTATATGAAATACCTGACACCCCGTACACCTGTCAGGAAAACGAGTGCTGTTCATTTTACATTAGTAACGCGCTTTGGGAAATCTATATGCTGCATTTGAAGCTGCCTTTAGTATTCGTGAAAGGAAGATCTCGGTAAGTCTGGTTCACGTTGAAGAGCATTCGACTGACTTTGTACAACGATTTGTTGTTCTAGGTTTGTCGTGGTTCTTCCACTACACGTCGGAAACATCAAGGTGCTGGTATACTGGACCAAAAAAAAAAAAGTCCCTTTTCCACATTTTCCATAGAAGACAATAGCTAAAATTATAACTGGCAACTACGAGGCAAGCCTTCTGGACCAACTGCAGCTGTCGACTATGAAGCATTGGCAATGGGAAAACTGGGAAAGTACAAGTTGTTGCGGTAGCGCTATTCACAATTCCCCCCGCCCCTTCCGCCCTCTGATTACGGATGGGGAAATTCGACCAGTTAAAACTGATACCGGTATTTTAGTTTTGGACCGGTATTTGGTTGGGCTTGGTTATAAGAGGTATTTTGCTTTTTTTTACTGATAACCAGAAACAATTTGATGAGACGTTCTGTGGCTTCTGAAAGATTGGTATCGTCTGTAAATGGTATTGTTTCTGATCAAAGGGGTCAAATTATAGATTGATACATTGCAGAACAAGTATTTACGAACAGACTGGACAATACATATTCGCCACTAGATTAATTTATTACTGAAATTTTACATAATGCCATGTAACTGTTCCTGGTGAGTTATCTTTTGCCCACTATTTAAAATGAACATGTGAATTTTCTGAAAGAGAATTTTTGTTTTTGTCAACTCAGAACCGATTTATTCGAAGAAGGAAGGAAAGAAGGAAGTTTGGATTTAACGTCCCGCCGATATCGAGGTCTTTGGAAACGGAGCGCAAGCTCGGATTGTATCAAGGATAGGGATAGAAATCGGCCGTGCCCTTTCAAAGGTACCATCCCGGTATTCGCCGGGAGCGATTTAAGAAAATCACGGAAAACATTCATCTGGATGGCTGGACGCGGGCTTGAACCTTGGTCCACGCGAATACGAGTCCAGTGTCCTAACCACTGCATCACCTCGCACGGAAATTGTATTCGAATTCCAATTAATAAATAGATATTTATATTTGACTAAGAAACAGGTTTTCTCTTCGAAACAGTTAAAGAAAAAGAACACTACACATTTTACACAAAAGCTTATTATTTGTCTGCCATTTATATGATACAATGAAACAGAAAGGAAGTTACGGCAACAGTAATAAATTAAGAACTTATCAATTCAATTCATAGTTTATAATAAGAGCAGAAAATAGCTGATGTGCTGCATGTGTCTACATAGTGTGCCTGTATCTGCTTGCAGTTATCTCCTGAAGACGAACAACTTACACGAAAATAGAATTATACAACTTCAGTTTTCACCGTTTAGCACTGACTGTTCGTAATGCCCAATAGTGGTATGATTCTCGGTTACAACGTTATTTTAAAGACAGATTTAAAAAACTGCAATCAGTAGGAGAATACTGCTGAATTTTTTGTAGGTTTCACCCCTCAGTACTTTTCTAGAAAAGCAGCGACCGGTGGATCGTCTAAGTTTTCTTTTAATTAGCTATTTTACTTGATATTTGGATTCCATGTATCTTGAAACTTATGGTGCAAACTGCTGAGAGAGTATTAGAATGTTTAAGTAATTATTCGACGTCTACGCAGATCTATCAGTATTTTGCAGATATTACAGAATCGCTCTTGTGGAATGGAAACTAGTCACTGAATAGACATCGTACGAGTTACATTGGCCGAACAGAGAAGCATGTCGAGTCTAATGCAGCACAAAATCTTATAAATCTCATTTTAATTATTATCATCTGTTCTCTCATGTGGGAAGGTTCCACAATGCGGACGCGTGATCATTTTGTACAGTTTGTGCTATTTCATTGTTGCCGTATTACGGCCTTTATGCTGCTGTGCAGTGTGACTGTCTAGCGCTGTACTAGTCGATCGTTTGGTTCTGGGTTACTACACTCCTTTTATCCTGACCTTGCTACCTGTATCGGCCGTTAGAAACTATCAACGAGGTGTCCATTTTATGGAATAATCGAAAGTGAAAGAAAAACAAAGACGCATCAATGGGTGTAGCAAGCGCCTGGAATATAACTCGACAATAGTTACGGACGTAGCATCAACAATATCCCGCAATAACTAAAAAATAAACGAAGTGTCTAATCTGAATCTGGCACGAGACTATAAGTAATACTAATAGTCACAATGCGTGAAATAGACGACTAGTTGAGATAGAAATATATTGGATAAAAATTGATGGAGCTCCAGTGGAAATCCAAGAATAGACCATCAATCAATCAGAAATAACGAATGTGGCATATAAACCCATTTACTCCATGTTGCATGTAATGCAGTGGATTCCAACCTTCTATTTCCCCTTATGGATATCAGATACCAGCCAATATCGTCCGATAAAGTTATACTTCTAACCAGACATCAGGTGGAGAGGATATTAACAATGGTGTGAGGAAACATTAAAAAAATTAGGTAATGTGCAGATAAATAAAATTCCCGTGTTTTTGTGACTTTTCTATTAAAACGCAGAATAACGAGAAAGTTTATTTCAGTCTACGCACCCTTGATTTGTTAACCATTAAACACGTTATGTGAGCACTGACTGAAATAAACTTTATAGTTGAAGGCAATCTGCTCACTGATGCTTTCTGCCAACAACATGGAAAATGTAAACAACAAATAATGGGTCACTGAGGGAACTGGTGCTGCTTGTTTCAAAGCATCTCAAATGGTTCAAATGGCTCTGAGCGCTATGGGACTTAACTTCTGAGGTCATCAGTCCCCTAGAACTTAGAACTACTTAAACCTAACTAACCTAAGGACATTACACACATCCATGCCCGAGGCAGGATTCGAACCTGCGACCGTAGCAGTCGCACGGTTCCGGACTGCGCGCCTAGAACCGCGAGACCATCGCGGCCGGCTCAAAGCATCTCTTTTATATCGAACATGCCCTAAGGTAAGCTGTTAAGGTTTATTCTTTAACTTTCCACGTCGAATGCATAGTTATGTCCTTATAAGTTCAAATCACTTACTCACCCGAGCAACACATTTTTCAGTTATATACCGCGGTCAGGGCACCTGTCCTTCGGAGCGGAAGCATTGCAAGCGGAAGCATTCGCTAGGAGCGCTCTCCATCCTGGTACTTACTCCGACATTAACTCTAAGCCGACCACACTGCGTCCTGTGGATGCTTCGTTATCGATAGGTCTCTCTACATTTGCTGCAGCTTGTTTACACTCGTTATCTTTCATGAAATTTAAGAAAACATGCATTTACCGGTATAGAGCGTAAGGAATAGTAAACCATTGATACGGCGGGGAAACCGAACGAGATGAGTCTAATTTCGCTGGTGGTCAAAGTAGACGGCTTTAGATTTAGAAAATGTTTCGTATTTCTGGAGGGTATGAAGGACGTCATATTCCGTTTATGGGTGTAGACGTTTTTAGTCTTACCATTGCACTTTTGCCGTTACGTCACTGTCAAGCATAACTGTGCTGGTGTAAGATGTAGCGCGAAGAAGAATAGTAGGCCCTGGATCAAGCTCGCCTATCAGGAGAGAGGCCAAAGACAGACTCACAAGCAACAGACCACCAAGGCCGTCTCGACCGCAAGTATTTAGATCGCCGCCTCTGACTGGAGGGTTCAGTCTCAGTCTCCAGCACAGTCACTCACTCACTAGCTCAGGCACTGGCGCACTAGCTCACACTCCAGTTTCGGGTCTGTCATTCATTCGCAGAAGGGGCTTAGGCTACGACAGTACACAGCATGCAGATTCGTGTCTCTAGCAAGATTACCGATATTGGTTGCAAGAGGACTATTACGGAAGAGCTTGTACCACAACACTTGGACTCTATTGAAGATAATCAGTTTCCAGTTCTTGTAAATAACGAACCATGTTAATCCATGTGTGCATTTGTGTTGCAGAAAGAAGATACGGGCCACCCATAACAACATCTTTTCCCTTGTTCCCTTGGCATGTTAATCCATGTGTGCATTTGTGTTGCAGAAAGAAGATACGGGCCACCCATAACAACATCTTTTCCCTTGCTCCCTTGGTACAAGACTCTACAATAAATAACAAACGGAAGCATGTCACAGCACAGAAGTAAGTTACAGGTAACGGTAACCTTGTAGGGTTGCGTCACAACTGTTGTCTCCAGTGCTATAAAGTGGGCCACAACGCTACAAGGGTAATCTTACTTGAATCTATGCTCTTATATGGCATTACTTTATTTGTATGATAAAGGCGGGACAGACGCCGCACGTCTTCTCTCTGTAACACCACGTTCAAACTCACTTAAATCTTAATAACCTGCTATTGTAGCAGCAGTAACCGATCTAAAAACTGTGCCAAACACTTGTTGTGTTATACAGGCGTTGCCGACCGCAGCGCCGTATTCTGCCTGTTAACATGTTTGTATACGCATGCCTATACTAGTTTCTTTGGCGCTTCAGAGTAGTTTCACCTGATGTTGCGAAGGTCTGCTTCTCTGGCGATCCATGACGAAATTCTTCCAAATTGCTTCTAGACGATATATGCTCAATGAAAACTTAGAGCATTTTCGCCGTGGACCACCAGTGAAGCAGACAAGCAGACCCTTATGTGCTAGATCATGAGAAAAGCCTCGAGTGAATCTTGGGAACCATGATGAAGGAGCTTTCGGTACGGAATACGCACCGGAAATAAAAAGCTAGAAAAAAAGGAAGTAATACAGACAGTGACGGACTTTTATTCACCAAAGTCGGACGCTCCATAAGGCTTTTCGCGGATGGTGCTATTGCATACAGAAAAACTGCAACGCTAGAAAACTGTAGTGACATGCACGAGTACCTGGAGATTGGCAACTGACGCTCAACATTAACAGATATATTCAGCGTAAACAGGCAGAAAGACCCATCACTGGAAGCAGTAGTCTTTCGAAAATGTCCAGCAGCATGCGCACGGAGCGATATATACTGGAACACACGCATAAAACTAACAGCAATTACGGCAGATGCCAGACTGAGATTCATGCGAAGAATCCTCAGGAAATGTTGTCCACCCACAAAGGAAATAGCTTACAGATTCTCTTACAACCAACACTTTAATATTGATCTTCAGTCTGGGATGCGTATCGGGTAGGATTGATCGAGGAAATAAAGAACAGCCAAAGAAGGGCAGCACATTTCGTTACAGATTCAGTAACAAGCGCCCGAAAGCTTTACAGAAATTCTCAGCGAACTCTAGTGGCAGACGTTGCAAGAGAGGCGTTCTGCATCATGGTGTGGTTGCTGTTACAGCTCAGAGAGCTTCGTCCCTTGAAAAGTCAGACAATATGTAGGTTTCTCACACGTAAATCTCGCGGAAACCGCATGAAGGTAAAATTAGAGAGATTCGAGCTCACACGAAAGCTTGCCAAAAAAAAGTGAGAGTCGTACACAAAGTAGCACCCACCACATACCATAAAATGACTTTCAGAGTATAGATGAAGGTGTAGAAATATGTCACTGACTCCATTACCAGGTGAAACCATTGTAAATTCGTCAAACTGCAGTACGCAAAATTTTGTAGAAATGGATAATACTACACTACTGGCCATTAAAATTGCTACACCACGAAGGTGACGTGCTACAGACGCGGAATTTAACCGACAGGAAGAAGATGCTGTGATATGCAAACGATTAGCTTTTCAGAGCATTCACACAAAGTTGGCGCCTGTGGCGACACCTACAATGTGCTGACACGAGGAAAGTTTCCAACCGATTTCTCATACAGAAACAGCAGTTGACCGGCGTTGCCTGGTGAAACGTTGTTGTGACACCTCGTGTAAGGAGGAGAAATTCGTACCATCACGTTTCCGACTTTGATAAATGTCGAATTGTGGCCTATCGCGATTGCTGTTTATCGTATCGCGACATTTCTGCACGCGTTGGTCGAGATCCAATGACTGTTAGCAGAATATGGAAACGTTTGGTTCAGGAGGGTAATACGGAACCCCGTGCTGAATCCCAACGGCCTCGTATCACTAGCAGTCGAGATGATAGGCATCTTATCCGCGTGGCTGTAACGGATCGTGCAGCCACGTCTCGATCCCTGAGTCAACAGATGGGGACGTTTGCAAGACAACCATCTGCACGAACAGTGCGACGACGTTTGCTGCAGCAGGGACTATCAGCTCGGAGACCATGGCTGCGGTTACCCTTGACGCTGCATCACAGACAGGAGCGCCTGCGATGGTGTACTCAACGACGAACCTGGGTGCACGAATGGCAAAACGTCATTTTTTCGGATGAATCCAGGTTCTGTTTACAGCATCATGATGGTCGCATCCGTGTTTGGCGACATCGACATCGCGTTGAACGCACATTGGAAGCGTGTATTCGTCATCGTCATACTGGCGTATCACCCGGCGTGATGGTATGGGGTACCATTGGTTACACATCTCGATCACCTCTTGTTCGCATTGACGGCACTTTGAACAGTGGACGTTTCATTTCAGATGTGTTACGACCCGTGGCTCTACCCTTCATTCGATCCCTGCGAAACGCTACATTTCAGCAGGATAATGCACGACCATAAGTTGCAGGTCCTGTACGGGCCTTTCTGGATACAAAAAATGTTCGGCTGCTGCCCTGGCCAGCACATTCTCCAGATCTCTCACCAATTGAAAACGTCTGGTCAATGGTGGCCGAGCAACTGGCCCGTCACAATACGCCAGTCACTACTCTTGATGAACTGTGGTATCGTGTTGAAGCTGCAAGGGCAGCTGTACCTGTACTCGCCATCACGCTCTGTTTGACTCAATGCCCGGGAGTATCAAGGCCGTTATTACGGCGAGAGGTGGTTGTTCTGGGTACTGATTTTTCCGGATCTATGCACTCAAATTGCGTGAAAATTTAATCACATGTCAGTTCTAGTATAACATATTTGTCCAATGAATACCCGTTTATCATCTGCATTTCTCCTTGGTGTAGCAATTTTAATGGCCAGTAGTGTAGATGTTCGAAAATCTTTTAAGAAACACGGCTATAATGTTTGTTGAGTACGTGACACGATACATTGCAAATTTTAGGAAAATGGAAACCTTTGAACTAAGAATGTGGTTCAACATTAACAGGACTGCGAAGCACATCTCAGAAGCGCGATTTGTTGGCGTTCCGATACACTTTGGTTGTTGATTACAGGACGACATATTTGCGTGAGCTCGGTGGAAGCGAGACCGGAGACCTATGCCTAAGCTCGTGTCATTATCTCCCGCGATTGCAGAGCATCTGTGCCACCCACTGCTCAGCAAAGGAAGTCGTTAATTTCCAGAGCCGCGAGTCTTGGGAATGCGTACAACAGACTCTTCGTCAGGCACATCCGGGGAGAAGATAAGATGTTCCACTAATTGCAGCCAGCTACGGTCCCTCCCGCTCATTACGAGCAACTCAAAAGCGCGGCGTGATGCGTTAAATGGGATTCGTCAGACTCCGCCATACTCTGCTCTAATTAATGACGCAGTAACGATAATACCGTCGCACAGCAGACAGTCAGCAATCCTAAATTTCGTTCCGGTTTGTACATCAACCTATTTTCTCTTTCATCTGCGTCTTTATAACGAGAGCGCTGCGGCATATGTTGAGCGCTGAATTCGTGTAACGACGGTCATGAATGACTGCATCAATACCTCCGAACTTGGGGAGTAATAACCGCCTGAGGGATAAACTAAATTTTCTAAAACATAAAAACAGGAAGATTTTGTTTGTGGTTCAGTCATGACTCCAAATTAATTAAGGAAGTAAAAGAAAGCTTTTGGAATGATGTTTTCTTATTGCCTCCATATTGTCTCTGTACACTGGATTACTAGTTTCGACAGGATTAAGCTACCATCTTCAGATCCACAGTGTACAGGTTATGAAATCAAGCTGTGCAATAAACCGCACGATTGTTTTCTTACCATCGTAATAAAAAAGAGTAGAAAACTAAAAACTGTAGCTGTGTCTTCATGGCAAGATAAGAGCGTAGAACATCAAAAAATGTACCTGTGTGTTCATGACGAGAGAGCTACAGCTACATTTTTTAATATTCTCTCTTTTTATTATGAGTTTTTTACGATAGTATGAAAATAAACGTGGGGTTCATCGCACGGCATTATTTCATAACCTGTACGCTGTGGATCTGAAGATGGCATCTTAGTCCTGTCGAAACTAGGACTGCAGTGCTCACACGCGCGATCATTTCAGAAGCTTTCTTTACCTGGAATTCATTGATCGCTTTCCAGCCGACTATGTTAGGTCTTTATAATTTAAAAGTAATCACTATTATGAGAGTTTCGTTAAGTCGTCGGCACACGGATCGTGGATCCGAACGTTGAGCGTTAAGCGTGCCGAGTTTCTGACGTCATAGCGTGGAATAGCACGTTCGGGAGTCTTTCGGAATGTGCAGAGTAATATCTAGCATGTCAGATATTCTGAGCGTGCGTCTGAGCGTTGACCAATCAGATGGCACAACGCCAACTGCGTCACATGCACCCCACATCCCTTCAACATTGAGCTATGAGGCGCCATATTGGCATTAAGTTCAAGCATACACGTATATATGTCGTTTCTGAGCACCAGCAAATTGAGAATCACTCGAAAATCCGTTGTTAACTGCGTGATTCGCTGCAATAAAATAATGAGAAACGTCATATTCGTGGCAAAAGTATTATTGTAACTTGCGTATTATGAGAGTATGTCATTTGAAGGTAGCGACACACTGAAGATCCACCAACAACTCATTGTTCTTGGTACAGTTTGTTATAATTAAATTTCAGTTAGTAACATAGCTATGATTAAAGCATTTAGAAAGTGACAAATCTTAGAATTGGCCAAAAATGAATTCTTGTCACTTTAGTGTAGCGAGCAGCGTTGATGATTCATGACCAGATACATGAGCTGATGATGTTTCGAGTTTTAGCCGGCACGGTAGCTCAGCGTGTTCGGTCAGAGAGCCGGTTGGCCTCTGTCTTAAAAAAACTGAGTGGAAGGATCACAGGATCACCAAAACTAACTTGAACGGATGTCATGTGACGTCCGCAATGACCAAACACAACGACTAAAAAAAAAAAAATTTCCTAACATTTGCGTATATAATAGGTACTTTTTTTTTGAGGAGTGAGTTTGTTCCATTGGCTTAATCTACAGGACAGCTTGCGCTACTTGTATAAAGATATTTTGTTCCTTTTTCTTTTGAGTTTCGTAATTTACATGTAAAGATTCTGCTACTGGGTAGGAACAGTGATCAAGTAAGAATGACCTTAGGGTTTTACTAAAATGTGGGAAAGGTAAAATAGTGTTTATCTTATATGGAGAACTATTGCAGATGTCTGTCTCTATGTTTGTAATGGAACTTTTATAAGCCTGTGTCCTTATTGATTGGACGTGGTACTTTCCTTTTTGTTTTAAAACATGTTCATCGATATTGAAGTTTTTATTTGTGTATATTACGTATAGAACAACGTGACTAGGATATGAACAATGGAGGAAATGTGCGTTTTAATAGAGCTAATGTGGGAATTTTACGCGTGCCTGTTGAGTAAACAGTGTGATTTACGATCCAGAAACATCCCACAACTGCCGCTGGAGTGCGTTGTGATTGCGTATACCACGTTGGGGCCCACGCACCGTAAGCGCAAGTCGCATCGTTCCTGAGCGTTCAGCAGCACGTTGAACGTGGCACGCTCAACGTTAACGTTCTACAGCACGGTCCGTGTGCCGACAGCTTTAGTTTTAAACTTCCGTGGGGAACTGTAACATGCAGCATGACTGGTAGCGCTGCCAACTTCAGATGGTGATGGAAGAAAGCAGAGGACGTTGTGTACAGAAATAGGGCACACCAAGGAGAATTTGTCGTATTAGAACCATTATGTTAGCTACACGCCACGAGGTGCCTCTTTGACTACCCCCACCAACTTCCATCCGGCAATCATTCCAGTGCGACCGCTTGTGGCCTCACTCTGGTTGCGGTGATGACTATTCGCGGACGTGATTCCGCAGGCATTGTGCATTGGTTCTGGATAAGCTATCAGGATGTGTCGCTTTTGAGTAATCATAATGTTTAATGGTTCTCTTTCAGCTGTGCAATTTTAAGGAAGATTTATTGTGGTTCCGTTTCTTTCTCTTTTTGTTATAGATTGAAGTGACAGAAGTCATAGGATACTTCCTAATATGGTGTTGGATACTGACCCACGCTACTTCTATAGCTGTCCATAACTGCGACAGTGTTGCCAGTGCAGGATTTTGCGTACGAACTAACCTCTCGATTACGTCCCGTAAATATTGAATGGGATTCATTTCGGGCGATATGGGTGGCCAAATGGTTCAAATGGCTCTGAGCACTATGGGACTTAACATCTATGGTCATAAGTCCCCTAGAACTTAGAACTACTTAAACCTAACTAACCTAAGGACAGCACACAACACCCAGCCATCACGAGGCAGAGAAAATCCCTGACCCCGCCGGGAATCGAACCCGGGAACCCGGGCGTGGGAAGCGAGAACGCTACCGCACGACCACGAGATGCGGGCGCGTGGCCAAATAATTGGCTCTAAATGTCCAGAATATTCTTCGAACTAATCGCGAACGGTTGTGGCCCGATGACATGGCGCACTGTCATCCATAAACATTACATCGTTGTTTGGGAACATGAAGTCCATAATGGCTGTACTGTGCGGCTGGGCCGGCCGTTGTGGCCGTGCGGTTCTAGGCGCTACAGTCTGGAACCGCGCGACTGCTACGGTCGCAGGTTCGAATCCTGCATCGGGCATGGATGTGTGTCATGTCCTTAGGTTAGTTAGGTTTAAGTAGTTTTAAGTTCTAAGGGACTGATGACCTCAGATGTTAAGTCCCATAGTCCTCAGAGCCATTTGAACCATTTGTGCGGCTGGTCCCGGTGGAGGTTCGGGTCCTCCCACGGGCATGGGTGTGTGTGTTTGTCCTTAGGATAATTTAGGTTAAGTAGAGTGTAAGCTTAAGTCCCATAAGATTTCACACACATAAGATTTCACACACACACACACACACACACACACACACACACACACACACAATGGCTGTAAATAATCTCCAAGTAGACGAATCTAACGATTTCCAGTCAATGATCGGTTCAGTTGGACCAGAAGATCCATCACATTCCGTGTAAACACAGCCCACACCATTATGGGCCAGCAGCAGCTTGCACAGTGCCTTGTTGAAAACTTGGATCCATTGCTTCGTGGGGTCTGCGCCACACTCGAATCCTACCATCAGCTCTTACCAACTGAATTCGGGACTCATCTGACCAGGCCACGGTATTTGAGTCGTCTAGGGTCCAACTGATATGGTCATGGGCCCAAAAGAAGTTGCAGGTGATGTCATGCTGTTAGCAAAGGCACTCGTGTCGGTCGTCAGCTGCCATAGCCCATCAACGCCACATTTCGCCGCACTGCCCTAACGGACACGTTCGTAGTACGTCCTACATTGATTTCTGCAGTTATGTCACATCTTGTTGCCTGTCTGTTAGTAGTGGCAATTCTACGCAAACGCCACTGCTCTCGGTCGTTAAGTGAAGGTCGTTGGCCACTGCGTTATCAGTGGTGTGAGATCCGTCCTGAAGTTTGGCATTCTCGAAATTCTGTTGACACTGTAGATTTCGGAATATTGAACTCCCTCACGATTTCTGAAGTGGAATGTCCTATGCGTCTGGCTCCGACTACCATTCCGTGTTCAAAATCTGTTAATTTCCGTCGTGCGGACATAATCACGTCGGAAACTTTTTCACGTGAATCGCCTGGGTACAAATGGCAGCTCAGCCAATGCACTGTCCGTTTATACCTTGTGTGCGCGATACTACCGTCATCTGTGTATGTGCATAACGCTATCTCATGACTGAGATTTCAGCGAGGTCTCCCTATTCTGACCCGAAATGCTGCTGCAATGGCTAATGGGTTAGTTTGAGTATACTTATGTAAACTGATCACCCGAATAAATTCCTTGTGACTTTAATCGGTTCGTGTAACTTTAGTTTACCTCTTACTAATTTGGTTTGAGTCGTTTGATGTGAGGAACTTGTTCTTTTATCAATGGCTTCCCACGTGGTGTTGAATGGGATGTAAGCCATCCCTTTGTACGGCAAAATTCCACATCCTTGCGTTTCAGAACTTATTTGGCAACAAGTTCACTTTCAGTTTTTAACGAGTCTCGTAAATCTTCGAGAAAACCAGCATTTTTCTACCTCCTAATCACCGTGGGTGGTTGCGATCCCATCAGACCCGCTTTCGAATTAATAAATCTATTCCATCCAAGGACAATTATGCATAGAAGATAGGGACCAAAGTGAATCAAGACAAAACAGAGGTCATGCAGTTAGGAAGAAGACAAGATCAGGAAGAATTTCTTGAGATAGATGGCAAGAGGTTCAAGACAGTACACCAGTTCAAATACTTGGGATCTTAGTTTACTACAGACAACAACATAAAAATGAACATAAAGGAAAGAAGAGCAGAGAGACGCTCGGCTCTAAATCGATCTCAGTGAACACTAAGAGGAAATTCTACAACACAGTGATATGTCCAGCAGTAATGTACGGTTCAGAAACTTGGAGCATGACTACGCGAGAATGGAAAAACTATTAATATTTAAAAGAAGAGTAATGAGGAAGATATGGGGATCAGTTTTAGATAACGGAGAATGGAGGAGGAGGAAAAACGAGGAAATCTACCTTCTGATGGTACAACCAACTATCGTACAGAAGATAAAGAGAAAAAGAATGCAATGGGTGGGCAATGTAGCCCGTATGCAAGATGGAAGACAGGCAAATATGGCACTAGAGGGGAAATCAAACACCAAACGCCCCATTGGATGACGCTGGATGGACGACCGTACAAAGGACCTAGCAGACCTGGGATTGAAGACACCTGGAGGAAGTGGGCACAAAACAGGATGGAATGGAGGCAGTTTGTGGAAACAGCGTGTGGTCTGCAGGGCCTGTGATCGTTGGATATCTATCTATCTATTCCACCATCGTGCAATAAATCACGGCAAAGTGTCTGAACTTTTACTGTGAGTGCTGGAACTGCAGCCGAGGCCTTTCTGGAGTGGTAACGTCTGTTCCCATCAGATCACCGATGTTAACCTCTGTCGGGCGTAGCTAGCACTTGATTGGGAAACTGTCCAGGTCTGCCAAGCGCTGTTGGCAAGCGAGTCGCATTCAGCCCTTATGATGCCAAGTCAGGACCACTTGATTGAGAGGTACCGGTTACAGTCACGAAAGCTAACAATGGCCAGTAAGGCGCGGTGTGGTGACCACGTTACCCTCCATATCTGTATCCAGTGACGTCTATCGGCTCAGGATGACACGACGGGCGGTAGATACTGTTGAGACTTCGGAGGCGGGTTCGGACTGAGTCTAGAATACTTGATACCGCAATTCCCTCCTTCATATGTGAAACTTATCTCAAGGAAGAAGCACTCGATTGACAGAATATAGTCTTCCATGTCGATCGAGTACCAGCATGACTCTCTCCCATTTGCCCAAAATCCGAATTAGAACACTTAAACGCAATTTCTTGTGAGCTCGTGGCTGCCCCCGTGATGGGGCGGGCTCGCTGTAGATGTATTGTTACTAGCCGTGGTGCAGAATAGTATTTTATCCTTATTGCGCACTAGCTGAGTAGCCAGCATTGCCCGCGTATGTATTCAGTTCTAGTAGTCCATCTCCCCCTTCCCCTTCTCTCTGTCCACCTCCTCTGTCATCTTTCTGTCGATTTCCTTCTACCCCTTCACTCAGTCCACCTCTTCCATTTTCCCTCCCTCCCCTGTCAATCTCTTCCCGACACTCTCTCTGTCTATCTGTTACTCCCTCCTCTCCTTGTCCATCTGCTTCTCCCCCGCCCTCTGTTCCTCTCCTCTTTTCTTTCTATGTCCATCTCCTCTTCCTCCCTCTCGTTGTACATCTCTTCCCCTTCTCTCCGTGTCGTTTAATGATATGATTTTGTAGGTACATTGAGCGGTATCTGTGGATACTGTCTGCTAAATGTGTTGCGAATAGATTTATTTGCAAGGTTCAAAATGGTTCAAATGGCTCTGAGCACTATGGGACTTAACTTCTGTGGTCATCAGTCCCCTAGAACTTAGAACTACTTAAACCTAACTAACCTAAGGACATCACACACATCCATGCCCGAGGCAGGATTCGAACCTGCGACCGTAGCAGTCGCGCGGTTCCGGACTGAGCGCCTTAACCGCGAGACCACCGCGGCCGGCTATTAGCAAGGAAGAAATAAATTTTAACGTAATGACGTCATGCTTGATGCGACAGTTTTACTGCGTGAACGTATGTATTTGAGTGGTATCCGTTCTGTCGGACATGTCCGACAGAACAGACACCACTCTTGATGACGCGGCTGGTGCATATATTTATATGCGTTAGAGAATGGGAAAGAAACGAAATTCTTGACTTCCAGAGGGAGAGGGCATTGCTGTAATGCAATGTCAAAAGTTGGAAATCTGTCCCGGACCGGCATTCGATTCTGGATTTACCGCTTCCCATGAGCGGTTTCCTGAACCGTTTCGGCCATCCAGACACGTTCCCTGACCGACTCAAATTTCCAACTCATTGCACGCTTCAGCGTCCGACGGAGTAGGTTAGGTTAGGTTAGTGTTTAACGTCCCGTCGACAACGAGGTCATTAGAGACGGAGCGCAAGCTCGGGTTAGGGAAGGATTGGGAAGGAAATCGGCCGTGCCCTTTCAAAGGAATCATCCCGGCATTTGCCTGAAGCGATTTAGGGAAATCACGGAAAACCTAAATCAGGATGGCTGGAGACGGGATTGAACCGTCGTCCTCCCGAATGCGAGTGCAGTGTACTACCACTGCGCCACCTCGCTCGGTCCGACGGAGTAGATGTCACTCGAATACATACATTTCTTCAAGAGCGCTACGGCCCTTTGACTTTTGTTTCAATGTGGGTGCACTAGTGTCACCCGAATTTTTACGGAAATGAATAATTTCATCTACATCTACCTCATTACTCTGCTATTCACGATAAAGTGCCAGGCAGAGATTTCAATGAACCACCTTCAAGCTGTCTCTCTACCGTTCCACTCTCGAATGGCGGCCGGAGAAAACGAGCACTTAAATTTTTCTGTGCGAGTTCTGTTTTCTCTTATTTTATCGCGATGATCATTTCTCCCTGTGTAGGCGGGTGCCAGCACAATGTTTTCGCAAATGGAAACAGGGGGGTTAATTCACGAGGGATCACACATTGCAGCGTGCGATAAACTGGGAATTTGTGTCGGTCATAGACCATGTCCGGATGGTCGAAACGATTAAGGCAACCGCTTGTGAGTTGGAGTCCTGCTCCAGCACAAATTTTCAACTTTAACCATAGCATTACTACAATGCCTTGTGCGGCTGGAAGTCACGAATTCTTACCCATTCCTTCCCTTTCTTTCCCAGTTATTTCATATAAATTACTGCATGAACAGCGAAAATGTAGTAACTGATAAACTTTTTCCTTTCATTATTTTGTGAGAACAGTAAGCGAGAAAAGCTTCGTATAAGTTTGAAATCATGTGTAAAGTTTGTTGCAAGTCACCCATAAATACTAGATAGCGAGCATAGTAGCTATACATTATTTAGCGTGTACATTGAGGCAGCAAATAGTGTGGAGGTATGGAATAAACACAATGACGACTGTATGAGGATTGTACTCATTACTCTGAATCATATCACATATCACATGTTAACAAAAAAAAGCATTTTCAAAAGTATGATGAATTTCAGAATTCAAAGAGTAAATAGCTCTTTCAGAGAGTAAATATTTTTCCCAAATTCGCGTAATATTCTTCAAAATCAATAACCTTTACGTATTACAGACTTTCTAAAGTAACTAGTATTTATGGGTGACTTGCAACAAACTTTACACATGATTTCAAACTTATACGAAGCTTTTCTCGCTTACTGTTCTCACAAAATAATGAAAGGAAAAAGTTTATCAGTTACTACATTTTCGCTGTTCATGCAGTAATTTATATGAAATAACTGGGAAAGAAAGGGAAGGAATGGGTAAGAATTCGTGACTTCCAGCCGCACAGGGCATTGTAGTAATGCTATGGTTAAAGTTGTCAGGCTCGGAGCTATCTCATTTCATCGAAATCGGTTCAGCGAATTAGTAATAATAAATTGAAACGTCACGCATGATGCGGCAGTTTTTCACGCATCTCAGTGTAGTTCGTGTAGTAAATAATAAATACTATAGACACACCAATGTTGTGTGTGTTTCATTCATTATGTATAAAACATTCTACCAGTTACTGACGGAACAGCCAATCACTGCAGTCTGAAGAATGACTTCCAAGGCTTGGTACTTCTCTTTGCTCTTCGTCTGCGTAACTTAGTGTACAGCTGTCGTGTAGAGCTCAAAATTCTGTTTTTCATTGCAATGATTGAAGTATCTCGGATTTTGGCTTCGAATTATGACAATCTTCGATCTTAGTCTCTCAGGATGGTGTGGATGAAATTTAGTGTGTGCTTATTTCGAAGCATGGCCGATAAATAGTTGCATTATAATTATATGCACAGTTACACACCAAACATACTTTTGATTCTTATTCTCAAAACTTCACTAAATGACACGTAATAACGATTTATCCACACAGTGCCGTGAAGGACTAATACCAGCGAACATACCCCGCTAGTCCAAAAAATTCGAGAGTGGATTAATGAACAAACAGAAGAAAGTTAAGACTGTGGTTTAATTGCTTCACGTGTTCCACATAGCCCTCCTCTGCTTGAGTACAATACACAGTACGTTCATACAACCCTGTGTAAATGCCAGAAGAGTCCTTCTTTGGGATGTTGTTCGACTCGCGCGTCACATTCTCACCTTGTTCGGTCTTGGCGCACCATCAGGAAACCATTCTGCATTTTGTCAGTTTGTGGTACGTTCGCATTGACAGCATTTTGGAAATGTTTTGAAAATTGGTTCAGAAATGTTGCTCCATTGCAGTTTACGAAAAGACAACGTTGACACACTACGGCCGCACGTTCACTAGTTAACACGTCTGTTCACGGTTGCCTGTTGGAATGCACATCTGTTGTTTACAGTTGTTATTACAAGCTGCCACCGCAGTTACTGCACTGACTTCGCTTGAACGCCAGTAGTATAATCAGTCTCGGAAGTTTTCGGACGGACGGTGTACACACAGACTAGACAGCACCTCGTTGCCACACTGCACTGCAGAACCACAGAGGGCTGGAGGGTATCGAGGCTACAGCTAGTGGCCCACACCACAAAGGTACCAGGACTGCAAAAATCCATGCGTATCATAAGAATGGAAGTATGTATGTACGTGTGTTCCACATCTCTTCCTAAATTATTAGACCGATTTGAATCAGACTAGACACACGTATCACTTACTGTCTGGAAAGAAGCGCTGTGGGGGTTAGAGCCACCTATCCATCACAGGGTGGGGGCGAAAAAGAAGTGTAGCCACGATGAGCAGACACCCATATCTTATTCATCCAGTGTATGAGAATGAGAGAACTTAGTGATTTGCAACAAACGTTACACATATTTTCAAACTTATATGCAATTTTTTCTCGCTGACCTCCCCTCCACCCCCTACTCACCAAAAAATGATGAGAGGAAAAAAAGGTTTATCGCTTACTACGTTTTCGCTGCTGTACTGAACTGCCGCTTCAGACATGACGTTTTAATTTATTACTTTTTCACTACTAACTGTATTCACAATACAGTTTGCTGACGGTATTTAACATACCACCGAATGTACCTGCAAAATTATACCATTGTATAACACACAGTTCACGATATAAGCCATCATAGACATTGAACTGCTTGGAACGAAACTATAGGTCTAAATTAGCTATATATAGATGAAATATATTTACAAATACATGTGAAATATTTTAAGTGTTTGTGAAATATATGTGACATGTGCACATATGGGTGAAGCCGGGGGTATAAAGCTCCTTCTAAACCCCTGGAACAAGATCAACCGAACTTAGTATACGTGTTACTTCGTATCTGGAAATAAGTATTGGGGCGGGAGGGGGGGGGGGGGTAAGACCACCACCACTCTATTGGAGTGAGGGTGAAGGGAAGAGAAGGGTGGTGCAGGCGAAGATGGAGAGATAGAGAGGGTGAAGGAGATGATAGGTACAGATAGGAGGGAAGAGGAGGTGGACGTATGGAGGGGGAGAGGGAGATAGAGAGGCAAATGGAAGGTGGAGATGTATACAGAGAGGGGAGAGGAAGAGGTGGGCAGAGAGTGGAGTGAGGAGGACATGTGGAGAGATAGAGAGGGTGAAGGAGATGATAGGTACAGATAGGAGGAGGTGGTCGGATAGAGGGGGGAGAGGGAGATAGAGAGGGAAGGGAAGGTGGAGATATAGAGAGAGAGGGGAGAGGAGGAGGTGGGTAGAGAGTGGGGCGAGCAGGACTTGTGCAAAAAGAGGGGAGGAACAGATGGATAGGGGGAGGACGAAATGGACAGAGAGGAATGGCAGGTGGAGATTGACAGAGAGTTGAGGGGATATGAGAGGAACAGAGAGAGGGGCAGGAGGAGATGGAGTAATAGAAGAAACTACTTCATTTCAGTACTGTGCAGTGGGCCTTTTTTGTTCGTAAAATACATAGACGTAATTATTTTGCGCGGGCTTATTCGGCTGAAGTTCACTTAGTAGTGCAGTTACGACCGTACAGGAAACGTCAAGAAATAAATTACGTCCGTTTTTGCAGGAAGATTGTTAGATAAAAAGCAACTAAAACACAAAAATGGGTAGTATTAAGGTACCAACGATCACAATATCTTCACTCATTTTCCTAACATCCTGTGTTATAGTAATTTCATTAGTATCAAGTTCAAGCGCAAACCAATCAGTGAATAAAATTATTTGTATCTTTCATTCTGAGACTGAGTGTTTGGAAAAGTATTGTCTTTGAACTAGATATAAATAAAATTTGTTTCGTTGTTACAGTCCTCTTCGTATCTTGCATTTGCCTAAGAAGAATGTTCATAGCTACAATATGATGTTTTTAAAATTGAAATACTGATATCTGCATGGACATGAATATCAGTGGTTTGATTTTTTAAAATATATCGTTTTGTTCATATAGATGGAAATGAACTGTGCTGCATTCTGTACTGCTTTCAGTTCTTTTCATTTTTTAATCTCATCAATTCATTAAATAGTGAATTGTGTTGTAAAATTTTATGCAGTTAAATAATAAATCTTAAATGCGGAGTTATAGATTGTCAATTAGAAAACAAAAATTACGTTGTTGTAAGTTAATTGTCACTATATATCTCCTCGTAGAGACAGCATCACATGTTCTGCCTACAGGTGTGTCGTTGTTGTGGTCGAAGTGGTCTTCAGTCCAAAGACTGGTCTGATGCAGCTTTCCATGCTACTTTATCCTGAGCAAGCCTCTTCATCTCCGAAAAATTAATGCAAGCTATATCGTTTTGAACCCGCTTACTGTATTCATCTCATGGTCTCCCCTACAAATTTTACCCTCCACACTCCCCGCCAATTACAAACTGGTGATCCCCTGATGTCTCAGAATGTGTCCTATCAATCGTTTCCTTCTTTTAGTCAAGTTAAGCCACTATTTTTTTCTCCCCAATTCTGTTTAGTACCTCCTCATTGTTTATACGATCTGCCCATCTAGTCTTCAGTGTTGTTCTGTGGCACCAAATATCAAAAACTTTTATTCTCTTTTCCTCTGGACTGCCTATTATCCACGTTTCACTTCATACAAGGCTACACTCAAGACAAATAATTTCAGTAAAGACTTCCTAAGACTTAAATCCAAATTCAATGTTAGCAAATTTCTCTTCTTTAGAAACGTTTATCTTGCCATTGTCAGTCTAAATTTTGTATCCTCTCTACCTCGGCCATCATAAGTTATTTTTCTGCCCAAATAGCAAAACTCACCTACTACTTTACGTGTCTCGTTCCCTAATCTAATTCCCTCAGCATCTCTTGATTTAATTCGAACACGTTCCATTAACCTTGTTTTGCACTTGTTGATGTTCATCTTACAGGCTCCTTTCAGGACATTGTCCATTCTTTTCATGATTCAGCTGCTCTTCCAAGACCTTTGCTGTTTCCTAAAGAGCTACGATGCCACAGGCAAACGTCTTATTCCTGAAGTTTAATTCTTTGGTTTCCTTTAGTGCTTGTTCCAAGTCAGATTGAATAACGTCAGGGATAGGCTACAACCCTACCTCACTCCCTTCTCAACCAGTGCTTTCCTTTCATGCTCCTCAGCTGGCCATGGATATACTGACCCTACATACAGCCCTGTGTTGAAAAATGCAGTTTCAGAACTCTTACTGAACGAAAGGTAGGGGGTAGGGATATTTTACTTTATAAACAAGTGCTATAGGTAGCATGTACAGGGAGGGCAAGATAAAATTGGCCCAGAAAATGTTTCATGGGTCTGAAGATAGGCAAATCTATGTATACCATCCACGCCGGGGGTGCCTGATGAAAGTTGGGTGGCTTATCATATGGCACATGAGCTATTTTGTGGGGCAGTTTTATATTGCTCGTCCTGTACTAATGTTAACGATGAAACTTTCTATTTACAGCACAGAAGGGTCATAGCCTTAGTATGATCACTTGCTGCCTATGATGTGCGCCAGATGCAAACCAGAGAACTTGAAGAAGTTTAAAGGTAATATTTTAACATCTTAAAATGTTAATCGTGAAGTATACTCCAAAAGGATAATTTTTTAAGTAGTTAAATGCATTTGCGTCTTTGATATCTCTATCATATACTATGAAATATCGTCTTTTGGATTGTTCTGAAGTTAATAAGAATAAAATTGCGCTTGTACAAGTCAAAGAAAGCCTCCTTGAAGATCAAAACATCTCGACGTAACAAAAATTATATTTCAGATACACTCACACTTCAAAATGTTGGACTTATCAAATATCTAAGAAACGCACTGCATTGCTGCCTCGAAACGATAGAAGTATGTGGAAAATCATGAGCAGCCATCGAGTCAGAGTTTCTCACGTTGTGTTTTCGAGAGAATAATAAACTGCTTCAGTCGTGAATTACAAGACGCCTCAGGTTTAGGTAATGTTTGCTTTGGATCAATGCTGCTATAACCTCTTGAGTCCTGAGTTTAGATTTTATAAATGAAATGTTTATATTGTAGACCATATATACCGCTGTATTGTTGTGATAAAATAAAAAGTGACTTATTCGATACAGAATGGTAAATTAGCATCCTAAAGTATATTCTAAAGTCATTCTAGTCCAAAATTTATTAAAAAAAGCAGAAATTAACTTTATTTCTCGAAGTCATGCTGACACTGCGATGAACATCTTTCTTCAAGCAGAAGATGACACCTACCGAGAGCTTGCAGAAAGCACATGGTGTAAACTATATGCTACAACCGGGCTAAGAAGTTTAGTTTATTCCCTGAGCTAGAACAAAATGAAAGTTTGATGTAGCATGTATGCTACATACGGACTTAAGAGGTTAAGGATTCGTTAAAATTAAAGCTACTTGCGTAGCCTGCTGACGTGAATAACACACATGACGTATGCACTAACAGTTCTCGACGTGAACTCTACAGTGGCGCAACTTGCCAGCTTTGTAAATCGTGAGTTAAGAGGGAGCTTCTGTGTGGTGGGAAGTTAGCATAACTGGTGGAAGAAAATTCGTTTTAGGCGCCTATCACAATTCATAGAAGACTGAATGGGGAGGAAACGGTCTTTATATTTTGCGCAAGATTAATGATACCCGAATCGCAACACGAACTTGCTGATCTGATATTCTGTCCATCCTGCAACGTGCTTTGTTTTCCACACTATGTAGCACTCATAACAACGAAGAGAGCGCAGAAGGGACGACTTCGGACTCATGGAGCATACTGAGTGAAGGGCATACGTAACAGGTGGAACTGCGGACACTCTGAAGAAGTGGGTTACAAAAACTAACGCTAACGGTAAGACTAAAAACGAGTTGCTAAGATTGTTATGCATATATGGTTTTAAATTTTAGAGGCGCTTCCAGTTTCACATAATCATAAAACTCCATCGTTCACAGGGAAGCTTGCAATGGATTTGATTGATCATCAACAAAATTATGTACATATTTCCTAAAATCTGTCATAAATTAATAGCCATACAGATACATGTCATACCAACTCAGCACCTCAAACAGGCCACAATCGTGAAAATGCAAAAATTTGCAGCGGTAGCTACAAATTACCGCAATTTGCTCAATAGTCTTTTCATGAATGTTATTCTAGAACGTTTATGCGTATGGAAGATATGAAACATCAGCCAACTCGACAACTTAAAGAAACGTTCTACGCAGAGAATTACGTCTGGAACAGAAAGAATCTGATTCCATTGACGAGCTTCCAGTTTGTAAATACCTTCCTGTAAAAGCAAATGAATGTGTAATTCCATCTGTAAATACAAACAATTGGACAGGCGTGAGTAGGGCTCGAGCATTGAGGGTGCCGTACAAACTTAAATATGTATACAGACAGTTTATCCATTCCGAGAATCGAGCATATTGACGATCTTTTGGCTGTTATCGACACTGATACCAGCAAGATATCGGTTCCAGGGATTTCGAAACTTTCGAGAATTTTTCAATTTCAAGTTTGAAGTCAGATAGCAAATGACAAAAGAAATATTTTTTCGTGTGCTGTAAGTACAAATTAACAATTTCGGATTTTTTCCCTTCACCTGTACTGTGAAACCTCGCTTTTTGCCAAATTTCATGGTTCTACGCCAACGGGAAGTACCCTACAGGTTTCGATGAATGAGTTTTCGAGTATCAAAATAGGTCTTAACAGACGGACAGATAAACAGACAGACGAATAAAAAGTGACAAAAGGTATTTTTTCTTGCGATGAAATTACAAATGAAGCATTTTCGGAATTTTTGCTTTACTTGAACTATGAAACCATGCTTCTCGCCAAGTGTCATGATACAGGCCAAGCGGATGTACCCTACAGTCTTTGATGAATGAGTTTTCAAGTATCAAAATATGTGACATAAATGCCCGTGTCTTTTGACTGACCTGACTTAGAACCATAGACCTTAATATGTGACATAAATTTGAAATTGATATATGTACTCGTTACTGAGAAAAAGGTTTCTTAACAGTCGGACAGACAGACGGACGGACAATAACTGATCCCTTAAGGGCTCCGTTTCTACAGACTGTGGCGCGGAACCTTAAAAACTTATAGAAAATCAGAATCAAACAATGTAGCAGGGCTGCATCGTTCGTTCACTTTCCGGTGGCTACCTGTCTGGTTGACTTCCCGTCTCTCCAGCACTGCGCCAGGGTAAGTCGAGACGAACAGAAATAACTCACGGAAACACTCGCCCTGAATTCCTGACTAAGTAAAAGTAAAAGTAAATATTTGACCTGCAGTGAAAGAGAAAAAAATAACAGGCAACCACACAGTTTGAAAGAGCCCTTAACGACACGATGAAACGTCATAAAGTATGCCAGATCACGACATTCAGCTACTGCGATCTAAGCACCTGAATTCACACTTAATTAAGCCGCTACGGAATATAAACCTGACGTTACCATTGCCAAGCGCACTTGCAACTGCGTAACGAGAAGCAAAGGGCTTTCATTTGCTATTCGCGAAAGGGAAAGGTCAATTCAGTATTAGAGAGGCACTGCCAATTAAATTATTAATTGATTCTGAAACCTGGCGGGATTAACGCTAATTAAACGCCGCTCGGAGCGATGGCCGCCAATGGCTGGGCGAATGAGGTTCCAGCAGAGGAGAGAGTAGCTTGGATGCAGATAACAAGCAAATGTTGACTCCATGGCGTTTCCCCGGAAGGTACCAACAACACGGAGGAGCGTGGGTCTGCATCGGCGCGGCGAAACTGCAGGTGAAAGAGGAGCTTACTCCATTCATTAACACACAGAATACAAATAAAATACGAAACTTGCTAGCACTTCCTCGAAACGATGCAACTAATGAATGTTAGTTGTAGGAGATTTACGAGTGTCTATAAAATTTTCTGTTTTGCAGCGCAAGCGCCAAAACGAGATTTTTCTTATCGTTACGTACGAGCTCTTGTGATGAGTAACTCTCATAATTGCGTCCCGACTAAGAACGAATATTGCCAGCGAGTGCTGAGTAGCCAAATCTTACAACCGATTATATACTGTGAATTATTTAATTATTATATATTGAGCAAGCAGTGAAGGAAACAAAAGAAAAATTCGGAGTAGGTATTAAAATCCATGGAGAAGAAATAAAAGCTTTGAGGTTCGCCGATGACATTGTAATTCTGTCAGAGACAGCAAAGGACTTGGAAGAGCAGTTGAACGGAATGGATAGTGTCTTGAAGGGAGGATATAAGATGAACATCAACAAAAGCAAAACGAGGATAATGTAATGTAGTCGAATTAAGTCGGGTGATGTTGAGGGTATTAGACTAGGAAATGAGACACTTAAAGTAGTAAAGAAGTTTTGCTATTTGGGGAGCAAAGTAACTGATGATGGTCGAAGTAGAGAGGATATAAAATCTAGACTGGCAATGGGAAGGAAAGCGTTTCTGAAGAAGAGAAATTTGTTAACATCGATTATAGATTTAAGTGTCAGGAAGTCGTTTCTAAAAGTATTTGTATGGAGTGTAGCCATGTATGGAAGTGAAACATGGACGATAAATAGTTTAGACAAGAAGAGAATAGAAGCTTTCGAAATGTGGTGCTACAGAAGAATGCTGAAGATTGGATGGGTAGATCACATAACTAATGAGGAGGTGTTAAATAGGATTGGGGAGAAGAGAAGTTTGTGGCACAACTTGACTAGAAGAAGGGATCGGTTGGTAGGACATGTTCTGAGGCATCAAGGGATCACCAATTTAGTACTGGAGGGCAGCGTGGAGGGTAAAAATCGTAGAGGGAGACCAAGAGATGAATACACCAAGCAGATTCAGAAGGATGTAGGTTGCAGTAGGTACTGGGAGATGAAGCAGCTTGCACAGGTTCAAATGGCTCTGAGCACTATGGGACTTAACATCTATGGTCATCAGTCCCCTAGAACTTAGAACTACTTAAACCTAACTAACCTAAGGACGTCACACAACACCCAGTCGTCACGAGGCAGAGAAAATCCCTGACCCCGCCGGGAATCGAACCCGGGAACCCGGGCGCGGGAAGCGAGAACGCTACCGCACGACCACGAGCTGCGGACAAGAGCTTGCACAGGATAGAGTAGCATGGAGAGCTGCATCAAACCAGTCCCAGGACTGAAGACCACAACAACAATATGAACGATTTATGAGCTGCAAACTTTGTAGCAATTGTAGTCGTTTGTAGACTTCAGTTCTACCAATCAAAGGGTCAATCTGTTTAGACTGTCAGCACCTCTCGTGACGTATTCAAGTGCATGTAGGCTTTATACGGAAGTTGGTTCCAGTTTACAAATTTGTTTAGAATTCTACTACTATCCCGCTCTTTCTTTCATCTGATGATGACTTGTTAAGAAGCTGAAACCGAAGATGATGCCATTTGTAAAATCCAACACAGGAAAAATGCAACGAAAGATCTTTTTGTAGAACACGTCCGCTGCCACTGAACATTGGATGACTGCGAGTTAGTATGAAACTACGTCTTACTTGCGCCATCCAACGTCACGTACTAATCTTTTGGAGACCAGGTTCGTCGGATATCTCAGCAAATTTTGAGAAAACACACTGTATTCAATTCTATACAAAAAATAATTATTGATGTAACACATGAACAGGAGTCTGCAAACAGGGTAGAATGCTCTAAATTTTTTGTGTGTACATATTCATGAAAACTTGGACGGGAAGAAGCATAGTACTGAGGTTTTCAAACGATAATTAAGTTCAGCTTCATTTGTTCTTCGATAATTGCTATTCTTGGGGAAAAGGAATCAACCTCTTGACACATTGCATATTTCCATTCAATCATGTATTATATTTTAATTTTCTCCGGTAGCTCACTAGTTACAAAAGTAATGTATTTGTTGCACAAAACCGCGCAGTGTGACAATATGTGGTGTTCACCCGCAGTCGTCATGTAGTTAGTTCGGTACTTAGTTACATGTTCCATAGATCATTTGAACGATTCTTATTCCAAAATGTGTGGAACTGAACAATTCACAGGATGCGTATACATAATTAGTGTTAACATTAATGAACACATTATTATTTTTAATCTTATTCATGCAACCAAATTTTTTTGCTGGCTACTAGTTTTATGCAGAAATTCGTCATTGAAATAGGAGTTGCCCAGGTAAAATGATTGTAAATTAAATTTAAAACTTGCTTCGATAGCTGTCAGAGATTCTCCGTGTCTTATTGGACAAATCATCAAATATTTTGCTGCTGCGTACTGAACTCCTTTCTGAGCCACTGACAGCTTTAACAACGGGTAATAAAAGTCATTTTCTCTCTAGCCTTGTAGGCATTACATCACTGTTCTTCTCAAATTGTGATGGATTATTTATGACGAATTTCATTAGCGAATGTATGTATTGCGACTGGGTAGATGAAATGCCTAGCCCCTTGAAGAAATACCGACGTGACTCCCTACACAGAAGGCAGGGCCAATGCGTTCGGCAGCGACCGCGTGCTTCCGCGTGACGTCACTGTCGAGAAGTGTCAGCAGCGTGAAACGGTGTTCTCACTTCCGCATATGGCGCTATTCCGTTCATGCTAACAATAATTTAACGAAAACTGAAGGGCAATGTAGCCAGTCATGGTTTCGACAGAAGTTCAGCCAAATAGGGACTGGATGTTACTACCTATTATGACTATGAAGCTCTTATATTGTCTTTCTAGTAATGGCAAAACTATTGATTGTGACCCCCTTAAAATGTATATTCTGTTATTCAATATTTTCTATTAGATAATTCATAACCAGGACATCTTTGTTTTCAAATATTATACAATTTTCAATAATATGTAAACACGACAATCACAAGAACTTTCAATCTAGTAAACACATTTGGAAATATTGTATAACACTTTTCTCATGCAGGTATTACATAGTAAGGAAACGCTATAAGTTCAGTTACTTGACATATAATTGCGCATGATTATACAGAAGCTTGCGATTAGTCTTCTCATTTCCAGTAACTTGAATAAGCAAAAGGTTGTTCATGGATGCACGTTCAGAGACGTTGAATAGTTACGATTGAAAGAAAACAGCCCTCGGTCACTATTTTTAACGAATTAACCGGGTTGCAACACTTCTAGGAGTGTCTTCCTCAGAATTTAAATCAAAGAACGGTCTATAACATGGTCACAGATAATAAATATGCCAAAAGGGCATTAGTCACAAAGATCTTTAAGATAAAAAATTGTGATGGCGAGCCACTAAGGGCTGCTCGTTACTTACGTGGTTACAGGTTGCAAACGTCAAAGGTCCGTTTGCAATTCAAATCAAATTAGTCCTTCACGAGAAACCAGTAAACGTTCTGTTTACGTCGTCACATCCCTCTCATTACTCCTTACCGGTTGATAACACAGCAGTGACTTCAACAAGCGTCAGTCGACAAACCTGCGTTGTTTATGGACTGACGAGATAGTCTCAACTCGGCACTTGTTTGGCTGATTAGGGGCAGGTTATGTATACCAGTGGTCTGCGCTGTAACAAATATGTATAAAAAGGCGCACGTAGAATCGCCCTTTGATGGGGGGGGAGGGGGGGTCTTGGTGCTCGGTTCATATTTGAGCTTTACTGTAGCTATGTTACAGTAAATTAAGTAAGATTGGTGCCCCGCCAAATTGTGCGAATCGATTAGTTTCTTCGGAAAAAGATTTTAATTGTACTGCAGTTTATACTGAGCTAATGCCACCATTTGTATCTGCATCGTTCGGATTTTACGTGGAACAACAATCACTCTTAAATAACAGCAGGATAGAGTGAGACTGATGGTCCAAATTTGGTCCACCAATGTATCGGAACTTGATCCAAGATAAGTTTTAACAGTTTGAAATAATCTTGCTTCGTTTGGATTTGTGTGTGTGGTTTGAGGTTTTCGGGCGCTAAACAGCATGGTTTGGATTTTACGTGCAAGAAACACGTTTTTCTGGGAGTTGTCTGAAGCGAGCCACTTCTATATTTAAAACTTTTACGAATCGGTTCCAACTTTGGACGAAGGTAGATAAATGGATAAAGCCAAAACTAAATTTTTTCATGCCATAATCTTTATCCGTTGTCGAGGACGATGATTTAAAGTCGGGCTAAAGGCAGCACATAAAAATTCGTTCTCACGTGAATTGAATGTGCGGAAACAGTTTAAAGTGAATAAGAAATGCATTCTTACGATAAAACTGAAAATTCGCTTTCAAAAATCTAGCTTCATTCGAATGTTATGTGCCAAAAACCCGTTTTTTTTTTACGCGCGTCACTTCTGTGTTTCAGACTTGTGCAAATCGGTTCTGATTTTGTAAGAAGGTATACAAATAATTAATTAATGGTTGTCCTGTTGTTTTGTGAAGCCTTTGTCCGTCGCCACGATATAAAAAACACGATTCGAAAGACAATAAAAAATCGTATACCGTACCAGTCGTCGCCCAAGTCAACAAAAATCTACATCGATTGTCAGGCTATAGTGGTCTAATGTCAGAATTATTGTAGAGTAAAATCTGGGAGCCAGAATGAAATACGCTCGTATCACAACACAAAAAAGGCGAATATGTCTGGACAGAGTCATGGAAGTAAAAGAAGGGAACTAGTTTTTCGACTTATCTGGCAACTTGAAAGACGTTTAAATGAAAACATTTTGACATAGAGTTCTTCTTATGGGACAGTCGCAACTGTACAAGTCCATTTTGAAAAATGAAGAAACCGTACGACAGTTTGTGGGTACACGACTGGTTTCGTTACTCTTAAAGTTCCATCATATGGTGTAAAAAATAAAATCACTTAATCATCTGAGGTCACTCTCATCGCAACCTTTTCTTCCATGACAACATTGGGGTGAGGATGATCTCAGATGATTAAGTGATTTTATTTTTTCAAACACATGATGGAACTTCAAATGTTCCGAAACCGGTCGTTTATCCAGCAAAATATTTTAGATTAAGCAGCTGTCCTGTGGTTCTTCATTTTTCAAACATCTTGACATATTTGTACTTTTTTAGGAGTTAACCCTACTTTCCCAGGGCAGTGAACGCTCTTATCTGCAAAGTGTTGGCACATCTGCATCTTACAGTTTACAGGCAAGTCTGTGATCCTGTGCCCAAAATCCAGAAGAGTAGTCAGCCATGATAAACAATATAATATCATGCCCCATGGCTATGTACCGAATAAAAGACTGTGAATGAAGCAACTGCCCTACGGTTTCTTCATTTTTCAAAATGGACTTGTACAGTTGCGACTGTCCCGTAAGAAGAACACTTAATAGCTAAAAAGGTTTTTTCTGGGGGGGATAAACCTTCTGGAGGTGGATAAAAAGCGGGAATATGTCAAGATGTCTTGATTTAAACATCTTTGTAGCTGCCAGATCATTCGAAATCTAGTCCCCTTTTTTTACATCCCAAACTCCGCAGAGGACATGTTCGCCTTTTTTGTTCTGTGATATGAGCATTTTTCATTCTGATGTGTAATATTTGTAGTATCTCTTGTCTTAGGATCGCCTGAGACAGGGTAATGGTAAAGGCGCTGGACTCGCATTCGATAGGTGCAGGGTTCAAATCCCTGTTCGATCGTCCAAATTTAGGATTTCATAGTATATCTAAGACACCTATGGCAGACGCCCCAATGATTCACTAAAACGGACCTCAGTGTTCCTGCAACAACCTTGTACATCCGAGTTCGCCGGGGGTTGTGTTGTTTGGGGGAAGAGACCAAACTGCGAGGTCATCGGTTTCATCGGATTAGGGAAGGACGGGGAAGGAAGCCAGCTGTGCCCTTTCAGAGGAACCATCCCAGCATTTGCCTGGAGCGATTTAGGGAAATCACGGAAAACCTAAATCAGGATGGCGGGACGCGGGATTGAACCGTCATCCTCCCGAATCCGAGTCCAGTGTGCTAGCCACTGCGCCACCTCGCTCGGTCCGAGTTCGCACTCTGGCTCTAATGACGCGGTAGTTGATCAGACTCTAAACACTAAGCGTTCCCCACTTCTTGTCATACGTAACGTTGTGAGACCTGGGCGTAGCCTGTGACTATCTTTAGTAGCAATGGGTAACGAAATTGTGCACTAAGTGCTCGAAATGGGAGGAAAGCTATGTAAAGCTTTCGAGTTCACCAGAATGAGCAACAGATTTTAAACACCACTCGGTGACCTAATTCCATACTAAGAAAGAAAAGAAGTCGAAAAAAGTCCGTCATAAGATAAATCTTTTCTTGTGCCTTTGTCCCGCATCGGCTTTGGGTCGGCGTGGTTGTCTACGGCTTTGTCATGGTTAATGTGAGGGGCGGACTGATGCCCGTCCTATCGCCACCCCGTTACCCCCCGGGTCGTAATGTGTGTACCCCAACTGTCTGCGTGTTGTGTTATTCATGTGAAAGCGAGCGAAAGTTTCCTAACTGCGAAGCGTGGATCTGAGGCGGGACTTGTACAGTTGCGACTGTCCCGTAAGAAGAACACTTAATAGCTAAAAAGGTTTTTTTCTGGGGGGGGGGGGGGGGATAAACCTTCTGGAGGCGGATAAAAAGTGGGAATCACCTAGTGGGGGGTAGGAAAAGGTCTAAAAACCACGTCCAGGCTGGCCGGCACATTGATCCTCGTCGTTAATGCGACGTGTGGGTTCGATCCGGGGTCGTCCCGGAAGCGGCACTTTAACACGCACGGCTATCCGGCCGGTATCTCAGAATGTACTTCGAACTGTGAAATACGGTTTTGGATAGCCTTTGCTATATATGGGTCCGCAGACGCTGTAAATTTCTTTAAATAATTTCAATTTCCTCCATGGTCCGTTTTTTTTTTAATTTTGAAAATACACTTTACTTTTTTATTTGGGTATTAGCTGATTTCACCCCATTTGGCGTAATAAAGCTACAACATACCTAAAACTGCGTTACAATTACAGCAATTTGCTATTTGCACGACACTGTGGGAAAAGATAACATCTGATACTGCCTTAACAATAGTTTAGCACAGTCAAGAGTACAACTTCATACCTGGGACATTAAATTTGAAACATCAGGAGGATAATAAATAGCGAAATTTTACTTATTCTGCTTATTACAAGGTGCTTAAGCAGCCCCTATCAATGTCGTTTTATGCAACCTGCAATTCTGTAACTGGCCTTCAAAAACCAAGAGTAAGATTTTCATATTCTATCACTCTCTACGTGCAAACTGTTAGTCTTACAGAGAAAATGAACAGGACCTTTTTGTAGGAAATGTAATGTGGTGAAATTTTGTACTGAGGTACGTTTTCGCTAGAGGCCGTTGTTTAGTATAAAATTGACCTTGAAACGCACTTCCACTCTCACACTCAGACCCCACCAGTCAGGATTTCTATGTTGTTCATGGCCTCTTACGACTGTACAATAATTTGCGACTGCACGAATTATTTCACACATTCGATCTTTTTTGGCCTTCATTGACTGGCCAGCTTATTGTAAATTGTAAAACTGACTTTTGTGTAAATTTTAAGTAAGAATTTTGTGAATTTTAACACCATAAAACAAAGAAAGACCTGGTTGTATTCGTAAGGCCTTCTGACTACGAAACTACTGTGCCCGCAAGGGTTAAGTCTGGATCGAATTGTGAAAGTAATTAGTTTTAGCGTAACATTTATCCTCAAGAGTACGTTTAAAATGGCCCTGAGCACTACAAGACTTAACTTCTGAGGTCATCAGTCCCCTAGAACTTAGAACTACTTAAACCTAGCTAACCTAAGGACATCACACACATTCATCCCCGAGCAGGATTCGAACCTGCGACCGTAGAGGTCGCGCGGTTCCAGACTGTAGCGCCTAGAACCGCCCAGCCACTCCGACCGACCGGTACGTTCAAAGTCATAATGTTAACGACGTGGACGACTATGCTGGTGGCGTGATAGTAAAATCTATAGAGATGGAAAATAAGGTCGAATACCGGAAACTTTTGTAAAGTAGTAGGAGGGAGTGTCACGAACAACATACTAGAAATCCTGACTGGTGATGGATGAGTGTGAGGGTGGAGGTGCGGTTGATGGCCACTTTTGTCCGCTTTCCTTGAACAGCACGGCAACTTCACCTTAGTGCACTCGCTGGACAGTGTGTCTAAGGCGTTCAGCCTGACAGGGTTGCCTCCAACGACGTCTCCGACGATTGTCTGGTTGAAGGCTTATGCAACACGCATCGGTGAAGAGAACGTGATGCCAATCCTGAGCGGTCCATTCGGCATAGTGTCGTGGTTGCAAAGATGGACCTCGCCATGGCTGTCGGGAGTGAAGTTTCGCATCATTTAGCCTATTGCGCACAGTTTGAGTCGTAAACACGACGTTCTGTGGCTGCACGAAAAGCATTATTCAACATGGTGGCGTTGCTGTCAGGGTTCCTCCGAGCCATAATCCGTAGGTAGCGGTCATCCACTGCAGTAGTAGCCCTTAGGCGGCCTGAGCGAGGCATGTCATCGACAGCTCCTGTCTCTCTGTTTCTCCTCCATGTCCGAACAACATCGCTTTGGTTCACTTCGAGACGCTGGGCACTTACCTTGAGCGCCCTTCCTGGCACAAAGTAACAATGCGGACGCGATCGAACCGCGGTATTGACCGTCTAGGCGTGGTTGGACAAGACGAGAAGTTGGCGGTTGTTTGGGGGAAGAGACCAAACAGCGAGGTCATCGGTCTCATCGGATTAGGGAAGGATGGGGAAGGAAGTCGGCCGTGCCAATTCAAAGGAACCATCCCAGCATTTGCCTGGAGCGATTTAGGGAAATCACGGAAACCTAAATCAGGATGGCCGGACGCGGGATTGAACCGTCGTCCTCCCGAATGCGAGTCCAGTGTGCTACCACTGCGCCACCTCGCTCGGCAACACGAGAAGTGTACCTCCTTCATGGTGGAATGACTGGAACTGATCGGCTGTCGGACCCCCTCCGTTTAATAGGCGTTGCTCATGCATGTTGTTTACATCTTTGGGCGGGTTCAGTGACATCTCTGAACAGTCAAAGGGACTGTGTCTGTAATACAATATCCACAATAAACGTCTGTCTTCAGGAGGTGTGGGAACTGGGATGATGCAAAACTTTTTTAGATGTGTATAGTTCACATAACAAGAGAGAGAATACGAAAATCTCGCTCGTGGTTTTTGAAGGCCAGATATAACATTCCAGGGTGCTTAAACTGACTTCAGTAAGGGCAGCTGAAAGACCCTTTGCAGCATGGCTCTAACCCAGCTGGGCATCGAGCCGATCTGAGCGTGGTTGGCAGATACGGCTACGTCACTCCACGCCGCTTCAGCTGTGTGCCAGAGTTCATTAACCATAGCGGCTGGCGAGTGGCGGTGAGCCAAATTCTCCGCAACCCGTAACAAGACTTTTCTCTCCATGAGACGAGAATATGATGGCCAGAATGTAGCCTGGCAACGTGTGTTCTCTACACATGGATATGCCCATTATAATGCTGTGCATTGAACTGGAACTCCTCTGAAAAGAGGATGTGCGACCAGTGTTTCCAGATGTCCCGCTGCTTATCCGCCACTATTTTCTGCCGCGTCAGTAAAATCCACAACAGCAGTCGCTGTGCTCGAAGACCGTCGCGCTCCATTCATCTTCGCACTTTTCGCTTCGATATTTGTGACAGCTGCAAACAAGGCTACCTGCTCACTCGAGGTTCGTAACGTGGCAGTACGATCACGCACGGTCGCCTCAACAGTATATCCGTCCTCTCAGACGCTATTCATGTGGGGCAGCATGAGATCCAACACTGCGACGAGCACGTCTCTCCTGTACCATCGATTCCGTGTTCACAGGACAGTCAGGGATCCCAACCAACGCCAGCAGTAACATCGCGGAACGATGAACTGCAGTCTCAGTAGCCACGATCGTGCCGACGTCGAATGCTTACACGGTCTGCTAGACGGTTCTCTTCTTGCACGGGGCATAAAACATCTTCTCATAAACATCAAACATTCAAACGCTATTCGTGACTAGAAACTCGCAGCGTAATCTTTCCTTTTGTGCAGAACCTAGCAATCACGACAATGCTTCGCAATTGCTTAATAAGTGTGGAAATGTTATGTACATCCTAATCTCCTTCTCCCCCCACCCCTCTCTCTGTGCATCTCCTCCTCACATTCTCTTGGGCCATCTCCTTCCCCCTCTCTACGTGTATTTCTCTCCCGTCATCCATCTCAGTCCATCTCCTATTCCCTCCTCTCTCTGACTTTGAGCCTCGTTTATGGTACTGAAAAATCGTATTCCCTAGAACTATACCAGTCATAAGCGGATAAGCCATACACACAACTTTTCTGTTTTCTTGTGTATTCAGTACTTTGAAAATATATATAATGCGAAAGAAAATATATGGGAGAAACAATGCGACTGACTGTGAAAAAAGGAAACACTATCGCACATTTTCACAGAAGAGCACAGCATAGGAGTTTCTTTACCAGAGTCTGTTTTAACAAAAAAACTTGTACAGTTTAAAAAATATATAGCGCATGTGCATCAGAATGTCTATTACAGTATCGTGTAAAAGTTTAAAGGAACCGTTCAAGAAGTTTCCAAGAATTCTGGTAACGTATTAGTGTATATTCATACATTAGGAACATATAACCTAAGTCCTTCCGAATGTTCATTACAGTATCGTGTAAAAATTTGAAGTAAATGGGTCAAAAACTTTTCGACATATTTGGTAACAACGTTTCCCTTTTATATCTTACATATATATTTTTGTATTGCATACATTAGAGAAATATAGCCTATGTCCGTCCCACTGTTCATTGGAGTATCCTGTAAAAATCTGAAGTAAACTGTCAGGACTTTTCCATAATTTTGGGAAGAATTTTTATCTGTACACATATCCTATGTCCGTCTGATTGTTCATTAGAGCATCGGACAAAAATATGAAGTAAATAAATAAATATACAGCCTATTTCTATCCGAAAGCGTATTAGAGTAATACATAAAAATATGAAGTAAATCGGTCAAGAACTAATCGAAACCTTTGGTAACAACGTTAAACTACGACTTGTCTTTGTGTAGTAGTGTAGATGCAGACAGTAGATGGCGTTACTCGTGCCTAGTTTGTGCGCTTGCTCTGGATTGTTAATCTTATGTTTATCCAAGCATATAGTACACTTCATGCCAGCTTGACTACTGTTGCATACCGTCTTCATGGTGGTTAGAATTTATTGGCGAGTAGCATGTAACACATGTCTAGAATGGGGGTTTTCGAAATTTCAAAGATGTTTGGTATTTAACTGCAAGCATCATGACTGTGTCAACATTTCTTTTGTTGTAAAGGTTATGTTCGAAGAATTCGTGTCATTATCACTTTAGAAGATGAATCACCTGGTGGAGAGAATGCCCCGCCATTGAACGAACATGAGCACTTAAAATGATTTCACAAGCGCTGGCAGTAAACAATTCTTACCTTTCGACCAAATGACGCAATGAAAATGTCGATTTGACTTCCTGGACGTGTGGTGTTCCTCGCATCTCTGCATTCATTTGATTTGCAAGACGTTTAACAACAACGGCTTTATCGTGTTTTGCTTTTGTAGTTCCCGTCGCGTTGTTTTATGTCGACACTGTGTTCTCTAGATGTAGTTGATTTATGACGGTTTTTGTCCCGTAATAATTAATACTTTCCTGTTTATTCGATAAGTTTAGTTGTTCTCTCACTATTTAGTTTAGCAGATGAAATTTTCCCATGAGTTTTATATATCGGAATGATAATAAATACAGCGGTTTCATATTCCCCTTTATGGTTCTGTTTAAAATGTGTGTTAAATCTTATGGGATTTAACTGATAAGGTCATCAGTCCCTAAGCTTACACATTATTTAACGTAAATTATCCTAAGGACAAACACACACACCCATGCCCGAGGGAGGACTCGAACCTCCGCCTGAACCAGCCGCACAGTCCATGACTGCAGCGTATGGTTCTCTTTGCAGCTACTTTACTGAGTCTAACGATTCTCTCCGATGAAATTTTGTAAGGATATATGTGGCTGTAGCTTAATACAACATGGCAACCATCACAGCCATACCGGCGGCTCGGTATCACCTACGAAAGCCAACTAAAGTGTTTCTAGGCGGCAGAAATTCCGTAAAAGACAGAAATAGCTATTGTATTTGCTCGTGTAAGCTTAAGGGTGGATTGCTAAATATGTAACTTTTGTACTGAGTGGTTATAATTACACTTTCGCTGCTTCATTCAGTGTAGACGAAAAACAGGCAGAATACGGCGCTGTGGTGGCAAGCCTACATAAGACAAGTCTGGCCCAGTTGTTAGGTCGGTTACTGCTGCTACAATGGCAGATTATCATCATTTAAGTCAGTATGAATGTTGTGTTATAGTCGACGCAAGAGCAATGGGACACAGCATCTCCGAGGTAGCAGTGAAGTGGGGATTTTCCCGTACGACCATTTCACAAGTGTACCGTGAATATCAGGAATCGGGTAAAACATTAAATCTTCGACATCGCTGCGGCCGGATAAAGATCCTGCATGAACAGGACCAACGACGACTGAAGAGAATCGTTCAACGTGACAAAAGTGCAACCCTTCCGTAAACTGCTGCACATTTCAATACTGGGCCATCAGAAAGTGTCAGTGAGCGAACCACCAAAGCTTTACGCCTCTCTTGAGCCCGTCAACACCGACATTGGATTGTCGATGACTGGAAACATGTTGCTTTGTCGGAGGAGTCTCAATTCAAATTGTATCGAGCGGATGGACGTGTACGGATATGGAGACAACCTCAAGAATCCATGGACGCTGCATGTCAGCAGGGGCCGTTGAACCTGGTGGAGGCTCTGTAATGGTGTAGGGCGTGTGCAGTTGGAGTGATATGGGACCGCTGATACGTCAAGATACTACTCTAACAGGTGACACGTAAGCATCCTGTCTGATCACCTGCATCCATTCAAGTCCATTGTGTATTCCGACGGACTTGGGCAATTCCAGCAGGACAATGCGACACCCCACACGTCCAGACCTGCTACAGAGTGGCTCCACTGTTGTGAGTTTAAACACTCCCGCTGTCAACCAAACTCCCCAGACATGAAAATTATTGAACATATCTGGGCTGCCTTGCAACGTGCAATTCAGAAGAGATCTCCGTACCCTCGTATTCTTACTGGTTTATGGACAGCCCTGCAGGATTCATTTTGGAAATTCCCTCCGGCACTACTTTAGACATTAGTCGAGTCCATGCCACGTCGTATTGCGGCACTAATACGTGCTCGCGGGGGGCCTATACGATATTAGGCGGGTGCACCAGTTTCTTTGGCTCTTCAGTGTATTTACTCTATGGGACTGAATTTTACAGGAATGGTGTTCAATATGGCGCTGCAGGATTAGCTCTGTTAGTAGTGTTAGTGTCATGACTTGTCGTGAGGCGCCGGTGGTAGTACGGCGACGTAGGGTTGAAACACAAGCATCAGTATGCATTACAGTTGCAGACACTCAACATGGTTCTCGTCAAGGTGAAATGGTTCAAATGGCTCTGAGCACTACGGGACTTAACATCTGAGGTCATCGGTCCCCTAGAACTTAGAACTACGTAAACCTAACTAACCTAAGGACATCACACACATCCATGCCCAAGGCAGGATTCGAACCTGCGACCGTAGCGTTCGCACGTTTCCAGACTGAAGAACCTAGAACCGCTTGGCCACCCCAGCCGGCTCGACTAGGTGAGCAGCGCTTTACTCGTAATGCTGTTTTATCAAAACAACAGCAGTAGCGCCGCTGCTCTTCGGAAGTATCGACGCATAGAAGGATAAGGAGAGGTCAGGTTTTCTCACCGACGTTGGTGTACATGATTTGGAAGTTCGAATTAACTGGCGATTTGGGAACGGCTCCTGGGAGAGTGTTCCCGTAGCTGAGAATGCTGGACGCAGTGTGCGATCTTCAAGCAGTTCACGTGCTATGTCACTACAGCTGAACATTCCACGATCCACCGTTGTTTCGGGCAGCAGCAGACCAATCTCTAGTGCGGTTCCACGCTGTTATGCATGCAGATAGTCCTCACACTGAGCAACTTCGGTAACCCGAAATGTAAAAATTGTACGCATTTAACAAATGTCAGCCTCTCATGTGGAAATTAAAGTGTGTTCTTTTCAATGGTTTATTCGTTATTTCTCTTCCGCATGTCCTTACAAATGTTTCCACAAAGTTTTATTGACCTACAATCACTTGTTTCTCATGGGAGACCTCTCGAGTAGTGAAAGCTGAATTATAAAAAATGGTTCAAATGGCTCTGAGCACTATGGGACTTAACATCTGAGGTCATTAGTCCCCTAGAACTCATAACTACTTAAACCGAACTAACCTAAGGACATCACACACATCCATGCCCGAGGCAGGATTCGAACCTGCGACCGTAGCGTAGCGGTCGCGTAGTTCCAGACTGAAGCGCCTAGAACCGCTCGGTCACAACGGCCGATCTGAATTATAACAGCCGGCCGGAGTGGCCGTGCGGTTTTGGCGCTGCAGTTCGGAACCGCGGGACTGCTATGGTCGCAGGTTCGAATCCTGCCTCGGGCGTGGATGTGTGTGATGTCCTTAGGTTAGTTAGGTTTAAGTAGTTCTAAGTTCTAGGGGACTGATAACCTCAGCTGTTAAGTCCCGTAGTGCTCAGAGCCATTTGAACCATATTGCTTTTGTTTCTTTGAGTTAGAGTATCTCAAGTGCCTGTTGTGGTTGTGTCTCTCCTATCGTAATTTTCACATCTATTTAGCTTTAAAGCTTTGTATTTGCGATCTGTCGCTTCCTCTGTCGGCACTTTCATATTATCTTCGTATCTCTGTCAATGTGCTTTCCTTGCGTGTATTGTGATGTAACAGTACGCACTACTTTGAACCAGACTGTGACAGTAATTATTCGAGTGACCCAGTTGCTGCTATGGTCATGATTACAGTTTGCATTGATAAGCAGTAAATTTGCATACACAGAGCTGACCGAAGTCATAGCATATGCACGTATACAGATGACGGTAGTATCGTGTACACAAGGTATAAAAGGGAAATGCACTGGTGGAGCTGTCATTTGTACTCAGATGATTCATGTGAAAATGTTTCCGACGTCATTATGACCACACGACGGGAATTAACTCACAATGCGGAATGGTTGTTGGAGCTAGTTGCATCGGACACTCCCTTTCGAAAATCGTTAGGAAATTCACTGTTCCGATATCCAAGCGTCAGCAGTGTATCGAGGATCAAAATTTCGGGCATCACCTCTCACCACGGACATCGCAATCGCCGACGACCTTCACTTAATGATCGAGAGCTGCGTCGTCTGCGTAGAACTGTTATTGCTAACAGACGTACGACGAACGTATCAGTTTGGCCTGTGCCGCGAAATGTGGCGTTAATGATCTATGGCAACAGACGATCTACATCTACATCTACATCTACATCCATACTCCGCAAGCCACCTGACGGTGTGTGGCGGTGTGTACCTTGAGTACCTCTATCGGTTCTCCCTTCTATTCCATTCTCGTATTGTTCGTGGAAAGAAGGATTGTCGGTATGCCTCTGTGTGGGCTCTAATCTCTCTGATTTTATCCTCATGGTCTCTTCGCGAGATATACGTAGGAGGGAGCAATATACTGCTTGACTCTTCGGTGAAGGTATGTTCTCGAAACTTTGACAAAAGCCCGTACCGAGCTACTGAGCGTCTCTCCTGCAGAGTCTTCCACTGGAGTTTATCTATCATCTCCGTAACGCTTTCGCGATTACTAAATGATCCTGTAACGAAGCGCGCTGCTCTCCGTTGGATCTTCTCTATATCTTCTATCAACCCTATCTGGTACGGATCCCACGCTGCTGAGCAGTATTCAAGCAGTGGGCGAACAAGCGTACTGTAACCTACTTCCTTTGTTTTCGGATTGCATTTCCTTAGGATTCTTCCAATGAATCTCAGTCTGGTATCTGCTTTACCGACGATCAACATTATATGATCATTCCATTTTAAATCACTCCTAATGCGTACTCCCAGATAATTTATGGTATTAACTGCTTCCAGTTGCTGACCTGCTATTTTGTAGCTAAATGATAAAGGATCTATCTTTCTGTGTATTCGCAGCACATTACACTTGTCTACATTGAGATTCAATTGCCATTCCCTGCACCATGCGTCAATTCGCTGCAGATCCTCCTGCATTTCAGTACAATTTTCCATTGTTACAACCTCTCGATACACCACAGCATCATCCGCAAAAAGCCTCAGTGAACTTCCGATGTCATCCACAAGGTCATTTATGTATATTGTGAATAGCAACGGTCCTATGACACTCCCCTGCGGCACACCTGAAATCACTCTTACTTCGGAAGACTTCTCTCCATTGAGAATGACATGCTGCGTCCTGTTATCTAGGAACTCCTCAATCCAATCACACAATTGGTCTGACAGTCCATATGCTCTTACTTTGTTCATTAAACGACTGTGGGGAACTGTATCGAACGCCTTGTGGAAGTCAAGAAACACGGCATCTACCTGTGAACCCGTATCTATGGCCCTCTGAGTCTCGTGGACGAATAGCGCGAGCTGGGTTTCACATGATCGACGCCAGTGCCTTTCCTGACAGCAGGACATCGACTGTAGCGCCTCTCCTGGGCGCTAGACTAATGTAAAACCGTGGCCTGGACAGATGGGTCCCGATTTCAGCTCGTGAGATCTGATGTTTTGGTTCGAATGAGGCGCAGGGCCCACGAAGCGATGGACCCAAGTTGTGCAAGCAAGTTATGGCGAAAAATCCTTTTGGAAGAACCTCCGCAACTGAGCATTATAGCAGAGGTTGAAAATACCGCTTCAGTTGTAAATTACTTTATTTTTACACGATCGGTTTCGGACTGTTGCAAGCCCATCCTCAGGTGTCGTAGCAGTGCTGTGCTCCCCGAGCGCCGCGTGTACCAGGCGCGGTGCGCTGCCTATGAGCGCAGAACAGGGAGTTCGCTCTCGGTGACCCCAGCACAGCTACGACTCCTGAGGATGGGATTATAACACTCCGAAACCGGTCGTGTGAAGATAAAGTAATTTACAACTGAAGCGGTTTTTTCAACCTCAGGGCTCTGTTATGATGTGGGCTGTGTTTACATTGAATGGACTAGGTCCTCTGGTCCAACTGAACCGATCGTTAGTTGAAATGGTTACGTTCGGCTACTTGGAGACCATTTGCAGCCATTCATGGACTTCTTGTACCCAAATAACTACGGAATTTTTATGGATTGAAATACGACATGTTGCCGCGTCACAATTGCTCACGATTGGTTTGAAAAAGATTCTGGACAACTGGAGCGCATAATTTGGCCACCAATCGAACATTTATGGGACATAATCGAGAGGTCAGTTTCTGCACAAAATCCTGCACCGGCAACACTTTCGCAATGATGGACGGCTGTAGAGGCTGCATGGCTCAGTGTTTCTGCGGGGGACTTCCAACGACTTGTAGAGTCCATGCTACGTCGAGTAGCTGCACTACGCCGAGCAAAAGGAAGTCAGACACGATACTAGGAGGTATCCCACGACTATTGTCACCTCATTGTATGATAAAGTAGCAAGCAGAAAAACAACTTCAGTGTGTTACCGGCAAGACAGAAAATGGGCTCCAGCAATGAGTTCATTATAGAGTGCCGATTATTTTCTCCTAACACAGTAACATTCATCTTATATAAGAAGCCTGGTGGTGGCGCAATGCGCTGTGGTTGGGACAGTGAGTCATGTGACTCTCCAGCCAGTAGCGTCATTCTACCGCATCTGACTGCAGCGTGCGCTTCGAGATGCTCATGGAAAATGTGGCCTCGTATTACGCTATAAACGGTCTTTCACAAAGATATGTTGTAAAAGCCCTTTGGTCAAATTTTTGACTGCGTAGTAGAGATAGTTATAAAAAATAATTTAAATCAAAGATCATTGATAAATATTAGAGAGTGGTCCCAGCTTTTATAAAAGTTCGCCATTGCATTTGTCACTTTGCTTGGTTCAGTGCCTTTAACCTATAAAATGAAGTCGAACTATATTTGGTGCATGGGTACCACCAAAATCATCATTCCAAAATATGAACAATACTAACACAAAATACGCTTACTACAAAACCGGAATAAGTGGTTAACATCTTATAAATAAAGAGCTGCAGCGATCATTCGAAGTAGTTGCATTGTGGGTGATGTAAGGAAGAAATTAAATGGACTATGGAGTCAGTATTTGGCGGAAAAGTTAAAGTAAGTACATAGAAGTGCAATTAATTGTGAACACATTTATTTTACGAGGCGAAAATACGTTGTTTACATACATTCGTGTTCGTTATGCATCACAAGAAGCGTTAAGAGCGACACCAGCAGATAGGATAAAATAAACCTGGTACTTACTGGTACCCATTAATGGGTACGCTCATGAGGGGCGTAATAATCCCGAACTTGTGCATTTTATTGCTTATGGGGAGTGAAAGAAGAAAATGACTCCAGAATGAGATTTTCACTCTGCAGCGGAGTGTGCGCTGATATGAAACTTCCTGGCAGATTAAAACTGTGTGCCCGACCGAGACTCGAACTCGGGACCTTTGCCTTTCGCGGGCAAGTGCTCTACCATCTGAGCTACCGAAGCACGACTCACGCCCGGTACTCACAGCTTTACTTCTGCCAGTACCTCGTCTCCTACCTTCCAAACTTTACAGAAGCTCTCCTGCGAAACTTGCAGAACTAGCACTCCTGAAAGAAAGGATATTGCGGAGACATGGCTTAGCCACAGCCTGGGGGATGTTTCCAGAATGAGATTTTCACTCTGCAGCGGAGTGTGCGCTGATATGAAACTTCCTGGCAGATTAAAACTGTGTGCCCGACCGAGACTCGAACTCGGGACCTTTGCCTTTCGCGGGCAAGTGCTCTACCATCTGAGCTACCGAAGCACGACTCACGCCCGGTACTCACAGCTTTACTTCTACTACAGAGGTACTGCCAGAAGTACAGCTGTGAGTACCGGGCGTGAGTCGTGCTTCGGTAGCTCAGATGGTAGAGCACTTGCCCGCGAAAGGCAAAGGTCCCGAGTTCGAGTCTCGGTCGGGCACACAGTTTTAATCTGCCAGGAAGTTTCAAGAAAATGACTGTTCATTAAATGCGCCATGATGTTATTCAAGGACACCGCCAGGTGTTTCACATACGCCAAGAAATCCAAATTTTGTTATAAAGTCTACATTAATGAATAAAATGCGTTTATTTGCTTCTCTAAATGTTTTGTGCTTATCTTCATAAATTTCTCCTTAAGGGGCTCCGGAAAGGCTCAAAATCATGAAAAGTTCAATTTTTACTTTTTTGCGTTTTCTGAATCTGCAGACTATTACCTTTTAATAGATATATAATTTATTCAATTCCGAAGACTACAACTATTTTTAAATTTTTTTTGAAATGTTTTCTACATGGGCGTGACCCACTGTGGCGCTGTTAAACTGCTGTCAAATGGTGGTATTATTAACGTCCGTGTTCATCGGGTACATTTTAGTGATGTGAGATAAAGTATGTGTTGTGGCTAACCTGTGATGGTTCAATATATATCGCTGGTGTGATTGTCGATTGTTTCATGTTTATTTACTCTGTCGTTATCTCGAAAATATTCGTAATTAATTCTGTTTCTTGAGTCTCTGTTTCGTTGAAGTATAATAATGAGTAAAAGTAAAGTTATTAGAAATCCTCTGAAGGCTTTTAAGAAAAGGAGAAATGTTGGAAAGCCAAAGGTATGTGTTATTACTGTAAACAATAAAGACGATAACCAAGTGAGTGAACCTAACCTCTCAAGTACACCTGCCCATAGCAGTCAAAGTGGGAAAGAAAATACTTCACAGAAGAAGCTTGGTTCAATGAGTGAAAACTATGAATGTTTTATGGGCGAATCGGATGTGAATGAAATATTTGATATGTCGGTTCTCAAAGGAATTTTTTCAAACTGTGTAAGATGTATTCATTGTAGTGAAGTTGGTCTGGAACTCTCCATAATAAAGCACGTAGGACTTGCTAGTGAAATACAACTGAAATGTGATAAGTGTTCATACATGACCACCTTTTGGAACAGTGTTGCAGTAACTGCAACTGAAGAAAATGGTAGCAAAATCTACGAACACAACAACGAGCGATGCTTGCTTTAGACAAGGAACGCCTTCGGGCTGCAGACAGGGCTGTAAAGAGTCTAGAAATACAAGCAGGAGGAAACAGGAGGAGGAACAAGAGGAAGCTGGAGGAGGAGTTTGCAGAGGATGAAGATAATCCATCCTATGGACCTGGAATGCACTAAAAAGTTAATCCAATCTTCGTCGCTCGATTCCCAAAACTTTTATTTTCTCATACTAATTACATGTTTTCTAAGGATCTTCCAAACATATTTGTTTCAAACTTTCAGTAAATGTTACACAGTACCTTCTGCATAATTTAACACAGCCTTTTTCCAAAAAACTGTATATTTTTGAATATATAAATAAAAAATTACAAAAAAATGTTGTGAATTTTCATTACAATTGAAAAAAAATCATCTTTAATAAGTGAACTAAAATTTTGTAAAATCCCTGTGTTGAGTTGTAGCCCATATTCCAATAAATAATCTGTAAAAAGTTCAACTTCCTACCTCAAATACTTTGTGAGGAAAGATGTAAATTTTAAGCGTTATTTTAACATTGCAAGTGTAGGGCGTTCCGGAGCCCCTTAAGTGATTTACGTATTGCTTCACTTGTTTCTGGACAACGTGGAATGGTTCACTGTGGGATGCTAGTACTATATTGCAAGCTCGTATATCTCTTGCTTATTGCTAATAATCTTAACGTAATCATAATCGTCACTTAGAAGACATAGAATTTGACTGCAAATTTGAGGACAAATTGAAATGTTTGTTCGTCCACTCTCGAATACTTTTGGTGGTTCTTTATGCCCTCGCACTGTGACTCACGATGCAAATTCTGGTCAATACTTCGAGCTTCTCTTTCAGCTATCCACGATTTCACCCACAATGATCTCTATTGCTCTTTCTTTAAAAGCAATGCTATCGCCAGAAACCTTACATCAAATGACGCTGCACAAACGATTAACTGTTTGACACCCATTGCAGATCAGGTATGCCAAAGAATTTTACGGTGGTATAACAGCTCAAGTAAAATAATTTCATCCAAGAAGTGTGACGAAGTCTTTGACAAAGAACTTTGTCAAAGATCTTTTGCAATGTAATACTGGCATTACCTTTGATTTTCATGTGAGTTTAGGTCTGGTGCAAGTACTTAGCCAATGTAGTGTTGCGCCCCACGACCTAGTCTGTAGCAGTGATCTGTCCGATGCGGCAAAACTGTGGAATAGGGAGAAGGGTGCCGTCATTACGGAGTCGATCTGTTATGAAGTAGCCGGCCGGGGTGGCCGAGCGGTTCTAGGTGCTACAGTCTGGAACTGCGCGACCGCTACGGTCACAGGTTCGAATCCTGCCTCGGGCATGGATGTGTGTGACGTCCTTAGGTTAGTTAGGTTTAAGTAGTTATAAGTTCTAGGGGACTGATGACCTCAGCAGTTAAGTCCCATAGTGCTCAGAGCCATTTTTTGTTATGAAGTAAGAAGAGATATTCAGAGTGCAAGAGTACTGATTCATCACGCTGACACTACAAAATACGCCTGCCACCGCTTTTGAAAAGTGAGGATGAGACACTTTTCAGATACAGCAATGGCCAGAAGAGCTGACCGGACGAGAAAAGCGGGCCTAGTGAAGTCACTATTGCTTCATGATGGCGAGCAAGCATACTAATCTGTTTTCGTTTCCGAGTAAAAGTGCTGGTAAGAGGAAAATACTAGCCAGCCTCGTTCACATAAATAGTACTTGAAAGAGACGCTCTCTTTTTCTCTGTGTGTGCTCAGACGGTCTCAGACAGTGTCCACGTGTGTATGTGATGCCCAGCTACGCTGCCAGCGCCAGCCTCTAAGTTTGAGATGAAGACTGTTCAGAGAACGCGGTGATGTCGCCTACTCTAGACTTGACTCCAGAAGGTGTAGGCATCTGCCTGAGCCGCGCGGGATTAGCCGAGCGGTCTCAGGCGCTGCTGTCATGGACTGTGCGGCCGGTCACGGCGGAGGTTCGAGTCCTCCCTCGGGCATGGGTGTGTGTGTTTGTCCTTAGGATAATTTAGGTTAAGTAGTGTGTAAGCTTAGGTACTGATGACCTTAGCAGTTAAGTCCCATAAGATTTCACACACATTTGAACACACATCTGTCTGAGTAGAAGATTGTACGTGGACTACTTAGCATCTTCACACTGCCGAGCCATGTACTGGTTGAAAATCTCTTGAGGGCACCTTCCTGGTCAGACATGTGTTCGAATCTGGACTGTTGACTGTCTGGCTACTTTGTTACTTCACTCTGATCCTTATGGACAACCTTGTCGCTGATCATCACCAAGAGTGTGCACGCGGTTTCGACGTCAATTTTACTGGGGGCTACAGTTTGCGTACCGTCTTCCCCGCGCTGTATTTCGAGGCCCATACCAGGTAAGTAGCTAGGACGGCTGTCATTCATCAGACGCAGTGTGCGCATCAGCAGATGAAGCTTTCTAAGCTAGGACTGCTGATATTTTTAAAAATCTGGTGTCCAATATATCGATATATTAAAAAGTATCGTTATCGGCCCTAGATAGATCGAAGAAAGCGTCGGCATCGATATACCGAAGGAAAAAGTGTCCATGCAACAGCCTATAAAAATATCGGCTGCACAGTGTAAATACACTACTGGCCATTAAAATTGTTACACCAAAAAGAAATGCAGATCATATACGGGTATTCATTGGACAAATATATTATACTAGAACTGACTTGTGATTACATTTTCACGCAATTTGGGTGCATAGATCCTGAGAAACCAATACCCAGAACAACCACCTCTGGCCGTAATAACGGCCTTGATACGCTTGGGTATTGAATCAAAAAGAGCTAGGATGGCGTGTACAGGTACAGCTGCCCATGCAGCTTCAACACGATACCACAGTTCATCAAGAGTAGTGACTGGCGTATTGTGACGAGCCAGTTGCTCGGCCACCATGATGCTGTAAACAGAACCTGGATTCATCCGAAAAAATGACGTTTTGCCATTCGTGCATCCAGGTTCGTCGTTGAGCACACCATCGCAGGCGCTCCTGTCTGTGATGCAGCGTCAAGGGTAACCGCAGCCACGGTCTCCGAGTTGATAGTCCCTGCTGCTGCAAACGTCGTCGAACTGTTCGAGCAGATGATTGTTGTCTTGCAAACGTCCCCATCTGTTGACTCAGGGATCGAGACGTGGCTGCCCGATCCGTTACAGCCATGCGGATAAGATGCCTGTCATCTCGATTGCTAGTGATACGAGGCCGTTGGGATCCAGCACGGCGTTCCGTATTACCCTCCTGAACCCACCGATTCCATATTCTACTAACAGTCATTGGATCTCGACCAACGCGAGCAGCAATGTCGCGATACGATCGCGATAGGCTACAATCCGACCTTTATCAAAGTCGGAAACGTGATGGTACGCATTTCTCCTCCTTACACGAGACATCACAACAACGTTTCACCAGGCAACGCCGGTCAACTGTTGTTTGTGTATGAGAAAACGATTGGAAACTTTCCTCATGTCAGCACGTTGTAGGTGTCGCCACCGGCGCCAACCTTGTGTGAATGCTCTGTAAAGCTAATCATTTGCATATCACAGCATCTTCTTCCTGTCGGTTAGATTTCACGTCTGTAGCAGGTTATCTTCGTGGTGTAGCAATTTTAATGGGCAGTAGTGTATATTGCCGGTTTTAGAGCTGTACTTATTTTTAGATATTCTGTACATCAACAAGCTAGCAGCTTGCTTATCCCCCTTAGAGCAAGAACTGAAAGCAAAGTGATGCATGTTCACACTTGGCGATAACCGCTTTGCTAAGAATGCTAACTACATGTAAGTGGCACAATAAAAGTTGTCCTGTTGGATCCAGTGGTTAGCACACTGGACTCGCATTCGGGAGGACGATGGTTCAATCCCGTCTTCGGCCATCCTGATTTAGGTTTTCCGTGATTTCCCTAAATCGTTTCAGGCAAATGCCGGGATGGTTCCTTTGAAAGGGCACGGCCGATTTCCTTCCCCATCCTTCCCTAACCCGAGCTTGCGCTCCGTCTCTAATGACCTCGTTGTCGACGGGACGTTAAACACCACTAACCTAACCCAACCCTGATGGATCCGTCGTTCGGTTGCGTCATCTACCGGGTTTTTCCGGAACACTTCATGTCGACTTCCTTGCTTTTTTTTCAGTTCTGTAAACGCCAGCGACCTAGAAGCTATCGTGTCAAAATTGCGTGGTGAAGTTAAACGTCGCAGTGTCTGTTGGTAGCACCGAGCGCAAATTACGTCAGCATTTCCCCCCACACGCCTCTTCCCACTGCAAAGACCAATCTTGTCATTCAGATTTTGGTTCATCATTTTCAGAAACTGTTTACTGAGAATGCCGGTGAGAAAAATGGCACACTAGTTGCGGTAATTTTTTTTTTTACCGCAACTGGTGTGCTATTTCTTCACATCGGGAATCTTGTTATTCCATTCACACCGCCATCCCTCAGTGCAGTCGGACTTATTTGTGCCACCTATATTTGCTTCACACAGTATAAGAGAAATTTTGGAAGTGATAAAAGCTCAAAAAGTACTAAGACTCCTTCAAACAGAGAATATAAAATTATGTTATACTATAACAGAGCAGTTTCAAACATTTACCGAAAATTGCGAAAAAAATATAAAATAAAAATATCGGCAGTCGATATTGAAATTTCGATATTGATATTTCGCGGAAGAAGATATCTCCTCCAGATGTCTACACATTTTGGGAAAGATATTGATATATCGATGTTTTATCAACAGCCCTGCCCAGGCCGTACCGCTGACGGGACTCTGTCTTTCTGCGGCTCCCTACATCATCCCGGGGCCAACAGCCTCCAGTCCAGCGGCGACCACACCCAACTGAAATAAAAGTCTAATTCAATCGAGGATGACTTACTAGCGGTCTGTCGCTCGATTCCAGTCACCACCACCATTCTCAACCCAAATCCAGGTGAAGGATGCAGTGCCTCATCCCGTCCATCGACAGCAGTTTCCTTCGTTATTGTTGGGGTCACTACGCAGCCCGAACAGTGGTGTTCATATTCCTGGTATTATGCAAAAACGAAAGTGTTAAGTTAACAAGCGACAGCATCAATTTTCCGAGAACATAAACTGTTGTATGGGAAGTCAGGAGCAAAATAGTGGCCGATTGTGGTGCTTATGTCTGCGTTGTGAGTTACTAGGACAGGCAACGTATGCAGGGTGTGGGATAGAGACAGAGTGCACGGTGTCGACGACGTAAAGTATTCTCCATCCCTGTTTGGGCAGAACGCATTACGAACGCGTCTTGTAACTTGCGCAGCACTCTAGTACTGGACAATACGACATGACAGGTAGTAACGAGACGGTGAAGTAAATGACGTCGAGTGTGGGGAAGTCGCACGTGGCGGGACGCGCAGTTCCGTGTCGTGCTGCCCAGTGAGAATCGACCCTTTCACGGCGCGCTGGCGACCGGGCGAGTACAGTAGTGTACTCTGCGGCGAGAGTGGGCCCTGCTGCAGGGGGGTCCGCGGCCGGCGCCAGGCCGTGCCAGCTTAGCCCGCCCACGCTGCGCTAAGCCGGCACGTCCGGCAGGGCCTCCGAGTTTCGCGAGTACTTCCAAAGCGCCGCGCCAACCACACACCGTCGCGAAGCTGCCCTCTGTGTGCGGGGATCAAGGGTGTAAAACAGTTGAGGAATGTAAGAAGACTTGGAGTATATATACGCCTCGTGCGAAGATTGCTGGGTGAGTCATAATACTAAAGTACGCAGGAGAATAGATACGTAAGTATCATTCAGTTAGCAGTCCGCCCCGATAGCTGAGTGGTCAGCGTGACGGATTGCCGTCCTACGGTCCCGAGTGCGATTCCCGGCTGCGTAGGGGATTTTCTCCGCCCAGGCGGTCGGACCTGCTCAGTAAGGGGCTTCCTGGCCAATGACGCCAAACGTTCATTTCCACTTTTTCCATTCAGTTTGCACCCGTGGTCCGCAGATAGCGTCTTTAATTAGCAATCAAAACGTCCTCGGTCTCCGGTTCGAGCCCCGTGCCACCGCTCTGATTTTGAATAAAAATCATCAGCACTGGCGGCTGAAGACTTCTGGAATAAAAAGTCGCACTCATTCTACCAACGGGCTTGTCAGAGAGGTAGCCTACTCTCTTGCCCTTGGGGTGGAAAACTGCCTCTAAAGGTGGAAGAATCAGCAGCGATCAATTGCGTGAGGGTTCAGAATGCAATGGAAACTATTGCACTGAAGACACATAATGTTTATTCTCAGGCTATGTAGCTAGTAACTGAAAACAGTATCATGATGATTTCTCCATCGGCAAAAAGTTCCGTAATAGTCCCCCATACGGATCTCCGGAGGCGTTTGCCAAGGGGAAGGCGACCGTGAGAAAAAGATTGAATAACCAACGAAAGGATAATGTTCTACGAGTCGGGGCGTGGAATGTCAGAAGTTTGAACGTGGTAGAGAAGCTAGGAAATCCGAAAAGCGAAATGCAAAGGCTCAACCCAAATATAATTGAACTCAGCGAAGTGAAATGGAAAGAAAAGAAGGATTTTTGATCAGATGACTATAGAGTAATATAATGGTATAACTGCTATAGAATACGTTATGGATAAGAAAGTAGTTCAGAGAGTGAGTTATTGTGAACTCGGTTGTTCTCATCAGAATCAACAGCAAACCAACAATGACAACGATAATTCAGGTATACATGTCGACGTTACAAGCCGAGGATGAAGAGGTAGAGAAAGAATATGATGATACTGATAAAGTAGTACAGTACGTAAAGGGAGATGAAAATCTAATAGTCATGGGAGACTGGAATGCGGTTGTAGGGGAAAGAGTAGAAGAAACGTTTGTGGAGAATATGGGGTTAGTACTAGGAATGAGAGAGGATTGACTGAATTCTGCAATAAATTTCAGCTAGTAATACCGAATATTCTGTTCAAGAATCACAAGAGGAGGAGGTATACTTGAAAAAGCCCGGGATACACGGCAAGATTTCAGTTAGATTACATCAAGGTCAGATAGAGATTCCGAGATCAGATGCTGGATTGTAAGGCATACACAGGAGTACTTGTAGACTCAGATCACAAATTAGTATTGATGAAGAGTAGACTGAAGTTAAAGAGATTAGTCAGGAATAATCAATGCGCAAAGAAGTGGGACACGGAAGAAGTAAGCAATGAAGAAATACGCTTCAAGTTCTGTAAGGCTATAGATACTGAAAGAACGAATAGCTCAGTAGGCATTTCAGTTGAAGAGGAATGAACATCTCTAAAAAGGGCAGTCACACATATTGGAAAGAAAACCATAGGAACAAAGAAGATAACTCCGAAGAAACCATGGGTAAGAAGAGAAATACCTCAGTTGATAGATGAAAGAAGGGAGTACGAAAACGTTGAGGGAAATTCAAGAATACACAGATACAAGTTACTGAGGAATGAAATAAACAGGAAGTTTAGGCAAACTGAGACGAAATGGCTGTATCAAACATGCGAAGAAATCTAAAACGAATTCATTGTCGCAAGGGCTGGCTCAGATTATAGAAAAGCAAAATAGCCTTCGGTGACATCAAAAGCAAAGGTGGAAACACTAAGAGTGCAATGGGAATTCCACTGCTAAATGCAGGGCAGAGACCGGCTGGGTGGAAAGAATACATTGAAGGCCTCTATGAGGGGGAGATTTGTTAGATGTGATACAAGAAGAAATAAGAGTCGATATAGAAGAGGTAGAGAATCCAGTATTGCAGTCAGAATTTAAAAGAGCTTTCAAAATGGAGAAGGGATATATAACATTTCTTCATAATTTCTAAAATCATTGGGGAAAGTGGCAACAAAACGACTATTCACTTTGCTGTGTAGTTTGCATGAATCTGGTGGTATACCATGTGACTTTTGGAAAACTATCATTCACACAATTCCGAAGACTGCAATAGCTGACAAGAGCGTGACTTATATTATAATCCCCTTAACAGCTCACGCATCCAAGTTGCTGACAAGAATAATATACAAAAAAATGGTAAAGAAAATTGAGGATGTGGTAGAGGACAATGAGTTTGGATTTAGGAAAGGTATAGGTAGCAAGACTAAAGAAAAATCATGACACGTTCGTAGGATTTGTCGACCTGGAAAAATGGTGCAAGGTGGTTGATTGGGTGATTCGGAGGAGGAGATCAAACAGAGAGATCATCGGTCCCATCAGATTAGTGAAGGGCGAGGAAGGAACCATCCTGGTATTTGCCTGAAGCGATTTAGGGAAATTACGGAAAACCTAAATCAGGATGGCCGGACGCGGGTTTGAACCATAATCCTCCCGAATGCGAGTCCAGTGTGTTAACCACTGTGCCACCTCGCTCGATTGGCGCAAGACGTTCGAAATTCTCAGGAAAATAGGGGTAAGCCATAGGGAGAGACAGGTAATGTAGAATATGCACAAGAGCCAAGAGAGAATAATAGGAGTGGAAGACGAAGAACGAAGTGCTCGGATTAGGAAGGTTATAAGACAGGGATGCAGACCTTCGCCACTACTGTTCAATCTATACATCGGAGAAGCAACGATGGAAACAAAAGAAAGGTTCAAGAGTGGAATCAAAATTAAGGGTGAAAGGATATCAATGAAGGATTCTCTGACGACATTGCTACCCTTAGTGAAAATGAAGGTGACTTACAGGATCTGCTGAACAGTCTAATGAGTACGGAATATTAACTGAGAGTAAATCAAAGAAAGACGAAAATAATGAGAAGTAGCAGAAATGAGAACAGCGAGAAACTAATCAACAGTATTGATGGTCACGAAGTAGACGGTGTTAAGGTATTATGCAGGCAGCAAAATAACCAATGACAGAATGAGCAAGGAAGACATCAAAAGCAGACTAGCACTGGCGTAAAGGACATTCCTGGCCAAGAAAAATCTAATAATACCAAACATAGGCCTTAATTTGTGGAAGAAGTTTCTGAGAATGTACGTTTGGAGCACCCCATTGTATGGTAGTGAAACATGGACCAGGCGAAACCGGAAATGAAGAGAATCGAGGCATTTGAGATGTATTGCTACATGAGAATGTTGAAAATAGGGTAGTAAGGTAAGGAATGAGGAAGTTCTGTGCAGAATCGGAGAGGAGAGGAATACATAGGAAACACTGACAAGAAGAATGGACAGGATCATATGACATCTGTTAAGACATCAGGCAATAATTTCCATGGTACTAGAGGGAGCTGTAGAGGGTAAAAACTGTAGAGGAAGATAGAGACTGGAATACATGCAACCAGTAATTGAGGGCATAGGTTACAAGTGCTACTCTGGGATGAAGTGGTTGGGGCAGGAGAGGAATTCATGTCGGACCGTATCAAACCAGTCACATGATTCAAAAATAGGGGGGGAGGGAAGATAGCAGCGTTGCCATAGTGTAACCAGCCACGCTTGAAAAACCTCTACAGAACAGGCGAAACGGCGAAAAGAAATTGCGACTGTCTTGCGTTTGGCCACAACCACACGACTCGCTGAAATGTCAACCATAAAATTATTTTCACGCAATTGTAGATGCACCCACGCAATTCTGGCATGAATTTTGGGAGCTTTCCCCCGTCTGTGAGATGAATACCTATGCAGGGATTGGACAAAATGTGGAAAAAAAAGGAACTCATTACCATGCCAAAGGAAAAGCATTGCCATTCATAACAGCTTTCATTTGTCTCGGAGTGGATAAATATAGGACCTGCATGGTTTTCAAGGGGATCTTATACCATACTTCCTGCACAATAGTGGCTCGTTCAGGTACCAACGATGGAAGTAGATAGCGATCATGCAGCCTTTTTTCCAATCTAGACCACAAAGGCTCAATAAATATTGAGATATAGTGACTATGTTGGGTCAGGGGAGATGCAACACTTCATCTTCGTGCTCAAAAAACCAGTCCTGGACAACGCGAGCTGTGTCATCAGGGGCCCTGTCGTCTTGGAACATGGCATCATCACTGGGGACCAAATATTGCACTACAGTATGGATATGATCAGCCAAAACGATTGCATGGTCCTTGGAAGTAATGCGACCTTGCACAGAAGCCATGCGACCGACGGAATACAACGATATGGCAGCCCAAATTATCACCCAGCCATCGCCATTTCACTCTTCAGACGTAAACTCGGCCAGAAGGTGGAAACAGTGTAAAACAAGACTCATCTCATCAAATAACTTTCTTCCATTGCCCCATAGTGCAGGTTTATGTCTTCATCACCATGATTATCAGTTATGGACATTTGCATCGTTGGTGAATGGTTCTGAAACTCCAGCTCGCCCAGCAGTTACCTGTTTACGGAGCTTCATTTGTATTGTATTGGTTCTGATAGGATTCCCGATTATTACATTTAGTTTTGCAGTGACTTTTCAGCTGTTTTCCACTTATTTCTCGTCACAGTCCTCTTCAGTGCTCGCCTGTCACGATCACTTAATACACTCAGTGGGTGGTGTTTTTCCGCTTTCCGTATATGCAATATAAATCTGCGTTAAGGTACTTCTTGAAACACCAGACCCATCGGCTTCCTTGACTGCGGAACTACCAACAATTTGCCCTCGTTCTGCTTCACTTAGCTCCGATGTAATGAAACCTACACAGAACACTGTTCTGACCTCGACTGACCCCTGCAACGTATTCCGGACATTGCAAAGGTGCCGATCGTGATCAAATACAACAGCGCAACAGACAGGCTTGGCTAGCATGTGCATTTACGTTCACGCACGCATTTCTCGCAGTATTTCCGTATTTTTGTCCAATTTCTGTACACTGCCTGACAAAAAAAAATGAGGCACCCACAAGACATGGTCCCATGTCACTGTAAGTTCGTACACGTATATGCCATCGGTGGGTACGTAAATGACTAAGCGTTGCAGTTCTCTGTGTCAAGCAAAACGGTCACCAGATGCGTTAGTATTGAAACTTCCTCGCAGATTAAAACTGTGTGCCGGACCGAGATTCGAACTCGGGAGCATTGCCTTTCGCGGGCAAGTGCTCTACCATCTGAGCTACCGAAGCACGACTCACGACCCATCCTCAAAGCTTCAATTCTGCAAGTACCTCGTCTCCTACTTTCCAAACTTCACAGAATCTCTTCTGTGAACCTTGAAGAAGTAGCACTCCTGAAAGAAAAGGTATTACGAAGACATGGCTTAGCCACAGCCTGGGGGATGTTTCCAGAATGGGATTGTCACTCTGCAGTGGAGTGTGGGCTGTTATGAAACTTCCTGGCAGATTAAAACTGTGTGCCTGACAGAGACTCGAAGTCGGGACCTTTGCCTTTCGCGAGCAAGTGCTCTACCATCTGAGCTACCCAAGCACGACTCACGACCCGTCCTCACAGCTTCAATTCTGCCAGAACCTCGTCTCCTACTTTTCAAACTTCACAGAAGCTCTTCTTCGAACCTTGCAGAACTAGCACTCCTGAAAGAAAGGATATTGCGGACACATGTTATTCGCTAGACCGCGTAGGATCCTAACGGCCAAATACATACCTTTAGCCAGGTGACGGGTTTTGTAGCAGCAAGGTAAGTATCCACACGGACAGTGTGACAAAGTCAGAAACTGGCAGCTCAACTTCCCTTGACGCAGCAGCAGAGAGAGCCGAGCCGATGTGGTGTATCCAACGACAGCACAGGACAGGCACAATATCGCTGCAGAGTGAAAATCTCGTTCTGGAAACATCCCCCAGGCTGTGGCTAAGCCATGTCTCGCAGTATCCTTTCTTCCAAGAGTGCTAGTTCTGCAAGGTTCGCAGAAGCGCTTCTATGAAGTTTGGAGAGTAGGAGACGAGGTACTGGCAGAATTGAAGCTGTGAGGACTGGTCGTGAGTCGTGCTTGAGTAGCTCAGATGGTAGAGCACTTGCCCGCGAAAGGCAAAGGTTCCAAGTTCGAGTCTCGGTTCGGCACACAGTTTTAATCTGCCAGGAAGTTTCATATCAGCGCACACTCCGCTGCAGAGTGAATATCTCTTTTTGCATTAGTGTTTTTCGTGTTTAGTGTTGTTACCAGGCCTTGTAGGGCACACAAGGTGTCAGATACTGAGAAATCACTTGGATGACGCAGAGATGCCACGCATCTAGTATGAAAGAGGCCTCTTTCTCACCAAGCGAGGTGGCGCAGTGGTTAGCACACTGGACTCGCATTCGGGAGGACGACGGTTAAATCCCGCGTCCGGCCATCCTGGTTTAGGTTTTCCGTGATTTCCCTAAATCGCTCCAGGCAAATGCCGGGATGGTTCCTTTGAAAGGGAACGGCCGACTTCCTTCCCTAATCCGAAGAGACCGATGACCTCGCTGTTTGGTCTCTTCCCCCAAACAACCCAACCACCTCCTCTTTATCGGTATTCATTTGACCAAATTTCTGGGAAATTCGGGTGCGACTGCGGCCTGATGTTAGACTGCATGAGAACGTGACGACAGGCATACTTGTCGTCAAGGTTCCGTTCGATCACATATGACCATCACAAGGTAGGATCACCATACTGTGCGCCAAGCACATCTTACCCCTCACGCATCTCTGCCTATCATCCGACAACAAGAAGTAGATTCCCTACAGCACTCTGTGTCACACTGCAACACTGGTCAGAGACTAACAGCAGGCAGACTAGGGAATTAGTATCCTAGGCAGCTGTCATTTACACCACAACACAAACGGCTGCGTCTGGAGTCGTACAGTCACCGAGAAGCGTGGATTGCTGGTGCATGGCACTGAATTGTTTTCAGCATTGAATCGCGGTTCTGCACTACCCCAGATGACCCTACTCGCCTAGTATGTCGACGGCTGAAGGAGAGATCCCTTTCTTCCAACGGTTTGTAAGAGCGCTCGGTGTTACTCCTGGGCTACGGTCTGGGGAGCCATCGATTATGACTTCTGGTCACGGCTGGTAGTGAATGATGAAACTCGGACAGCCCAACGGTATGTGCGGGCGTGCTGCGTCTTTGTGTGTTACCTCTCATGTAAAGTATCGTGGGACCATTTTTCAACATGACAGTGCTCGTCTACACACGGCACGTGCCTCAATCAACTGGATGCGTGATGTTGAGGTACTCCAGCGACCAACTAGATTCCCAGTTCTGTCCCCAGTAAAACAGATGTTGGACCATTTCGGACATCAACTCCTTCCCAGTGCCCGTATCCTGGATATCAAGGACCAGTTCCAACAGCTGTCGCCAATCTTGCCTCAGAAGAGGATACAACGTCCTTCTAGAGTTGCATTCTACCAAAAATACGATTCGGAAGTTTTGGTACAGTACATAAATGACGTAATAATTGGTAGGATTACCAATAGCATTGGTAGGGAAAGAAACATAAATGAATGTGTCAGACAGGAACTGGTAATCGACGATTTCTCTTTGTTTCTTGTTTGTTTATTTGTTTTTCACGCAATTATAACCGCACATAGTTCAGTGTTAGTCAAGAGTGTATATAGTATCCTTACAAAACATATACTGCCTTTTACAAGTAAAAAACAGTTAGCACCTCGCGTAATTTCCGCGCTTTTATTTAAGCAAAACAATTACTTTTGATGCAAGTATAATTTACGAACACAAAAAATCTATATAACAATGGTTGTTCTTATTTTGTACTCATTAAAACGTTCTTCATCATGATCAAAGGTCAGAGTTTCCCTTACAATTGATAAATGCGAAAGTTCTTTGGCAGTAACAGAAACATGTTTTATATAAAATAGACAAAGTATTGGAGCGATGTTTGATATGTTTTTCTTTCCCATTTTTTTAATTTTAAATTTTTCTTGAGAGAATTGCGTTTTCTAGCGCTATATGATAAATCTGTATTTCTTTTTTATTTTTGTTACAACACACATCTGTTTCACGTTATAAATCAACAATTTTCGAATCAAATCTGAATTAATCAATGGTATTTTCAATGTTACTATGAACACTATTTATTTTTAAGTAACAGAACAAGTTCCTTAGTTTACTCGGCCCTTTACATATTTACCTAAGTTTCTAGACGGTTCACTGCTCCTGATTTCTAGGGGATTCTTGTAAGACACTGAAAGCGTGCGCAAACATAGCGATCGAAATGATAAATACCTGATAAGTATGCAACACATGTAATGTACAGGTAACGCCGTTAAGATCTTACCTGAACAAAGCTACCAGGAAAACTGCCGTAGTCTACGCTTACTTCGATAGTACACGGTAGTCTACGGCAATTTAACAACTCTATACGCTTCCCAAAAGAATCAGCATACGCATTCACGCCAAAGGGGGTGCATTGTCATGCAGGTAAATGGGCCCATGTTGCCTAATACTTTGTAAATTTATTTCGATTTTGTACTCTTTGAAATAACATCATGTATTCACTCTGCTCATGCACATATTCATGTCTACATATATATTCAGTTCCAGAATGAATAAAAATCATGTTGTTGCATAAAAATTTTCGGTGTTTAGTGAACAAAATACAAGTTCCAGTTTGTCACAAGCAAAGTTTTTATGTTGACTAATATCTTCACGTAGTTGAATGAAGCAGGTGTAATACAATGGTTTACTATCAGAAATAAAGTCTGGTAAATGTTATTCATTTCAGTCAAATTCAAAAATCCACTCAGTTGGCCCAAAGTCCGGTTGGCGTGCTGAATCATAATGAAAATCAAGATCTCATTAAATGTGCGCTGTATTAAATAGTAAATGTTTCGAGAGTATAAAATTCGTATTTGAAGCAGGATAGTGAATTCAGTTATACGGGAATCACAAGTTTCCGACAACGAAAGTTCTCCACAGTAAATGTTACCTTGTTCCATTTCCTAGTTCAAGAGAGAGGATCTATGAAGTGACAAACAGATCACCAAATTTGGCGTTGATACTCGAATTAGAACATTCCTAACGATCCGATTATAGAATAAAGCCGAAACTGGTAACCTTGTGAGTTATATAATAATGTGTGGTCAAGATGGACTTCACCCGATGATGACAAGTAGGAAACTTACTGACACGCTGCCGCAGAATGACGCCTTGACTCGGCTGATTACTTCACCATCAAGATGGGCAATTGGCCGGCCGGGGTGGCCGAGCGGTTCTAGGCGCTACAGTCTGGGAACCGCGCGACCGCTACAGTCGCAGGTTCGAATCCTGCCTCGGGCGTGATGTGTGTGATGTCCTTAGGTTAGTTAGGTTTAAGTAGTTCTCAGTTCTAGGGGACCGATGACCTCAAAAGTTAAGTCCCATAGTGCTCAGAGTCATTTGAACCATTTTTGATGGCCAATTAGAAATAAAGTGCCAAGTGTGGTCACTGACTCGTGCGTAGACTTCGTGTCTTCAGTTGATATTCAGTTCAAATGGCTCTGAGCACTATGGGACTTAACATCTGAGCCCTGAGGTCATCAGTCCCCTATAACTTATAACTACTTAAACCTAACTAACCTAAGGACATCACACACATCCATGCCCGAAGCAGGATTCGAACCTGCGACCGTAGCAGTCGCGCGGTTCCGGACGGAAGCACCTAGAACCGCTCTGTCACAGCGGCCGGCTTGATATTCAGAATTTTAGTTGTGTCCTTTTCTCAAGACCGGACATATAATGACCTCTCGATCAACAGAGAATAAGCCTCGAAAACATGTTGTAGAATATCTAAAACCATAAAGCAACTCCTCGACTGATACAGGGATCCGGCTCATGCGACAGGGGACAAATTAGGTAATTTAGCTGGACGTAACATTTTGTTCTTATTGCAGTTATTTCATAAATCGCATAAGTCTTTCTAATCCAAATATGATAACTGTGAGAAATACAGAGTGAACCAGAACTCCAACGACAAAATTTCGGAGGTTATTCAGGGAGATTTTTTTGATTATTTGGCATAGGGGATCCTTGGTATCTGGTGTCTTCGATTATATAACAATGTAAATATGATTTATTCGTTTTCATCCTGCAAATATTTTTGTTTCTGTGACAATACCTCTTGAACACTGAAAAAACCTATAATATGCAATCACCAAAATATTGTATACTAAACAACCCTCAGACGAAAGGTGCACATTTTTATCACAGCGAGCTTAACCTGTACTGTGAGTGTACAGCATAGTACGTAACAAATGCAGAACTGTGAGACCTGATTTTCTTCCGGTGTACACTGTGTTCAAATAACTTAGGCGAATACAGCCGGGTGACGTCATCAATAACCGCCGCCCTGCCATTTTCATCGCTGAGTTTGCCTTGAAAAAGGCCGGGTGTGCTCCTGTTGAAATATCGGCGGTTGTCGACGACGTCATCCGGCTGCATTCCTGTAAGCTATCTGAAAATGCAGAACTGTTCGTTTCCAGGTAAATGGTGTAAATGTTGGCACCACGATCACGACAGAGAGCACAGCAACTGTTATCGTTAAACTAACACTGTCGAAAAACAACCCCGGGATACAACTGAGCAGTAATGAATGCATGCATGAAGGCGAAGAGCAAAGTGGGCGTTGCAGTCGTCAACAGCGAGTGGAACAAGTTTGTTTCGAAACAAAACACACGGCGCATACCATCGGCAATTGCTCTGTTGCGCAGTTGTTTTCAGTTTAATATCGTTTCAGCGAAATACAAAGACAAAGACAGAAAACGAAACGCAACTGCACTGCAGCGAGCCACTGGGACCCTTATACCATAATATTCAGAAAATATCTCTGAATTTTTTTTGGTGGAGCTCGGGTTCGCTCAGTATTTTATTTCCTTATTTAAAGTTAATTTCAAAGCTAGTGGACGTGCTGAAATTTTTTGCATAATGACCGCTAAAAAAAAAAAAAACCACGACATTCGAGTGAACACTCTCATCTTCCCCATCAATATTTCATAAGAAATTTCGTGATTAATAGCAAAATCGTTTGTCGTGACCGACACGAAACCCAAGCGGTTATATTATGAGGTAACTTTTGTAAAAGCACGTTTCATTTTTCCTTAGCAGGGCTGATTCGACTATAGACGCAACAATATTGAGAGCATTAAGAACAAGTAATTCATAAAATCCGTAAGCATACGTACACATCATACATGAGACAAACTCGCGGAGTAATATGAGGAGGTGGTCCATACGACAGTCGACCGAGCTGCAGCTTTTGTTCATTGTATGCACTGAGGTGGCATAAGTCACGTGTCAGCGATATGAACGTATACGTATATGTTTACGTTAATAACAATTTCCCTTTATTTATAAGACATAGCGCACTCTCGAAAATGTTCAGTTTTTCTTCTTTAATCACGATACTGTATTCCGACCACAACAGTGTCTCCAGTCCGGTTAAAGAACCTCATCAACATATGAGAAATGTGGACAAAAGCGATTTCGAAGCCAACGTTGTAGATGTACAATTTCCGAAACGCGGTTGTAAAACGCCAGAGTTCGGTCTTATCAGGTAGACTGGCTATATGCTCGATGTATGCGTTCGGATACAAACGCGGATCCAAGGGAAGAGAATTCGCGAAATCGCCGGCCGCTGTGGCCGTGCGGCCTAGGCGCTTCAGTCCTGAACCGCGTGACTGCTACGGTCGCAGGTTCGAATCCTGCCTCGGGCATGGATGTGTGTGATGTGCTTAGGTTAGTTAGATTTAAGTAGTTCTAAGTTCTAGGGGACTGATGACCTCAGATGTTAAGTCCCATAGTGCTCAGAGCCATTTGAACCAATTTGAATTCGTGAAATCTCCACTCGCCTCAGCCCCCTCCCCCCGCTCTCCGAGATAAACAGCCTTTACACAGAGGGTAAAAAAACGCAACACGAAAAAATAATGTAGAGTAATGAAATTTCGGGAATAAATTAGTGTAGGTAACATATTTAAATGATCAACAGTACAACATCAGATGTTTATGTAAGCGCGAGGTAAGCCATTCCAATTGCGAAATTCTGGTGTATATTAATAACCGGTGTAACCGCCAGCATGTTGAATGCAAGCATGCAAACGTACATGCATTGTGTTGTAGAAGTGCCGGATGTCAGTTTGTGGGATGGAGTTACATGTGTTTTGTACTTGGTCGATCGATACAGAGATGGTTAATGCTGTTGTGGATGTCGCTGGAGCTGTCGTCTATCGATGTCCCATGTGTGTTCGATTGGAGACACAGCTTGTGATCGAGCAAGCTAAGGCAATATGTGGACATCCTATAGAACATGCTGAGTTTCAACAGCGGTATGTGGTCGAGCCTTATCCTGTTGAAAAACACCCTCTGGAATTCCGTTCTTGAATGACAACACAACATGTCGAATCACCAGATTGACGTACAAATTTGCAGTGATACGAAATCGCACCCCAGACCATAACTCCGTGTGTAAGTCCGGTGTGTCTAGCAATCAGACAAGTTGGCTGCAGACCCTCAACTGGCACTCTTCTAACCAATACACGGCCGTTACTGGCAGCGAGGCAGAACCAGTTTTCATCAGAAAACACAACAGATGTTCACCCTGTCCTCGAATGAGCTCTCGCATGATACCAATGAAGTCGCAAAATGGCGTGGTTTGGGCTCAGTGGAATGCACGCTACAGGACGTCTGGAGCGAGCTGTCTTTGAAGTAACAGATTTGTAAAGCTCATTGTGTCACTGTGGCGTTTACTGCAGCTCAAATTACTACTGCAGATGCACTACAATGCTCCAGTGCCATACGCCGAACACCATGGTCTTCCATCTCTGCAGTGGCAGGTGGCCGGCCGTCTTGCGACCGTACGTTCCCGTGACCACCTCTGCCAGCAATCGCGTACAGTGGCTGCAGTCCTGCTAAGTCTTTTCTGAAAATCGCAGAAGGAATATCCAGAATCTAGTAGCCCTATCACATGACCTCGAGTCGGACTGTGTGGTCGAGTGGTTCTGGGCGCTTCAGTCTGGAACCGCGCGACCGCTACGGTCGCAGGATCGAATCCTGCCTCGGGCATGGATGTGTGTGATGTCATTAGTTTAGTTAGGTTTAAGTAGTTCTAAGTTCTAGGGGACTGATGACCTCAGATGTTAAGTCCCATAGTGTTTCAGAGGCGTTTGAACCATTTGTTAAGTCCCATAGTGCTCAGAGCCATTTGAACCATTTGAACATGACCACGTTCAAAATCAGGTGTTGGTAAGGTCGTCTTTGTCGCGGCATTCTTGACTGACATCAACTCACTACGTCCATGTCATATGTAACTGATGCTCACGACCGTTACAGCGTATATTTAAAGGAAACATGATATGCATCCCCATAGTGGGGTTAATAGCGCAACTATTATACGACGGGTGCGAAATTTGAATATACATCGTCTTTCATATGTAGAATGATGCCTATCAACTCAGTGCTGATAATTTTTTCCGTCATTGTGTATTTCTACGTGCACCAGTTTCCTGCTTCTCAGCTAACATCCTGAGAATGAAACAGTATGAAAAACAAGAATCTCGATATGGTAAGGAATTCTAGAAAATGACCAGTTACATGCTATACAGGAGACTTTTCAGTTACTTGCCTGCGGGCTTGATAACATGGATGGCCTTGTGGTCGACCGGGGGCTGCAGGAAACACACTAGAGGACTTCAGAAAGTAAGTTACACATTATTATGGCAGGCTAGATAATTGTTATTGAATGCCACACTACGCGCCTAAGTGGCATGGCAGAGATATGTGACACTTTTTTTCAAGATGATCACCAAGTCTGTAGAAAAACGGCCGGAATGTTCTACCAGCCGTTCACCTCCTCGACGAAAAAAAATCCGCTCCTCGACCTCGGAGGTGTAAATGTGTTCATCGTTGGAAAATTTCTTTCCCCCATAAGTTCTTTCAAATTATGGAAAAGAGGGAAATTGAATGGCGCAAGATCTGGACTTCCAGAACAGTATCTCCCATGTCAGTGCTGCCTTGGTCAAATTGCTGACACCTTTCCACTACGGATGGGCCAACACTGCATTTGGTCCATATACTGTCAGAATTTCACAGTGAATCTGTGTGCAATTAAGGCGTTTTGCCCACACGAATTGTACGGTGTCGCGTGCTTCAGCTTTGTAGTACGTGTCCAGTTGTTGCACCTATTTGAACGCCCAATATGATGCATACTGTGTCTGCAGGAAACCCAGAAACCCAACCTCTCTTGTCAAACTGTGGCTCTTTTGTTGTGCAATGTTCTCAGCGCGGGACGACATGTGTAACTTCTTTTCTGAAATTCCTACGTCGGAGCCAGATACGAGGCGGCTGACCTCACCTGCTATAAAAACAACAGACGCGGAACGATCCTTCTAGACGACAAGGTAGAACTGAGAAGTACAGGAAGCTAAGACAAGACAGAATGGGGAAGATACTACATAAGAAAATAATATCGGAAAGGCTGACTATCGCGAACGGAAGCAGAAACGACGGAAAGAAGTAGCGTTTCTGCCCTCTCACGTCCCCCCCCCCCCCCCCACCTCCTCCCTCCCCCCCCCCCGCCCACCCCCTCCCCGACCCACCATTTATATGGCAGTGGCGCACACTTCGACGTTATCTACATGTACGTCTACATGACTACTTTGCAATTGATACTTAGTGCTTGGCAATGGGTTCTTAGGATGACTTTCAGGCTATTTCTCGATTGTTCCATTCTCGCACGTGGGAAAAGTGAACAACTACATTTTTCAGTGTGAGCTCTGATTTTGCTTATTTTACTTCGATGGTCACTTCTCCCTACGTATATGGGACTCAACAAAATATCGTCTCATTCAGAGAAGAATGTTTGTACTTAAAATTTGGTAAGAAGATGTTGCTGGAAAGAAAAAAGCCTTTGTTTTAATATTTATCATCCCATCTCGCTTATAATATCAGTGACACTATCTCCCACAATTCGCGATAATACAAATCGCTTCTTTGAACTATTTAAATATCCTCCGTCAATTCTATCTGGTAAGGACCCCATGGCGCGTAATTTTACTCCAGAAGAGGACAGACAAGCGTAATGTAATTAGTGTCTTTAGTACATGGGTTGCATCTTCTAAGTGCTCCGACAATAAAACCTGTCTCTGGTTCACCTTCCGCATAGCATTTTAATGTGATGAATGCAACTTAAGTTTCTCGTAATCTGCAATGCCTAGCTATTTACTTAATAGACAACCCCTAATTTCGTGTGATTTAAAGTGTAACCGAAATTTCACGGGCTTTTTAGCACTCGCGTGTTCTTCACACGTTTTCTTATTCAGAGCAAATTGTCACTTTTCTCACCACAACAGGTATCTTGTCTAAATCATTTTACAATTCGTTTTAATCTTCTAATGTGTTTAACTAGACGGTAAGTGAGAGCATCTTCTTCAAGCATTCTGAGAGGGCTGCTCAGATTGTCTCCTAAATCGCTCATATACAAGTAGATTAAGAACAGCAGAATGCGTATCACACTTCCTCGGGGAACCCAGATAACACCTCAGTCTCAATAGATGACTCTGCGTCAGCCACTACGAACTGTGTGTGACCTTTGTGACGATCAGTCACGAATTATGATGTGTGAATTATGACGTGAAAGTTGTAAAAGTTTGTTGATATTACAGCTCTTACATCAATCCCATGGCACAGGAACTTGCCAGATTTTCAGACGATTTCGTTTAAAACGATGTATTTCTCTGAATTTATTATTCTTCTACAACCCTGTACTAAGCAGTAATGTAAACAAATTATAGATGTGTTAGCAAAAGTTATGTTTAATTATTATTATTATTATTATTATTAAAACCAAGTTTGGCGCGCTGAAAGTGTGGGTGACGATAAACTATACTCGAGGTGGTAGGGTGGAGGGGTGGGGGAGCCCCCATACGCCTGGGTCCGCGCCTGTTTGCGTGGCTGTGCAGAGGCCACGCTGACACCTCGCCCCAGCTGTGTGCCGCTAGACGGAGCACGCGCGTGTGGCGGCGGCCTAGGGAACCAGCAGCTGTCCTAGCAGCGGCGGCCGCGACTACACAAGCAGGCGGCAGAGCTGCGGCCGTTACCTGCAGTGGACTAGAAGGGACCCCGGCACCTGGTGCGAGCGCGCGCGGCGTGTCCGTGGCCTTGTTCTGTGGCCGGGCGGCGGCGAGCTCGGCTCGGGCGGGCGCTGAGCGGGCACTGGCTGGCGGCGGGCAGGCGGCGCCTCGCCTCGCCTCGCTTCGCAGCATCCGCGGTCGATACAGCCGGCCGGCCCGCCACACTCGCCGAGGCGCGCGCGCGCGCCCTAGCGCCGGGGGCAGGTGCGTGGCGTGGCGTGCCGGCGCCTCGCCGTCTCTCGCAACCTGCTACTCACCACTCGCATCGCAAGGGGAGGCTCGTACCGGTCATGACTCGACCCAACCGCAAAGAATAACTCACTAAAGGCATAATCATTTTTATATACTAAGATGCTATCTGTTCTTTCGAACATGTCCGAAAGAAAAGATACCATCTTAGTATATATATATATATATATATATATATATAAGGCTCATCGGCCACTTGACCATCTTCTTCTTCTGTGCGAATGCACAAACAGTACCCGAACTCTTACGGGAATCGGCAATGCGCCGCGAGTAATGAGTATAATGGGCGGGAGGCATTACGAATGTAGTGCGGGACATTACGTTGACGATGTGAGTTTCGCGGGAAGCGTGCCAGAGATAAATCCCTGCAGTCGCACTATCCTCTGTGTCCTCGGTGGCTCAGATGGGTAGAGTGTCTGCCCTGTAAGCCGGAGATCCCGAGTTCGAGTCCCGGTCGGGGCACACATTTTCATCTGTCCCCGTTGACGTATGTCAACGCCTATAAGCAGCTAAGGGTGTTCATTTCATTGTAATCATTTTTACGTATGTGGAGCTCCAAATTTATCAGTAACTATCCGAGAATAAAGTAGTGTGGTGTCTAAATGTCACGAAAATGCGAATACTCTCCTGAAAAAGAAAAACACCTAACACCATCAAGGAATAGACCATTTTACTGGCAAGTGAGCCGGCTGCTGTGGCCGAGCGGTTCTACGCGTTGCGGTCCGGAACCGCGCTGCTGCTACGGTCGCATGTTCGAATCCCGCCTCGGGCATGGATGTGTGTGATGTCCTTAGCTTAGTTAAGTTTAAGTAGTTCTAAGTCTAGGGGACTGATGGCCTCAGATGTTAAGTCCCATACTACGCAGAGTCATTTGAACCACTGGAAAGTGATGTGACGAGTAGTTCATCACTATAGGGGTGTATGACCTGCGGAAAAATGCTCCTATAGGAGCAAAAAAAAATGCGAGTATCTTCCCGAAAGAACAGTTACCGTAGATGACCATGCAGCTTTGCTACAAATGAAGTTACAATATGGCTTCCCGGCCATTGACCTTCCTGTACGAACGCACACGCTATGCCCGAGCTCGTACGGGACTTGGTAGATTAATCTGCCACGAGTAATGAGTATGATGGACAAACATCTTTTAGGCGCACTACGAATGTAGTGCTGTGGACTTGTTGGGAATGTGGGTCTCACGGGGAGCGTGCAAGGGGTAAGTCCCTGCAGGCGCACTGTCCTCTGTGCTCTCGGTGGCTCAGACGGATAGAGCGTCTGTCATTTAAGGAGCAGACCCCCAGCCGGCACGGTAGCTCAGCGTGTTCGGTTAGACGGGTAGCTCCCCTCTGTAAAGATTTTTTCTAAAAAAAAAAAAAAAAAAAAAAAGAAACAAAAAGATGTATAGAGCGTCTGCCATGTAAGGAGGAGATACCGGGTTCGAATCCCGATCGGGGCACACATTTTCAACATGTTCCCAATGAAATACATCAAAGCCTATTTGCAGCTAGAGTGTCCATTTAATTATCATTTCACCACTTGCCTCAGTCTATCTTCCTCAGCATTAAAAAAAATTTCAAAAATTTTGACTTGCAAATATATTCGTCCTTTTTTCTAAATGCAACTCACCTCAAACTCCTACAAGCTCTTCTAAATATAAATCACTCACATCCACTAGCCCATAGCTGTAAGTCGCTCATACCATCGACTCCCAGTTTCCCTTTCTCCCTCATTCACTGAGCCCAGCTCATTTTCATTATCTCTTTATGTCTCTCTGTGAATGTCTCCCATTACACAGCCACAGCCCACTTCGTTCGATCCTGCTACTACAGTCTCCTCCCAGTGTTATTGGCTTCCTTTTGCTCTTTCTTGCTACCATCCTTCCTCCCTACTGCTGCTGTCTCTCCTCATTGTCACTATCTCTCTACTCCTCAGTGTCATTGTCATATACTCTGTTTCTCCTCTACTTTCACTTTCTCTTTCTCTTAATTCCTCCCCTCCCCCCCTTGGCACTGCCTGGCACTCTTCTGTCACTGTCAGCTATATCCACTGCCACTATGTCCCTCTCTTTCTCTCACACTCCCCTCCCTTCTTCTTCCATCTCAGCATAAAAAAGCGCGGAGATATTCGCGTGCCTAAATGTTTGGGAAAATTTTTGAAGGTGCCCAGCAAAGTAGAATGCGGAAGCTACTACCCACTTTTCAGACGGAGTTTTTTTGGCTCTGAGCAGTATGGGACTAACACCTGAGGTCATCAGTCCCCTAGAACTTAGAACTACTTAAACCTAACTAACCTAAGGACATCACACACATCCACGCCCGAGGCAGGATTCGAACCTGCGACCGTAGTGGTAGCGCGGTTCCAGATTGAAGCGCCTAGAATCGCTCGGCCACACCGGCCGGCACGGAGTTTTTTAAATAAACAGAAACGTATTTGTATTCTTTGTGCTCCAATAGGAGCATTTTTCCGATGAAATCCCTTCTTTTCCCTGCTGCTGCAGGGCATGTAACTCATATGATGACGAGGTCCCATACTCCAAGGAGCGTAGGGGACGATGCGGGAGGACCGCACCACTGTACTAAGCAAGGTACTAGCGGAGGTGGTTTGTCATTGCCTTCCTCCGACCGTAATGGGGATGAATGATGATGATGAAGACGACACAACAACACCCAGTCATCTCGAGGCAGAGAAGATCCCTGACCCCGCCTGGAATCGAACCCGGGACCCCGTGCCCGGGTAGCGAAAACGCTACCGCATGAGCACAAGCTGCGGAGTAACTCACATGAAAAGAAATGTAAGGTTCAGTAAAGCTTAGATTGTTTACTGATGTGAAACTGAAACAACGCAAAACTAATCTTACACATCACTCCGTATTTTACGTGCAAAAAAATATTAATTGAGATTCAGTACTACAACATCGGGTTTCCAGATGATAACGGAGATTCTTAACGGCGCATTTCTGCTTGCTACATCACTTTATAAAGTACGTTTTTGCCTCAGAGAGGATTTTACGTGCGTCTTTGACGTGTACAAGTAGGTTAACTTTGAACCTATGTGTCTTGGAAACGGATGAAGATATCGAGAAAATTTTCAAGGTCCTCAAGATCGGGGTCTTAGGAATATATATGGTAAAGATTTCAGACATTTGCTGTGCACTGCTGTCTTGGAATGCTCGGCTGGGGTTTGGTCCGCTAGTGGCAGCGATAATGTGGTAAAAAAAAAAAAAAAAACAACATTTTTACCGTTTTCCAAGGAACCGCCTAGGAAAGAACGATACCTCCACAAGCCCCATCGAGTCCGTCGTAGACCACATTAAATTCAAACAGTATCAACCAATTTGCTCCATTTGCCTAAGCGTGAAATATTCATATCAAATGGATCTAAACACTATGGGACGTAACATCTGAGGTCATCAGTCCCCTAGACTTAGAACTACTTAAACCTAACTAACCTAAGGACATCACGCACATCAATGCCCGAGGCGGGATTCGAACCTGCGACCGTAGCAACAGCGCGGTTTCGGACTAAGCGCTTAGAACCGTTCGGCCACAGCGGTAGGCTAATGTTCATATGTTGGCGCTTTGCTGTAGGAGAGTGACACTAAGACAATCCTTCTGTTGGGTATACAAATGGTCCCTGACCCAAGGACTATCGAAAGTACTTGACCCTACCTTTTTATCACTAACAGAATCCGAAATATGAGCAGCGGAAAATCGCGTTTCTATGCGTGAAGTTTTGGAACACGTTAGGTATGTATGCTGTCCCGTGCATACTGGTAAGTTCAGACCAAATGAATCTCACATGCCGAGCGGTCTACGGCGATGCAGTCATAGACTGTGCGGCTGGTCGCGGCAGAGGTGCGAGTCCTCCCTCGGGCATGGGTGTGTGTGTTTGTCTTTAGGGTAATTAAGGTTAAGTAGTGTGTAAGCTTAGGGACTGATGACCTTAGCAGTTAAGTCCCATAAGATTTCACACACATTTGAACATTTTTTGAATCTCACATGTCATAGTCATGTGTGCTCAAACAGTTGCATCAATACACGCAGTACCAACCTCTCACGGCAAAGTAGGCCTGTACCCTCGCATGCAAACGACCTGAAAGATGCCGAATGGTGTCCTGCGATACATTGTCCCAAGCACCTTGCACCTTGTAATCTCCCACCTCCTTCCATCTACTGTCCACATTCAGCAATGCCCAGTCCGTTTACGAAGATTTGAGAGGAGCGAAGATAACAATAAACTTTCAAGTTTACTTAGCTTATCATGTTGAGATGGCTCCAGTTCTTCTTGTGTAGGAGTCTGATTCTTGAAGCTGAAAATCTTACATCAGATCCCCACGGTTAGTTTGAATTAAATAAATTGGAAGACTGTTTTTGCAGATTCTTTTACGTAAATATATTTTCCACTGATCTTCTCACATTTTAGTATATTACACAATATTTGGATTTTTCACATTAAAAAAGCCGAAATTACATTTTTCGCGCCGGCCGTTGTGGCCGAACGGTTCTAGGCACTACAGTCCGGAATCGCGCGACCGCTACGGTCGCAGGTTCGAATCCTGCCTCGGGCATGGATGTGTGTGATGTCCTTAGGTTAGATAGGTTTCAGTAGTTCTAAGTTGTAGGGGACTGATGACCTCAGATGTTAAGTCCCATAGTGCTCAGAGCCATTTGAACATTTTTCGCACCTATCACATCTTAGGCAAGCTTACGACTCCCACACTCGGCTTTATAGTTTTTCTTAACAAATGAATTCCAACTAGTTTTCGTTGCATTATTAATTTCGATTATTATTTCATAAAGTAAACCAGAAATAAACATAGTAGACAGTACCGGATTGCGTAATTAACAATAGAAATTTTAAGTGTGCAAATAATTCGTAAATTCAAATTTTTCTAAAAAAATTAACTGCACATTCACAACTATACTTATCGATTATAACATCTAAACTAAAATATTTATTAAGTCATTGCTTTTCATTATTTTTTTACTTTGAAATGTAACGTATTGTGTATAAAATTGTACGGAAGTTTTGAGAAAAGTAACTGAGATAGTACTGACCTGTCCGAAATTTGAAAAATAATACTGGGATTGGCAACTACTATTGAGAAAAAGTAATATTAGAGGAGGATGTCCCGTTATAAGATTTTATTTGAATTCGGTAATGGTTCTCACAGGTTCTAGAGAACGAGTAAGATCCCGCTTCGCCATGTCCCATAAGCGTTCAATTGGCGAGAATCTGGTGATCCTGCTGGCCAAGGCAGTTGTCATACAGCATGAAGAGCACATGGCGTCGCAACAGCCGTAAGTAGACATTCACCGTCCTGCTGAAAAAGCACATCACCTCGAAGAAATGGCAGTAGCATGGAGATATCAATCTGTGCAATGTAACGGGTAGAAACACCAAATGTGACCGCGAGTTCTGATGGACCCCCATACCACGGAGCCATAAATGGAACATGTGGGCGAATACACTCCGGAACAGGACGCTCACCCTGTCTGGACCATACACGTTTACGTCCATCACTCGCGTACTGATAGAACCTAATCTCATCACTGAAGACAAGAAAGTGCTGTTCCACTCTCCAGTCGACTCTTTCACGACAGCGTAGTAGCCGTGCTTGACGGTGTCGTGGTGCCAATGGCAGCCTGGCGACAGGCACACGTGATCTCAGTCCTGCCGCAACTAGACGGTTCGGTTCCCATGGTCCTTACTAACACATTAGGTACAACATGTACTCGGATTTCTTCCCTGGTCGGCCACTACTGTTCTCACAGTGCGTCAATCGTGACGTGCGTCTGTACTATGTGTACGTCCAGAAGCTGGTCTATAGGCGTGGGAATCTTCCACAGACCATTGTGCTTGGCATGTACAGCAACATATCGATACGTCCGTCCGCCTTCCCGTAGGCTCATAATGCGATCCTGTTAAAATTCCTGAAGTTGATCAACAGGATTACCTACACGTCGGGGGGGAATGGTTGTAACCTGGAGCCGGCCGCTGTGGCCGAGCGGTTCTAGGCACTTCAATCCGGAACCGCGCTATTGCTACGGTCGCAGGTTCGAATCCTGCCTCGGGAATGGATGTGTGTTATGTCCTTAGGTTAGTTGGGTTTAAGTAGTTCTAAGTCTAGGGGACTGACGACCTCAGATGTTAAGTCCCGTAGTGCACAGAGCCATTTGGACCATTTTGTAACCTGGAATGAATGTTCCACACATTATTCACCCCTAGACTTACAGCCTGCAGAGATAAAACAGATCGCGCCATCTGGTCGCCGATGATTTTGAAAAACGAATCAGTAAAGCTCCAATGCCTCAATATGCACATATTATACGCTGGTATCACTAACACACTCCTTGAGGGTGATACATGTTTTTTCGACAGTTTAGGAAGAAATTCTAGAAAAGTAAGAGTTGTGTTTAAAGCCCGTTTTATACGAACGATTTGTGACACATTGTAAAGCTTGAGCTGTTGTATTCCTTTTGTAAATAAAACCGCCTTTTTTGCTGCATGTTTTTCACTGTTGAATAACTGGGACATGGTGTTACAAAAATAATAAAAACAAGCATTAAGTGATAAGTTTTTTAATGCAGTTTTGAAATATACATACTTTAATTAGGTTCGAAAAATAATGTCTTAGAGATGACATCCTTCTTGCTGGATGCAAATTTGGATCCTCTTCCGAAAGTTACGCATGGCTCTCTCCAACATTTAATTCGGCACGGTTTCAATTTCCTGACGAATGGAATTCTTCAGGTCATCGATTGTGCGTGGCTTGTTCATGTAGACTTTTGATTTTAAATATCCCCACAAAAAGAAGTCGCATATGGACAAATCGGGTGAGCGAGGAGGCCAGTAAACGTCGTCATATCTCGAAATAACGTGTCCTGGGAACATCTGTCGAACCTCTTCCATGGTTGCTCTCGCCGTGTGAGCTGTGGCACCGTCCTGCTGAAACCATATTTCTCTCATCTTCACTTGACGCCTTTCTAGTTCTGGACGAAGAAAGTTGTTTAACATTGTAACATAGCGAGCTGATGTCACAGTAACTGCAGTTCCTTCCTCTTCAAAAAAATAGGGTACAACAACCCCCATCTTTGAAATGCAGCGCCACATTGTTACTTTTAAACTGCGGAGAGGCCTTTGGTGTAATTCATGTGGGTTCTGCGGCGCCCAATACCGACAATTTTGAATGTTGACGTAACCGTCTACATGAAAATGTGCTTCTTCACTCATGAAGACTGTAGCATCTGCATCTTCCGCAAAAATTTCGTCCATTACGCGACAAAAATCCCCTTCACTGAGCTGCTGGCCGATCATTATCTTGTACGGGTGAAACTTGAGATCATCATGTAAGATGCAGTGAAGCAAACGACGTGACATACCTGGCGCTACAGCCTGTCGTCTAGCCGATCGTTTCGGACTAGCAAGAACTGCCGTTCTCACTCCGACTACATTTTCCGGACTAGGAACTGAGCGGGGAAGACCAGGTGGTTTCTTTTTCATCACAGATCCAGTACTTCTAAACGCTGCAACCCATCAGAGTATAGTATTTCGATCAGGCACTGCACCTCGACGTCCAACTCTAAAACGGAAAAGACGTAGCACTGTACACTACGGAATCATTGTTTCTAAAGTACTGCTCGACAACGAACACACGATGCTCTACGCTCCAACGCTCCATAGCGACTGAAACTGCGCTGTATGGGCAGTCTGTCAACATTCATTCAAGGTCAATACCTCCTCTCGTCGCCACGTACTAGTGGTTCAAAAACATGCGTTTCCTCTGCTCCACCCTGACCCTGTAGATCCCACTGAAGATGCCTTAGAGTAAAAAAAAAAAAAAAAAAAAAAAAAGGGCGAAACACGTCTGTGAGGAATACATTAAAGTTGCAGAAAAAAGACGATTTTATTTACAAAACAAATATTTGTGTGCTTGCTGTCGAGGATAGCTACGCAAACAAACGTGTTGAGCTGTTGTGTTTTCCTAACTGTCACTTCCTTCTTTTTCCGGTGATAAGGAATATCTTTCCTCCAGAGAATTTCTCCTGGCAGGGCTACTGTGGCAGCAACGGAGCTCTTGTTTTACTGCAGGTTTTTCTGCCGAAAATTGCCTTATGAATATACTAGGACAGGTGTGATGGCTACAGGCAAGAAACAATTAGTAGAAGTTGAACTTTATTTAAGTTCCCTATCTGATCAAAACTATCCGAACATCACTATGTAATGAGGAATTGACCGATTGATACGTCGAGAGGTGGGCTCGCCAGTATAAAACGGAGGCGGTGTGCACTGTCAGTAAGAAGCAGCAACAGTACAATCGGTAGAGCAGGAGAGCTCAGCGACTTCAAGCGTGGACTAGTCATTCGACGTCCCTGAGTAAGAAACCCATCAGGAAAATTTCAGGCTTCTAAAGCTGCCCAGGTCGACTGTTGGTGATATGACAGTGAAGTGGAAACGCGTAGGAACAACCACAGCTAAATCAAAACAATGCAGACCCCTTGTACTGACAGACAGCGCCCGTCGAGCACTGCGGAGAGAAGTTGTAAAAAATCACATGAAAACAGCGTAAGAATCACTCGTGAGTTCCAGTGTGCTACCAGAAGTTCAGTTAGCACAATGACTGTGCGAAGGAAGTTAAAAATAATGGGGTACAGTGATCGAGCAGCTCCTCATCAGCCCGCATATTTCTGTAGCCAGTGCTAAGCGATGTTTGAGGCTTTGTAAAGAGAAACGCGACTGGACAGTGTATGACTTGAAACGCAAGGCTGGAGTGATGGATCACAGTACACCATGTGGCAATCCACTGGGAGGGTTTCGGTTTAGCGAATTCCTGCAAAACCTGACGTGCTATCATGTACTCGTGTAGCGCCAAAATTGCAATACAGAGGAGGTGGTGTTACGGTATGGGGGTGTTTTTCTTGGTTAACGGAAGGATATGAACTCATTTTAAAGCACTGCGTACTGCATAAAGTAGAGGAACAGTTCGGAGACGATGATCGTAACAGCATGACAATGCGCCCTGCCATTAAGCAGCATCTGTGAGGCAATGGTTTGCGGTTAATAACATCCCTGAAATGCGTTGGCCTGCTCGGAGCCCGGACGTGAAGCTAATGAACGTCTTTGTGATAACTTATAAGGTCGGCTTAGCGGCAAACCACAGCGTCCAGCATCATACCTCCTCTGGTTTCGGCTCTTGAGAAAGAATGTGTGGTGTCACCGCCAGACACCACACTTGCTAGGTGGTAGCTTTAAATCGGCCGCGGTCCATTAGTACATGTCGGACCCGCGTGTCGCCACTGTCAGGGATCGCAGACCGAGCGCCACCACAAGGCAGGTCTCGAGATACGGACTAGCACTCGCCCCAGTTGTACGGACGACTTTGCTAGCGACTACACGGACGAAGCATAGCTCATTAGCCGAGCCGATAGTTAGAATAGCCTTCAGCTGAGTCAATGGCTACGACCTAGCAAGGCGCCATTAGTAACATTGCATGTATCTATGGAGTCTCACTTGTATCGCCACAATCTCCAGATGTACCAAAAGGATGGATTAAAGTTAAGTATTCCAGAAGCTACGTACTTTTCTTTATAGCATTCATTACGTATCCTGTTTCAGACCTCACGCCCATCTGCGTGAGCGTAGCGCGTGCCTTTCGGCTTCCTCTCATTGTGTCTAGGCTGTCTTGTCTAGACACAACAGAATGTTCTGCCATTCCTCCACAGACATTCGGACATCTCACTGAAAATTTCTCCAGTAGAGCTGAAAATGTCAGAAAGGAGAAAGGAAGATACATAACTTATTAATGTCCACTAACAGATATCTGGGTAGATTGTGCATATTGTTCAGTTCGTTCGAAATTTGAAGCAGCCTTCCCAGTTCTGGGAGCAAATAATCCACATACCGGATTATTAACGGGTACAGGCCCTGTCATACACTGGAAATTGCTAGATCATTAAAAGTATTAAACGGACAGAATAGTTCGCTTATTGTAGTCCGTAGTATGTTATAAAGGGAACGACAAGACTGATCAATTAACTACAAAGCTTATATTAAAAACAAAGAAACTCGAATTTCAAACGGACTCTGGAGAATACTATGGTGAGGGGGTACGGGCCTTGTTGACTAGTGATTCGTTGCAGGTGGTGTCACAGCACGGAAACGGCAAGTCATGTCGTCGATCCCAGGCGCACACGGTCTCGACTCCGCCGTCAGTCCATGCCATATATCGCAATGCGACGGACTTTATAGCAGACGTGCACTCGGCAGGTCTGTGGGTGTTAGAGCATGCTGTTATCTAACGTGGCGGTTGACTGCTACGCTGATGTACGCGACGAGACGAACCGAGAGAGTGAAATCTGCGAGTTACGCGAGCGAGAGAGCAAGCGAGTGCAGTGGAGCACCACGTCTCCAGCTGTCTTATAACTCCAGTAGTGTGCCTCCTCGACAACAAACTTAATCCGCACTGCCAACACACAGAGTGGCTGTAATCTCCTACCGCTGTTACTTCTTCGTGGTGGGGGCGAGCACATTTTCAACACCTTAAGATGCCATCTCCACCTGGCGCCTATACGAAGGTATGGAGATAAACGTCTCCTTCCGTGACAGCGGGGGCACGCAGAAAATTTGCACGTACACAGCTTTTTGGAACGGCCACCACCATATTGGTAATTTTATTAAAAATAATTTATGGTAATCACATACTCGTTCTGACACGCCTGTCTGATAGTCCAACCCCCCACTAATAACCCCAGCAGTTACAAACTTCGCACATAATTGGTTTACGTATTAAGTTTATGTACTTGCTCAATATACGTGTAATCCATCCGTGATTGCTGTCATTCGTTTTGCAACTTCATCAGCTATCAAAATCTGTTATTTGGATTTAACTATCTTGATTTCTGAAAACCTCTTCCTTTTTATGGCATGGATGTAATGGTTGCCTTGGCCTTGCCAATTCGAGTGTGAATCGCGGTGGGAAAGACTATGATGTGTGACATCATTTCCTCGTCGCACATCTGTGCTGCTCCTGCTCATTGTTGTGGACACTACGGCCTGTGAGCTTTGTCGAGACTGAGGATGATGCGCTGGTCTTTCCTTCATCCTCCTAAATGTGTGGTGGGCTGACCTCTAGGGCTAGTGATTTTCCCATGATGACTGATGTTAATCATCGCCTTTTCGACGGGAGCAGGAAGTGGCCAATGAGGCAATCTACCGTGCAATCTGAGTGAAAGCGCTGAATGCTACATATTGTCGTGGAGCTGTTTGGAGCTAGAGAAGTTGTACAGCTGGTCATCAGTCCTCGCAGGCTGTGCTGCTTCCCTACTGTGTCTCTAGAGTCTGCCAGCGGCCGTCGGGGTGGGGGTGGGTTGGTGGGGTTCAGTTGGCAAGTCGTGGACCCACCAGCAGAAATTTTGTGTTTTGAAGCAGTTAACATTTCAGATTTCCAGAATTGGCGACCCATCGTGATCAACGAGGATACTTTGTAGTATGGAAAGCCTACGAAGCATATGAAAGTGCATTCCCGTAAGCGGGCATGGAATTATGATAGAGCATTTTCACTTTTTTCCCGACAATCTTTAAGAATTAATGAGGTAAGAAGAAGAAGCGTCGTAGCAAAGGCTGGACCCGCTAGCAAGCTGGAGAGGGTACTGATAGGGGTGCGCAGTTTGCTAGGTTTAGCTGAGGTCACTAAAATCCATTTGGTTCCTTGGAAATTTCTGTACTGTGTCTTTGTGTGACTTATTCGCCACTTATTGCGAACTGTATTCCAGCTTTTATTTGTTAATCACTTACATGTTCCATAGATCATCTGAACGATTCTTTTATCGAAATGATGTGGAACGGTTCAGTTCAAAGGACATGTACACGTGATTAGTGTTGACATTAATGAACACATTATTTCAAACTTCCTTCGCTACCTGTCAGACATTTTGTGTTATTGGGCAAATGATCAAAAATTTTCCTTGCTGCGTATTTAACTCCTTTCTGGACTACTGACAGCTTTAACACTGGGTAATACACGTCATTTTTCTCTAGTGTTGTAGGTATGTACATCCAAGTTCTTTTCAAATTCTGATAGATTATTTATGATGAATTTCATTAGCAAATATTTGTACTGTGACGGCGAAGTTAAAATGCTTAGCTCCTGAAGAAGTACCTGCATGACGTCTGTGGGGGAAAACCACATACTATTCCTACCGCTCGCCTTTGTGTAATCAACACTTTCTTTCAGAGTGACGAGTTACTCCAGAAAATTATTCCATAAGACGTTACTGAGTGGAAATATGCAAAATATGTCTGGAGGATGATACGTTGACTTCGAAAATCAGCAATTGTACGAAGAGCTAAAGTAGCGCCGCGCGGGATTAGTCGAGTGGTCAGTCTGCTTTCCGCAGCGCTGCGGCGAGGACGTCTTGTTTACGTCCCGTCCGCGCGGTCGCGAGTGCCCGTAGTTGTTTCCTACTGCGTTGTCGCTAGTTTAGAGTCCATCACTACCGACGCAACATGGCACATTCATACAGACAAACCACCATCAGGATCAGTTTTCAACCCGATCATGCACGACCGCGAGCTTTTGAAGTGGAACGTTTTCTACGTGATGACGTTAAAATTGACCCGCGAGACATAATTGGTATCCATCTCTCTATCACGAGCAGTGTTGTCTACGTCAAGCTAGTAAGTGACGAGGTGTGCAACAGAATCGTGAGCGCACATGCGAACGATCTTAAATTCAAACATTCTGATGGCCATATTGGGGCGGTCTCTATCGATCACGCGGGGCTTGGCCTCCGTACGATACGCGTCTTCGAACTCCCTTTCGAAGTACCACCGGACGTAGTCACCACGGCTTTCCGGCCCTACGGCAGAGTGATCAGCCATATGGCCGAAAAATGGACCACCTTTACAACGTACCCCGTTCTTAACGGGGTACGACAGATTAAAATTGAACTGACCAAACATGTTCCGTCATATCTTGTCATCGGCGGATGTGGGGCGATCATTATGTATGACGGTCAGCCACGCACTTGCTCTGGTTGTGGCCAAGTAGGGCACGTCCGGTCGGATTGTCTCCGACGACGGCTCACTCAAATCCCGACAGGTGAATCTATGACTCCTTCTACGGTGAGACCCTTCCTCTCAATTACGCCGAAGTTATATGGGCAGCAACCTTTTCCGATGCTGACGACATTAGTCCGATAGCCGTCCCCGATGGCGAGACCATAGTGGCTTCTGCAGTACAGGATCCGGCCTTTACAACGGCGCCCCCACCTGAAGACAATCACCGACCGACCTTGCAAGAAGGCGTGGATGCCAGGATGGACATTGACCCACGGGTTGTGTCGACAGCGACTTTTCTTCCAGACACCGGTGCAGCTGAAGAAATCCACCCACATTCAGATACTGAAACACACGTCCGTAAACAGCGTTCCCCGCGAAAACACAAGAGACGGCGGCGTGCTCCATCGGACGAGTGTTTGCAGCGATCGTCTGACATGGACTGTGGAAATTCCGACGACGGTACCGGCGGTACAGAGGCCGCTGTAACTTCAAACTCAACAGATCGCCGTGGTGACGGCTTCAGCCCCTCCGACCCCACAGAACAGCAGGATCACAAGCAGACAGCCGCTGCCGATTCCCAGCCAACAGAGCCGATGGAGTCAGCGCCGAGTGCCGCAGCAGCCACTAACAGCCACCAACAGCCGATGGCATTTCATGGCGACTGGGCGGACGACTGTGAGGAACACTCCTTGCCCATCGTGTCGGACGGCACGGGGGGAAATTTACCCCACCAGTGTTGATCCTTTCCCGCCGTCAGTTACAGTGACGAGACAGCCTTACAAGGGTATTGATGGCCAACTGCTGTGGATAGACCTCAAACTTATCGCGTTGCAACTATAAACATCTGCACTATACGGACGCGCGCTAAGTTATCCTTGCTTCAGGATATGTTGAACTCTGCTTCCATCGACATAGCCCTTCTGCAGGAAGTGTACGTCGACGACTTCCCAGGCATATACGGTTACGATGCTTGCGTCTCTCCAGCTTCCCCAACAGGCAGCGGTGTCGCTGTACTTCTTCGGGAAGGGATAGTGGCGGACGATATCCTGTTTCTGCCTGGGGCAAGAGGAATGGCACTCACAGTACTGGGTGTCCGCCTTATCAATATCTACGCACCTTCCGGGACGGACAAACGTCGCGAACGTTCACGATTCTTTGCGGAAGACGTCGCCCCGCTCTTCCAAGGCCGCTACGACCATCTGGTGGTTGGAGGTGACTACAATTGCGTACTGGCGCCCAGAGACCAACTCCCACGACATAATCCGTGCCCGGAACTCGAGACGCTAATTCGAGACCTGCAGATGGTGGACACTTGGGAACATCTTCACGGCCACCGACCGGGATTCACGCACTTCACAAGTCACTCTTCCAGTCGTATCGATCGGATTTATGTCTCACGCTCTCTCGCCGCTGGAACACAGGATGCGGAACTGTGGCCTGCAGCATTCTCGGACCACTCAGCTTGCATTTGTGCCGTCACCCTGCGGTGGCAACAAGTGTGGAGAAGCCGCAGCCCGTGCAAATTAAACATCGCTCACCTGTCGTATCCGGATTGCCGCCAAGCCGTTGAGAATACGTGGCATTCGTGTGAAAATCGCCTCCGTGCATATCCCACAACGATCCGCTGGTGGTTGGACTGCGCCAAACCGGCACTGAGGCGAACGTTGATAACCTACGGTCGTGACCACGCTACTTGGCAAAGACATACACTCGACTTTTACTTCCGGGTCCTGCGCGACTGCGATGCTATGGCGCCGTCTCCGGAACGACAAACGGCGGTTCACCGTGCTAAGGCTCAGATCCTCGAGGACGCAGGATCGGATACCGAGCGAACGCCCGTCAATGTTCCACGTCCTTCGTGAACGTAAACGACGCCAACGAGCGCTGATACGCTTCATCGACACGGAGGACGGTCATCGCCTCACCACGCAACAAGACATAAACACAGCGTTCTACAATCATTATTCTCAACTCTATTCCGCTCAGACCCCTGACCCGACAGCACTGGAGGACGTCTCTAATGGCTCTGACCACTACGGGACTTAACATCTGTGGGCATCAGTCCCCTAGAACTTAGAACTACTTAAACCTAACTAACCTAAGGACATCACACACATCCATGCCCGAGGCAGGATTCGAACCTGCGACCGTAGCAGTCGTGCGGTTCCGGACTGAGCGCCTTAACTGCGAGACCACCGCGGCCGGCGGAGGACGTCTCTCAGACGATTTACGGCACCGTCACCCAGGCAATGGAAGCCGCCTTGATGGAAGAAATTACAGAAGAAGAAGTGATCGACGCCATTAGAAAAGGAGCTGTCAACAAGTCTCCGGGTCCTGATGGCCTCCCCTTGGAATTTTACCGGACTTTTCAATATTTATTAGCCTCTCGATGGACGGACATCTGTCGCGAACTACTATCCCCGGACGTGCCGCTCCCTGAGGCCCTTGTGGAAGGGATGATTATATCTATTGACGAACCGTCCGGTGGCTCACGACTGCGGGACTACCGCCCGTTGACGCTATTGAACTGCGACTTTAAAATCTTTTCTCGACTGTTGGCGGCGCGGATACGCCAGACCCTACGAAATGTTATCTCACCCGATCAAACGTCATTAGGAGGCGACAATAATATTCAAACAGCACTCAGTGAATATCGTGACTTGATCTCACTGGCGAGGGCATGTCGTCTGAAGGGTGCACTGGCGGCAATCGATTGTAGTCAAGCTTTCGAACGAGTGGACCACAACTATTTGGAAGCGGTCCTCCAACATATGCGGTACCCACAGCCATTCGTCACTGTCGTCATGCGACTGCTACGTGGCGCGACGTCCAAGGTGATCGTCAACGGCCGACCTTCGCAGCCCCTCACCATTTCTCGATCGATACGCCAAGGCTGCCCTCTGTCCACTTTACTCTACCCTGTGGCCATGGAACCTCTCCTCTGCGGCGTGCGCCAACGACTAACGGGTATGACGTTACGAGGCCACACTTTCAGGTGTAAAGCGTACGCTGACGACCTGGTGATTGTCATCCGCAACGGTGACGACACCGCTAGCGCACTAAATTGGATAGCGAAATATGGCATGGCCACTGGTAGTCGTATCAACGTCGCAAAATCGGTGGCGATGAACATCGGGGTCGGATTGTCTGAGAACAGTGTCACCCCCTTACAGCTCAGAGATAGTTTGAAATGTCTCGGCATTGATTTTACAGACGATATACGACGGACCCCTGCTCACAACTTTCGACGGCTTTTACGAAATATTCGGACTGGAATTGCCAACAACCGCCTACGAGCCCTGGACATCGTCCAACGGACCCAGTATGTTAACACACATTTAGCGTCACGCATTCCGCACATCGCCCAGGTATTACCTATACCGGTGATGTTAGCTCGCCGTATACTTGCGGCTTTTGGGTCCTTCGTGAGTTCAGGAATGCTTTTCAAGATCAAATATGAGACTCTCACCCTTCCCCCGGATCGGGGAGGGCTTGGCCTTTATCACGTTTATGACAGAGCGGTCGACCTATTTGTGAGCACATTAGTCAAACTATGGCACCGCCGTCTGGACAGTCTGACCAGTTTGTTAATAGAAGAACTAGCACCACCCTCCCTGTTGCCGCCTGTGCCGATACACCACGTCCCCTCCTCGCTCTTCTACATCGGTGTCTTTTACCTCGAACTCAGTTACGTTCGACTTGCCTTACCAGCGACTCAACTGGCGACGGCAAAGACGGTTTATAGGGTCCTGCAACATGGACGACCCGATAACGTCGTGGAGAGGAAGCACCCGAACGTCAACTGGCGAGTAGTGTGGATGACAATTCACCACGTAACACTGGACACTGACGTCACGGCGATGTGGTATATCACTGTCAACGGTAAGCAGGTGACCAGATGAAGGCTACATGCGATCCACGTGGTAGACTCACCCACGTGCACGAGCTGTGGCGTTCAAGACAACGATGAACACCGTCTTAGCTGTGGCGAGTCTACGGCAGTGTGGCACTTAGTGAGGCAAATGTCAGTATACTTCCTTCGTGTAACGCCGAATCATATCGACCCCAAGACTATCTTATTCCCGGATGAGATGTATTACCCACGCACCAAAACTAATGCCATGACGTGGCTTCGTGGACATGCAGTGCATTACTTGTTTCAAGACGGCACTAAGGACACTTTAGACTTTTGGAACTATTTGCAGGAACGACATTGCAAGATCCTCCGTAACCCAAAGTATCGACAGTATTTTTCCAATTTTTTGTGGAGTGCGTTCCACGACCCTCCACGTAGCTGGAACATCACGGGTAAGAGAAGCTAAAATTACAATACGATGATAGAACACTACACGGTACAACGTGGGATCTACTTTCATCATTACGAGAAGTCATATCTGGATGATACAGCAGATGGAGAGTATCGTTGTGAACCCTCACACTCTGTAGCAGTATTTGCCCCATTTCCTCTTTTTGTCCCCGGTGCGAAAAGGTCTTCGCAGTTTTAATTTTCCCATCCGGTGCAAGATGTAGCACTGGTTAATGGTGGTATGGATTCCACCCTTCAGTTTTGTTTCATGGTTTCCTTCGCCCCGCACTTTGCTCTCTTTCTTTATGCATTTTTCTACAACTATTCGCATGGTTTTAGTTATGTGCGTCCCAAACTCGACGCAACGAGTGCACTTACTAGTTTTCAGTTCCTTACTGTTAAAAACAATAAAAAATAATAAAAATTTAAAAAAAGATTAAAAATAAATAAATGGATAAATAAAATTAAAAAAAATCACAATAATACACCAACTGCATCCTTTGTACCACATCACATCCCCAGGACGGGAAGGAGGAGACATCGTGGCCAGGCCTCGGGTCGCGACCCCTGCCCACCTTGCCTCCGCCAGCCCATTACCTGCTCCATCTAAAAAAAAAAAAAAAAAAAAAAAAAAAAAAAAAAAAAAAAAAAAAAAAAAATTGAAAAGTTTAAATTTTTATTTTCAGAAAAAAGAAAAAGCGGTCTAAGGCGCTGCAGTCATGTACTGTGCGGCTGGTCCCGGCGGAGGTTCGATTCCTCCCTCGGGCATGGGTGTGTGTGTTTGTCCTTAGGATAATTTAAGTTAAGTAGTGTGTAAGCTTAGGGACTGGTGACCTTAGCAGTTAAGCCCCATAAGATTTCACACACATTTGAACATTTTTTTGAGCTAAAGTAGCCGAACTTAATTGTTTGAGAAACTCAGTAACATGCTTCTTTCAGATCAAGTTTTCGTCAATATGTACACCCAAAATTTTCTAGCACTGTCCCTTATTTAATGACTCCTGCTCATGTGCTACATCAGTTGCTGGTATGACTATATTTGTTGTACAGAACTGAGTGTTGTGTTTTTTCAGAGAACTACTTAATAATTCTTTGGAAAATATCATTTAGCAACTCTTCTGTTGCTTTCTCTCTAATCTGATTTCTTACAACATTAGTATCGGCTACGAAAAGCACCAGTTTTGCTTGTTGAATGTTGTGTGGAAGGTGATTCGCATGTATAAGGAGTAGGGGTGGACCCAAATTGAACCGTATGGGATTCCCTTTTTGATTTTTTCCTCAATCATTAAAATTTTCTACCCTTTCGACACTGCCTAAATTATTCAGCACAACCTTTTGTGTTCTGTTTGTTAAGCATGATTCAAAGCATTTGCATAAAACTTGTGTTTTTGTAAGAGAGTATCGTGATGTATACAACCAAACGCCTTGGAAAGATCACAAAAATACCATCTGGCGAAATATCATTATTTAAGACTCGTACTATTTACTGACTGAATGCGCAAACAGCATTCTCAGTCGTGCAATCCTTCTGGAATCAAATTTATAATATGCCATGTAAGTTGTTTCCACTTAAGTGTGCGACTATTGCTGCTGGAAATTACCGGTGGAAGTTGCTAGCAGTCAGTTCGAAGCTGTGTACGAGGGGCGGTCGAAATGCTTCTAGCCCGTGATAGTTACTGTAATGTCCCGCACAAGGAACACAACCTAATTTTATTGTGAGTCTTTGTGAGTATGTAAGTCAAATTTCGCGGCTCTAGCTTCTTTTGTTTTGCAGCTAGGTTGCGTTGTATGCCGTAGTTTAAGCAAAATTGCGAATATCGAGAGAATCAAGAACCGTGCTGTGATTGAATATCTTCATTTCAAGGAAACTGGGAAGAACTTATGGAAACACTTACGGACAGTGCTACGTCTTATGCAATAGTGAAAAACTAAGTGTCTGACTTCAAAGTGGAAGAACGAATGTGGAAGATGCACCAAGAAGTGGAAGGCCAGTTGCCATTGCCGCTGATGAAAAAGTGGCCGCCATTCACAACACGATTTTGCAGGATCGTCAACTATGTTGCAGCACATTGAAACCACATTTGGAATCCACCATGGGCATGCTCTTGACATTGCTGTGGATATTTTGGGGATGCGGAAAGTTTCATCTCAGTGGGTCCCAAAAAGTCTTGAATGCAGATCAGAGACGGGAGTATGTGCAGTGTTGTGAGAAAATCGTTCGCCAATTTGAAGCAGATGAAGACAGCTAAGAAAGCCGGAATGTAACAATGTATGTGACAATTTACGAAACAAGGGTTCACCACTTTGATCCAGAGACAAAACAACAGTCACAAAAATGGAAACATCCTTTATCCCCTAGCCTAAAAAAATTCCAGGTGAAAAAATCAGTCGGTAAGGTGATGGCATGTGTCTTCTAGGAAGCAGAACGGGTAATTGTGGTGTATTATTTGAAAAAGAGTGTAACTACCAATGCTTCATACTATTGCACCCTCCTGCGCCGTTTGAGAGAAGAGATAACGAAAAAAAAGGAGGGGAAAATTGGCATGCGGAGTTCTTTTGCACCGGGACAACGCACCGGAGCACAAACCCCTCGCAACACTGGAAACTGTGCGTGACTGCGGGTTAGAATTGTTACGTCATTTGCAATATTTTCCAAATTTGGCTCCATCAGACAGTTTTCTTTTCCCAAACGTAAAAAAAGACCTCAGAGGACGAAGATTTGACAATGATGATGCTACGACTGTTGCTGTGAACGCTTGGTTGGACACGAAATCGACGACCTTTTGTTTGAATGGTTTGCATAAGTTATCTGAGCGTGCACGCAAGTGTATTAGTATGCACGGGTGTTATATTGAAAAATAAATTGGTATTATGAAATTTCTGTAATCCTTCCTTTTAGGCCAGAAACTTTTCAACCCCCCTCGTATTAACAGCTGGCGGCTCAGTGTTCGGCTATCGGAATCTTCCTGAGAGCAGTTAGATACCAGCAGGCCATTAATTACTGGCTTTGGTGTAATGTAAAACTTTAACGCCATCTCGCGGGATTAAGGTGATGCCGGCGGCCCATATGTGCACTGATTTGACAGTGTGTCAGTGTAGAGGATTTGTCCGGGTCCTCCAGTAAATGTTTTCGAGTAAATCTGCTGAGCAGTATGTCGTGTAATTTGTCTCGCGCACCGCACATAGCTTAAGCCGTCCTGCCACGGGACGAGGCAGCTGACGTTTCGTGATCCTCGACGGGATATCCGAGCCCACGGGTGACAGCGCCGTCGCCCCACGGCCTGAGCTGGTTCACGTGATTCGCGCTCCAGCGGCCGTTGTCGGCTTTATTTGGCTCGCAGACCACACAGTTTCTTTACAAAAACGGACGCAAGTAAAATAGCTGCATTAGCTTTGTTGGCAATTATCAAAGAAGAACGGAGAAAATCGCGAAGAAAATTCTAGATTCGTCGATGGTTTGAACAGCGAATTGCTGGTAGAAGAACTCTACATAATGTTGTACGACGATCTGAAGTACATACTAGTGGAACTTATTCGTTAGCGCAACTGAATTTTCATCCCAAATTCGGTTTTAAATTGAATATAGTTAATGTACAGTGTCTAATGTCAGCTTGCGCATACGTAATGTCCATATTCTCGACGTTGCATTGCCTACCAGCGCTCTGAAACAACGTACTTTGTCACAGATCGAATGGAAAAAGAGATTTTTTTTCGAAGCTGCTCACCATCACTGAAAAAGTAATTTACCGGCAATATACAAACTTGAGACAATCCATAAAACCAAAACAGGTATGGATATATATTTTTCACAGAAAGTTTCATAATAGCAAAAACTTCTGGTCTGTAACTTGTGCTTACAATCAGACATAGACTGGCAGTCACGTTAAGATTTCTGGCCGCTGAGGAAACATTTTTTTCGAGGCTGCTCTTCACTCACTGAAAAGATGTTTACCGGCGACATATCAACATGAGCCAGTCCATAATATCGACTAATGTCTGAAGTAGTGTCGGAGGGAATTGACAACATCACTCCTGCACGGCTGTCCATAAATCCGCAACAGTACGAGGGGTTGGAGATCTCTTCTGAACAGCACGGTGCAATGCATCCCAGATGTGCTCAATAATGTTCATGTCTGGGGTGTTTGGTGGCCAGAGGAAGTGTTTATACTCAGAAGAGTGTTCCTAGAGCCAGTCCGTAGCAATTCTGGACGTGTGGGGTGTCGCATTGTCCTGCTGAAATTGCCCAAGTCCGTCGGAATGCACAATGGACATGAATGGATGCAGGCGATCAGAGAGGATGCTTACGTACTTGTCACCTGTCAGAGTCGTATCTAGACGTATCAGAGGTGCTATATCAATCCAGCTGCACAAGCTTCACATCATTACAGAGCCTCCACCAGCTTGATCAGTCCCCTGCTGACATTCAGGGTCGATGGATTCATGAGGTTGTCTCCATACCCGTATACGTCCATCCGCTCGATACATTTTGAAACGAGACTCCTGCGACCAATCAAGATGTTTCCAGTCATCGAAAATCCAATGTCGGTGTTGACAGGCTCAAGCAAGGCGTAAAGCTTTGTATCGTGCAGTCATGAAGGGTACACGAGAGGTTCACCCATTGACGCTTTCTGATGGCCCAGCTACATGTACATGGTCAGCAATTTGCGGAAGAGTTGCACTTCTGTGACATTGAACGATTCTCTTCAGTCGTCGTTGGTCCCGTTCTTGCAGCATCTTTTACCAGTCACATGACGTCGGAGATCTGATGTCTTACTTGATTCCTGGTATTCACGGTACACTCGTGAAGTGGTCGTACGGGAAAATCTCCACTTCATCGCTACCTCCGAGATGCTGTGTCCCATCGTTCGTGCGGTGACTATAACATCACGTCCAAACTCACTTAAATCTTGATAACCTACCATTGTAGCAGCAGTAACCGATCTAATAACTGCGCCAGACGGCAGACACTTTTTGTCTTATATAGACGCCGTGCAGGGTAGCCGCGCGGTTTAGGGCGTCTTGTCACGGTCCGGGCAGCTTCCCCCGTCGGAGGTTCGAGACCTCCCTCGGGCATCGGTGTGTGTGTGTGTGTGTGTGTGTGTGTGTGTGTGTGTGTGTGTGTTGTTCTTAGTTTAAGTTAGATTAAGTAGTGCGTAAGCTTAGGGACCGATGACCTCAGCAGTTTGGTCCCATAGAACTTACCACAAATTTCCAGTTTTCCTATTAGACGTTGCCGACCACAGCTCCGTATTCTGCCTGTTTACATATCTCTGAAAAAAATGGTTCAAATGGCTCTGAGCACTATGCGACTTAACTTCTGAGGTCATCAGTTGCCTAGAACTTAGAACTAATTAAACCTAACTAACCTAAGGACATCACACACATCCATGCCCGAGGCAGGATTCGAACCTGCGACCGTAGCGGTCGCTCGGTTCCAGACTGTAGTGCCTAGAACCGCACGGCCACTCCGGCCGGCCATATCTCTGAATGCGCATGCCTGTACCAGTTTCTTTCGCCCTTATATATATATTGCAGAAAGTTCATAGTAGCAAAACCTTTCAGTGTGTAACTTGTGTTTACTTTCAGACACAGACTGGCAGTCACTGTAAGTTTTCTGGCCCCTGGGCAAACATTCCAGTCGTTGGCCTTTGCAGGAAGAATTACAGCAAATACGTTATTTATATTAAATAACACAGGGTTTTGAGATAATACTTCTATTAAATGAGTAAGACAGATCCAGAATATTTTAGAAAACAAAAGATGAAAAAAATTAGACGGAGGTGAACGCGAAGTTGCAACTTATCTCGCCAGAACTCAAAAGCTCACGCTGCTATTAACTGCGCTACAGCTTCTCTGTAGCAAACATGTCTCCGTATATGGCGTACACTGTTAAAAGACTGTATCTACAAATGTTGCTACCTGAAATTTAGTATGCAGATTGCATCAAAAAGACTCGCTTCTGATAGATCATCATTTTGCGTAATGTTCAAACGGTATACTTTCGTAGCGTACAACTTAAAACAGTAAAAGCGACAACTACAGGAAGCCTTTACACATCGATGTTTAGTTTCGTGTCATTTTATTGTAACAAACGCGTTTTCGAGATATTTTAAATTTACTGGTGGTCTAAAAAAGCTTATATTCATTCCACGTAGTGTAAGAGAAAGAAAACCTACCAAGTACGCAGTTCAACGCCATATAATATGACGGCTGCTATGTTCTGCCTGTGGCGTAAAAACGATGTCGCATCTCATTGGCTACGTTCCTCTCCACGAGGCAAAACTCTGACACTCCATATCCCTTATTTCACGCTCCGCTGTGCAGTGGGACGTGGAGTTCCACACTGTGACGTCACCAGCTCCTTTTCCACGTGCGTTTTCACGTCCCGTGAGGGGAAAGCTTTAGAGTTCGTGGAATCTGGGCTCAGACGAAGGTGTGACTTCTCGCGACGCCACGGGAGCTCTGAGAACGGATGGAAGGAACGTTTTAAAGTGTTCAGGAACTCCTGTTCACTTAATATTACACTTTTGGACGACGAACTGTGGAGTTATTTACGTATCAACGCGGATTGCGTAAGCACCGTCCACGTGTAAGACACCCTATTCTCCTCTTTCTTGATACTCTAAAGTCGATAGACCGCAGAGCGCTTATAACGCTTGCTCTGCAACGCTGGAAGCACTGGTGATGGTGGTGGTTAGTGTTTAACGTCCCGTCGACAACGGGGTCATTAGAGACGGAGCGCAAGCTCGGGTTAGGGAAGGAAATCGGCCGTGCCCTTTCAAAGGAACCATCCCGGCATTTGCCTGAAACGATTTAGGGAAATCACGGAAAACCTAAATCAGGATGGCCGGAGACGGGATGGAAGCACTGAATTTGTACTATCTAGAGAGCTTGTTTCTTTATTTTAGCTGTTTCAACAGTTTCTTTTTTATTTGAAACCCCTTTATACTCTATACGTCAGGTGTAAATAGCGAAACAAGCCACCTTTGCTCTAACAGTCGTTAGTCTTGGTCTGGGCCTCCTCCCTGTGTTGCGCATTAACGCTCTGGGCGTTGCGCTGTTCGCGACTGTTGCTGCAGTAGTTAACAGCTGGCCGTAGCGGGCGGAATGAGGAAATGCGTCACTGAAGCAGTGTGCGAGTGGGACTAGCGATAGACTGCGCCGAAAACTAGAACCATCGACACGCGAATGAGATGCATATAGTCAACAGAGAGAGACGGAGAGAGGGGAGGAGGTAGGGAGGGAGAAAGAGAGAGAGAGTGACCGAATCCGCACAGTGTTTAGACGTCTGTGAGGTTACTTGCGAGGTTGCAAAAGTGGTCCACGAGTCAACGGTCAATGCTCGAGGCCACGTGTACGAGGGTAAAACACCCGCGCTGTACGTCAGCGGAACGTTCGCGTCTCCGCGGTCGGCTGCGCTCCACGAGAAGTTATTTTTATTTTGAAATAACTCTAGAAGAAAACCTGCCTAAAGAACAACACATACCACGGCATTCTCACTTGTGACAGCGATGACTGGTAGCAACAGCAGCAGACAATTTTTATAGACGCCTCGTAGTTAAGTCAATGTTAGACCGACAAAGAACGTATAGCGAATGTGTATGACGTGTTGAAACACCGTAAGTAATATGCTCTATATCAGCCATTTTATAATACGAAATAGCAGTGACTTAGTTATTAATAAGTGCGATGCAGTGTTCCCTCGGACATATAAGCATGTCCTAAGGAACATGACGTAGGCACTGCTATTTCGTACTTATCCTCCAATACGAGGCCCTCTCTCAATAAACATGTTCTTTCAGAAAGGGAATATACGTAACGCACGAGTGCAGCGTGTAACGCCAGGACGACGACATGTGGAAGTTCGAGTCTGGCCGTCATTCGTGCATTGATTGCCGAAGCGGTTAAGACAACCTCTCGCGTAAAGAGGGAAATTCGGATTTCAGTTTTGTCCGGCACGGATTTTCACTGTCAACATTCGAATATACAACCGATGATGGTTCATATTCGCAGTTGCGAATACATTTCCTATACTGTGCAATACAGTTTTGGTGATTTTTCCACAGTCAGGAATACTGTGGTCATAGATACATCCTGTAGAAGCAAGTTGATATGACGTCTCATACAAGACACAAGACAGACACACGGAGTAAATGATTTTCCATTCAATGCTAGCTCGGGCGGTGTGGCGATAGGAAAGAAAAGCTAGTGTCTTGTCTTAGTGAACTGGGAAAGTGTTATAGGCATAAAATACACGATAGTGGAAGAGCGGGAGGTACAAAATCCTTCTGTGAATATCGCGATCAAAGTGTCAAGGAAAAGAAGAAAACTTAGAGCTTAATGACCCTTCCACAATGTGGCCATTAAAGCGAAACACAAGCTCCACTGGTCAATGAAAAATCGGCCAGGAATATATAATAAGAATCATTTCGACATTCGCCTGAAGTGATGATGAGAAACGTAAGTCATAGTTAACGGACCGAGTGCACACACGCACGCATTGGACGCTTATTCGACAGGCCCTCGGTTCAGATCCTTGTTCAACCGTCGTGCGTCACGTTAATCATTTCAGGCCAATGCAGAGATGAATCTTACAATGATGTCCCACTGCTCTCCTTCGCCACCTCTGTACAGATCCGAACCTGTGTTCACCTCGAGAACTATACGTTCTTCGTTGACATCTCAATGAGATGCAAAAATCGCACGTAATTCTTGCAAATATGCTTCACTACTACTGGTATAGTACTTAGAGACAACGATGACGCGCATTTGAAGAGTGAGAGGTTGTACAATGTTAAAATGCGGATGTTCCCCCTTTTGAAAATTTGGGAAAAAGCATGAGTATAATTTAAAATTGAAGCTCGTCAGGAGTGTGACAACTATTAAATATGGAAAACTGAAACAATGAAGACGTCACAAGATAAAACAGTTCATAAGTAAGAGCAAATGGAGGACACCACTGACATTACTGACTGCAAAGAAAAAAAAGAAGAAGTTTAAGGGTAATATCGAAGCATGTGTAAGAATTCGGGAATTATGTTGTACACAGACAATAAATCAGTAAAGACGGCAGAGACAAGTATAGCACATTACAGCTACAAGAGCTTTTACAAGTAGACTGCATACGCGATGAAAATGAATATAAGCAAACAATTTGCTGGAAATTTACAGATAATATAAACAAATCATACATAAAACGTAAGATTATAAGTTTTGAGAAAGGGAATAAGCAACTTCGAAAGAATAATGTAGTAAAGATAGAAATAACATAGTGAGAAAATGAAACTGTTATGGTGATCCGAAATGCAAACCGGACAGAGGGAAGGTCTTTTATAGGAGGCAATACTTTGATAGATGTGTAGGAGGCAGTTTGAATGTAGCTCTCCGTTCTGCTGTTGACAGCACGGACTAACTAACAACAGCCTATTAAAACCCTGTCTAATAAATGAGTAGTAACACTGGTGACAAATGCGAATCCCTAATGCCGGCTAATACTCGCCCATCGATCAACCATTCAACAGTTTTACGAAAGAGCTGTATGTCAGTTACGAGTTTCACAGAAACTTGGATGACGTGTATGTCATCAACGACTTTAACAGTGTAACCTACTGACACGTTGTGCAATTTGTTGACACATAGTAATCTGAATCTCTGCCTCTCCCGGGCAGTGCTGTAACAGATGATATGGTGGAAACCGCCTTGCAGACAGACACGATATTTGACTCTACCTCTTCGTAGGGACTCTGCGAAAACATCACTCGGAGTAAAAGTTAACGTTTGTAAAAATAGTAACATTTGGAAAGACAAAGGTAACTAAAATAAAGTTTTATTAACAAAAACGATCATGAATATGGAACCTACGTAGACTCTGTATCTGAATAAGCAAGCAGAGGCACTCGATACGTGATGGGACGTCAGCAAAGAGAGCTTGGATGTCTTGCCAGAGAATGTTTGCCCACGCCACATGTGTGTGAGTCAATAGTGATTACTGGAGATCCTTGACGAACAAGTTTCTGAACAGCTATATCGCGTGTACATATAATGATTAAGAGGATCCAGGCCAACCAATCCTTGGAGTGAATTTATCAGGTGAATTCGTCACCCTTCGTGACGAATTAATTAAATGAAAAGACGGAATGCGATCAATCAGATACGTATACGCAATGCTGTCACTCCTTCCTGGAACTTCATAGATAAATTACGACGTATGCACACAACTGCTTGTCTCCTTGACCGTTCAGCGTCGAAGCTCGCAAACTGAAACAAGTTTAATAATTTTTTCATGTGCGGGTTCACTTCCTCAATGTAACGTATGGATGATGGAACCATTTTAACCCCCGTAGGTTGCAGTCTTGTTCCTTTAACGCAAAAGGCATATAAATTACGTTACTGCCCAGTTTCAGTCTTACGCCATTATCATACGTCTGCAATATAACACCAAAAGAACAGTTGACGGGCAATACATATTACTGGTTAACACTGAGATCGCGTATTATAATTGTCGTTTAAATTGCGTTCAAGATATTGGTGATGCGAGTGTCACATTTAAAAGTTTTGTCTCGTGTTATGTTGGGACAGACACGTATCGAATGCTACAGATATCGTATTGCACATACCAATCAGCTTACAAGAACAACTTTCACAACACCTCGCGTAGGTAAATACCCTACGAACAGGTAACATACTAGTCCTTGCTATTTTCAGCATTTGCTTATAAAACTAAGAACAACTAAAAAAAAAAAAAATGTGATGCGTGTTTCCCGCGATTCGTAACAGTTATGTGTATCCTCTCCATGGACGTTGGTGGGCAGGTTTGCATGTCCTTGTGGCAGGCTTCTTCTGTTTTCTCCTCCCTTCGCCAACTATTGGTTTTCTCGACCCCAACGGTATTAGGTTTCGAGGCCCAAGGGTGTTTTCCACTTTCCTCTCTACTATCCTACCTTCGACACAACGGCGAAGTGAGCGGAAGAAGAAGCTTTTATCTCCCAGGTTCTCAACGATCGTGGAGGCGGAAGAGGTCATGCCAGATGGACTGGCCGAAAAGACACCTCTCTGCCGTCATTGGCCGGCCGAAGTGGCCGTGCGGTTCTAGGCGCTGCAGTGTGGGACCGCGAGACCGCTACGGTCGCAGGTTCGAATCCTACCTCGGGCATGGATGTGTGTGATGTCCTTAGGTTAGTTAGGTTTAACTAGTTCTAAGCTCTAGGGGACTAATGACCTCAGAAGTTGAGTCCCATGGTGCTCAGAGCCATTTGAACCATTTTTTTGCCGTCATTGAGCTCGCGGCAGTCCATTGCAGTTCTTGTATTTGAAGTCACATGTCTCATGCGTAACTGTTCCAGAATCATAGTGTGTGGGTTACTTCCTCGCAAGCTGTAATACACCTTAAACAAAATCGCACAAATGGCAATTTCGTCTGTCATTTTCTTTAAAGCCCAATGGCGATGGGACCTGCACATTGAGGGCAGGTGTGTGACAGTGGCCTCCCTGAGAACCCATGTGACTACTCGGGTATCCGGTCCTGCATCTGCGACTATTTGGTATGACCGCTGCCTGTCCAGGGTACACCATCTTCTGCAAAGAAAGGATGCAGGAAAATCACGCATTCATGATGTAGGATATGCTGTAAAAACAAAAATAGTGAATGCACATCGACTCACACCTATTTCAATTAATGAAAGGCTCATCACTCACAGAATACCCCTTGGTACATACAGCTTCATCATATGCATGTGCTCCTTCTTTAGATGGCGATGAAGATTCAAAGAATCAGCTCCACCATCAGCTGAACAGTATTCTCTTTAAGATACCTGTTAAAGATAAATTAATCCTACTGGGCGACTTCAGTGCCAGAGTGGGAAGAGCAACCGGTTTTGGAGAGACATAATGGGTAAACAAGGGGTCGGAAACTGAAATGCAAATGGGCTGTTACTTCTTGGTCTATGTGCTGAGCAGGAGCTCTCCATCATCAACACGCAATTCCGCTTGCCTAACCTCTATAAGACCACACGGATGCACCCACGCTCCAAACATTGGCATATTATGGACTATGTCATTATTCGATAGCGTAACAAGACAGACATTCTCATCACAAAAACAACTCGAAACATCGATGACTGCTGGACTGATCATTAACTTTTAGTTAGCCGTCTGAGTTTACCAAAGTATCGTAAGCCACGATCCCACTTTTCAAAACCACCGCGCAGAAAATTCAACATCAACAACCTGCATACCAAAGACGTTCGCTCACACTGTCAGAAAAACTCGACAAAACTCCAGCAATCACAGACGTCGAGCAAGAATGGACCGCATTAAAGAACACCATCAAAGAGACAGCAGAGAATGTTATTGGTTTTGGTGTGGCGAAGAGTAGTGACTGGTTTGATGACAGCAATGTAAAATCCAAGCCATCATCAGTGCAAAATGGGATGCTTACCTAGCCCTTGCTCAAGATCCGTCCTGCGCAGAAAAGAAAACACACTTTCAAGAGCTCAATCAGAAGTGTCAGAGTGAAATACGAGCAATCAAGAACAAATGTTTGCAACAAAAAGCCCCGGAACTCCAAAATTTTTCCGATGGCAGGAACCTGCCTGGATTCTATACTGGAATTAAAGAGCTTTATGGACCCATCCGCTCCTCATCAGGAACACCGAAAGCTGCTGACAACACCAACATCCTTACTGAAAGTCAGGACATCTTAAATCGTTGGAAAGAGCACTTCAGATCACTGTTGTACCGCACTTCTATTGCCGCTGGAGACTTTCTCAAACATATCCTACAACATCCTCCAGAACCCTGGATGGCTGGTCCTCCAACTTTTCGAGAAGTCAGCAAGGCAATCGATAATATGAAACCAGGAAAGGCTCCTGGACCTGACAACATTCCGTTGGAACTTATTCAGGGTGGCGGTTTGCCTCTAAAAACTAGGCTTCTCACTCATACTATTAATGTGGGAAACCCGCAAGGTACCAGCCGACATGGAGAACTCCACAATTTTCACCATCTTCAAGAAAGGTGATAGAAGCATCTGTGGTAAGTGCCGTGGAATATCCTTACTTTCTGTCGCTGATAAAATTTTTCCCAGAATCCTTTTCAGTCCTTCAGACACTTACAGGGACTCTGCTTCCTAAGTCTCAATGCGTGTTTCGCCCATCAAGAGGGACAATTGACACGATTTTCTCTGCACGACAACTACAGGAGAAGTGCGGAGAACAACAAAAGCCTTTACTATAAGTTTTTTACGACCTAGAAAAGGCCTTTGATACAATTCGCAGAGAAGCCATGTGGACGGTCTTCAAATGTTTCGGCTGCCCTGAACATTTTGTTGGCCTGATTAAAGCTCTCCATGATGGCATGACTGGACAGATCATCTGCCAGGATGAAACATCTAATGAATTCCCAACAACGAGTGGGCTCAAACGATGATGCGTTCTTGCACCAACATTATTTGATTGAATGAGTGCGGAAAAGTACACGGGTATGCTACTAAACGAGCGTGCAAGGGCTTGTAAGCTACCCCTCAGTAAGGTTTTTGTCTATATGTCATGTTGTCATGTTGTGAAATTGGTTCTTGTAAGCTGATTGGTATGTGCAAAATCATATCTGCAACATTCGACATGTGTGTTTCTGGGAACCTGTCTGCCCCCACATAACACGATACAAAATTTTTAAATCTGACAAATACGTCACCAATATGAAGTAAGTGATTTAATAACAATTCGCGCAATCGTGACTTTATCCAGTAATATGTCTTACCTATTATATGTCCACTAGACATTTGATAATGGCCTAAGGCTGAAACTGGCCAGTAATAAAATTTATATGCACGGTGCATTAAAGAAATAAAACTGACAGCCTACGGCGGTTAAAATGGTTCCATCAATCAGCTGAAACAATTGTGTCAGTTGAAGCGTAATTAAATTATTGAGGTTTGGAGAAGGGCTTCGGAGATACTGAAATCGAATTAGTATCTGTATGCTACTCTTAAGAACATGGGACTAAGCGAAACAGCTTCACAATGAGGAGAAAAACCAAGAATCCACAATTATTTAATGTTACTGGCGTAAGCAAGTTATTCGCGGAAAAAAATACCTAAATTACACGAGGAAATAACAGTGAGAGATCGTCCAGCCTTAACGGAAAACACTCAAGGTATTAAGAGAGAACTAGTCACTGAAAAATACACCAACAATAAAGGAGCCATGAGAAAGAGACTGAGACGAAGTATGAGGTCGCGAGCGCGTTGCTTTGCACACACGCATGAAAGAGTAGTCGGTGGACTACCAGTAGAACCAGAGACGAACGCGTTACGCCACCGCGATCACAACTCAAGCGCCTAGCTTTCACCTTCTTAAAATTCTAATAGGGTATTTACTGTGCATGGCTGGCCTCACATTATTGAAGTCCAGAACATGCTGCAGCTAAGGCTGACATGCACGGCAGTCTTCCGACGTACCATAATCAACCAATCTCGCTTATATGCTTTTTCAAAGTCGAGCTCCAGAACTTGCCCCCCCCCCCCCTTTCCGCCCATTTAATTACCTCGTTGACGAGACAGTGGTGTTGTTACTCCGGAAACAAACAGTGTTATACCGCTAACTTGAGTACGGAGGCTGGCGCACCTGTGGTTGTTTAGACTGACAAACGGGGGGCGACTCTTGGCGTTTACTTTGCTCATTCCAAGGAGGCGCCAAACCAGCATCATCAAGACAAACGTCTCCGCTCGTGAAAGTACGTCAATAGATGCAAACATTGTACTGAAGTGTAAGACTGTTTATAGGATTTGCATCGTAGGTGGCTCTAATACATATGTAACAAGATGTGAAGTCCTCGGCAGGAGATTGGCAGCTGACTTTCATCTGTAAACAGAACGCTGTGAAAGTGTTGTGTGCCACCACAAGATGTAAATAGTGAAATGAAGTTTGTGTCGTATGGGAAAAAGACTGATGTCTTCAGAGCGAAGAAGAAACTCGCGGAGTCAGGTCTGACAATACGCGCGGGTCTCTCCTATGAAAGATTAAAGATACCGAACAGTGTTAACTTGAGATCTGGGCTACAAAACGTGTGAACAAACGACGGCAGGATAATGGTGAAGACCGAAAATGGGAAAAGATCAGTCTACAATGCAGATGAGGTCTAACGTTTGTGCTTTAGGAGTTAAAAACATGTCAAATCCTGCTGGCTCTAGTTTGTATGTTTATTTTTGCCTCTTTATTTTGTAAAGAAACAATTTATTTTGTAATACTTCCCTTAAAAAGTTTCCTGTTATAGTCATTTATTTGTTCAGGTTTACTTATAGTACTAATTATTAGCCGCGCGGAGTGGCCATGCGGTTTGAGGCGTCATGTAACGGACTGCGCGTCCCCTCCCACAGGAGGTTCGAGTCCTCCCTCGGGCATTGGTATGTGTGTTGTTCTTTGCATAGGTTATTTTAAGTTAGTTTAAGTAGTGTGTAAATCTAGGGACTGATGACCTAAGCAGTTTGGTCCCTTAGGAATTCACACACACATTTTCGAACTAATTATAAATTTTCTGTTCAGTTTTCATACTTCCAATATAAATATAGTTCATTATTTCACTATTACTTCACTGTTCTCACAGGGCTCTGATTCAGACGATTACCTTACTGTCTTTCTTTCAGTTTTATATAGGAATTTATTACAATATTATTGTTGTTACTCATCATTAGAACCAGTAATAGTACAATCTGTTTTTATTCCGTTTATATTGCTTTCAGTACTATTGTGCACAGATTATTCTACTTCTCTTTAGAGAGTTTCTTTTCACGTCACCCGTCGGCTGTCTAACGACTGCTGCAAAGCCTACTTGCCTTCGCTACAAAACCACCCTTCCACCTGATGATACCTACCACTTTTACTTCTGTGAACCTGCAGTCTCCAACCTCAGAGCGTTCCGCTATGCTTTGTTGCCCCCCTCGCTGGCTCGGAGTCACTAATGTCCAGCAGCGACATCCTTGCGAGCGTTACATCCAAACATGCCAAGTTCCATATTCCACACGCAAATATCCAGTTTCTGCAAGCTCATTTATACGAGTTCCGTCATATATTTCAAGACATAGACATCCATGCAACACTCCTGTCTGATGCCTGGCTCAAACCAAATATTCTCACGGGTTCGGTAAATCTAGATGGTTACACCTTTCTAAGACACTAAAGATGTAACTGACGAGGGGGTGTAGTAGAGGCATATATACACTCTTATTTATTATCTACTGTGGTACACACATCCAACAATAATGAAGATAAACGAGTGGAATATGTTCATAAAGATCAAATCTCATGACAGAAAAGTCTGATATGTGTCCTCGATGAACTTCTTAATGTAAGCAGGTTTGCCTATATATATACACTCACAAAAGAGTAATTCATACCTCCCAAATTTCTGCACTGGCATAATTTTCATAATGTACTTGCTTGAATCTCCCAGAAAGAAACTGCAATTGACTACATACCGAGACTTCAAACATATTAATCTATCTGCACTTGCAACTGAGGCGCAATTAATAGTTTGGGAGACGTCTTGTACCCCCTTCTTGGACACAAACTAGAAACTTACTCAATTGTACAACAAATATGCTCCCCTAAAGACCGGAACAGTAAGCAGGAATCCTGCAACTTGGCTAACTGAAAAACTGAAACAGCTCATGAATCTCAGACATTTCACATCAGGCGTACAAACTGCGCCCTACACCTTAAAAATCATATAGGTTACAAGCAAAAGCGGAACAGAGACAATCAAGCAGTGAGAATTTCAAAACTCAGGCATGTACATACATTAACCAACAATAGAAATAGACCAGCTATCGCGCGGAAAAACCAGTATAGGCAAAGTAAGAGCTGCAAATGATCCCATTGTCCCAGGTGAAGAACTGAACAAGTAAGTCACATTACCTACAGACTACAAGCATAACTGAGCCACAAACGAAACAGAGATGCATTGATTACTTCATTGGTTAAACGACTGTAGCTACAAAAACGTCTATCTGAAGCATGTTACTTGCAATACCGTCAAAAAAGCCATCATGCGTATCAGATGAGCATCTGCTGGACACGATGGCATTACAGTCTCAATGACGAAGATTATTATTGACCCCTACCGCCCACTATAACAGATATCTTCAACCTTCCCTTAACCACAAGTGTTTTCGCTGAGGAGTGCAAATAGGGACTAGTTATCCACAATCTAAAAAGGACGTTGCTAGAGCACTCTCTGATTACCGACCTACTTGCATTCTTCCTGCACTGTCCAATATCCCTCAAAATACAAGTAAACAGGGCGAGTCACGTAAGATGTAACACCCCTTTATTTCGTGAACGGTTACACACATAGAAACACGGTTTTCGGCAACTGTTACAGCGTCGAGGGGCGCGTATGTTTCTGTCCGGTTAATGTCTGTAGCGGTGCTATCAACGGAAATATTGAAGCAGGTACGTGTTTTAAATGGAACCGTATACTTTTTATAACTGCATTCGATAGCTCTTAAGAAGACAGTTCCATTGATACAGCGTGTGTAAAAAGGCTTAAGAAATGTCCTGGAATTTGAGAGCACGGTGGCCGGAATCGGCATTTGTAGCGTAAATACCGCAAGCAGAGCTCTTGCGCTAAGCATGTCAAAATGTCGACACATTTGCCTGTTTATTTGTTTGCACTGTAGGCTGCTCATGTATGCTTCAACATTCGTTACATGCAGACAGGTACACTAATGACAGGTACACTAATGGCGAATGTAAAAGGAATGTTGTAAAAACAGTATAGCGGTATAGGGCTATCTATCCTCTTCACCAATGTCCGATGCCCTAGGTAACTGCACGAATTATTATGACGCTAGTGCGGACAGGCTGCTTGAACGTCAAAAAAAAAAAAAAAAAAAAAAAAAAAAAAAAAAAAAAAAAAAAAAAAGGCTGCAACACAGGGAGGCTACGAGGCTAATGAAACCGCACAGTCCTACGAGACATGTTGCCAAGGAATGTGGAATCAGTGCCATTCACATTCTGCATCGACAGAATTTTCATCCCTGACATGTGCCACTACACCACGCACTCAACGACCGTAATTTCGAACGTCGTACGGAATTATGTCGGTTTGCCCTTCAGCAACTGAGAGACGACCTTACGTTTTTCCATCGTGTGCTCTTTATCGATGAAACAACGTTTACGAACCACGCTAATGTAAAATTGCTTAACATGCACTACTGCACAGCCGAAAATCCACACTGGCTTCGTCAGGTGCAACATCAACGGCCTTGCAGCGCCCAGCATCATAGGGAATTACATTTTGGAACCTTACTTCATCTCAGGCGTTCTAAATGGACGTATGTACGCACAATTTATTACCAATATTAATACCGGTTCTTCTACAAGAGGTACCATTGGATGTTCGACAGTCTATGTTGCTGCAACACGACGGTTGTCCAGCTCACTCGTCCCGCGTTGCAACGGAAATACTGAATAAGAATTTTCCTGAACGTTGGACAGGACAAAATTCTGTTGTCAAATTGGCCTGCGAGGTCCCCCAATTTGACTCCTCTTTATTTCTTTCTTTGGGGAGCACTTAAAAAGGCAGGCTATGACGAAGCCCCAACTACACTAGACGATATGTGTCGTCGAATCGCCAGTGCGTGCCCTACCATGCCATCCACTGTAATTACATCTGTTCGTCGTTCTTCCGAACAGCGATTGCAAATGTGCCTTTCAGTCCATCGTCAACACTTTGAGCACTTGCTTAAAAGGACAAATTTTTTTAAAAAAATTTTTTAAAGGCAAAGTTTATGTTACGTGATCTGGGTTGTTACCATACCACTGTTAGTAAATGGTTCACTTTATCTACGTGTGTACGAAATTGCATTGCAATGTCAAATAAGTCGAAAGCGTGTATGGCTCGTAGCTGGAAACACTGTCATTACGCGCTTGCGTTCAACATGAAACGACGTTTCACTAAAAATAATATTTAATTTGCGGTGTACAGGTGGTCACCAAAGTATTTTTAATAAAACATTTAGTTCAAAGAATGTATTTCACATCATATAATATTGAGCAGTGTAGGTAAGGACAGTTGTCCGATAGCATATATTTTACCTCTAAGAAGCACACAGCCACATAAAGGAAAAGACAGGTCAAACATTCCTTCTAAGATTTAGATATTTAATACAGTAGTTGCTTCTACATCTACATCTACATCCATACTCCGCAAGCCACCTGACGGTGTGTGGCGGAGGGTACCTTGAGTACCTCTATCGGTTCTCCCTTCTATTCCAGTCTCGTATTGTTCGTGGAAAGAAGGATTGTCGGTATGTCTCTGTGTGGGCTCTAATCTCTCTGATTTTATCCTCAGGTATACGTAGGAGGGAGCAATATACTGCTTGACTCCTCGGTGAAGGTATGTTCTCGAAACTTCAACAAAAGCCCGTACCGAGCTACTGAGCGTCTCTCCTGCAGAGTTTTCCACTGGATTTTATCTATCATCTCTGTAACGCTTTCGCGATTACTAAATGATCCTGTAACGAAGCGCGCTGCTCTCCGTTGGATGTTCCCTACCTCTTCTATCAACCCTATCTGGTACGGATCCCACACTGCTGAGCAGTATTCAAGCAGTGGGTGAACAAGTGTACTGTGACCTACTTCGTTTCTTTTCGGATTGCATTTCCTTAGGATTCTTCCAATGAATCTCAGCCTGGCATCTGCTTCACCGACGATCAACTTTATATGATCATTCCATTTTAAATCACTCCTAATGCCTACTCCCAGATAATTTACAAACTTAACTGCTTCCAGTTGCTGACCTGCTATATTGTAGCTAAATGATATGGGATCTTTCTTTCTATGTATTCGCAGCACACTACACTTGTCTACATTGAGATTCAATTGCCATTCCCTGCACCATGCGTCAATTCGCTGCAGGTCCTCCTGCATTTCAGTAAATTTTTCCATTGTTACAACCTCTCGATATACCACAGCAACATCCGCAAAAAGCCTCAGTGAACTTCCGATGTCGTCCACAAGGTCATTTATGTATATTGTGAATAGCACCGGTCCTACGACACTCCCCTGCGGCACACCTGAAATCACTCTTACTTCGGAAGACTTCTCTCCATTGAGAATGACATGCTGCGTTCTGTTATCTAGGAACTCTTCAATCCAATCACACAATTGGTCTGATAGTCCATATGCTCTTACTTTGTTCATTAAACGACTGTGGGGAACTGCTTTTTGCAGCGTATAAGACATCTTTATTTTTGAAGAATGAACAGCTGATTTCTCTGTTTCAGCACACGTAAATCTGGAGGGATACACAAATGTGAAATAGTTATCCTAATCCTTTTGTGATACGGTAGACTCTAGCCTATCTCGTATTCCCATGTACAACATAAGTGGGTGAACCTGCATTTAGATCGTAAATTGGTTCAAGGAGAAATAATGCTTCATTCTCGTAGCGCAGGCCTACCTTACGGTATACAACTACGCAGCATGGTCCGAGACGCCTTCTTGGCAGTGTTTGCGCTGCAAATGCCGTTCCTGGTCACTGTGCCCTCACATTCACGGACATTTCTAGACAGGTTTCTACGTCAACATTAACAAACGCTATATCACTGTAATTGGCGTCTCAAGAGCTATCGAATGTAGTTACAAAAAGCATACGATTCCATTTAGAAACAACGTACTTTATCTCAGTTGACAGGAGCCCTAAAAACATTAACCAGACCAAAACAAACGTGCTCCACTACGCGTAATATTTTCCGAAAATCGCGTTTCGATACGTGTAGCCGTTCACAAAATAAAAGGGGTGTTACAACTTATGGGACTCATCCTGTATAGTCCATCATCAGCTAACAAACTATCTAACTATAAACAACCTACTAGACGAATACCTATCAGGTTTCTGTAAACATCGCAGTGCAACATACGCCTTTATAAAGGTGACAGGTAACCTGAAGCTTGCCAAGGATGCCCAAGAGGCGATAATCATGTGCTTCTTAGACTTCAGCAAAGCCTCTGACACTGCCGAATTTGACATTTTACTTGCGAAACTTAGCAGCCCAAATTTACCATCAAGTGCAGTGCAATGGTTTCGCTCATATCTGACGTCTCGCCAGCAGTGCGTCATGTCCGACATCATAAATTCACTATGGAAGTAAGTAATATCAGGCGTTCCCCGGGATTCGGTATTAGGTCCTCTTTTCATTTTAAGTCAATGATTTGTCATCAGTTTTGTCCTACTGCAGATACCATACGTATTCTGATGACCTCCAGTTGTATCTAAGTGCAAAACTAGTAAACCTGAGGACAGGCACTGAGAATCTCAATACCGGCCTGCGTGCACTATCAAAATGAGTGCAGATCAAACCCGTCCAAAACCCAAGCGGTACTGACTGGTTATTCCAGGCTTATTAACCACAAATATCGGAAATACCTACCATCTGTAGTCCCAAACGGGACAAATATAAACATCCCTCCTTCAGAAAATAGTCTAAGAGTAATAACAGATGATAATCTAAATTGGACTGAGCACGTAACTGCAATGTGCAAGAAGATATCAGCATCTTCCCATACCCTATAAAAATTTAAAAAGCTTTTTCCTCCCGATCTGAAAAAGAAACCTGTACAAACTGTTATATCTCCAGTTATTGATTACAGCAATATTATTCTGCAAGGCCATTCTCAGCAAAACTCACGGCGCCTGTACCTGGTTCTGAATGTTTGTGTTCGTTATCTCTGTTATGTTCGACTCTTTGATCATGTTTCACCATCATAATGCACAACTATCCTGGCTGCGTGCTGACAAGAGCAGAGATTTCCATACCCTATGTCTTCACTGCTATCTTATCAACGAGCACTGTATCTTATATCTCTCCTCGACATCAATGCTCTTGCCTGAACAACATGGCAGAAACACCTGTTTCCATCAAAGCAACATCCTTTCTGTCCTAGCCCATCGTTTAAGGACTTCCTTGAGGTCCTTCTTAGCAGCAGGAACCCGTCTCTGGAATAATCTCCCCATTACGTTAGAGAACTGAATAACATCTCCAGTTTCAGAAGACAGTTAATGACATATATACTAACGCAACAATAGGGATTACCATTGTCCCTGTACACGCTCGTTACATCCAAGCAGGTATTCCTCATTCCCCAGTATTCTTAGCTGATGCAGTCTCCTCAAATTTCTTATCCCCAGAACTCGGTATATAAGAAAAGCTTTTTTTGTACAAATATAAATTCTTTTTAAGTCTGCCATTAACATTATTGCTATCATTATTATTATTATTATTATTATTTCTCTTTCCTGTCTCAGACGTTATGTCTGGCTAAAAATGGAAAGTGACGCGGACCTTGATCAAGCGTGACTTCCTTTTAACTGTACGGTATATGTTACATTGCATTTAGGAACTTTCGGGTAATTGAACAAGTGTCAATAATTACAGATTTCTGTAGTTGTGTATATACGTTTGGATGTAGCTGTATTGCATTGATGTACTGGTGGATATTGTGTGGTATGACTCCTGTAGTTGATAGTGTAATTGGTATAATGTCAACTTTATCCTGATGCCACATGTCCTAGACTTCCTCAGCCAGTTGGATGTGTTTTTCAATTTTTTCTCCTGTTTTCTTCTGTATATTTGTTGTATTGGGTATGGATATTTCGATTAGTTGTGTTAATTTCCTCTTTTTATTGGTGAGTATGATGTCAGATTTGTTATGTGGTGTTGTTTTATCTGTTATAATGGTTCTGTTCCAGTATAATGTGTATTCATCATTCTCCAGTACATTTTGTGGTGCATACTTGTATGTGGGAACGTGTTGTTTTATTAGTTTATGTTGTATGGCAAGTTGTTGATGTATTATTTTTGCTACATTGTCAGGTCTTATGAGGTATTCTGTATTTGCTAGTATTGTACATCCGCTTGTGATGTGATCTACTGTTTCTATTTGTTGTTTGCAAAGTCTGCATTTATCTGTTGTGGTATTGGGATCTTTAATAATATGTTTGCTGTAATATCTGGTGTGTATTGTTTGATCCTGTATTGCAATCATGAATCTTTCCGTCTCACTGTATATTTTGCCTTTTTTTCCCATGTGTTGGATGCGTCTTGATCGATGTGTGGCTGTGTTAGATGATACAGGTGCTTGCCATGTAGTGTTTTCCTTTTCCAATTCACTTTCTTCGTATCTGTTGATGTTATGTGATCTAAAGGGTTGTAGAAGTGGTTATGAAAATGGTTCAAATGGCTCTGAGCACTATGGGACTTAACATCTATGGTCATCAGTCCCCTAGAACTTAGAACTACTTAAACCTAACTAACCTAAGGACAGCACACAACACCCAGCCATCACGAAGCAGAGAAAATCCCTGACCCCGCCGGGAATCGAACCCGGGAACCCGGGCGTGGGAAGCGAGAACGCTACCGCACGACCACGAGATGCGGGCAAGTGGTTATGAAATTGCAATGGTGTAGCCGATGTATTTATATGAGTGATTGCTTTGTGTATTTTGCTAGTTTCTGCTCGTTCTATAAAGAATTTTCTTAAATTGTCTACCTGTCCATAATGTAGGTTTCTTATGTCGATAAATCCCTTTCCTCCTTCCTTTCTGCTGAATGTGAATCTTTCTGTTGCTGAATGTATGTGATGTATTCTATATTTGTGGCATTGTGATCGTGTAAGTGTATTGAGTGCTTCTAGGTCTGTGTTACTCCATTTCACTACTCCAAATGAGTAGGTCAATATTGGTATAGCATAAGTATTTATAGCTTTTGTCTTGTTTCTTGCTATCAGTTCTGTTTTCAGTATTTTTGTTAGGCTTTGTCTATATTTTTCTTTTAGTTCTTCTTTAATATTTGTATTATCCATTCCTATTTTTTGTCTGTATCCTAGATATTTATGGGCATCTGTTTTTTCCATCACTTCTATGCAGTCGCTGTGTTTATCCAATATGTAATCTTCTTGTTTAGTGTGTTTTCCCTTGACTATGCTATTTTTCTTACATTTGTCTGTTCCAAAACCATATTTATATCATTGCTGAATACTTCTCTTATCTTTAGTAATTGGTTGAGTTGTTGATTTGTTGCTGCCAGTAGTTTTAGATCATCCATATATAGCAAATGTGTGATTTTGTATGGGTATGTTCTAGTAATATTATATCCATAATTTATATTATTTAGCATGTTGGATAGTGGGTATTTGAATTTGTTTGGATATTAAGTGTGGTTTTCCAATTTTTCATTACTATGTTTAGGAACTGTATTAATTTAGGATCTATTTTGTATATTTCCAGTATCTGTAGCAGCCATGAGTGGGGTACACTATCAAAAGCTTTTTGGTAATCAATGTATGCGTAGTGTAGCGACCTTTGTTTGGTTTTAGCTTGATATGTCACCTCTGTATCTATTATCAGTTGCTCTTTACATTCTCGTGCTCCTTTGCATCAGCCTTTTTGTTCTTCATTTATAATTTTGTTCTGTGTTGTTTGTGTCATTAATTTATGTGTAATGACTGAAGTTAATATTTTGTATATTGTTGGTAGGCATGTTATGGGGCGATATCTTGCTGGGTGTGCTGTGTCTGCTTGATCTTTAGGTTTCAGGTAAGTTATTCCTTGTGTAAGTGTATCAGGGACTGTGTATGGGTCTGCAATGTAATTGTTAAATAATTTAGTTAGATGTGAATGTGTTGAGGTGAACTTCTTTAGCCAGAAATTTGCTATTTTATCATTTCCAGGGGCTTTACAATTGTGCATAGAATTAATTGCTCGGGTGACTTCATGTTGCAAAATTATCACTTCAGGCATTTGTGGTATCATCTTGTATATGTCTGTTTATGCTTGTATCCACTGTGTATGTCTATTATGTTGTACTGGGTTTGACCATATGTTGCTCCAGAAGTGTTCCATGTCTGTTATGTTTGGTGGATTGTCTATTTTAATGTGTGTGTTATCTATTGTCTGGTAAAATTTCTTTTGGTGTGTGTTGAATGTTTGGTTTTGTTTCCTTCTATTTTCACTTTTTTTGTATCTTCTAAGTCGTTTGGCCAATGCTTGTAATTTCTGCTTCTTTTCATCTAATTGCTCTATCGCTTCTTGTTGTGAGATTTTACCAAACCTTTTTTGTTTTTTGTCTGATATTTCATTTCTTATAAATTGTGTTAGCTGTCCGATGCCTTTTCTCAGTTTTTCTATTGTGATCTGTAGCCTGTGTTGCCATTCTGGTTTTGTGGGTTTCTTCTGTGTGTTGGTTGGTTCTGATCTCTGTCTAGTGTGTATATTTAGTGTAGTGAGTGCTCCTACATAAACCAGTAGTTGTATCTCTTTTCCGTAGTTGTATTTTCATTTATTTTGTTGTGTATGATTGTGTTGATAGTTGTTATTGTTGTTTCAACTTGTGGGTTATTTGGTGGGCTATGCAAGAATGTTCTAATGTCTGTATTTGTGTCTTTGTATTCTATATATGTCAACTGAAATTTTTCTTCTATATCTAACATGTGTGTCACTTCATGTTCTATTATTATTATTATTATTATTATTTTTAACACTGTTCTCACAATCAGTGGCAGCAGCTGCAGCAATACAAGTACTGCCAGTATAAACTTTACCAATACTGTATTATTTACTGGCAATGCTACTTTAGATAGTCAAATCATTATAATACTATTTTTCACATTAAAATTGTTATTTATTAGGTAAATATGACGTAAAAAAGTTACTGTACGTGTGAAACCCTGGTTCGACGTAAGAGAGGGCCTGATAGCCATAATCAGAGCAGCTTAAATAAATAAATTAAGTTCCCCTCTTCGTGAAGCTTTCCCTGAACAGATTTCGATAACATTACCGCCCCGATGCCTTCAGAAAGAGCAGACTGTAAATATGATGGGGCAGCGGTTCTATTGCTTCGAGAGCACAATGCCAAGTATCGGATATCAGCGATTCCGTAGACTTCAGCTTTCCTAGGCTGATCATTGTACATGCGCCACTACAAAAGCACAAACCTGTGAACAACATAAAGGACGAATTTGTGAGGTGTAAAACTGAAATTCTCCACTGGTATAGACTCAAAAAAGTACAGTACAATCATTGTGTATATGATTTTTCGACCCGCAATAGGAAACTGTTGACTGAGATTCATCTGCGACAAAGCAGCTATTGAGACAATTGTGTGTGTGTGTGTGTGTGTGTGTGTGTGTGTGTGTGTGTGTGTGTGTATGTGTGTGTGTGAGAGAGAGAGAGAGAGAGAGAGAGAGAGAGAGAGAGAGACCCGTGATACAATTATGATGTGATGTGTAACGTCACATATGCGCAAACAGAGATAGAACAGAACACTGGTTAACATTTATCCCATTTCTGCATATTTTTTAGAATGTAAAGCATCAAGTAATTGTTAATTTCGTATTTTAGAGATGTGGGAGGGTAAAAGCTGCAGAGTAAGACTAAGACCTGACTGCTATGAGCAGGAACAAGCACATGTATGTCGCACTTGCTGTGCAGTGATGAGCAGAGTTGCAACGAATAGATTAGCGTGGAGAGCTGCATCAAATCAGTCTTCGAAATGCAAAACACAACAGTGATAGGTTACAGAGGCAGATTAATTTTGTCATAGCCCGGAGTCTATGTTAATTTCGAGGGTTAAAGTTTGGTTGTAAGTTGTCAAAGCTAGCTAATATGGATACTAAATCTTAATGATTATGGTAGCCCGAAGTGTATGTTAGAATGAAAATTGATAATATTAGTGTGACTTGGTTAAACCCATGAATATGTTGGCGCATATTTTAACCATACTGGCTCTCGATGAGAAATTTATGTTCGTCATTCTCAAGCAGACCATTGACTACCATAGGTTACTATTTCGTAGGTGCTGTCTCTCGCTGTGCGAAACTGAGCCCTGTTGTCGAACATGCAGTTCTGCGATTCCTACAAATGACGCAGTCGGAATGTGTCGACATAACATATTTTTGTTGTGGTAACAGACTAACCTGTAACGTAGCCCTACGTCTAGTTCCACATAGGAAAGAAACATTTTGGTTGTGAGTTGGCGAAGGCAACATCAAGGGGTTGTGGCGGTAAATTTTAAGTTGATTAAAAGACGCGTTCTCTGACCACTAGACAGCGATACCATCTGGGACAACTACGAAAGATAGCGAGGCCAGAGATGATTATTAATGAACAGTCCAGCGCCCACTAATCAATTAGTAGTCTCTCTGTCTGTCCGTGTTGAGACCTCAAAGAGACTAGACGCATGGGTATGCACGCCAACCAAGTATGGTTAATATTATGAATGTACTGCGTAAGGATTGTGTGCAAATATATTGGGAAAAGTTTTCAAAATTTGTTTGAGTATTTATTTATCAATCCAACAAAATCCATGGTAACAATTGTGGATAATCGAGAGGACCTGTAAGGACACCAGTAATAATGGAGGGAAACACCTACATGTCACCGTAGATTTGAAGAGATATAAAAAGAAAATTATATTAAGAAAGGGCATAAGAACATCTTTAATTTTTACAGGTGTGTATTCTTATCGAAATCTTATTGTTCAGCTTTTTCTTCATTTGCTACCATGGCTGTTCGTATAGCCAGAAACCCCTCCTATATCCGATAATATATTCCAGAATAATCTTAAAAAATCATTTATACCTTTTAGATAACATTTCCATGATAATTTCCAAATCCTTATCCCAAATAATTACCCTACAGAATATCGAAAATCAGCTACTACTCCACCACCTTAAATCCCATAATCACTCACAGCAGGCGTACGTACACTAAAAGGGAAATGCTTGTGCATCTTATCATAAAACTTTATCAGTACGCTTGCAGAGGCTCCCCATTTACACAGTGCTACAACTGGGAAGTGGACGGACCTGCGGCAAGTCCTAAATCTTGGAAAGTGGAGGGATCGCCATGGACTGTAGAGCCCTATTCAGATGAACTGGAGCTACATTTCTAAAATTTGGTTGATTTATTTAAATTCTTTGTTTGCAAGATTTCCTGTGCGAGTTTTATAACTTTATGAGCTTGATTTTCATTGTGAATCTAGACCTATTTTGATTCTAGTAACATTCAACTGCTTGTGCATATGTAACTTGAATTTCATGACAATTTAGAATTTTTTTTAATCGGTACATTCTCACGTAATGTGATAGACGGGACTAGAAATGCTACAAATTGTCGCTATACTTCAGGGAGGGGTGTTACACCGGTTGCGTGGAAGTGTCTGCCGTTGCCAGTAAGTCATTCTTGTCGTAGGTTAGTTTTAGGCTAGGTTAGATTTGGTTAGAATTATATTAGGATCGGTTTTTAGTTGCCTTCTCCATAATGTGTATTTTTTTTATTGAATATGTTATTTTACATTTGTATGTGAAATACAATGAGGTGACAAAAGTTATTTTGGATACCTCCCAATGTCGAGTCGGGCCTCCTTTTGTCCAACGTAGTTCAGATACTCGACGAGGCATGAACTCAACAACTCGTTAAAACTCCCCTGCAGAAATACGAAGCCATGCTGCGTCTATAGCGAAAATGTTGCTGCTGCAAGATTTTGTGCACGAACTGACCTCTTGATTATGTCCCATGTCTGGCGCTGTGGATGGCCAAATCATTCCAGCGAATTGTCCAGTATGTTCTTTAAACCAATCGCGAACAATTGAAGCCAGGTAGTATGGAGCATTGTCATCCCTAAAGGTTTTGTCGTTGATTGGAAACATCAAGTCCATGAACGGCTGAAAATGGTCTTCAAGTAGCCGAGTGTAACCATTTCCAGTCAATGATCGACTCAGTTGAACAAGGGGACACACTCATTCCATGTAAACACAGTCTACACTATTATGGAGCCACCAAAAACTTGCGCAATACCTCGTTGATAACTATGCTCCATGGCTTCATGAGGTACGTGCCACACCAGAACCCTACCATCAACTCTTAACAGCTGAAATCGGGACTCATGTGTCCAGGCCACGGTTTTCCAGTCGTCTACCGTCCAACCGATATGGTCACGAGCCCAGGAGAGCCATGCAGGCAATGTCGTGCTGTTACCAAAGGCAGTCGCTTCGGTCGTCTGCTGCCATAGCCCACTAACGCAAAATTCTGCCGCACTGTCATGACGGATTCGTTCGTCGTACGTAGCACATCGGTTTCTGCGGTTATTTGACGCAGTGTTGCTTGTCTGTTAGCACTGACAACTCCACGCAAATGCCGCTGCTCTCTGTCGTTAAGTGAAGACTCTCGGCCACTGCGTTGTCTGTGGTGAGAGGTGATGCCTGAAATTTGATAGTTTCGGCACACTGTTGACACTGTGGGTCTCATAATACTGAATTCCCTGCGATTTCCGAAATCGACTGTCTCATGCGTCTGGCCCCAACTACCATTTAGGGCTGAAAGTCTATTAATAACCGTATTGCGGCCGTATTTACTGTCGGAAACCTTTTCGCATGAGTTGCCTGAATATAAACGACATCTCTGCAAATGCATTGTCCATTTATAGCTTGTGTACGCGATACAACCCTTCATTGTATATGTGCATATCGTTATCCCATGATTTCTGTCACCTTAGTGTATACGACCTACAGTATCCTCTAGCACAGTGGTGCCCGACCTGGGAACAGTTAACCCTTGAGGGGTAAAATGTAATTTTCTTAGGAGTAAAAGCAAAAAAGTTGAACTGTAATTCTACATCTACATCTACATCTATACTCCGCGAGCCACCTTACGGTGTGTGGCGGAGGGTACTTATTGTACCACTATCTGATCCCCCCTTCCCTGTTCCATTCACGAATTGTGCGTGGGAAGAACGACTGCTTGTAAGTCTCCGTATTTGCTCTAATTTCTTGGATCTTTTCGTTGTGATCATTACGCGAGATATATGTGGGCGGTAGTAATATGTTGCCCATCTCTTCCCGGAATGTGCTCTCTCGTAATTTCGATAATAAACCTCTCCGTATTGCGTAACGCCTTTCTTGAAGTGTCCGCCACTGGAGCTTGTTCAGCATCTCCGTAACGCTCTCGCGCTGACTAAATGTCCCCATGACGAATCGCGCTGCTTTTCGCTGGATCATGTCTATCTCTTCTATTAATCCAACCTGGTAAGGGTCCCATACTGATGAGCAATACTCAAGAATCGGACGAACAAGCGTTTTGTAAGCTACTTCTTTCGTCGATGAGTCACATTTTCTTAGAATTCTTCCTATGAATCTCAACCTGGCGCCTGCTTTTCCCACTATTTGTTTTATGTGATCATTCCACTTCATATCGCTCCGGATAGTAACTCCTAAGTATTTTACGGTCGTTACCGCTTCCAATGATTTACCACCTATGGCATAATCGTACATTACATTTATCTACGTTTAGGGAAAGCTGACAGCTGTCGCACCATGCATTAATCCTCTGCAGGTCCTCCTGGAGTACGTACGAGTCTTCTGATGTTGCTACTTTCTTGTAGACAACCGTGTCATCTGCAAATAGCCTCACGGAGCTACCGATGTTGTCAACTAAGTCATTTATGTATATTGTAAACAATAAAGGTCCTATCACGCTTCCCTGCGGTACTCCCGAAATTACCTCTACATCTGCAGATTTTGAACCGTTAAGAATGACATGTTGTGTTCTTTCTTCTAGGAAATCCTGAATCCAATCACAAACCTGGTCCGATATTCCGTAAGCTCGTATTTTTTTCACTAAACGTAAGTGCGGAACCGTATCAAATGCCTTCCTGAAGTCCAGGAATACGGCATCAATCTGCTCTCCAGTGTCTACGGCACTGTGAATTTCTTGGGCAAATAGGGCGAGCTGAGTTTCACATGATCTCTGTTTGCGGAATCCATGTTGGTTATGATGAAGGAGATTTGTATTATCTAAGAACGTCATAATACGTCAATCACGAAACTAAATTATTTTTAATAGATCATTAATTTTATCACTGTTTGATAAGACTGTAATGCCGATTATAAATGCTACCAACAATTAATTGTTTTTCAAGTACGAGCGTTAACGTATTACACGGAGTGCTGGAGGTTACAGTTTGTGTAATAAATCTATGAACAACATCTTCCTCATAGAGAACACATACTTTGTCCTTCGTACCACGCAGCTATCACAGTAAAAGTGAGACATACACATCACATACGGTTAAATATCGCATGAAAATGCTTGGTCCCAGTTGTACGTAGTCCCCACGATTGATGAGACATTGCTTCATAATTCAATTCGCAACAATAAACGTGCTAATTGACAGCACAACACAACAAAAATTTTGTAATAGGAACTACATTACTGTGGGGCCTACACAGTATTAATAATTTTAAAAATAATAAATGCAGTAGTAGTAGTACCAGTGATAAGACACAAGGCATTGGCTTCAAAAGGTCTTCCTATTTCTGACAGTTCACAAGTAAAGAGTCCAGCGATCAAGTGACTAAAAAGACAGTAAGCCTAATTAATGCACACTCATTTTAATTTGGTTGATTTTAAATGGGATGCAGAGTTTGTATGAAACAAGCGTTGGTAGGGAAAGAAGTGGTGATATGCTACAAGTGTCTACCCTCAGTGTGGATAGCTTTCTTTTTTGACAAGGAGTCGTAGCTAGCACTCGCAATGCACTAAGAATTGCGTCAGCATTCCGTAAAAAAGCAGGTTGCTTGACGTAGACAGTACCAGTTGTCTCATCGACTCATTAGTTGCAGTTGCCGGCCGCGGTGGTCTAGCGGTTCTGGCGCTGCAGTCCGGAACCGCGGGACTGCTACGGTCGCAGGTTCGAATCCTGCCTCGGGCATGGGTGTGTGTGATGTCCTTAGGTTAGTTAGGTTTAAGTAGTTCTAAGTTCTAGGGGACTTATGACCTAAGATGTTGAGTCCCATAGTGCTCAGAGCCATTTGAACCATTTTTTGACTCATTAGTTCTGGTTTAGTAAGAGATCTATAAAAACTAACTATCAATTATTTTTCGTCATTTTGAAAACGAAAGTTTCAAAGAATTTAGAATTTTTTTCCCTCTAAAGATTAATTATGATGGTGGTGGTTGGGCTGCGGGGGAGGGGGGGGGGACACCAGCTATCATCTAATTACACTCAGGGGTAATAGTGTCAGACAGATAGGAGCCAGTGCTCTAGATGTTGTGCTGTGTCAATAAACCAAAACAGATACTAATTAATCAATTAAAATAAAACTTCATGGTAACAGGTGTAGTGGTAAGGTTTCTAGCTAATTTTCGGTATTCAAGAAAAGAGATATAACCTCCATTTTCCTTCGATATGCCATATTTCACATGTGTATACTGGATATTTTTCAGACAGTAGTTTTCAATAGTCAAGAGAAGTTCTGAGGACAAGCAATGAGAACTTTCGTTGTCAGTAGTACTATCGTTGCAGTGAGCATTCTGTGACCAACCTAGTGAGAGAACCGGGTGTTGGCTGTACTAATGAGAGGATGGAAATAGATTGCACAGCACAGAGATAAAAATACAGAGAAGGACGAATTGCTGGGAATTATGATTTGGTAGAGATGAACTGGACAAGTGAAGATTATGAGGTGCAGTTGTTGCCGCGTTGCTTGCTCATACTGTGTTCGAATTTTTTAGTGGAATTTTTCTCTATTGGTTTGGGTCAGTGAGTTTAATTGTTGAGATGAGAATATGTAAAGTTTTCTGTTCACTAGATTTTAACACTCCTTTACAATTTTTAGCAATAAATTTCATGGAATAGAAATATTTTTTTATAAAAGATAATTTTGTAATGATGATTGTGATAGTCGGACAATTATTTTGCAGCCAGTTTTAAAGAATAAATTACTTTCAATCATTTAACAAGTTCCAATTCCAGGACCATTTCTTCACGAATGGATTTTATTTTCTGATTATTCGTGTCGCTGCATTGCAAGGAGCGGAAAGTAACTGCTCAACGTAAAAACGAAAGGTTTAGAACGGTCTTCACATTGCACTGCGCAAGGCTTTCTTTCCTATTTAGCTTTCTTGCTGTTGAGCTACGTGTTTTATGTTTATCACTTCGACGAGTACCAAGTATCTGTTGCCACAGGTAAGCCACATGAAAACTTGTTAGAGGCAATTGCATTAGACTCTAATGTATAAGTATTGTGTATAACAGAAACTCGTATTCGCAAGTGTCAGGTTAGAATTAGAATCTCAGAAATGTGTAAAACTTATTCTTGCATCGAAGTGAGTTAACTGCAGTTTGGGGCAAATGAACAATGTGAAAATTTTATTTCTTGAATGCTACACTTTTTTTTTTAATGGACTTGTAGTCCGGGGTGATATGTTACAATACAGCATCACCGGTGTCCGGGGTGATATGTTACAATGCAGCATCACCGGTGTCCGGGGTGATATGTTACAATACAGCATCACCGGTCTTTTCTAACTGTGTTGGTGAGGCGGTAAATTTCCACAGGACGGTGACTGCGTCACTGCAATTCACTTTGGAGGTGTGGTGGTGGGGCTTGTGGTCCCGTACCACCCTCTGACGGTGATGGTACTACATACATGGGCGGGTGAAGGTGTGGGGTGCAGCATCACCGGTGTCCGGGGTGATATGTTACAATACAGCATCACCGGTCTTTTCTAACTGTGTTGGTGAGGCGGTAAATTTCCACAGGACGGTGACTGCGTCACTGCAATTCACTTTGGAGGTGTGGTGGTGGGGCTTGTGGTCCCGTACCACCCTCTGACGGTGATGGTACTACATACATGGGCGGGTGAAGGTGTGGGGTGCAGCATCACCGGTGTCCGGGGTGATATGTTACAATACAGCATCACCGGTCTTTTCTAACTGTGTTGGTGAGGCGGTAAATTTCCACAGGACGGTGACTGCGTCACTGCAATTCACTTTGGAGGTGTGGTGGTGGGGGTTGTGGTCCCGTACCACCCTCTGACGGTGATGGTACTACATACATGGGCGGGTGAAGGTGTGGCGGTGGGACTTGAAGTCGCATGATGAATGCTACACGATGCGAAATCCATATTAACCGGTACATCAGACAATTCTCCTGCGAGAAAGCAATTGGTGTTCAATGAAATTTACGTATGCTATCTGGCTTCAAAACAAATAAATCTGACTAAAACGTTGGCCCTGAATATTGCTAATCTTTATCTTTGTCTTGTAAACAATGAGTATATCGGAACTGTTAATGTAATTACAGAGTAAATGAATGTAAAAATTAACACATGTGATTTTCTGATAAAATTGCTTGAAAGTTCACGAGATAGCACTTTACTAAAATCTTTTACTGGTAATAAACGTCAGAACTGACACTGATATTTTCACAAAACCACTCTGACACTGTGCCTTACAATGGACGTTAGCTTTGATGGTAATTAAATTTACTTGCATACCTGTGCTCACGCAACGCTCGTCTGCTCTACAGTCTGTTGCTATGCTAGACAATATCTTACCAATTTTCAGAAAATGCTCCTCCGTACACAACTTGCGATATGCAATGCGATTATGCAATACAGCCATGAAAGTAAATGAAAATAGAGAGCGAATATTTACGAGCGATAAATGAGAACATGACTCCAAGTTTAACAATGCTTCAGTATGCAATGATAACATACACCTTTTCATAAAGTTCTCAGACCCAGACAATTTAGCAAAATATTTTCTAATACCTTTCTTGTGTACAATTACTTTCCTTGACGCTTGTTTCAACTATAAGACAAAACCGCACGTTATATTATAAGATTTCTACAGTGAACTTCAACCATACTCAGTGTTCAAACAATAAGAAGCTGCACAGTTACAAAAACATATAAAAAAGCTGGATTACCTTAAAAATAGGCTTTTTGACTTTCATTCATTAACATTATATGATTTTCTTTCCTCAAAACATAGTGCAAAATCATTTTTAAATAATGCTGTCTCTACTAGACGGCAGGCCAGTTTCTTTCCTTTTCAAACCAAGAACATAGCCAGACACTAACACACAGTCTCTTCAAAAGAAGTAACCTCTCTGGCCAAAGAATATAATATTACAGAGATTGAGTACATTTATCAAATTCGCAACTTCATTCATATTTATAGCCAATGCTATCTGAAAATCTTCATGGCAAATGGGACAGTTTCCTTCCATATGTAGACAATTGCTGTCACAGCGTAGTATGAAATTGGCGTGTATTTTATTCAGAGTTTGGCATTTTGTTCAATCCGATTGTGAACACAAATTGTCAGGGCATTTTTGTAAAAACGTTTTGGCTGTTTATTCTTTCAAAAATCGATTGGTAATTTTATATAGCATTTTCATTCTGTTAGCTCGTGTTGGAATTGCAAGACAAGCATTGTGACATGAATTTCAAGTCACGCAATGTGACGTCACGTAGTGTAGCACTTACACTGTGCTCCACAACAGAATGTCAGGGAACAGCTTATTTAATATACAGTTAAGCTTTCCAGTCACTTTGGTAAAGTTAACTAGAAATGCAGCTCTACAATTTTAGGTTTGGCGACTCATTTTATCAGATAGCGTATCTGTACGGTCAATCAGGGTACCATTTTACCAGTCAGGGTAACTTCCTACCACTTCTTACGTTTGTTTCAAATGGCTACTGCTTCACCTAGCTGCATTATTTTGTACTTAAAGTAACATTTTTACTGTATTTGTGATTTCTCGTTAGTATTTCAGTTGTCTTTCCACCTTTCTACAAGCTCTTAGGCCTGTGACCGTCCTTTAATTGCGTTCGCTGTGAAGAGAGGTTCTGAGCGAGAGTGATTGAAGTTGAACCGTGCCAGGTCTCTGCAGATATCTTGATATTTCAAAGTAAACCCGCAATTCTGAATTAATACTGTTCCTTTTTACTTCTCATTAACACATGATTTCTATCTGGTATGATCTAAATTTAACCAGCTATAGAAGAAAAACCAGTTTTAGACAGGTCTAAAATTTTAACTTTGCACCAGATTCAAATTCGAAATTTTACACTTACCGGCCGTATTTAGCACACATTTTCACTTTACCAAGCACCCAGTAAATGTAGATGTAAAATGTTACAATGTCTGTTGTGATGTGTAATTTATTTTGTGTCCAGTATTTAAAAAAAAAATGAAAAAAATGGTACAAAATTATCCTGATTGACTGTAATTACATCATTGGTATTGTTCAGCATTACAACAAAGATAGGAGAGTATAAAGAATAGCAACTCAGTTTACTCAAATTTCCGTTCACAAGAATAAACAAGTAGAAAAGTTACACAGTTCCCACACATGATAGCTGTCCGATTACAAACCATTTCAGATGAGAATACCTCGAGGTTGTACCGAGACCTTCTCATCTGAAATAGATAGAAATAGGCCATTATTAACCAACATGCTACTTAGACTGTATGTTGTTGTTGTGGTTATTGTGGTCTTCAGTCCTGAGACTGGTTTACTGCAGCTCTCCATGCTACTCTATCCTGTGCAAGCTTCTTCATCTCCCAGTATCTACTGCAACCTACATCCTTCTGAATCTGCTTAGTGTATTCATCTCTTGGTCTCCCTCTACGATTTTTACCCTCCACGCTACCCTCCAATACTAAATTGGTGATCCCTTGATGCCCCAGTACATGTCCCACTAATCGATCCCTTCTTGTAGTCAAGTTGTGCCACAAACTCCTCTTCTCCACAATTCTATTCAATACCTCCTCATTACTTATGTGATCTACCCTTCTAATCTTCAGCATTCTTCTGTAGCACCAAATTTCGAAAGCTTCTATTCTCTTCTTGTCTAAACTATTTATCGTCACTTCCGTACATGGCTACACTCCATACAAATACTTTCAGAAACGACTTCCTAACACTTAAATCAACACTCGATGTTAACAAATTTCTCTTCTTCAGAAACGCTTTCCTTGCCATTCCCAGTCTACATTTTATATCCTCTCTACTTCGCCTATCATCAGTTATTTTGCTCCCCAAATAGCAATACTCATTTACTACTTTAAGTGTCTCATTTCCTAATCTAATTCCCGCAGCATCACCCGATTTAATTCGACTACATTGCATTATCCTCGTTTTGCTTTTGTTGATGTTGATGTTGATGTTCATCTTATATCCTCCTTTCAAGACACTGTCCATTCCGTTCAGCTGCTCTTTCAGGTCCTCTGCTGTCTCTGGCAGAATTACAGTGTCATCGGCCAACCTCAAAATTTTTATTTCTTCTCCACGGATTTTAATTTAATTCCTACTCCGAATTTTTCTTTTGTTTCCTTTACTGCTTGCTCAATATACGGATTGGATAACATCGGGGAGAGGCTACAACCCTGTCTCACACCCTTCCCAACCACTGCTGCCCTTTCATGTCCCTCGACTCTTATAACTGCCATCTGGTTTCTGTACAAATTGTAAATTAGACTGTATTACACATCCAAATACAGCATATCACTTCCCTCTACATCCTGCAAATTAGTTTCACCGCGCTCATTTTGTTACATTTTCTTTTTTTATTTTTCTTTGACATTTGCATTATATAAATTACATTCTCATCAACTAGGTAGTAAAAAATTATATGGAACGATTTTAACAATTGTTAAGCATTCATTTCGCTGTAACCTCAGAGAAATCTTTATATATTATGTTCTTTATATTATTAAAAAGAAGCAGTAACAACTGTATACCAGTAAGATTGTAACAATGAGAAGTCTTTGCTATTAGATTTGGAAGCATCCAACCCACCTTACATTTCGAAGCCGTAGGTTACTCTGTACTGTTAATGAAATAAATGCACTCCACCTTCAGGCCACGAGTGGCCTACAAGAACCATCCGACCGCCGTGTCATCCTCAAGAAGGATGCGTATAGGAGGGGCGTGGGGTCAGCACACCGCTCTCCCGATCGTTATGATGGTATTCTTGACCGAAGGTGCTACTATTCGGTCGAGCTCTTCAAGTGGCATCACGAGGCTGAGTGCACCCCGAAAATGCCCGAAAAATGGCAACAGCGCATGGCGGCTGGATGGTCACCCATCCAAGTGCCGGCCACGCCCAACAGCGCTTAACTTCGGTAAGGCCGTTGCCACTGTTAATGAAATAAATAAATAAACAGTGGAGATTGAAATACGTAAGGGTTGTATATTTAATAAGCAGACGTATCGTCCACCACGGCTCAGGTCGTGGCGGCTTGCGTGAATGAGCAGGTAGTGGGCGTCATTGAGTTGGGACGGTCGGCCGTGGCGCGGCTGCTAAATAAGGCAGCAGGCTGCGGGCTGCGGGCTGCGGCTGCCGCCCCCGCGTTCGCGGCTCACTGGAGCAACTGACAGGCGACAGGCCACCAGCCCACCCTTTGACCTGCCCAGCTTCCGAGGGCGCGCCACTACAACCCTGCCTGCCTCTACGAGTTGCCTCGTAGCCGCCGCCTCTTGCCATGGTGGCGCGTATGTGCTGGACCTCTACAGGCTGACTTTTATTAAAGTTTTAAAACACATCTACACACGTAGATGACGCTGAGACGAGTAATTTAATACGTGGAAAGATGGTAAGGACATGCACAATAATTTTGTCGCCAAAAACTTTAAACTTTAATGGGTAACGAAACAAAAAAAATCCTGATCTTACGTCTTTTACCTACTTTTTTACATAGTCACCAACGTTATCAACACATTTCTCCCATCGTGGTACAGTTTCAACACGCCCTTGTTCGTACAAGTCCGTTTAGTTGGAGTGTAGCCATCTGCGGGCTGCTGATTCCACTTTCGCATCTGTTACATGCCGTTGGCCGGCCAGGAATTTCTTCGTGGAACCAAACTTATGAAAGACCGACGGTGCAAGGTCCGGACTGTGTGGTGGAAGCTGGAGTACCTCCCATCCAAAAACGGCGATTTTCTCACGAACAGAAGCAGCAGCGTGGGGGAGAGTATTGTCATTAAGAAGTTTCTCCACAGTTAGAGCTACACGTTGCTACGGCTAATTTTAGCTGGAGTGCAGCCGCTGTGAACGCAGTGTCCACACCAATTTATTTCTTTGCGTCGTACGGAGCGTTAAGCGCTCCGTTGTGCGCTTGTCGCCAGTTCAGAGAAGAGTCCCCCTCAAAATTTCTCTCTTGTGCTACTGATGGCAGAACTGCCTCCCTCCACTAGGGTTCCTTTTCCTGCGTTTCGAAATTCCAATGGGATACGAACAAAAGCACGTGGTGCATTTTCGTCCAGCGAGTGCGACACACGGAAAGGTCAATGTACTTTAGGCGTCTAGAACAGGCACCAAACGCCCGATTGGCGGAAACTCACTAGGAAGGAGAAAACTACTGGAGTTTCGATGCAGTTTGATAGAAAAAAAGCACTCCGTCTTCAGGCCACAAGTGGCCCACCGGGACAATCCGACGGCCGTGTCATCCTCATTGAGGATGCGGATAGGAGGGGCGTGTGGTCAGCACACCGCTCTCCCGGTCGTTATGATGGTTTTCTTTGACCGGAGCTACTATTCGGCCGAGTAGCTTGGCATCACGAGGCTGAGTGCACCCCGAAAAATGGCAACAGCGCATGGCGGCTGGATGGTCACCCGTCCAAGTGCTGGCCACGCCCGACAGCGCTTGACTTCGGTGATCTCACGGGAACCGGTGTAGCCACTGCGGCAAGGCCGTTGCCAGTTTGATAGAAGGGACGTTGCAATTGGTTGAGGGTGTTTCTACAAAATAAGAGGACGTGAAAAAGGAATCCAAGTGGAGGGAGGCAGTTCTGCCATGAGTAGGACAAGAGAGAAATAGGTGGCGACTCTTCTCTGAACTGGCGTCAAGTGCAGAACGGAGCGCTAAACGCTCCGTACGACGCAGACAAGAAATTTGTGTGAACACTGCGTTCACAGCGGCTGCACTCCAGCTAAAATTAGCTGTAGCAACGTTTAGCTCCAACTGTGGAGAAAGGAACCAGCCAAATTAGTTAATTCTTCTTGCGAGAACTGAGAGGGCACTATAATATGCACGCTGCTCCAACCATGTGCGTGTATATCGCCACATAATAAGACTAGGACTGAGTACATGTTTTCTCGCATAACGAGAAACATAGGGAAAGTTTCGGCTGGAAAGTTCAGCAAAGGCCAGATTAGTTTTGTAGGAATTTCAGTGGGAGAGAGCGGACTTGCAGACAGCAGCACGTCGCAGCTTAAGGTAAATACTGCATGCAGAGGCATAAACTTTGTTGGTTCACCAGCTTGCGCCCACTGTAAACTCGAGCAGGCTTGGGTAATCTTGCGCTCAAATATGTCACTTGACTAACCATCCATCGTAGACTTGATTGTCATCCTAAATAGTACCGAACTTTGAACCGGAATCGGACGATTTTCGTAGCACTGACCAACATCATAACATATGTGTAGGAGCAGTTTTGTAAAGAAATGTCCAATTAAACTTACATATTATTGTGCTTAAGATTAATGTAAAGAAACTTCCAATTAAACTTTCATAATATTGTGCTTAAGATTAATGTTCTTTCAGAGAGTTAATATTTAACGTTGTTGTGTATAAACTTATTTCACATTTTGATGTTGGCAAGATGCGTTATCCATTGCGCTGTTTTTATGATGGCGAGTTGAAAACTGTGTGAAAAGCTGTAATTTGGTGAGAAATATTGCGACATTAAACTTGTCATTCCACCTCACACAGTTGTTCTCAATTCAAGAATAAGCAAAAACAAAACCCCCGCAACCTTACATGTTAGCATTATTCTGTGACATTAGAACACGACACAACTTAACCAAAGTTTTAATATAGGCTGTAGCATGCACAGTCTTCAGCAAAGTACTATAGTAACACATCACGCTATTCCAGAAAACTGTCACAAGCATTTTAGTAGTGGACTGAGTCACTCTGAACTTTTTTCATCCTGGGGAACCAGCATGCTTCCACACTCTATAGAGACCTGCTTGGTATCGGGCGTGTAGTGGTACGCTCACGAATCACCAACAGTGAAGACATGCCACAGTGCGGCGTAACGAGTTAAGTCATCCAAGCCTGTCATCACTCGCTGGGCCCATGTGGTTGTCAGTCAGTTTCTTAGGCACCCAACGAGCACTAACTTTACGATATTTCGGCGTCTGATGTACTGTATCGATAGGAAATAGTAAACTGCTCCTACGGGGTTTGTAGATCCACACGCTGGTCCTTCAAAATTTCTGCCTCATTGGCCCCGACATTCTGCGGGGTTGCAGCTGTTACCGGCCCCCCGGAGCGTCGAGAATTACTAAGGTTCACAGGGCAGGAGATCTACGGTCCGTGCAATCGTCCCCATACACGCCACCTATGTCTCTGTGAACTGCACTCGGTTTATACCCTTTGTCCCACAGATATCGAACTACAATTCGCCGCTCTTCACAAGATGACGACAGTATCGTGCACACCATTTGTAAATGTTATCTGATGTATACGTAGAAGTTACAAACTCATTTAAGTGTGACGCAATGCGGTAGGTTTTCTTGTAGTGTACTTCACAACAAATCAGAGGAGACCGCGAGATCGGTAAATAAAATAATAAATCTTACCTCAGTCTAAACACAAAATTGTCTAACGCACTGAAAAATGTACTGCCTGCCAGAAGCAAGTCTCGAATCCCGAGCCCCACACGCTCAAGTCGCGCACGTGGGCCCGGAGTCACACCGACATTGTACTTGAACTGGGTTGGGATAATCAAGTGCGACAGACCGATAGGCTCAACCCCTGCCTGTACGGCGATGTACGTCATGTGGCAACATAACATGCTCAACATTTGTCATCCACTTTCGGCGTATTTTCCAGCATTTGCAACTCCATGTGTCTTATATTAAATTAATTGTCTCAGCGTCATTTATGTCGCTTTGGAGGTTTTTAAATGTGGGTAACTATCACATTATATAGTAGACTACGGGCTCTTATTACGCGAGGATGACAGTCCCGCCCACCACTGTGATCACTAGGCTGCGTTCTGCCTCTTGAAGCAGAGGTCCAGGTTTAGAGTCCCATTCGAAGCATGACTTTCGTTTTTAAATGGAATTGTTTCCAAAACACACTACAAGGTTAAATGTGTCCAGACATCTATTAGTGGACATTAATACGGGGTGTCACCACCCTTGGCCTTATGACGTCCTCAAATTTGCTAGCGTCACTTTCAATGAGGTTTCTGAATGTCTATGGAGGAGTTGCAGCCCACATTTCCTCAAAAGCTGAAACCAGAGATGATAATGGTGTTTGACACTGAGGTCAGGAGTGAAGTCGACGTTCTAACTCGTCCCAAAGGTGTCCCATTGGTTTCAGGTCGGGACTGTGGAATGTTACTGTCCACAGACCACCGCCTCACAGATGCCGCTTTGTCGTAAAGCAGTATCTGTGAGGCGGTGGGTTGTGGGCAATAACATTCCCCAAATGGAGTGGCATTGTCATCCTGCTAGAAACAGTCACCGTCGAACTGTTCCTCCAGTGTATGAAGTACACAGTGCTGTAAAATATGTTAATATACTTTCGCATTTAGCGTTGTCTAAGCGCAGTAAGGTGACCACACCCTAACCACGAAAACTACCTCCACACCATAACACCATTTCCTCCGTACTTCGCTGTTGGAACCTGGACATTCACCAGTCCCAAACTCTTCCATCGAATTGCCACATGGTTAAGCATGGTTCATCACTCCAGTCCCTCAGTCATCCACTGTCCAGTCGCGTCTCTCTTTCAACCACCTCAAGCGACGCTTATCACTGACTGAAGAAATCCGTGGCGTATGAGAAGCTGCTCGAACATTATACTCCGTTCTTTTTAACTGCCAGCGCAAGGTCCTTGTGCTAACTGGACCGCCGATAGCACTTCGGAATTCACGAGTGATTCCTTCTGGTGATATCATGCGGTATTTCACAGCCTCCTCGCGCAATGATCGACGGTCAGTGTCCATCAGTACATGAGGCCTGCCTGGTCTTGTCTAGCTACGGTTGTTCCTTCACATTCCCACTTCGCATCACATCAGCAGTAGTCGACCTCGGCATCTTTAGAATGGTTGAAATCTCCCTGATGGACTTGTTACTCGTCTGCCATCGAATGACTAGTCTACGTCAGAAGTCAATAAGTCCACGAAAGCGACCATTTCAACTGTTACTGCTTTTCTACTGACAACACAATACTCTCCACCTCGCTTGAAGCTGTTGGTTCCGCCTCTCGCGAATCTGGTGGTCAGTTCCGCGTTGCACAGCGATGTCTGCATGGTTTTGATAAGACAGTGTAGCTAAATCAAGTTAAAGTTCAAAGAAAAATAAAATGCCTGACAAGTAGCAAAGCAAGTTTAAGTCTAATCTAAAATCACAAAATCATTTCTCCTGGATAACTCCTATCCATGAACACACTCTGCTTGTTAATACAACTGTTTCCAGCAGAAACGCCTGCATCTTGGAGAGTACGCCTCTTGTGAAGTCTAGTGGTCAATTACGCAATTCATAGGTGTGAAAAAAATGACAGATATGGCTACATACACTACTGGAAATTGAAATAAGAACACCGTGAATTCATTGTCCCAGGAAGGGGAAACTTTATTGACACTTTCCTGGGGTCAGATACATCACATGATCACACTGACAGAACCACAGGCACATAGACACAGGCAACAGAGCATGCACAATGTCGGCACTAGTACAGTGTATATCCACCATTCGCAGCAATGCAGGCTGCTATTCTCCCATGGAGACGATCGTAGAGATGCTGGATGTAGTCCTGTGGAACGGCTTGCCATGCCATTTCCACCTGGCGCCTCAGTTGGACCAGCGTTCGTGCTGGACGTGCAGACCGCGTGAGACGACGCTTCATCCAGTCCCAAACATGCTCAATGGGGGACAGATGCGGAGATCTTGCTGGCCAGGGTAGTTGGCTTACACCTTCTAGAGCACGTTGGGTGGCACGGGATACATGCGGACGTGCATTGTCCTGTTGGAACAGCACGTTCCCTTGCCGGTCTAGGAATGGTAGAACGATGGGTTCGATGACGGTTTGGATGTACCGTGCACTATTCAGTGTCCCCTCGACGATCACCAGTGGTGTACGGCCAGTGTAGGAGATCGCTCCCCACACCATGATGCCGGGTGTTGGCCCTGTGTGCCTCGGTCGTATGCAGTCCTGATTGTGGCGCTCACCTGCACGGCGCCAAACACGCATACGACCATCATTGGCACCAAGGCAGAAGCGACTCTCATCGCTGAAGACGACACGTCTCCATTCGTCCCTCCATTCACGCCTGTCGCGACGCCACTGGAGGCGGGCTGCACGATGTTGGGGCGTGAGCGGAAGCCGGCCTAACGGTGTGCGGGACCGTAGCCCAGCTTCATGGAGACGGTTGCGAATGGTCCTCGCCGATACCCCAGGAGCAACAGTGTCCCTAATTTGCTGGGAAGTGGCGGTGCGGTCCCCTACGGCACTGCGTAGGATCCTACGGTCTTGGCGTGCATCCGTGCGTCGCTGCGGTCCGGTCCCAGGTCGACGGGCACGTGCACCTTCCGCCGACCACTGGCGACAACATCGATGTACTGTGGAGACCTCACGCCCCACGTGTTGAGCAATTCGGCGGTACGTCTACCCAGCCTCCCGCATGCCCACTATACGCCCTCGCTCAAAGTCCGTCAACTGCACATACGGTTCACGTCCACGCTCTCGCGGCATGCTACCAGTGTTAAAGACTGCGATGGAGCTCCGTATGCCACGGCAAACTGGCTGACACTGACGGCGGCGGTGAACAAATGCTGCGCAGCTAGCGCCATTCGACGGCCAACACCGCGGTTCCTGGTGTGTCCGCTGTGCCGTGCATGTGATCATTGCTTGTACAGCCCTCTCGCAGTGTCCGGAGCAAGTATGGTGGGTCTGACACACCGGTGTCAATGTGTTCTTTTTTCCATTTCCAGGAGTGTATTTGTGGACTATGTGCTAGTCACAATCGAGAAAACATATTGCAGCTGACATTAAAAAATAAGCAATACAGAGGCCTTATGCCTATGCCAGTTTAAATAAACCAAAAAAGTAATTAATAATATGACTAAGCTGCCACTCATCAGGAAATGAGCAAAAACGAACTTCTGTGCCGCAGTGGTAAGATGCTGGATGACAGTGGTTCAAATTCACTTTCAGCTATCCGGAATAAGGTTTTGCATGATTTCTCTAAATCGCTTAGGGCGTATGGCGGCATGGTCCTGTGAAAGAACATGGCCGATATCCTCGATCCTTCCTTAATAGCCGGCCGGGATGGCCGAGCGGTTCTAGGCGCTACAGTCTGGAACCGCGCGACCGCTACGGCCGCAGGTTCGAACCCTGCCTCGGGCATGGATGTGTGTGATGTCCTTACGTTAGTTAGGTTTAAGTAGTTCTAAGTTCTAGGGGACTGATGACCTCAGAAGTTAAGTCCCCTAGTGCTCAGAGCCATTTTTGAACCTTCCTTAATCGGAGCTTGTGCTCCGTCTCTAACGACCTCGTCAAGGACGGGACGTTAAACACTTATCTTTCTTCTTTCTTTAAAAAGGAAAAGGATTACACTATTAACAGTACGCGTTTATCTTACAATGATTAACGTTTCAATACATTACCTGTAAACCATGTCAGAGTGACTTATCCTGTGGAATAGCGCTTTGGGAGAATGACTTATGTCTCAAAAACGAAAGACCAAATTAACTATATGTTTACAACATAAGCGTCTCAAAAGCAATTTTCCAATGAATAAGAAAGATCACAAGATATTAACACCAGAAATGTTTCACACGAGCTGCACACGTACGCTGATTTTTCTATAATATCATGACTATCCATCAAAAATTTCACTGTGCTGAAGTAAACTTTTCGAAACATTTTCTATAGAATAAAACGGCTGGCATTTTCGACCTATCCGTAATCGGATATTTTGAAAGTTAATTTTTTTCAAAAATTCGAGAATGAATTTATTTCTGGAACTGCACTAAAAGCTGTTAGTTACAAGATGCAAAATAACAGCTATAATGCCTAGGGATTGTTGGAAAAATTCTCCTAATGTGCAGACCGCGCACGTTCAGGAAAAGTATGTGAAGATCGCAGGTTAAAAAAAGAGGTCGCTAGATATGAACTACAGACTACAGTTATTTTAACCGTTCCGTCCAATGACCACAAAACACCAATCGTCGCAGTTGTAAATTTCTTTAAAGACCAAGTGCCGCTAATATCTTGACAGCTTTGGACATGACCATTACGCGTCAGACCACTGTGGCCCGTTACCAAGCCGTGAAAGCTCCCAGACACGAGACCGCTTCACCGCAAAAGTCGCCGCTCGCTGGCGCTCACCAAACCATACCCAGTGCTGATTAGTTGAAATGGCTCTGAGCACTATGGGACTTAACTTCTGAGGTCATCAGTCCCCTAGAACTTAGAACTCCTTAAACCTAACTAACCTAAGGACATCACATACATCCAGCCCAGTGCTGAGAACAGAAACGAAGGTAATGTACTCTTAAAGCGACACACTCTGTACATGCGTTTCGTTGTGGTCCTCAGTCCGAATACTCTCCACGGTAGTCTATTCTGTGCAATCCTCTTCATCTCCGAGTAACTGCTGCAACCTACATCCGTTTGAACCCGTTTATTGTATCGTCTCCTGGTCTCCCTCGACAGTACCCCTCCCCCACAACTGATGACGCCTTGACGTCTAACAATGTGTCCTGTCAACCAGTCTCTTCCTTTAGTCAAGTTATGCCACAAATTTCTTTTGTTCTCAAGTCCATTCAGTACTTACTCATTAGTTTCGCGATCCAGTGATCCGATTTTCAGCATTCTACTGTAGCATCACTTTTCGGAGGCTTGTATTCTCTTCTTGTCTGAACTGCTTATCGTCCACATTTCACTTCCATACAAGGTACACTCCAGCCAAAAACGTTCGGAAAAGCCTTCCTAACACTTATTTATATTCGATGTTGACAAATTTCTCTTCTTCAGAAACGCTTTTCTCGCTGTTGCCACTCAACATTTTATATCCTCTCTACTTCATCCATTATCAGTTCTTTTAATTTCATTGTCTAACCTGTGGTGGCACCGCCAGACACCACACTTGCTAGGTGGTAGCCTTTAAATCGGCCGCGGTCCATTAGTATACGTCGGACCCGCGTGTCGCCACTGTCAGTGATTGCAGACCGAGCGCCACCACACGGCAGGTCTAGAGAGACGTCCTGGCACTCGCCCCAGTTGTACAGCCGACTTAGCCAGAGATGGATCACTGACAACTACGCTCTCATTTGCCGAGACGATAGTTAGCATAGCCTTCAGCTACGTCATTTGCTATGACCTAGCAAGGCGCCATAGCATTTGATATTGAGATTATAACATGTACCGTCAAGAGCGATGTACACCAATTGTGGATTAATGTTAAGTATTATATCAACTACGTACTTTATTTGCTACTATTAATTCCCCTAACTGTTCCAGACCTCGCGCCAGTCAGTGTGTAATTAAACGCGTGCATTTCGGCCTCCTCTAGCAACACAGTGTTGGCTCTTTTGCCAACACTTCATAACCAGTAAAACTTAACTACTTGTAGTGTTTCGTTTCATAATTTCATTGCCTAAACATCGCCTGATTTAATTTCACTACATTCCACTACCCTTGTACTGCATGTGTTGATGTCCATGTAACATCCTCCTTTCTAGACACTGTCCGTTCTATCCAATTGCTCTTCTAAGTTCTTTGCGGTCTCTGACAGAATTACAGTTAAGCCTGTACCAGCTCTTTACCAACTATGTATGTTGAGATAATCTCAGGAACTGCTGTAGGGATTTTGTTACAATTTGCAGTAATAAAAGGACTGATTTCTCGAGGAAGGTCTGTGTATATAATTTACTGTTTATGAGTGTGTAATGTATGTACTCTAACCTGTTACATGTTTAGTTGGCTTTTGGAACGACATCTAGTGGCAATGATGGGGGCTATGAGCTGGTCTGCTAGAGAGCAGGCGCTATCAGGAGGGAAAAGCCGTAAAGTAAACAGCCGCCGTGACTCCAGAGGGCAGCGGAGGTTGACCAGATTCTACGTCGGGCTGGTGGTCTTGTGATGTGCGTAGTCAACAATGGCAATGACATAAACTGCACCGAGCGAGGTGGCGCAGTGGTTAGACACTGGACTCGCATTCGGGAGGACGACGGTTCGATCCCGCGTCCGGCCATCCTGATTTGGGTTTTCCGTGATTTCCCTAAGTCACTCCAGGCAAATGCCGGAATGGTTCCTCTGAAAGGGCACGGCCGACTTCCTTCCCCATCCTTCCCTAATCCGATGAGACCGATGACCACGCTGTCTGGTCTCCTTCCCCAAACCAACCAACCATAAACTGCATTTAAGTAGCAGCTTGTTTTCGTATTTATAAAGAAGAACGATTTTTTCTCGGAACAGAAGACCGATGAAGCCGACGCCGAAGAAGGAGAATATGGAGACCGCAACGAAGGACTAGAAAGGGAGGTCTGTAGGCCCATTTAAGAAAAAATCAGAAAACGAAAAAAGTGGTAAAGCATGTGTCTGGAAAACGAAATGTCCTGTCTGCTTGAATCCAGTCGGACCATGGATTTTTCAGTCTGCATTTTAAACTGACATTCATCTCTCAATGATGTGGAGACTCGCCAGAAACAAGTGGTACGGATTTCACGTTACACCGTACAAAGTAGAATTCCCTCCTCAGTTAGATAACTGAGGGAGGTTAGGGAGACGCAAGTGAGCAACATGGCGGACAATTGAAAGACTTGGACCGAGCCATTCAGCCACACGAAATTGGTTCCAGGATCTGCCATAAATCTATTCGTATCTTCTTCGTCTGCACATATTGTGAAATTCCCGGCCGCGTCAACTTGTCAGGAGTTCCTGTAGAGATTTTGATACAGTTTACACTAATATACTGATTCACGAGAAAGGTTTGTACATATCTGTTTTATTATTGCGACTTGTCCTTAATTCTTGTAGTTTCGCGAATTCCAATGGCATCATTAACAGATTCTTGGTCTGGCATAAATGAGCAACCTTTTCATCATTAGTCAAGATGTAAAAGAAATAGAAATCCTCTACGTTCTTCTGGGGCTAGTGATTCGAAATAGGAAAGAGGATTAGGGGTTAACGTTCAGTCAATGATGAAGTCGCTACGGAGGAAGCCTGACCTCGAAATAGGAAGAATGGATAAGGAAATGGGACGCGCCTTTTTCGGAGGGAACACCGTGCCATTTGTCTGGAGCGATTTACGAAATAATTGGACTGGGATTTTTACCGTATCCTTTTCAAAAACTCAAAAACTACCCGGTTATGGGACGCTGTTATTTTGGTACGCCGTCCCATAAAAAAGGCAGTCTGAGGTACCAAAGGACAATTTCAACAAACAAATAGTATTTCTGCATCTAATTTGACTCACCATACAATAGCAACATACAATAACAGAAGAAGTGGGCCTATAGGAATCTCGTTCCCAAAATATGTAAATCATTTTTCATCTAAAGGGACAAGTATGAAATTCACATATAAAAGCTAACCCCCGAAATTGTTCCCGTTTTTCTGCTTTTCCTCAACACTTAAAACTGTGGCATGTGTACGCTGGACCATGGCACTGGACAAAGACTAGCATACGCATGCTATAACAGGAAAGTATGAACCTGTTAGAACGTACACTCTTTTCAAAACAACGCAGGTGTCACCAGAGTTGACGCGTAAACACGACTGGCACTTTACTGCGTTTCTCGTTGGTAACACAAAAGCCTCATTATTTCAGACGCACAGGGACCACAGAGCTTATCTTCCGCTTTTGACGATTCGACCATAAGGAAGGATGTTTATATCACCTGAAACGCAAATAACATTCAGCTGCAGCGTCCAGATAGCGTCGCTGCATACGGACAAAACTACACTACACTGCGTCAAGCACTCTTCCCCCCACGCTACGCATTTGACGTACGCTGAGAGCCCAACGCAAGTAGATACGAATGTTCGGAGAGTGTCATTTGGAAAAAGTTTAAGGAAAGAATGTGCGTTGCAGATATTTTATTACCTGTGCAAGCAGAGTGGACATTAAAATGTCAAGTCTGTGAAAACAGCGGTTTTGTGTCTGGCTCCATCTGCATCTGCTTATCTATTTATATTTTATCACAAAAGTTATCGGCACAGTTCGTGTATTATGAAGTATCTCGTGTGCAGCAATGTAAAAGTGGTCAAGATGAACTGTTTTCCGTTTTGAAAAATGGTTCAAATGGCTCTGAGCACTATGAGACTTAACATCTGAGGTCAGCAGTCCCCTAGAACTTAGAACTACTTAAACAATTGTCTTGTGTTACTAACTGTAATAATTTTATGGTTTCATCTGTGTGTTCATGAGGTAGCTGGTTGTGTGTTTTCAGGTTTTCTGCAATTATTCTTATGGCTTCATTAACAGGAATGCAACTGTACATACTTTCTACATCAAAGAGAGCAATGTTGCTGTGTCAAGGATTTTAGTGTCTATTATATGTTCTACCTTTATATGTCTGTACAAAATGATGAATGTTCCTATAATTTACGTTTCCAGTAAGGAGCAATATTTGAGACGATGTGTCATGCAAGCCTTTCTAATAGGGCGATTCATATTATACGACGTAAACATGTGTCCATAAACAGCATTTTTTAGTTAGCTGGCCGGACCGGGCCGGTTGCTCTCGAATGAAAGCCTAGCACGTTGCGTTATCGCGCCCTTAGAGGAGTCATGTAGGGTAAGCTGGTGAGGGGCACCAAATTGAAGACGTCTCTCCGGCAATACCATGCAGCCACGCCGTGTCGTACACCCGTTTATCAACGAAGTTGGGCGCTGTCAATATACCGCAGTGCCAGCACGTTAAACAGACGGCAAACTCTGCGGGTTAAAGTGCTCTGCGGAGTCTTCCGTGTGCCGACAAAACTTTGCAGCGCGCCGCTTCCTTCATGAGACTGTCGAAGAGCTCCCGGCAGCAAACTTCCATTAACTGGTATCCTGATATCGCGCTACCAGATACTCCTGGCATTGTGGCTGGCGAACAGAGGAAGACTTACGAGAGAAGTGCTTGAGAATGCCCATGCTATCGCGGCAGCAGTAGTGCCTCACCATAATACAGGCCGCGTTTTGTGTAGATAACAAAGATGCTGGAAACATAGCCTGGGCCCAGATGCGTGTGCTAAGGTAGCAGAAATTCCCGATAAAAAAGAATTATCTGAAAATAATCTTAAAATGAAGAAATATGGAGATTAGTAGTTGCAGCAGCAACCTGAACTAGAGATCATTTGAGACAGAGAAGAGACTCCAGAATCCAAAATACTTGTTTATGTCCTTGGAAAGGAAGGTGTCGAGCTTGCGCCGGATGGCATCTGATGCTTGAGTTCTAATTCTCCGAAACGCGCGTGGGAACTTAAGTAAAGTTACTGGTTACTTATATTTGATTTCATTTTACAAGATTCACGGATAGCTGCAAAGCAAAATGCTCACGTTGATACTTGATAAATAAGCGGCATCCCTCAACTATGGACTGCCCATCAGCTTGTCGGCGATATTTCTGGAGTCCAAAACTTTAAGTGTCCAAATTATACGGATACGAATAATGCTATAGTAATTTGAATTAAAGATTCAGTGGCTGGACATGAGTTCTCTACCTCAACAGCAATAAAAGAAATGAGTTAAAATTGGGAAATTGGATGATGCAGCATTTTTCCGAATCTTAATTATTCTGAAGTTGGGATGAGTCAGTGACGAGTAATCGAATATGGAAATCAGAACTGAACTAAGTTACGACGATGCTTTACAATTTCTGCTTCTAATGGCCTATCATGATTAATTTTGTTGCCTGGTGTGCTGGTAAGCAGGTACCGAATCGTTGGGCGAGCAGATTCTTGGAGTACACATCCAAATAGCAGTCAAGAAACATCTTACATCCACAAATATAAATCTCGAATAATAACTACCGTTTCTTATTTATACAGAGGAGCACCTTCCCACGTACTATCTACGAACTTCCAGGAAGGCAGAAGATATGACCCTTAAGTCTATTTATGATTAACTCGAAGTCATACAGTGACTTAGGGAATATAAATATAGATGCATTTCTCTCACCAACGAAAAATCTTTGCCAGCACAAAGGATCGAGATCTTGTCCTTGGTATGTCCACAATGCACGAAAACCTCTGAGCCAGCCAGACTGCAACGGTAAACCTCTATCTTAACGGCTATGCTGTGATAACGCTATAGGAATGGGCTTAATTAAGCCTGCTGTAATAAAGACTGATCGCTTTAATTACTTCAGCATGTTCGATCCACTAGAGTCATCTCAGTTAAGAGCGTACCTGTATCGCAGAATACTATACTCAGACACGAGACTGACTTAAACTCTTCGTTATGAACGTATTTGGTTGCAGGTCGCTTAAATGTATTTAGTTAGGGTTAAGTAACGACTTGAAAATAACTTACTACCCACTATAAGCCAAAACAATTTCCAAACAACTGCCCTTAAATTTTTTTATAAATCAACAGGCTTTAGACTCTCAAAACTAATTATTCCAGACAAACACATGAAAAAGTACACCTGACAAATGACAGAAATTAACAACTCTGAAATTTGCTTGACGTATTCAACAAACTTCGTAAAAGCTGCAATCAACAGGTGAGCAATAACATGTACACACAAACTCGAATTGTCATATTATTTCACTCACACGCACTATCCCAGTCATGGGATAGAGATATGCACGTGTACAGTTGGCGATAGTATCGCGTTCACAATGTATGAAAGGGCAGTGCACTGGTGGAGCTGTCGTTTGTGCTCAGGTGATTCGTGTGGAAAGGTTTCTGATTTAATTATGGCCGCACGACGGGAATTAACGAACGCGAGATGGGAGTTGGAGGTAGGCGCATGGGACATTACATTTTGAAAATCGTTAGGGAAATCAATATTCTGAGATTCACAGTCTCAAGAGTGTGCCGAGATACCAAATTTCAGGCATTAGTTCTCGCCACGGACCACGCAGTGGTCGACGGCTTTCACTTAACGACCGAGAGCAGCAGCGTTTAAGTAGATTTCCCAATGCAGTTCTTCGAGAAATAACTCCATAAATTGATCTGGGTCGTACGACGAACATATCTGTCAGGACAATGTGACGAAATTTGACGCTAATAGGCTATGGGAGCAGACGACCGACGCTACTCCTTTGTTAACAGCACGACATTGCCTGCAGCACCTGTTCTGGGCTCGTGACTATATCGGATGAACACTAGGCGAATGGAAAACCGTAGCCTGGTCAGATGAATCCCGATTTCAGGTAGCAAGAACAGATAGTTGGGTTCGAGAATGGTGCAGACCCCACGAAGCCTTGGAGCCAAGTTGTCAACAAAGCACTGCGCAAGCTGGTGGTGGTTCAATAGTGGTGTGGGCTGTATTTACGTGGAATGGACTGGGTCCTCTTGTTCAACTAAACCGATCATTGATTGGGAACGGTTATGTTCGGCTACTCGGAGAAGAAATGCAATCATTGATGGACATCGTCTTCCTAAATGGTATTTTTATGCGTCATAATGCGCCATGTCACCGAGCCGATAGCCCATCATGAATCCCTTCGAACATCTATGACACATAATCGCTATGTCAGTTAGTACATAAAATCCTGCGCACTTTCACAATTATGGATGGTTGTAGAGGCAGCGCGGCGAATTTTTCTACAGGGGGATTCTAACGAGTGTTCTTTCGTGTCATTTCCTGGGAGATCTCGTCATTCTGGAATGCACAATGGATAACAAAAATATGCACCTATCCCTGGTTGTTTCTGCTTGGCACGATAACATGTATCGTCAGGACAATGCAATGTGTCACACAGCTCGCAGCGTACGTGCTTGGTCCAAAGAGCACCAGAATGAGTTCACCGTAACCCTCTGACCACTAAACTCCCCGGATTTAAACCCAATGGAGAGTCTGTGTACCAAATTGATGGGGCTGTACGTACCATGGATACCCAACCGAGAAACATAACGCAGATGCCCAAGGAGCTGGAATCAGCGTGTTTCACCATTTCCCTTTTTACCTTTCAGAACCTCACTGACTCTCTTCCTTCACGTCTCGCAGCAGTCCGTGCTATAAAAGATTGTTAGTCAGGCTTTTAACATGTGGTCCCATTAATGTGACTGGGCAGTGTGGTTCGGTAGTAGTGTAGCAAGCCGTCAAGCTCCGGCTGGCGCCAAGGCGACATTAATACGCTCCCAGCGAGCAACCAGGGCGTTCGTTGGAGAGCCATTCGAGATACGCTGGGCAGCCAACGTTCCTTTTATGATAGCCACTTGTAGCCGATTTTCATTGGGCATTGGAGTCCGTGGTTCGGCACAGTCCCCGAATGACCGACGCTTTCAGTGCCGCCGTCAAAGGCAATAATGTTTTTCTACGCGTGGGTCGTCTAGGGATGAGTACCGAACGAAAAATAACGATACTCTGCTCTTGAGTAGCATCGTGAGTAAAGTATCGCACTCATAAAATTATCGAAAGAACCGTGTCGATACGTTTATCTCAATACTACTTTTTGGTTCAAAATGGTTCAAATGGCTCTAAGCACTATGAGACTCAACATCTGAGGTCATCAGTCCCCTAGACTTAGAACTACTTAAACCTAACTAACGTAAGGACACCACACACATCCATGTCCGAGGCAGGATTCGAACCTGCGACCGTAGTAGCAGCGCCGTTCCGGACTGAAGCGCATAGAACCGCTCGGCCACAACGGCTGGCTACTTTTAGGACTTTTCCGACTTTCATCCGTATCGTCATGTATTTACACTGACAAATGTGTAACACTGTATTCATTCTCTCTACTGAGTAAATAATTTTACCTTGCTGACAACGTCACATTTATGGAAAATATTTTACAGTTCACTTTATTACCGTCCAGTTTATAAAAAGGCTGGCAAATTTCACTTTTTATAGTCGCCATTCTGTCCGTTAATTCATTAATTCTTGCCATAAAAGTGGCTTAAACAACACAGACTAGTAAGTCCAGTCGCGAAAATGAGGGGATTCCTTGTGAACGAACTGTGAACGAAACGCTTCCGAGGTTGGCAAATAGTCGCAAATGTTTTCGCACACTCACGTGTCGCTCGTACGCACGCCACTCGTTCAGGTGTTGGCCCGTTTGTGCTCGTGCGTTCAACTGTTGAAAGTGTTGGAACTAAGTTGTAAGGACAAAATTTTGGGTAAATAACAAAAATTTGACAAATCCCTACTGGAAATTACTGATTCGAGTAAATGTATCAATTGAAATGCATCGAGTGATAAGGGATCGATATCGACGTGTAAGTACTGGGTATCAAAAAATAACGATATTCTTTACTTCTGACCGTAGCAGTAGCCGTGGCAGCTGAAGAGACCACATCGACTTCAGCTGGTGCTGCGTAAGACGGCTGTCTCAGGACTGGACCCACGCTGAAGTATCTTTGCTGTCGACGAGCCCATCACCACCACAACAAACCCCCTTGTGGCTGGTACATTCAAAACCAGACCGCGTCTGCAGGACGTTAGCGCCTATTCGTCTCCATTGCCTCATGAATGTCATGTCTCGTTGCCTGCAAAGAGTTCGATACAACTGCTGGCTTTGCTTTTGAGGTGCTACGGCTTCCCTTCTCGCCGCGAGGGCCCATATCTTCACTACAGCCGTTCAGACATCAAAGCCCGACCGTCAGAAGATCGCTTCCCCACTATTTCAATAGCTGTTCCACAAACCCCTGTGCTACAGGACACAAACCACTGTGCTCGTTCACCGATCCGCGTGACTCTATTTGCTGATGCAATGTCAATAGCCGGCCGGTGTGGCCGAGCGGTTCTAGGCGCTACGGTCGCAGGTTCGAATCCTGCCTCGGGCGTGGATGTGTGTGATGTCCTTAGGTTAGTTAGGATTAAGTAGTTCTAAGTTCTAGGGAACTGATGACCTCAGATGTTAAGTCCCATAGTGCTCAGAGCCATTTGAACCAATGTCAATATCTCAAACGAAAAGGTAGTTATCCACTTGTGCTAACAGACTATTTACAAGTATCTTTGTTGTGTAAGAAGCAAGAGGTACACAACAAATACCGTGAGTGCTCGTCAGCACATGGGCATAACCAATCGCCTGGCGTCTCTCATTTCCGAGCAGCAGCCTCCAGCATTCTTCTTGCTTTCACGCCTCTTCCTCCGCCGATAGTGTGCACGGCCAACAGGGACCGCTGTCAGCACATTGTTTCTGCCTTGCACTCGCGTACCTAGAAGTCTTCTCCGATGTCAGGCACCAAAGCTCGGAGCGCTGCGGGCACTCAGATGTTTACGAACGAAAAATCAGACAGCTCAGTTCACTGGCTGCAGTTAGTTTAGTACAGTTCTCTGAAGTCTACCTTACAACTTAGCAGTCGCTGTTTACAGAGAACTAGGATCAGTAATAGAGTGTCAGCAAACATTACAATCAGTGGTACAATACGATGAGCGTTTGTAAGGTGGCTATAATTTCGCACATTACAAGCACTCGTCTACATACGTTGTCGTGATTTACAACCGGAAGTTTGTATCATTTAGTAGGTCGTACTTATGCATATTAAAAGAAGACTGACATTGTCACGTACTCCTTGTAAATGGTTGTTAACCTTTATTTCATGGAAGGTGATAGAGAGCATAACGGCGTAATGAATAATTACCAATACTTGTAGAGGTTGTAACGCCAGTGTAAATGAAATGGCAGGTGTAACTCAAGCTCTGTGGAAAAGCCCGCACAGGTGTGTTGGTCCTGCTTAACACAGGAAGTAGACAAGACGGAGGACGGTCCGGGCACCTGAGCGCTGAAGCACAATACAGCGGCGGCCGGTATTGTACCGGTGTCGGAAGGATAACCGAATAATACTTCGGAAACTCTGAAAATCTTGGAGGCAGCAGAGAGGAACTAGGAAGCGTTACCTCGGAAATAGCAGACTGGGTTATATCGGAGGATTTTTACTCTGAGAAGCGTAACATTGTACGAGTATAGGCATTTCCTTTCCGCGCTGGACGACAAAAGACTAAAATATGGCTGATCTGTGTTCGGAAGAATCTGTAGAGAGGGAGAATATTCCGTGGTTTCGAGAACATGATTTGCCTTCTGAGTTACAAGGGAGGGGAGCCGAGCTTTGCTGGGAAGCCAGTGGTGGAGAGGTCTTCCGTTTTGAGCGCCAGAGTTTGACGGTCGCTCAGTATCAGCTTTTGTTGGTACAGACGGACTTGCTGTCTTTGCTCTCAGGAGATTTTATAGTTAGAACGGTTAGGCACTCCACTTGTGAACTTATACGATTCTGGACTTCGCCTCCGGGTTGGGAGTCGTCGTTGAGTACGCAGCGTTCAGTGATTGAGAGCACTTCTTCTGCGTATACTTACGTTGAGACGTTACCTTAACTCCGTCCTTGTGGCTGGGAGTTCGCGTCTCTCGTCTGTAGAACACAGAGAGGAGAAGACAGTATTAGATGATACTAGTCAGCGGACCGTCTTATGCCGGAATTAATTTTTTTTAAATATTTTGTGGCTGGAGTTCTTCTGTCGTCGCAGATGTGTACGAGAACCATCACTCCGACGCACCGGACGCAGTACATACGGTGATATTGCTAACTGCTTCGGTTTATTAGGGCTATAAAGCAAAACAACTGTGGTCACGTAAATTTTATTCCTACTGAGGTTGCACACCACTGTAGATCATCTTTGAAAGTAGTATCTTTTAGTATTTGGTACGTAGATGATGTCAGTCGTCTCGCGTTATTTATATTAGACCGTGTAGCCATAAAAAGGGGGCAGATTTGGGCAATTGATCAGTGATATTAGGTAGGAAATTGATTTTTATCTATTTATATCCATTGCACATTCATATATAAACAGTTTTAATATAAAGGGGTTTTAATCTACAATAAATGTATAATCAGAAACAGCATTTATCATTTTATAGTTACTAGTTCCCTTAATCATCCATTTATGTTTATGTTGTAATTTATATTACACTGCTGGCCACCGTAAATGCAACACCCTGAAGGAAGCATCCGAATCAAGTGAAATTTACACCATGGGTTTGCAGCGATGAGATATGCAACTGATTAGAATTTCAGTGCAGACGCACATCACGCGCGCCTGTGGCGCCACCTCATAGCGCCATTTAAGGCTTGGCGATTTCGACCAGTGTACGTTCGGCACGTGTGTTTACCTTGTGGTTGTTTCACAAGACGATCAGTTATGCCTCGTAGACAACAGCGAACATCTTTTGATCAAGTATCCGAGTTCGACAGAGGAAGGATAGTGGCTTACCGACATTGTGGATTATCATACAGAGAAATCGGTAGTCGTGTTGGACGAAACCAAACAACTGTAATGCGGATATGTGACCGTTGGATGCAGGAGGGTACGACGGACCGACGTGGTCGATCGCATTCACCTCGGTGCACCACTGCACGTGCTGATAGGCAAACTGTGCGCATAGCAGTGACGGATCGCTCAGTGACATCCCGAACCATAGCACAGCACATTGTGTCTGTAACGCATCATCCAGTGTCTGCGCGTACCATTCGACGCCGTTTACAGCAGAGTGGTCTGTCCGCAAGACGTCCATTGCTTCGTCTACCATTGACGCAGAACCACAGACGTCTCCGTCGCCAATGGTGTGATGACAGACGGATGTGGACGGCAGAATGGAATGACGTTGTCTTTACTGACGAGGCACGCTTCTGTCTGCAGCACCACGATGGTCGGATTCGACTGTGGAGACACCGTGGAGAGGATGCTGGACAGCTGCATTATGCACCGCCACACTGGTCTTGCACCGGGTATTATGGTATGGGACGGTATTGGATATTACTCTCGCATGCCTCTAGTACGCATTGCCGGTACTTTAAATAGCCGGCGCTACATATCCGAGGTGCTGGAGCCAGTTGTCCTTCCTTACCTTCAGGGCTCGGCCACAGCCATATTTCAACAGGATAATGCGCGACCACACGTGGCACGCATTGTCCAAAGGTTCTTCGTCAATAACCAGATTGAATTGCTTCCCTGGCCGGCTCGCTCTCCGGATCTTTCGCCAATAGAAAACATGTGGTCCATGGTTGCTCAACGAGTGACCCAGATTACATCCCCAGCTGCCACACCAGATGATCTTTGGCAACGTGTGGAAGCTGCTTGGGCTGCTGTACCCCAGGAACACATCCAACGTCTCTTTGACTAAATGCCGAGACGTGTGGCAGCGGTGATCTTCAACAATGGCGGCTACTCTGGCTACTGATTCTGGCAGGAACCACATGTCACAGACGTCTGTAAACGTAATCATTTGATACTTGGTCAACATGTTATCTACAAAATAAATCTTGTTGTGCTACCTCTTGTCTTTCTTGGTGTTGCATTTACGGTGGCCAGCAGTGTAAACAGCAAGAAGGAGGAGATATCAGCAATAAGAGATCCTAAGATCTGCTTCAGGGCGTAGTCAGACAGGGCCAAATCTTCATTTTAGCGTTCATTATTTTCCGTTGGTCACATTCATTTTACACCCACCTGGAGTAGCATCTTGGACGTTCAATAAGTAATGCATTTTTTCTCGATCAATTTCGGTTGGAAATAAGCAAAGTTTGTTATGTAACATCCTGCAATATTCCAGCTTCGGTCTTTATAGCGTCATGAATTTTCGATAGGTGGCGACACAATACGTTGCTTCAAAATGGCGTCTGTAACGGAGGTCAGTTCCAAGTAGGGAGCTATCACTAAGCGGCGAAAAATCAGAGCATCGTAGATATCCAGAGGTCCTTACAGAATGTCTACGGAGACCTGGCAGTGAACAAAACAAAAGGGCGGTGAGTCGTTAGATGAGGCGTCTCTCATCATCGCAACAAGGTCGCGCTGGGCTGTCCGATTCCCGCATGCCTGCCTGCCGGCCGCACACACCTGTGACTCCTGCAACGTTGGAACGTGCGGACACTATCGTCCGAAGTGATCGGCGGATCACAATCAACCACCAAGCTGCACAACTTGACGTCTCTGTTCATAGAACTGAAACGCCCGTCCACCAGTTGGAGTACTCAAAGGGGTGTGCCCGTTGGTTTCCTCGCCGCCTAACAGAAGACCATAACGAGTAACGAATACCATTAGTGCGAGACTGCTTGCACGTTACGAGACTGATCGTGACAATATTTTGTTGAACATAGTCACAGGTGGTGAAGCATGGGTTCATAACTTGGAACCAGAAACAAAACAGCTATGCACTGAGTGGCGCCACAACATCTCTCCTCCGAAGAAAAAGTTCAAAGCCGCATCCTCAGCCAGTGAACTCATCGCGACGATCTTCTGGGACTCTGAAGGGGCTATTCTGTTTGATGTTGTCTCTCATAGTACAACGAACAGCTCTGAAGTGTATTGCACTACCTTGAGGAAATAGAAGAAGCGACGTCAGCATGTTGGTCGCCACAAAAATGCATACAAAGTTCTCGTTTTCCATGACAACGCGACGCCTCAAAAAGTCTGTGCACCCAAGAGGAGCTGGCGTAACTGCTTTGGACTTTTCTTCCTCATCAACACTACAGCCCGGATGTCGCACTTTCCGGCCAAAATGCAGGATGCACTCTGGGGGAAGTAGTGCGTGGATCAGGGTTATTAATGCAGCAAGATGTTGGCTCCGACGTCGAACAACAGAGCAAAAGTATGCGGGCGTACAGTTCCTCTCAGTAAGGTGGCGTAAGCCCGTCGCATTGAGCAGAGGTTACATTGAAAAATAGAGATTTGTAGCGAAAAGTGTGGAGAATAATATTTCATTCGAATCCTGAATAAAGTTGTTTCACAAAAAATGTTGCATTATTTATTGAACGACTTGTTAAGTCTATGTTACATCGAGTTGCTACACTATGCCCAGCAAAAGGAGGTCCGACACGACATGAAGAGGTATCCCATGAATCTTGTCACCTGATTTTACGAAATAGGCTGCAGATTGGTAGTAACACTACTGTTTACAGAGCCATAAGGCGAAGAAATGGTTCAAATGGCTCTAAGCACTATGGGACTTAACATCTGAGGTCATCAGTCCCCTACACTTAGAACTACGTAAACCTCACAAACCTGAGGACATCACACACATCCATGCCCGAAGCAGGATTCTAACCTGCGACCGTAGCAGTAGCGCGGTTCCGGAATGAGGCGCCTAGTACCGCTCGGCCACAGCGGCCGGTCATAAGGCGAAGAGACATTATGTAATTGGACTTGTATGTTTTCAAATTAAGAATATGTCATTGAAAAAATATTTATGTGGATTGATGTTGCTTTTCAAGACGAATACCTACGACGCATCTGAGGCAAATATATACGTTGAAAATCACCAGACATTGCAGGTTTCGATTATTCACTTCGTTATCATTGGATAAATAGTCTCAAGGTACTTCGCGATCTGACAATCAAAACGAATTAATATAAAATATATACATAAAATCTTTTCCTTAAGTGACATGCGGCTGTGAGTACGAAGTCTGATGCAGGCTATACAGTTCGTGTAGAATGTACAGCCTGTCTCAGTTTTACAGCATGCACTCAATGACAGAGGTAACATGTTTTTGAAACCACCACTGCGGTCTCCCTAATAGCCTCAGCCGCCTCTTCTTTTCTCTGTGCATTAGTTCACTGTAATCCGTTCCACTCGTGCCCAACTAGTATTTATCGGTCCAGAATTAATAAATTCTTAGTTAGAGCACTTTGCAATCGGTTTTTCTACGTGCAGCCCGGCGCTTGAACAGAACGGTTCGTTTGCCACCAGCCGTCGCGGAAATAACATTTTTCTCGCTTTTGGGCTAATGAATATGCATGGGGAGAGTATTCCGCGGGAACCGGGCGGTATTTATTTAAGCTTTACGCAATGTGAGTTATCCGCAAATTGCGGAGGGGAATGTGTGCGGCGGTCGCCAAGCGGGCTGGGCCCTCGCGCAGCGCCAACCACATACCTCCCGTTCCGGCGCTGGCGGCGCCGAGGCCAATAAAAGCGGCTGTCGGTTATTGCGGGGCGCGGCGGCGCCGCGGGTTGCAGCGGCTGCGCGCTTGCGGGAGTAAAACACGGCCGTAAACTGCGACACACGCGCCTGTCGGAACGGCGACCCCTGAAAGCCCTACGCTTCGTCCGTACTCCACCGTGGCGGTTATCTACCGAGGGCAAACACTTAAAGTCGTATCGACCTGCTTCGACAACAGAGTGTTTCGGCACCAGCTTTCTAAGCACAGGCCAAGCAATTCCCGTAAATTACGGGATGGTGGTTTATAGGCACGCAGCTGGTGCACGACGTGTGTTCCAGTGGGTGCAAATCAAGCACATTTTCTGGTCAAGAAGTCAACAGAGTTCACTATAGCCCTCCTCAAACCACTGTAGACGATTCTGATCTTGCTACAGGGATGGTTATCCTGCTGGAACATGTCGTCGCCGTAGGGGGAGACTTCAAGCATGAAGCGATGCAGATGGTCCACAATAATGTTCACGTTGTTTGCTGCCGTCATAATGCCTTAGATTACCACCAAAGATCCCATAGAAGCCCAACTCAATGTACCTCGCAGCATAATTCCACATCTACATATATACACCGCTAGCCACCAAGCGGTGTTTGGCGGAGGGCACAATTCGCGACAAAGTCATAGTTACCTCACCCCGCCCCCCTCTGTTTCACTCGCGGATGGTACGAGGGATAAACGACTTTCTGCACGCCTCAGTACGAGCTCTAATTTGCCTTATCTTTGAATGGTCATCATTGCGCGATTTGAAAGTTGGTGGTAGTAATATATGCTCTACTTCCTTGGCGAAGATCGGCTTTCGGAATTTAGTGATTTAGTGAACAGTCCCTTCCGTTTAGCGTGCCGTCTGTCGGCAAGAGTATCCCACTTCAAACTTTCTATGAGATTTGTAACGCTCTCGCGATGGCTAAATGTACCAGTCACGAATCTTGCCGCTCTTCTTCGGACCTTCTCAATCTCTTGAATCAGAACCAACTGGTAAGGGTCCCATAGAGACGATCAATACTCTAAGACTGGACGAACTTTCGTATTATAAGCTATTTTCTTTGTTGAAGGACTGCATCGCTTCAGCATTCTACCAATAAATCGCAGTCTAGAGGTCGCCTTGCCCGTTACTTGTGTAATTTGATCATTCCAAAAAATGGTTCAAATGGCTCTGAGCACTATGGGACTTAACTTCTGAGGTCATCAGTCCCCTAGAACTTAGAACTACTTAAACCTAACTAACCGAAGGACATCACACACACCCATGCCCGAGGCAGGATTCGAACCTGCGACCGTAGCGGTCGCGTAGTTCCAGACTGTAGCGCCTAGAACCGCTCGGCCACCACGGCCGGCTGGCCTGGTATATCAAGAAATGCGATTCATTCGACAGGTGACACATTTGTGTTGACCCATTGTGAAACCTCAGTAACAGTGTGCCCACTGCAGTCATAACTGACGATGTCGTTGGGTCAACACAGGAACACGTAGGATATCGTGTGATGTGGAGCTCCATCATAACAATGGCCTTTGAACGGTGTGCTTGAAACACTTGTGCCTGCCTCAGCATTGTACTCCGTCGTCAGACCTTCCACAGATCGCTGCCTATCCGTATTACACTGTGGCGAATCCTCCGACCTCTACGTTTTGTGATGAGACGTGGTTTCCAGTACCGTAGAGCCTATTCGTTATTTCACCATCCTTCAGTAACTTTCTGTAGGTGATCACGACATTAGTAGCCAAAAGGCAAACAGCTTCGCCGTTTCGGAGGTTCTCGTTTCCAGCCGCAATGCCTCAACAACGCGTCTTTTGTCAAAACCGTTTATATCAGTGTGTTTCTGCATTTGTGTCCCGTATCTTCGCTGCAACGACTGCCCATTCGTCTCTCTTCTGCTCACATCCTTTCCTTAATGCGTCAAGCGCCCACAATACCAGCAGGAGGCATCCAGCCTCGCGGTGGGCTGAGATCATGATGCTCTGGTTTGTCAGTGTATACAATATATATTTCGTATGCGTACTACAAATTATTTACAATAAATTCACACATTATAGAATAATTTGTCCTCTATAAAATTTAGAATATTACAATGCTAATTTATGAAATAAAATACGTGGAACATTATATACAGTATAATAACATATTATGCAGTCTTTGCTTCATATCTCATTCTTCCAGAAGTCCACATATGCCCTCGCTGTTTCGCTGCACGCCATCAGGTCTTGGCCTGTACAAGCTCTTGGCTGGTTTACTAGCGGACATTGAAGCAGGTGGGTCATGGTCTGCATGTTCCCACACGGATACAAAGCATTTTCACTAATTGCCCACTTGTGTAGATTTTTGTTACATCTGCCCATTCCTGAACGCAGCCTGTTCAGGGTTTTCCATCTCTCCCACTCAAGTTCCGCACCTGGTGACAGCACTTCCTCAGAATCATGACTAGATTCTTGTTGTTCCTGCCACAGTCTTTTTCTAGAAGTTTTTGGCTGATCTGTGAGTGGTTCGGTTGTGTGGACCAAACTACTTCTTGATTTAAGCCGTTTTGGTACCATTTGGTACCCATGCAGTGGATGACGTTGATCTTGAACCTGTTTTGTTCGTTCAGTTCTGCGCTGTATTGAACGTCGGACATTTGGAGGAGCAATTTCTGATAAGGAGTGTAGATGTTCTACTCTTGTTGCCTTAAGACATCCAGTAATATGTCTACACGTCTGGTTAAGGACAGTGTCCAGTTTGTTTGTGTGGATTGACCGCTCCCAGACAGGACTTGCAAACTCAGCAGCAGAGTAACAGAGTGCCATTGTGGTAAAACTTTTGAATTAGCTCCCCATTTTGATGTTGTTAGTTTACCAAGTAAGTTACTCCGTGATTGCCCTGCTCTTCTCAATGTGCCGCTTGAATGATACTGTCCTATTAAGAGTAACTCCCAAGTTGTTAAGATGGAACGAGCAAGTCTGGGTCTTACTTGGATTGGGTTTCAGCTGATTTTTATTGTAATAGTTGGTGAGATTTTACAGTTTCTCAGCTAGTGTTTACTCAATATCCTGGTAGTCTGATGCCTGAACTGCTATTGCCCAATCATCAAAAAATGTGTGTGAAATCTTATGGGACTTAACTGCTAAGGTCATCGGTCCCTAAGCTTACACACTACTGAACCTTAATTATCCTAAGGACAAACACACACACCCATGCCCGAGGGAGGACTCGAACCTCCGGCGGAACCAGCCGCACAGTCCATCACTACAGCACCCTAGACCGCTCGGCTAATCCCGCGCGGCGCCCTATCATCAGCATAAGTAACTTCATGGCAGATTAAAACTGTGTGCCGTACCGAGACTCGAACTCGGGACCTTTGCCTTTCGCGGGCAAGTGCTCTACCAACTGAGCTACCCGAGCACGACTCACGCCCCCTCCTCACATCTTTACTTCTGCCAGTACCTCGTCTCCTACCTTCCAAACTTTACAGAAGATCTCCTGCGAATTCTGCAGAACTAGAACTCCTGAAAGAAAGGATATTGCGGAGACATGGCTTAGCCACAGCCTGGGGGATATTTCCAGAATGAGATTTTCACTCTGCAGCGGAGTGTGCACTGATATGAAACTTCCTGGCAGATTAAAACTGTGTGCCGGACCGAGACTCGAACTCGGGACCTTTGCATTTCGCGGGAAAGTGCTCTACCAACTGAGCTGCCCGAGCACGACTCACGCCCCGTCCTCACATCTTTACTTCTGCCAGTACCTCTTGCCCGAGTTCGAGTCTCGGTCCGGCACACAGTTTTAATCTGCCAGGAAGTTTCATATCAGCGCACACTCCGCTGCAGAGTGAAAATCTCATTCTGGAAATCAGCATAAGTGTATATATTACAAAGTATTACGGTGTCAAAGCTATCAATCTCTGCGCCATGGCTCGGTTACTGGAGGAACAAATGCATTGTCAAGTTTATACTCATTGCTGCTATATGTCGGTTATTTTCAGTTTGCATGCTTTCTGTCACATGTTCTAAACTGGCTACTCTGCAATATAAATCATTTTGTGTTCTCGAGGTATAATTCCATGATTGCAATGCAACGGCGGTTCAGGCTGATGTACCAAACTGATCCTCCGAAAGGATGGAACATCCGCAGGCGGTTTCGACAATTTGTAGGCACAGGATGTGTGTGTAAAGAAAAGATTCATGGCCACCCTCGTGCTTCCGACGAAAATGTCATGCGTAATTCAAACTGCTTTCCAATACAGTCCTACAAAATCAGCAAGTTCTGCCAGTCGATATTTACATTTGTGTTTTGAGACGTCGTCTGGTTATGAAGCCGTAAAGGTTACAACCGTTACAGGCTCTACGTCATGACGACAAACGCAAACGGTGGCATTTACTGGCGAGCTTCAGGATGCTATTGACAATGATAACACTTTCGTAGAACGCATAGCGTTCAGTGATGAAGCAGCTTTCCACTTTAGTGGAAAAGTAAACAAACGAAATGTTCGAATTTGCGCCATACAGGATCCACGTGCACACACTGAACATGCACGAGATACACACAAAGTCAACGTGTTTTGTGCGATACCCCGCTTATCTGTTTATGGCCCATTCTTCTTTCATGAAAACAAGGTTAATAGTTAACAGTCAGCAGTATCTTTCGACGTTAGAAAACTGGTCGTTTCCTAGTTTAAACGAGGAAAACTGCATTTTCAACAAGTCCGGGCTCCCCTTGCTGGAGTCGCCAAGTGCGTGAAGATTTGAATGAAACTCCGCTGAGTCTTTGGATTCATCGCCAAACAGCCGGCCACTTAGCACGTCTCGGCTGGTCACCACAGTCATCGGATTTCATGCCCTGGGCCTTATCCTGTGGTATTTCACTAAGGACAACTTCTGTGCACCAACACTACCACAGAACTTAGAAGCGTTGAAGAATCGGATCCATACCGCCATAATATTAATGACGATAGAAATGATTACTCGAGTACGGGAAGAATTCGAATATCGATGTGATATTGTTCCGGTCACTCTTGGAAGACATAAGGTACAACTGTAACCTAAAATTGAGAGATTCTTAAATATCTGTTCAACGTTCCATACATGTATATATTACGGTTTATTAAGTACATACGTTCGAAATACGTATATTCTTTTTGAAACAATCTGCTTGAGAGCTCATGGATCCAAGTTGCTGAGAAGAATAATATACTGAAGAATATAAAAGAAAATTATGATTCTGCTAGATAACGATCATCTAGACTTTAGGAAACGTAAAGGCACAAGAGAGGAAGTTGTGATATTACACGTGATAATGGAGTCAAGCCAAAAGATAAATCTAGACAGTTTCATTGAATTTGTCAACCTGGAAAAATCGTCCGACAGAGCAAAATCGTGCAACACTTTGTATGGATTGCTTGTATAAAAAAGATTTTGCTTTCATTATTCGTACTATCTTAGTAAGTGAAGTAAGTTTATCTCAGCAGTTAAGAGTCTTTGGAATGTAAATTTCTGAATGCGAAAGTGCTGAGCTATGAGGACGTCTTTATTGCTGTGCTCTGGGTGCCAAACAAATAAACTCCCAGCAAAAATGCAAGTAAATATATTAATGAAAGGATTTAAACATATAACTTACTTAAACCATATACTGAAGTAAGTGAATATTTCTGTAGAGAATTTATTTTCGGTACATAACCTCACTGGCGAATACCTAAATATGGCAAACAGTCATCATCACATTTCAAATTAATGTTATGTACATGTTACTGTAATGCATTTGGTGATGGCAGCATGCTGCCGAAATGCGTTGCGCTAAAAAATACTAGTAAAAAGCGACTGAATCAGTAGAAATCATTTCATAAGTAGGTATAAGTTATGGGGAAAGACGAATAGTGTATAATATGAGCCGGCCGCTGTGGAAGAGCGTTTATAGGCGCTTTAGTCCGGAACTGCGCTGCTGCTGCGGTCGCAGGTTCGAATCCTGCCTCAGGCATGGCTGTGTGTGATGTCCTTAGGTTAGTTAGGTTTAAGTAGTTGTAAGTCTAGGGGCCTGATGACCTCAGATTTAAGTCCCATAGTCTTTAGAGCCATTTGACCCATTTTTGTATAATATGTACAAGAACAAAGAGAGAAAAACAAAGTGAAACGCCAAAAAAAAAATGCAAGAATTAAAAAGGGCATAACACAGAGACCTTCTCTTGCGTCCCTAGTATTCAAGCTGCACATCGAAAAAAAGTGACAGAGATAAAAAAGGAAGTTACGGGAGTGGCATTAAAATTCCTGATGAAAGCATGTCAACGATAAGATACACCGATGACGTTGTCGTCAACTGAGGACACCAACTTGTTGAATGGAATAGTCAACTGAATGAGCAGAGAACGTGACCTGTGAGTTAAAGAAAGAAAGGCGATAGTAATAAACAGTAGCAGAAATCAGATCAGCGCTAAGCTTTGCATCAGAATTGGGGACCACGTAGTAGACAAAGTGGAGGAATTCTGTTACATTGTAAATGAACTAACGCGTGATGGACACAACAAGGAGGATATAACAGGCAGACTAACGTAGGCAAAGAGTGCTTTCCTCTTTTAGATACTATGTGTTAATTAGAAATGTTAAATGTCCTGTAACATGTATAAACTGTTCTGTATTATGACAAATTAATTATTCTGGGTTAATGCCTTTAGGGAAATTTAGTGAAAAGCAAGATCGTTGGCAGGGAGCAAAAACTTGTGTAGGAGCACTGTCTCTGGACATCACTGCGACGTCAGAACAGAGCGCGCGGAAGACGTGAGAGTGAACACACCCAAGTGCGTGTACTGTAGAAAGTCGAGGATATGTGGTCCGGAATTATTACTATCGAGCCACGAAGAGCATTTCAAATGTGGGCAGATGTAATAGGCCCTGATAACATCAAGACTATGGCCCATAATTGGCCATTGTTGATCAAGGTGTGTCCGCCGTATTACGTGGAGCAACAGGGGAATTGACGACGACGGCGTAACATCTGCAAAGAACCGTGAGAGCGTCTTATTTTTGTTCGTGCTTGAAACCATGTGAGGCATTACTCAGTACCATAATTTGAGTGTCTGACTGAAAATTAGTAACATACATAGAAACTGTAGGTACCTAACCTTTTCATTATCCTCAGTCATTTTCACCAACTAAGGGTCCAGTTCCTATCCTGTTACTGAATACCCGAGAATCGCTCTTTACTGCTAAAAGAAGAGTAATAAAAGACTATCGTTGCTACCTTTGTCTGCTTGCTGAAAAGACTGAAAGTAATTAATAGTGCAGCCTCAATAAGTTAGCTGCCGGCCGGAGTGGCCGAGAGGTTCTGTGCGCTACAGTCTGGAACCGCGCGACCGCTACGGTCGCAGATTCGAATCCTGCCTCGGGCATGGATGTGTGTGATGTCCTTAGGTTAGTTAGGTTTAAGTAGTTCTAAGTTCTAGGGCACTGATGACCTCAGATGTTAAGTCCCATAGTGATCAGAGCCATTTGAACTAATAAGTTAGCTGCGTTGTTCAGTAATATTCAGAGGTAAAGTTATTCTCGTTCATTATACGAAGGCAAAGTATGGTACCTTAAACATAAGTAATTCTGGCATTCTAAAATCTAAGAAAGGAATAAGTTAAGTTTATATACGTTGAAATGCCAAAGAAACTGGTATAGGCATGCGTATTCAAATACAGAAATATGTAAACAGGCAGAATATGGCGCTGCGGTCGGGAATGCCTATATAAGACAAGTGTCTGGCGCAGTTGTTAGATCGATTACTTCTGGTACAATGGCAGGTTATCAAGATTTAAGTGAGTTTGAATGTAGTGTTACAGTCGGCGCACGAGCGATGGGACACAGCATCTCCAACGTAACGATGAAGTGGGGATTTTCCAGTACGACCATTTCACGAGTGTACTGTGAATATCACGAATCCGGTAAAACATCAAAAAAATGGTTCAAATGGCTCTGAGCACTATGGGACTTAACTTCTGAGGTCATCAGTCCCCTAAAACTTAGAACTAATTAAATCTAACTAACCTAAGGACATCACATACATCCATACCCGTGGCAGGATTCGAACCTTGGCCACCATGGCCGGCGGTGAAACATCAAATCTCGAACATTGCTGCGGTTGGAAAAAGATCCTGCAAGAACTGGACCAACGACGACTGAAGAGAATCGTTCATTGTGACGGAAGCGCATCTGTTGATGACAGAAACATGTTGCCTGGTCAGACAGGCGGATGGATATGTACGGATATGGACAAAACCTCACGAATCCACGGCGCCTGCATGCCAGCGGGAGACTGTTCAAGCTGATGGAGGCTCTGTAATGGTGTGGGGCGTGTGCAGTTGGAGTAATATGGGACCCCTGATACGACTCTGACACGTGGCACGTACATAAGCATCCTGTCTGATCACCTTCATCCATTCACGTTCATTGTGCATTCCGACGGACTTGAGCAATTCCAGTAGGACAATGGGACACCCCACATGCCCAGAATTGCTACAGAGTAGCTCCTAGGACACTATTCTGAGTTTAAACACTTCCACTGGCCACCAAACTCCACAGACATGGACATTATTGAGGGTATATGGGATCCTTTGCAACGTGCTGTTGAGAAGAATTTCCACCCCCTCGTACTCTTACGGATTTACGGACAGCCCTGCAGGATTTATGGTGCCAATTCCCTCCAACTCTGTTTCAGACATTAGTCGAGTCCATGCCACGTCGTGTTGCGGTTACACAATATTAGGCAGGTGTACCGGTTTCTTTGGCTCTTCAGTGTATTTTATCCCTATGTCTGCTGTATAATGCTGCTGACTGCCGGCTTGGTTCGTATTTCGGTGTTGCCAATCTGTTGAAAGCCAACAGTTGCTTATTCAAGCCAGTAAATTTTCATAGCAATTACAGTCCATTCAAAGTACGTAACTTGCAATATCCAGGAATCTGGTGAATGGAAATCTAGTGAATGTAACGCTAATATGAGATTACGGAAATTACAAAACAGACGCCTTCATCCAGTGATTCACTTTTGAATGACGAGTTTAAATGCATTTTCCAAATTAACGTATCTAAATATTAACGATATAAGGCAGTTGCTTCCTTTGTTCATTGTCATTTCATGACGTGTTGTGTTCTCAGAAACATATGTCATTCATCTGCTGCCACACGTACAGTCAAACAGTTACGCATTCATTGCTGTTCGCATTGTCGCTTAGATATTGAACAGACAGTGCCCAACTGGACTGGCGTCCGCAATAATTAATTTCCATATTGTTTCGATGATATTTGTTGTGGGCCCCTTAAGTCACGCGGTATTCCTTTTTGTATGGCACTTTTGGTGAGTGATGGTAATTTTTTATATACTAAACAAAATCCATATTAATAGAAACTGCTGCAGTAGAACAGGTTGCTTATTAGAATAACTTGTTGTACATTTCTCTCCAGTAACAGGTAAATTTCTTTCGGATACGATAGCCTTGTCCAAAATGATATTCATTAAGCACACGCTATGACAGTCGTACTAATGCATTAACCGATTAGTAATGGAGGAGGTTACAAACCTACTGTTTGTTCATGTGGCATCGTTTGTTCGTGTACTGCATCCCAACTGATGAAGATGGCGCAGTGGTATGAGGCTAGGCTCAAATTCGAGATGACAGAGATTCAGATCCTCACCTGACCATTCTGAAATCAGTTTTCACCTTATTTTTACAACACGTAAAAGATGCACACTACTTTTATCATCTGAAAAGTATTCCATCATCCGATCACTACCGAACCGCGCCGGAATGATGTAAGGAATACTCCACGGAAGTGAAGCTGTCCTGTATGACCATACACAACACGTGACTTGAGCCCTACTGAGAAAATCTGGAATTCCATAGAACCTTATCGTTTTAAAAGCAAATGAATTTCCGTGTTTAATACCATAGTACATGTCATATCATCTGTCAAATGTTTTTATTAAGACATGCTTTCATAATACTGGAAAATTATAAAAGCTTAAGAAGCAAGCAGTACTACCACCACTGCGTCTTCTTCCACACTGCATTTGGAAAGACGTCCCAGAACTGTCGTCATAGTGTAAAAATCGAGAAAATATGAAGTACGATGTAGAACTATTGCCAATTAAACGCATTAGGGACAGTCAAATGAAAACCAAGCACCTATCACAACGGGACCATGGAATGGTTCCATTCGAATGTAATCACCACCAGCGCTGAGACATTTATACCACAAGGAGACGAGACGATCAGTTCCTGTCTCGTAGAACGCAGTCGGCCGCTGACGGGTCTACAACCGCACCCACTCTTGCAGTTCCTTTTCCGACTGAAACCGACGTCCACGGTCTTTCTTCAGGTCACCAAAGATGTGAAAATTACACGGTGAAAGATCCGGGATGTAAGAGGGATGATGCACTGTTTCCCAACCAAATCGCTGAAGCATAGTCTTTGTTCGATTGGCCAGAGGGGGCGGGGGGGGGGGGGGGTGGGGGGGCTTGTTTGTTGAATATGGAGAGGGGACCAAACAGTGAGGTCATCGGTCCCATCGGATTAGGCAAGGATGGGGAAGGAAGTTGGCCGTGGCTCAAAATGGTTCAAATGGCTCTGAGCACTATGGGACTTAACATCTATGGTCATCAGTCCCCTAGAACTTAGAACTACTTAAACCTAACTAACCTAAGGACAGCACACAACACCCAGCCATCACGAGGCAGAGAAAACCCTGACCCCGCCTGGAATCGAACCCGGGAACCCGGGCGTGGGAAGCGAGAACGCTACCGCACGACCACGAGATGCGGGCTTGGCCGTGGCCTTTGAAAGGAACCATCCTGGCATTTGCCTGAAGCGATTTAGGGAAATCACGGAAAAATTAAATCAGTATGGCCGGACTCGGATTTGAACCGTCGTCCTCCCGAGTGCGAGTCCAGTGTGCTAACCACTACGCCACGTCGCTTGGTGGGGCGGGGAGGAGGCGTTATCGTGTAACAGGTTGATTCCATCCGATAGCATTCTTGGTCGTTTTGAATTTATGGCTGGTCATAGTCTCCGCAAAGTGTCTGCATAGCGCTGCGCGTTGATTGTGGCTCGACGCTCGAGGAAGTGGACGAACAGAGGAAGCATCCTGTTGCGCGATAACGCCCGCTCCCACACTGCCAATAGGATGCAGGCTACGCTTCGTCGATTTGGTAGGGAAGCACTGGAACATCCTCTGTTCACCCCGGATCTTTCAGCGTGCGATTTTCACATCTTTGGCAACCTGATAAGAGACATGCGTCGACCTTGGTTTCAGTCGGACGAGGAAGTTCAAGAGTGGGTGCGGTTGTGGATCCATTGGCGCCCGACCGTGTTCTACGAAACAGAATTGATCGTACCGTCTCCCAATGAGATAAGCGTCTTAGCGCGTGTAGTGATCGCTTTTGAATGGAACCTGTCCATGATCCCGTTGTGGAGGCCTTCGTTTTTCATTTGACTGCCCTTTGTACAGCAAATTTCTGACACTTTGTCAAATCAGAAGAAAGATGTTACATGTTTTCACAATGAGAAAGTGCTGCATATCTTGGTTGCCGTAAACGTTAAAAATTGATAGAAAATAAATTTCCAAGCGAATTTCTCAGTAATTTTTGACCGTTTTAACAAGAATCCTCCTCGTTTTGTACTCTGTTCTGTCGCTATAGATGGTTCGACGTGCCATTCGCTACGGAAAGGATGGTCAAAGCTCTTGATAAAAACATGTAGCAAAAATCCGGTATATGATATCATCTTCTATAAGATTTGGTCCAGTATTTGCTGGGTAGTGACTTTGTTAATGATTACTTTGTAAAGTACAAAATTTAGTTGGTGAGTACCATATTTGAAGCAAACAGATTCAAAAATGCTTGAGAAAAGGTCATAATTGTAAGGTAAGATAGTATACACATTATTATTTTCACCTAACTAGGCCCAACCTTTGTTGTGAGAATATAATGCTAATTATGACAACTAGTTTTGTCAGAAATCATGAAAATTTCGATATATACTACGCAATAGCTGTACCGATATGTATTGCAATTGTTAGTGTATATTTTGAACATTTTCTGCGCCTAATCAAGTTGCGACAATTAATGTAATACTGACACATCAGAAGTTGGATTTAAGTGACCAAAATTCGAAACGTGTGTGTTACCTGGTGTGATATATATACTTAATAAAAAAATATTGTAGTTATCAGATCGCCATTTGTAAATTAGAAAAATAAGTCAGAGATTACTAAAGAATGGTGATGTTACTCATTCATAGCATTTATACACAACTCTGGAACCTCGATTTTCTGCTTCAGTCATTCTTCATTAAAGTCCACGGCATTTCAGCGATTATGCCATTATCATTCGGTTCTGCTTTTCAGCATGGACTGCATTTATGGCATGTTGGCTGTCAAAGGCAATGAATCATATACGTACGATGCAAAAATCAGTCCATGACGTAAAATAGATCAAAATCTAACCGACTGTGAAGCGATGAAGATAGAAAAACGCAATGGAATTAAATGAAGAGTGTCTGAAATAGGAAAAAGATATTATATGTTTGTTACCCAATCATTTACTAGCTTCGAAACAACATCCATTATGGACCAAATACTATATATGAATCATGAACTTCACTAGATATTTATGATTGTTTCTATATCGTGTTATAACCCTGAATTCTGACGTTTCCTCCTGGGACATGTAGAAAAGTGTCAAAAGGCTAAATAAATGTAATAATAATAATAGAAGAGAAGATTTTAATGGAAAGTGCACCAACCTTCCAGAAGAAACTAACGTTGACTAAAATGACGCCTTTGAGTGGTCCCTGCGCGGAATTTTGCAACCTGTACGTTTGTGACTACAACTGACGAGGGAGTGATTAGGAGCATAACTACCAGAAGCACATACTGAAGATCGAAATGATTAACAGATACATGAAATTTTAATCAGCAGGAGAACCAATTACGAATAACGGCTGACTGCTCTGTACTTTCTTTCGATATCCGTTCTTCGGGGTAGACTTAAAAGATTCCTCTTTTTCTTTTGCCTTTGTCCCGTATCGACACGGGGTCGGTCCCTTAATTCTCGAATTTGGCATTGTTAATGTTTCAGGATGGTCAGATGCCGTTCTATCGCCACCCCATCAACACTCCACCGCTCGGAGTGGCCACGCGGTTTGAGGCGCTATGTCATGGATTGTGTGGCTCCTCCCTCGTGCATGGGTGTGTGTGTTGTTCTTAGCATAAGTTAGTTTAAGAATTGTGTAAGTCTAGGGACCGCTGACCTCAACAGTTTGGTCCCTTAGGAATTCACACACATTAGACATTTTGACACCTCCTCCCCTCCCTCCCTCGTAGTCAGGAGATTGAATTATTTGTGTACGCCAGCTGGATGAATCTAGTATTATTCAGATCTGTGCGAACGTTTTCGAAATGTTTGCAAATGGTATAACTTTGGGGGATGTGGGTGCCAGCCCGGTATTCATCTAGTGATGTGTGGAAAACAGTCTAAAAACCACGGCACACCAACTCTCGTCGTTAATCCACTGGGCTGATTCGATCCGTGACCGGCGTTTCTTCCTCAATCCCGAAAGTAGCACGCTAAAACGTGCGGCTATCTAGGCGGGTGTAGACGTAACAGATTGACAAAATTTAAACATAATCGACTGTTAGTAGCTCGGGAGTCTTGTAGAAGAACGCACCATCGTATTTTAACTGTCTGGGCGCGTTATCGTGTTTAAACCCAAACAGTTTCTGATTTATTGGGATCGCCCAATGTTGACCGATAAGGCAACTGACAACATCAGAACAGATACAGAGTCAACATAACTGCTATCATTCTCGATATTGAGCCTCCATCAATGCGTGATATACAGACAACAGAAGACGAAAAACTGTTAAAGGGCAAGAAAGACAGAAGAGATATACGTGTTGTAGGATGCTGAAACGTATGTTACGGCGGTTATCTGCAAAAGTAATATTTTCAAGTACTTAGAGAAAATAATCATGAAGATTAATCTTAGAAGTCCTTGAGAAATGTATAAAATGCATGTTTGACCATCAGCTGGCTTCAAATGGTTCAAATGGCTCTGAGCACTATGGGACTTAACTGCTGTGGTCATCAATCCCCTAGATCTTAGAACTACTTAAACCTAACTAACCTAGGGACATCACACACATCCATGCCCGAGGCAGGATTCGAACCTGCGACCGTCGCGGTAGCGCGGTTCCAGACTGTAGCGCCTAGAACCGCTCGGCCACTAAGCGGCCATCAGCTGTTTTTATTTTAAACCCAAATATCGACCGGTTTAAGTAATGGACCATCTTCACGGATAAGGCTTAAAATGGTTTAAGCCGCAACATTGCATTTGTCATTACTTAAATAATCTGTAGTGCATGTCGTGAATATCAATATACGACACAGGACATTTAGAAACAAACATACTAATACCAAGTGTATACAGAGAGTACTAAACAGAGGATCAGGATTATAAGTACCCTTGAGACATCTTTAACGAAGGACAGAGAGCTGTTTTGGTACAGATATACAGGGTGAGTCACCCAACATTACCGCTGGATATATTTCGTAAACCGCATCAAATACTGACGAATCGATTCCAGAGACCGAACGTGAGGAGAGGGGCTAGTGTAATTGTTTAATACAAACCATAAAAAAATGCACGGAAGTATGTTTTTTAACACAAACCTACGTTTTTTTAAATGGAACCCCGTTAGTTTTGTTAGCACATCTGAACATATAAACAAATACGTAATCCGTGCCGTTTGTTGCATTGTAAAATGTTAATTACATCCGGAGATATTGTAACCTAAAGTTGACGCTTCAGTACCACTCCTCCGCTGTTCGATCGTGTGTATCGGAGAGCACCGAATTACGTAGGGATCCAAAGGGAACGGTGATGGACCTTAGGTACAGAAGAGACTGGAACAGCACATTACGTCCACATGCTAACACATTTTTATTGGTCTTATTCACTGACGCACATGTACATTACCATGAGGGGTGAGGTATACGTTCGACGGGCGTTTCATATGACGTGGAGGACGCATAAATTGGCCAGCCCGTTCTCCTGATCTTACACCTCTGGACTTCTTTCTGTGGGGTACGTTAAAGGAGAATGTGTACCGTGATGTGCCTACAACCCCAGAGGATATGAAACAACGTATTGTGGCAGCCTGCGGCGACATTACACCAGATGTACTGCGGCGTGTACGAAATTCATTACGCCAGAAATTGCAATTGTGTGCAGCAAATGATGGCCACCACATTGAACATCTATTGGCCTGACATGTCGGGACACACTCTATTCCACTCCGTAATTGAAAACGGAAACCACGTGTGTACGTGTACCTCACCCCTCATGGTAATGTACATGTGCGTCAGTGAAAAAGACCAATAAAAAGGTGTTAGCATGTGGACGTAATGTGCTGTTCCAGTCTCTTCTGTACCTTAGGTCCATCACCGTTCCCTTTGGATCCCTACGTAATTCGGTGCTCTCCGATACATACGATCGAACAGCGGAGGAGTGGTACTCAAGCGTCAACTTTAGGTTACAGTATCTCCGGATGTAATTAACATTTTACAATGCAACAAACGGCACTGATTACGTATTTGTTTGTATGTTCAGATGTGCTAACAAAACTAACGGGGTTCCATTTAAAAAAACGTAGGTTTGTGTTAAAAAACATACTTCCGTGCATTTTTTTAAGGTTTGTATTAACCAATTACACTAGCCCCTCTCCTCACGTTCGGTTTGTGGAATCGATTCGTCAGTATTTGATGTGGTTTACGAAATATATCCAGGTGTAACGTTAGGTGACTCATCCTGTATACCTTATGTAAATACGTCGTAGAGAAGGAAGAACATGCTTGTGGGAAAGTATGAATTTGTTGTTCATATGGACATTATGTAAACCGACAACAGCTAACCAGTGATATGTAAAACTGTATACTGAAAGGCTAAGTAATAACAGCAATAATGTAGAAACATTTTGCTCCACAATATACAGTTCTCTCTTAGGAAATGAAAGAAGGAATATTAAGGGAACTAGAGTTTAAGGCACCGTCAAGGACGAAGTGATTATAGTCGGAGCAAAAGCTCGGTTTGGGGAAGAAATGGGAAGGATATCAATTGTATTTTTTAAAAAGAAACCATCCCAGCATTTGCTTCAATCGATTTCTGGAAACTATGAAGAACATCAGTGCAGAAGACCGGATGGGGATCTGAAGCGTCATCTTCGCCACTGAGAGTCTAGGGCCCTACATTGCGCCACCTCAGACGGTATATATGGAAAATGGCGAATGAAAATTGGTTGGAACCGCAAAGTAATAATTTAATAAGTTATTAAAATATCTGTTACAACTGGCCTGACACTACAGTAGGCCTAAACAATGGGGCTGTGCGTATCATCTTCTTTCTGAACGTCGCTGGGGTCAAAACACATAATTTGCAAACGATCTGCAGTTAGAAGGTGGACAAATACAGGGATCTGGCCGATGATGTAAAAGCCATAAGGAAACAGAAATCGTACATATAGTCCAGCGACAATGAAGAATTTTGGTGTGACTCCAAAACGGAACCAGTTAATTATCATTCGTCAAAAAAATGGTTCAAATGGCTCGGAGCACTATGGGACTTAACATCTATGGTCATCACTCCCCTAGAACTTAGAACTACTTAAACCTAACTAACCTAAGGACATCACACAACACCCAGTCATCACGAGGCAGAGAAAATCCCTGACCCCGCCGGGAATCGAACCCGGGAACCCGAGCAGCTCTAGGCTCTACAGTCTGGATCCGCGCGACCGCTACGGTCGCAGGTTCGAATCCTGCCTCGGGCGTGGATGTGTGTGATCTCCTTAGGTTGGTTAGGTTTAAGTAGTTCTAAGTTATAGGGGACTGATGACCTCAGAAATTAAGTCCCATAGTGCTCAGAGCCATTTGAACCGTTTTTGAACAAACAAATGAAAAATTTGAGGATTCATTCAAGAGGAAGAGCTTCACAAACTGAGCAAGTGAATAACATTTTGGCCCACCTCTGGCCTTATGCAAGCAATTATTTGGCTTGACATTGATTGACAGAGTTGTGGGCTGTCCTCTTTGAGGGGTATCGTGTCGAATTCTGACTGACTGCCGCGTTGGATCGTCAAAATCCCGAGCTGGATGGAAGGCTCTGCCCATAACGCTCCAAACATTCTCAATTGAGGAGGGACCTTGCTGGCCAAGGTATGGTTTGACAAGCACGAAGATAAGCAACAGAAATTCTCGCCATATGCAGGCGGCATTATCTTGTTGAAATGTAAGCCCAGGGTGGCTTCTCATGGAGAGCAAGAAAATGGGGCGTAGAATATCGTCGACATACCACTGTTCTGTAAGGGTGTTTCCAATGACAACCAAAGGGGGCCTGCTATGAAATGCAATGGCACCCCAGACTATCACTCATGGTTGCCGGCCATGTGGCGCGTAACAATCAGGTTCGTATTCCATCGCTGTCTGGGGCATCTCTACACGTGTCTTTGCTGGTCATCAGAGCGTGAAATTTCATTGAATGGAGCAGAATTGTCTTCAGTGATCAGTCCCGCTTCTAACTGAGCCCCGATGGCGAGAGAAGACGTGTGTGGAGACGCCCCGGCCAGCGGTGGAGCAGCACCCTAACTGTCGAACGCGATACGGCCCAATATCCAGAAGTGGCGGACTGGGATGCCACTCCTTTTACTGGAAAGAATTCTATACATTACACAAGGGTACGGCAGGAAAGCAGCAAGCTCCAGGCCATTATTAATCTGGGAAGGGATGTGGAAGTTAGGAGTCCGCGACCGGCTGTGTCAGTCTTTATCAACCGTGACGTAGGGAGATAATGCCTGGATGACCTTGTGGGCGAGCGCTGGCTGTGTGTAGGCCAAGTGTTAGGTGTACTCGCGGCGGCGCGTTCAGGTGGCCGTCTGATTCACGGACAGCATTCCAGTATCCAGGGAGTGTCTCCCTTCCGGGAGGCTTGGCGCTGCTGTTTCTTGCAGACAGGCATCAACATGTTCTATAAAATCATTCGACGGGTCTCCAGTGAAAGCACACCAACCGTACATTCTGAAACAGGCTTGTTTTGGGTCAACGATGAACCACGTACTGTAGGCTTAACTGCCTCGGATCCTTTGTTCTTTTGTTAGTGTTACTAAGGTTCACAGTTAAACGACTCCTTACCTTGCTTACCTTGTGGAAGCATCTGTGTCTACCAAGACGTTGGTCAGTCTTTCAACTGATTTTCAACCAGCGTTCAGTTAAAGACTGAATCGTTGACGTGATAGTTTTAGAAGCCAATGGAAAATAGCATAAAAGAGACAGTATTATCTCTTTGATAGGTTCTCTCATTTACGCATTTGATGACCAGTAGCCTCACGGCCGGCCTCTGTGACCGAGCGTTTCTGGGCGCTTCAGTCTGGAACTGCGCTGCTGCTACGGTCGCAGGTTCGAATCCTACCTCGTTCACGGATGTGTGTGATGTCCTTAGGTTAGCTGGGTTTAAGTAGTTCTAAGTCTAGGGGACTGATGACATCAGATGTTAAATTCCATAGTGCTTAGAGCCATGTTTTTAAAGTAGCCTCACGTGTTTAATAACCTAATGGTAAGAGAAGACAGGAAAGTTTGTTATGCAAAGAGTTACTTGTGATAACATGAAAGGAAAGTGAGGAGGCTCAAAATATATTAAATGAGGTCCGGATATAAGTAATGGCGACACATCTACAAAGAAAAGTTGTGAACAGAGCACATAGAGGATTGGTGCAAGAAGAAACAACAAACCGACTAACATCCGACGGATAAAATCAGGGTGTAACATGACGACGATATCCACTGACACCATGATGCCTTCTGACAGTGCAAACTACGTGGTAGTTTAACGAGTACTGAAATACAGTGACTGCAACTAACTGTACATAATGTGATTCAAAGGACAGAGATGCAAGTAGACTAAAAGACAATTCAGTGACGTAAACTCGAAACAGGAGGAACATTGTCATTTTCACAGATAGTAAAAGGATACAAATTCAAACAGAGCAAAGACGAAAAGAGAGGTTGGATGGTAAAACAGATAATTTTACAAGTGGGTCAACCACAGCTAAAATAGCTATACATGATTGGTTGACGACCCATACAATATATATTTTTTTAATACAGGTGTTAAAATTACTAGGTATAAAACTGAATGAAAAGTCCAATAGTCCACTGTAGCTGTATTAATTCAGGTCAATTACAGATCCAGGCAACTTTTAAGTTACATCATCTGGTGTGTATAAATGATATATCATATGGTGTGGGAAGTAGGTACAGGATGTTGGTGTGGCCAGACGCAGTTCTCAGCCCTCCTCTGTTGATAAAATACCATCATCAATTGATAAAAAAATCATGTCTGAATTAAAATAGCGAACTGTCATCACTTTACTGATGAAAATATGTTCTTGTCGGTCTATGCCAAGCAACAGGCCATGCCCCTCCTAGATATTATCCAGGCAAGGTCGGGACCAAAATGCCGACACGCTCATATGGGTTTGTCACCAACATAGCAGCAGACGACAACACATGGGACGTTCGTAGCTTACGTTGTCAGTGGCTTTGTTGGTGACACACACACATTTGGGCCGATTAGTTCCTTGTATAACATGACCCGCCAGAGCAGCCGGGAGCGCTAATGCGCAGCTTCCTGGACTCGGGTAGGCGCTTCGGCACCCGATCGAATCCGCCCGGCGGATTAACGACGAGTGCCGGTACGCCAGTATGTCTAGATGTGTTTTTTAGGCGGTTTTCTACATCCCACTAGGTGAATACTGGGCTGGGCCCCACGTTCCCTCTCAGTTACACGACTTGCAGACATTTGAAAATTTTCGCACTATTCCCTGGCTTACACTAGACGCAGACAGCTGGGGTACACTAATTACGTCCCTGGGGGTTCGGGGTGGCGGCAGGAAGGGCATCTGGCCACCCTCTGCAACTAACACTGCCAAATAAATAGTGACATGGCCGACCCTGCGTGATGTGGGACAAAGGACCCAAGAAAGAAAGACTTCCCTGGATAACATCTAAGACGGGCATTGTCTGTCGGTTGACATAGGCCAACTAGAACATATTTTAACCAGTAAATTGATGACAGCTACTGATTTTAACAACGACGCGATATTCATCATAAATGATGGCTTTGTATCAATTGATGACGGTTTTTTATCAGTTGAGGAGGGCTGGGAATTGTGCATAGCCACACCAACAGTTGCCCTGTGGCATTCTGTACCTACTCCCCACATCATATGACATAGCATTTATATACACCGGAAGATGCAACTTAAAAGTTGCATGGGTCTATAATTGATTTGAATAAATATCGCTACAGCTGACTGTTGGACTTTTCATTGAGCTTCATATTTAACAGTTTTAAGACCTTTATTAAACAAACTGTTTTCTGTATGAATTCTCAATCAATCATGGATGGCAAAAGTCATCAAATTTCTGTAACACCAGAAAAAGATAGGACGAAGTTTGTAGTTTACCATGATAGTAGCCTTGGCTGGCGACGATCAGTTTTACCAGACTCAGATTGTTTACTACCACTTTAAACAGATGTGAATCGTTTCTCACACTGACAAACTTAATAACGTATATTTACGATAACAGAGACGACTCATGGCTGATAGTAGGTAAGGTGAAATTTTCTCATCCTAAAAGCAGCATAATGCACTCATTTTTCGGCTTCGCAGCACATAGTTCCACTGAATAAAGTGAGCACCTGAATTAGATTATGGCATATCTACAAAATAGCAATAACAACTATTGCAATCTCTTCTGTGGACTCAGAACGGTTTTCCATCACATTTTAGAAGCCAGGATAGGTGGAAGTTAGAAAGTGTATAATGTGATGAATTGATTACTTGTTCGAATAAATCGTATTTCAAATCCCTCGTGTTCTCTGTTTTCACATTGCTCCATCACCTTCGTGTTCAGGTGTCTGTGCAGAAGTCAGATTTTCCCTTTTGATACCCAAACTTCTCATTAAATACATTTTTGGAGCTATATGGTCTGGAAGAGTTGGAACTGGAATCTTTTGTGTAAATATGGATAAAGCACTAAGATTTCAACATAGCCCGTGTCCAGTCAATATGTTCGTCCAGCACTGTACTGGTGAATAAATTCCCTCCAGAAAAGGTTTGCAAAATACTCAGCCGCATTTGCTATAAATTCTTATTTGTATTAAAAACGTTATCCGGCTATAAATTTCTCTAGCCACAGAAACGGTAGGAATTCAGTGAATGCAAAGTCTGGTGGGTAGGTTAGATTTTTTCATCCTTCGTGCTTCAAATCTCTGTTTTCCTATTGTGATAGCAGCCTAGTGTTCAGCTGCAAAAGCAATCCGTGCCTCTTCCATGTCTGTCCTCATACTGTTGACTACCTTGAAAATTGCCTAGGACCGGTATTCTACGATGGTACCGATAGTAAATAAAACACTTGTAGGTGGTATCAAATGGTTCAAATGGCTCTGAGCACTATGGGACTCAACTGCTGAGGTCATTAGTCCCCTAGAACTTAGAACTAGTTAAACCTAACTAACCTAAGGACATCACAAACATCCATGCCCGAGGCAGGATTCGAACCTGCGACCGTAGCGGTCTTGCGGTAGGTGGTATCGGTTCACTCAAAAACACCCTGGCAACTGTGGAGCCAGATTCAAAGAAATTTGCCTGCTTAGTACGTGCCAGCTGTTGGTTTACCTTTTTGCAAGACAAAGAACAAAAATCCCTGTTAAACAATAATGTTACCGGCAGCTGAGGTCAAGTTCCCCTCTTTGGTGCAAGGCCATTGGCTACCACCAATTGCTTCGATTGCCGTCTCATACCTGGCTTCTTCTGGTGCAGCCACGGTTCGACCAAGGTGTCATATCGATTCATAAACACAGTAGTGTTGCCTTTAAAACAGTCCAACCATCACTAAAAATTATTTTGGCCTTTGCTTTTGGTCATCTTACAGACACTCGTCTTGTGAAAAGCTTCCTCATAGTTATTTCTTCATGTAAAATGCATCGTACTGTGTTTTATAGTAGGCCAATGACATCATCTGTTTCATATACCCGATAATATTGTGTAATTTCTTGATGTTTTCCGTGGTAGCAATTTTTGGACGCTTTTTGCGCCAACAGGAAAAGAACGATTTAATCTGAAATAATTTCCCTATTTCTTAACTGCTGAAAATTCATACTAATTAGTCCTCAATTTTGGATGAATTTGCGTTGGCGAGAATATGTTGAGTGCACTGCGTTCCTGTTAATCTATTGTGATAAAATATAACACAATCTACCTCCGTTACAGATTGATTTGTGTATCTGGCTGCAAGCGGAACATTTCGGATGAATTTCTGGTACTAAGTTGATTTTTTTCCTTGGTGGGAGAAGTGGAAGGGCGTCCACTCAGACTCATAACGCTAATTATGGATCTACTTGATCGAGAAGCTGCGTCTCGATGGGCTGAAAAGCCGACAACGACCGGGAGAGCGTTGTGCTGCTGTCGTCAGCCCCTCCTTATCTCATCAGCATGACGTCACATAGGGTGGTCAGAAACAGTCTGAAAAGCTTGTAAGTGTCTTGCTGAGAAATAATAGTTCAGAAAAAAATTCGATAAGTTGAGCCGTTTCCGAGTTAATTAGCACTGAAGTTAGGTCAATCAGGCCGTTACCAGCCCAAATTCAAGCAACCCCCCCAGATATAATTATTGTCGGCTGTTCTCATAGCTTAAATGATAGTGCACGAGACTGTTCAGCTTTTGGCTTGGGTTGGATCCTTATTCAGGTCCCACATCCAATTTTTGTATCGCTCTCTTGTTCGATTTTAGTTAACCCCGTCTCTGATTGGCCGCTTGAATTTGCACGCTCAACGGCCAGATTGGCTAACGTCAACGATAACTGACTCGGAAACTGTGGTGTCACCGCCAGACACCACACTTGCTAGGTGGTAGCTTTAAATCGGCCGCGGTCCATTAGTACATGTCGGACCCGCGTGTCGCCACTGTGTGATCACAGACCGAGCGCCACCACAAGGCAGGTCTCGAGATACGGAATAGCACTCGCCTCAGTTGTACGGACGACTTTGCTAGCGACTACACGGACGAAGCATCGCTCATTAGCCGAGCAGATAGTTAGAATAGCCTTCAGCTAAGTCAAAGTCTACGACCTAGCAAGGCGCCATAGCAATTGATAGTTTGATAGTTGTCGTATGAAATGTCTCATCAAGAACGCTGTATACAAATGGTGGATTAAAGTTAAGTATTCCAGCAGCTACGTACTTTTCTTTGTAGCATTCATAAGTATCCTGTTTCAGACCATCAAGTCCGCCTGCTTGCTTAATGGCCGCCTCCCTTAAATAATGTGCGTAGTGTTGGCAATCTGTCAACACTACAGATGACGACGAGGATTAAAAGAGGATTTCGCGTTCGTATGCCTCTAATTTATGGCGCCGACGTTACAAACCGCCTTCTTTCTCTTTGATTGATTTACTTGTGTCATGGCTTCGCCACAATCTCCCGACGTACTGTCCGAATTTTATTGCTTGCAGAATCAGCAGACGCAGGCGTTATTGGATGCCCTTGGACAGCTTGTCCAGGGTCAACGTGCACTGCAAACCGATGCGGCAGCCGCCGCTCCACCGCTACCGCAGCCACAACATGCAGTTGCACCCCCCTTTCGTCGCTATGACCCTGCTCAGGAAACATGGACGGAGTGGTCACGCCAGTTTGGATTTCATCTCGCCGCCTACAGAATTCAAGGTAACGAGCGGCAGCCTCATTTATTGGTGTGTGTAGGGGTGCAAACGTACCGTGTGATAGTGAAATTATTTCCCCGACGCGACGTAGCAACTCTGTCCTATGAAGAAATTTTGTCTGCTTTAGATGCCTATTTCAAGGAAACAGTTAATGTAGTTGCCAAAAGGTATACTTTCTTTCATACAAAACGTACGGCCGGTCAAACTAATAGGGAGTGGGTTGCAACATTGCAAGGCCTTACAAGGGATTGTGCTTTTGAGTGTGAATGTGGACTCCCTTATTCAGATACTATGGTACGTGATGCAATAGCACAGAACGTTTCTGATGTTCGCATACGGGAACAGATTTTGAAACTTGTCAATCCCTCCCTTCAACAAGTGATAGACAAGACACGCTTGACTTTGCTCAGGAATCTTTTGAAACTTCGCCAGCCGTGTGTAACATTAACCGGTCCCCCGGGCGCGCTGCACGGCCGGGTAAACTGCCCTCGCACACGTCCGCGCAGCTGCCGCCACGCTCTAAACCAGGTGTGCCGCGCCAGCATACAAATGCAGTGAAATCATGCCCGCGGTGTGCTACTAGACATTCACGTGAAAATTGCCCGTCACGCCAAGCTATTTGCTTTTTCTGTAATAAGAAAGGACATGTTCAAAGTGTTTGCTAGAAAAAGCTCAGATCAGACAATCACAACCATTCCAGGCCCTTTGCTTCGCGCCGGAATCGAACCAAGAATACTCAGGCTCGTGAACCTTCGCCCATGGACATTCATATAGTTAATTCCACTTCGTCCAGTGCCACTGTCTCAAACAGTGACAGTGTTCGTCCCACACAAAGTGTGCGTCGTCGTCGCCGGAAATCCCGTCAAGTCGCAAGTGCTTCTGTACCAGTGTCCGTTCAAATTGCTCGCGAAAGTCGCTCTTGTCGTCGGCAGGACAATAAGCTTTTTGTAGAGTTGGACTTTGAAGGCAAAGTGATCCCATTCCAGCTCGATACCGGAGCTGCAGTTTCATTGCTCAATCACGACGTGTACAAACAACTGGGCAAACCTCCGTTGCGTGCCGCGAATGTTCAGTTAAATAGTTATTCAGGTCAGAATATCACTGTGTTAGGACAGTGCACTCTTCTTGCTACATACAAGGGACAAACAAAACTTGTGTCATTTTACGTTCTTCGTTCTTCTTCTGCAGTGAACGTGTTTGATTTAGATTTATTTCAGTTGTTTAACTTGTCTATAGTAAATCAGGTCCTATCAGTGAATCAGACTGTGCCTTCAGACAGTGTTTCTCGGCTATGTGAAGAATTTGCAGACATTTTTGCACCGGGCCTTGGTTGCGCTAAGAACTATGAAGCACATTTGAAACTGAAAGTCAACGTGCAACCGAAATTTTTCAGAGCGCGCAATGTTCCACACGCATTGCGTGATGAGGTCGCGAGAACCTTACATGATTTGGAATTACAAGGTGTGGGTGAATGTGCGCAATGCTTCTTCCATTTCAGCTCCGCTTCATCGCTTACGCCGTACAGGTGTTCCGTTCGTCTGGCCGACGGAATGCGAACGCGCCTTTCGCCAGTTGACATCGGCGTGGCTTTCAAATACTTGCCTTACGCCATTCGATCCCCAGAAACCCCTTTTGTTGATGGTAGATGCATCGGATTTCGGGATCGGTGCTGTGCTTGCGCACAAAGATGGGTCGCATGATCGCCCTATTGCCTTTGCGTCCAAATTGCTCTTGTCTGCGCAAAGAAATTACTCACAGATAGAGAAAGAAGCTTTGTCTCTCTTGTTTGGTGTTACTAAGTTCCATGATTTCTTGTATGGTCGTCACTTTACCATCATCACAGACCACAAACCTTTGACGTTGCTTCTTCATCCGAACAAGCCTGTACCTACGCGTACAGCGCAGAAATTCATTCGCTGGTCTATTTTCCTCTCGCAGTACCGCTACGATATCTTGTATCGGTCCACTGCTAAGCACGGAAACGCCGATGCGTTGTGCCGTTTGCCTGTTGCTGAGTACAGAGCATTCAATTCTTCCAAACTTGCTTGCATGTTCATTGATGCGGAAACCGATGAAGTGGTCGAATCGTTTCCGATTGATTTTCGTCGTGTAGCTACAGCCACAGCTGCTGACCCTGTCCTTGCTACCGCTTTGCGTTTTGTTGCTACGCAATGGCCTTTGTCAAAGTCTCGGATCGAGGATCCATCGGTTCGCCGATTTTTTGCTCATAAGGAGAGACTTCTTGTACGACGTGGTGTTTTGTTGTTGCGTTCTGATAATGATCAGTCCAGAGTCGTGGTCCCACGTTCGTTACAGTCCTCTGTCTTACGGCTTCTTCACCAAGGACATTGGGGTATAGTGCAAACGAAACAACTTGCTCGTCAGCACTGTACTTGGTTCGGAATCGATGCTGCGATTACGAATATGTGTTCTTCTTGCATGGTGTGTGCTGAACAACAATCCGCACCGCCGCGGAAAGTCTTTGCATGGCCAAAAGCCACTTCCCCTTGGCAACGCTTGCACATCGATTTTGCTGGTCCCTTCTGGAATGCTCGATGGTTGGTTCTGGTAGATGCCTTCAGTAATTTTCCTTTTGTTGTCCGGATGTCTTCCACGACGTCCTCTGCCACCATCCAAGCGTTGTCTGCTATCTTTTGCATTGCAGGTCTTCCGCAGACTATTGTTTCCGACAATGGCCCACAATTCATGTCCGCAGAATTTCTGTCATTCTGCCAGGCCAATGGTATTCAACATCTGACATCTGCGCCGTTTTCGCCTCAGTCAAACGGTGCCGCTGAACGATTGGTCCGCACTTTCAAGTCACAGATGTTGAAGTTGAAAGAGTCGCATTCTCGGGAGGACGCGTTGTTGCTCTTTTTGTCATCGTATCGCTCTCAGCCCCGAGATGGTCGCTCGCCGGCTGAGTTGCTCCACAGTCGTCCTCATCGAACCTTGATGTCTTTGCTGCACCCGCCGCATCAGGTTCCTGTGCAGCGGCAGACTTCTGCTTTTGCTCCTGGCGACCTTGTATTCTATCGCAACTATCGAGGTTCGCGGCGTTGGCTCGCAGGGCGCATTCTTCGCTGCCTCGGCCGTGCGATGTATTTGGTTTTGGGGGCCTCTGGTGAGGTGCGTCGGCATCTCAATCAGCTACGCCTCTGTCGTCGCACGGGTTCTGCCGCTCCCCGTCTGCTTTCAGCGACGGTGCCGTCCGGTCAGCGCCTTGGGGACCCATCTACTGGCTCGCCTCATCCCCAGGTGTTACCGACGATGCCTTCCATTTTGCCCCATGGCGACGCGCCGCTGCCGCCTCCGCCGCCGCCGCCGCCTGTCCTCCAGCCGGCGCCGCCCGCAGTGGACGCTTCGCTGCAGCCGCCAAGCGCCTCCCTGGGTCACGCGCCGCCGATTGCTTCCCGTGACCAGCTGTCCTCAGCCATGGAACTCTTGCCCGCTCCGGACCACATGGCGTCTTCGCGCGTCGGGTACCCCGACGCAATGGAGGTCGACCCTTCGGCCCCTCCTGTCTCTTTACGGGCGCATACACTGCATGTTGACGTGCACCCTGGACTAGGTTTTCAGACGTTTCCTAGATCCCCTCGGACCGAATGGCCGGGTGCGGGTGGCACAGCCTCGCCTGTTGTTAGGCTCCCCACCTCATCGCATACGTCAACATGGGGTCCTCCCCACGGCGGGCGGAAGCCTTATCACACGACCGTTCGCCGATTTGCGGGGGAGGAATGTGGTGTCACCGCCAGACACCACACTTGCTAGGTGGTAGCTTTAAATCGGCCGCGGTCCATTAGTACATGTCGGACCCGCGTGTCGCCACTGTGTGATCGCAGACCGAGCGCCACCACAAGGCAGGTCTCGAGATACGGAATAGCACTCGCCCCAGTTGTACGGACGACTTTGCTAGCGACTATGCTGATCAGCTCTGAATAGTATGTCACTTCAGTAATGACTTCTTAATGATACAAAAAAAATATATATATAAAATAATGCTTTGTAACTGGCCAAGGACTGCCACTGTTTATTGTAATGAGACTACTTATAATGGCCATGATTATTAATGCTATGACTGTAATTAACTGATTTTTAATAGTGACTTTGTAATGATCTGAATAATACTGAATGAGGAACAATGTTTTATTGTAATGAGACTACTTATAATGCCCATGATTATTAATGCTATGACTGTAATTAACTGATTTTTAATAATGACTTCGTAATGATCTGAATAATACTGAATGATGAACAATGTTTTATTCTATTCAATACTTGCTGGCCACTGAGTGCCAATAATTAATGTCACTCAATGAATTATGTTATTAATTATGCCATTAATTAGCTCTTGTTTTCAATGTTGATACTTTGTAACTGGAAAAGAATGTGATTGTTTAATAATGCTTTGTAATTAGGAAAAAGCTAATGATTCTTACTATATTGAAATGACAAATGATTAATTAACTATGCCATACTTTGTAACTGGAAAGGAATGTGATTGTTTCATAATGCTTTGTAATTAGGAAAAAGCTAATGATTAATACTATATTGGAATGACAAATAATTAATTAACTATGCCATACTTTGTAACTGGAAAAGAATGCGATTGTTTCATAATGCTTTGTAATTAGGAAAAGGCTAATAATTAATACTATATTGGAATGACAAATAATTAATTAATTATGCCATACTTTGTAACTGGAAAAGAATGCGATTGTTTCATAATGCTTTGTAATTAGGAGAAGCCTAATGATTATTACTATATTGGAATGACACATAATTAATTAACTATGCTATACTTTGTAACTGGAAAAGAATGCGATTGTTTCATAATGCTTTGTAATTAGGATAAGGCTAATGATTATTACTATATTGGAATGACACATAATTAATTAACTATGCTATACTTTGTAACTGGAAAAGAATGTGATTGTTTCATAATGCTTTGTAATTAGGAGAAGGCTAATAATTCTTACTATATTCAAATGACAAATGATTAATTACGCTTTGTAACTGGAAAAGAATGCGATTGTTTAATAATACTTTGTAATTAGGAGAAGGCTAATGATTCTTACTATATTGAAATGACAAGTGATTAATTATGCTTTGTAACTGGACAAGAATGAGATTACTATTGGAATGACAAATAATTAATTAACTATGCTATACTTTGTAACTGGAAAAGAATGCGATTATTTAATAATGCTTTGTAACTAGGAAAAGAAGGTTACTGATTCTATGTAAAACAATTAATGAACATTTTTCTGTAATACTACATACATGGTACAGAAATGTTCAATAACTGAGCTATGAATGCCCCAAACTACTAATGAAGAATGGTATGTGACTTAATGTCCTTCACCTTATGAGCTAACTACCCTGAATTACTGCAATGTCCATTTGTCCTGTCTATCCTAGTGATCATGGAGCACTATCTTTGGTTTTGCACTAATTCTACGTTGGTGTGCCTTGTAAGAGCGTGGTGATGACACGACATGCTGTCCACCACCGTGAGCGATGAAGACATTATTATGGTCCCACTGTTTGGTGTACCTAATGTAATGCCAAAATGAAAACATGGAATATTACTATGACAGTTCAGTGTCTTGGCTACACTGATAAATTCTGATGGGAAAAGAACTGCAAATTGTGTCACTTGGTGTTGTACTTCTGTGGAGAGATATGGACTTTCAGAACAGCTGTGTGCAATCTAAAGTGCTACAACCATGATGCAATCCTTCCCTTTCCTATCCTAATTCTTGTCACATAGTGAAGATCATTTTTTGATTAACATCATTTATGTTCATGGGCTATACATTTTTTAGATTTGCTGAACTCCAGTGCGAGTACACTTATGTCACTTGTCGATATGATTTTTTTGCCATTATGTTTATTTGTTGTGAAAATGCTAAAGACATTTTTCGATTTGTTCTGAAGTGCAGTATATGTGCACTCTTGTCTTTTATATTGTATATACATTTTTATTTTGATGATATGTTCTAAACTACAGTGCATGTGCACTAATGTTGTGTGTTAATATGTTTTCTACTGAACTTCAGTGCCTGTGCACTTTTCTCATTTTTCAATATGATTTGTACTCATTCTGTATGTTCAATACTTCAGTGCGTATGCACTTATGTCATTTGTTACTCTTTGTATATACATTTCGTCATTTGCTGATATGTTCTGAACTGCAGTGCATGTGCACTCATGTCACTTGTCAACATGATTTTCTGCCATTCTGTTTATTTGTTCTGAAAATGCTACAGAATTTTTTCAGTGCGTGTGCACTTTGTTATCTGTCAAATAATTTATATATACAGTTTTCTGATTTGCTACTATGTTTTGTACTCATATCTTGTCTTTGTCTGAAATGTTTTGTACTCGGTGCATGTGCACCACATTTAATTCATGTATCTATGTATTCTGTAAATTGTAAAAGTTCATTAATTAAAGAAAAAATTTTGCCGCACTTGGCAAGTCCAAATGACTCACCATCGCTGCCAAATTTTTGCCCCCCACCGGTGGAGGGTTATGAAACACGTATGTTGTGAGGCGGCGATGGCAAGGCATTGCAGAGTCTCTGACCAGAGAGCCATTTATCGTGTTTAGTCTGCGCTTGACCGCGCGAGTGTTGCGAGCAGTACGCTAGTAGTAGTCGTGTAGTACAGTTGCGAGCAGTAGGCCAGTGCAGTCTGTCGATAGCAGTAGCTCAGTTCAGTAGTCAGTGCAGTATGTCGGTAGTAGCAGTCGAGTGCAGTTCCTAATTACAAAGCATTATGAAACAATCGCATTCTTTTCCAGTTACAAAGTATGGCATAGTTAATTAATTATTTGTCATTCCAATATAGTATTAATCATTAGCTTTTTCCTAATTACAAAGCATTATGAAACAAACACATTCCTTTCCAGTTACAAAGTATGGCATAGTTAATTAATCATTTGTCATTTCAATATAGTAAGAATCATTAGCTTTTTCCTAATTACAAAGCATTATTAAACAATCACATTCTTTTCCAGTTACAAAGTATCAACATTGAAAACAAGAGCTAATTAATGGCATAATTAATAACATAATTCATTGAGTGACATTAATTATTGGCACTCAGTGGCCAGCAAGTATTGAATAGAATAAAACATTGTTCATCATTCAGTATTATTCAGATCATTACGAAGTCATTATTAAAAATCAGTTAATTACAGTCATAGCATTAATAATCATGGGCATTATAAGTAGTCTCATTACAATAAAACATTGTTCCTCATTCAGTATTATTCAGATCATTACAAAGTCATTATTAAAAATCAGTTAATTACAGTCATAGCATTAATAATCATGGCCATTATAAGTAGTCTCATTACAATAAACAGTGGCAGTCCTTGGCCAGTTACAAAGCATTATTTTATATATATATTTTTTTTGTATCATTAAGAAGTCATTACTGAAGTGACATACTATTCAGAGCTGATCAGCATTACTCAGAACTTTCTCAAACTGGTATCACTATTTGGGACTGGTAATACATTTTTTTGTTAGCAATGCATTGCGTTGGGATCGATAATTAATTGCTGAGGCATAACACTATTTGCTTTTGACCTATTGCTGCAAATGAGGATAGGTAACGTCATTCGTCATGAGTCAGCTGTAGCAAGGTTATGTAACAAGGCAGTATATGTGATCACATTTATAAATGATAGACACAAATGGGTAAAAATAAAAATGCAAGTACTAGAACAGGTATAATAAGTAACAGGTTTAGTAAGTATCATGAAAAGCTTCTCCTGGAAAAAATACAAAATGGATTATTGACCTGAAAGAAGAAACGCACACTATGCTGAAAAGTAGTGAACTTCGAATTAACAGGTAGTGAAATGTGTATAAAAATGTGTTCCATAGCTGTCCTTTCCAAAGCCTTCAGTCATTATACTATGCAATATAACACCTGCTGTCAAAACAAACTGCAACAAATACTTAAATAACTACATAGCATAAATACATAACTTCAACATTATCCTCATCTGTAAAGAAAAAACTTCATTATCAATCACTTCATTATCCATATTATCATAACTTCATTATTATCATCACCTGTAAAGAAAAACTTCATTATTCATAACAGCATATTCTTCATCATTATTCATCAGTATTCATTATCATCTGCAAAAAATCACTTCATTACTCATTACACAACTATTCCTTATCTCTAGCATATTTCATCACTAAAACTAAGATGTGTAGTTCTGTCTGACAGCCTGCATCAATCACCTTGTATTCTGAAAGAAAAAATTAGTTAAGACTGCTATTCTACGATGAGTATAGTATATTCTTGTTAATGCTTGTTAATCCTGATCCATTTACTCTTCCTCATAAAGTTATTGCATCTTCTTTCGTTTATTCCGTAGGTGAAATTCCCATTTCTGTTGAATTTATTTCTTACACGCATCATTTCTTTCTGGAATTGATGAACAAAGATTAATGTCTTGCATTTAAATCATATACCCACTAAATAATGACTGGTTTATCGTGACACGATTAAGCATACAGCATAACATGACAGAAAACGTAATATGTCAAAGACATTGACAGTGTTCAGATGCAAAAATGTACACAGAATAATACAATGCAGCAGCAAAAAACGTAAAACAGTCACGATCTTGAGATGTCATAGGGCAAAAAGAATGTCAAAATCAACTGGTGTGTTATACCTTAACTATTTCACAATGCATATAAACAAAACTGGAATACAATCATACACACACAAAAAAAAAAATGGAAAATGTGCACGGTCTGATGTGTAACGACAAGAAAAGCGACCTGCTAACCTTACCTTGCCAAGAAAAAATACGATAATCATCAGTAATTAGTCAGGTGAATATAATTGCATTAGTGGTCATAAAAAAATTAGTAAATGGCATCATAGTGTGTTGAATCATACAGTGTCTTCATTCAATAAAGGGTTTAATATTTGACCAATGGTGGTTGCCTTTCGATTTTCTGGTTCTCAAAGTTTCGACGTGTACAACATTGGGGTGAGGGATGCTGCGAATCCGATATGGACCTGCGTATAGAAGTTCAAATTTACTGCACTTACTTTTTAATTTACTGGATAAATAGTGTGTACGTACTAATATTTTCTGTCCAACGTGAAAGTCGCGGCGTGTACAAACCTGTTTTTGCTGTCTTCTCCGGCGCTCTGCGGCACGTTTGATGTCGTTCAGCGCAATGTCAATTATTTCGTGGTGTCTTAGTCGACGACAGGTAGGGAAGTTTACTAATTCTTTAATTTTGTTTGGTGGTTCAACGTTTTTCAATATAACAGACGGAGATAGCATAGTGGATTCATTTGGAATGGAATTAATTACATCTTGGAATGAGAGTATGTGTGTATCCCAATCAATATGTCTTTTGTGGCAGTATATTCGGCACAGCTTACCAATTTCTTTCATTAACCGTTCACAAGGGTTCGAAGAAGCATGGTACTTGGATATATAAATCGGAGAAATGTTTCTAGCTCGTAACATGCGTGTCCATATGCCGGAACGAAATTGAGATCCATTGTCAGAAAATACTTTCATCACATGCCCTACATGAAATAGAAAATGTTTTACAAATGCTTTCGAAACAGTTTTAGCAGTAGCTTTGCGTAATGGAGTGAAAGTAACAAATTTTGAAGTGAGCTCAACAGCGACAAAGATGTAGCAAAAACCTCTGTTAGTTCTCGGAATAGGACCAAAAATGTCTACAGCGGCCATATGTTTTAATTTAACAGGTACAATGGGATATAAAGGAGGAATATGTGAAGTGGTGTCTGATTTAGCTTTCTGGCAAATGTTACAAGACGCTAAAACTCGTCGTATACGTTTCTCCATGTTGGTAAAATAACAGTTCTGTCTCAGTATAAGAAAACATTTTCTTGCTCCGTAATGTGCGTAACTTAAATGAGTGTACCAGATTAATTTGTTAACCAGTTCGTCAGGAATGCATAATAACCAATTGTTGCTGTCAGGATGAGAGCGGCGAAACAGAATGTCATTGCATACAGTGTAGTGGTTTCTAATCGTAACATTATTCTTATCTTGCCAAAGGTGTTTAATTTCTTTCCACACATTGTCTTTATTTTGCTCTTGTGCTATGTCCTGTAATGACGATGAAATAAAGTTTTCAAATGCAACTTGCTGAATGTACATGACACTGAAATTTGTTTTGCAGAAGTTGGTTGCTACGTCTTGCTGATTGTTGCCGAGAGAACGCGATAGTGCGTCTGCTATAACATTTTGTGTGCCGGGAATGTGAACTATCGTAAAATTAAATTCCTGTAAATGAAGTTTCCATCTGCTTAATCTGTCGTGAGTAAATTTAGCCGAAAGCAAAAATTGTATCGCTCTGTGGTCTGTGTAAACGGTGGTATGTCTGCCATAAAGAAAGTGCCTAAATCTCGTGAAAGCCCATACAACACATAATGTTTCCAAGTTCTGTAACAGAATAATTTCGTTCAGCAGGTGACAGAATGCGGCTTGCAAATGCGATGTTTTTAATTACTGTAGAACCATCTTCTTCTATTTCCTGAAAAATGTGTACGCCTAAAGCGGTATTGGAACTGTCGGTGGCAATGGAAAAATTTCTAGTAAGATCTGGGTGCGACAAAAGTGGTGCATTCAACAGAGCATGTTTCAGGTTCACAAATTCAGAATGTGCTTGCTTATCCCATGACCAAATAGTGTTTTTACCTGTTAATTGGCATAATCTGGGTGTGTCTAAAGCAGAGTGATAAATAAATTTACGAAAAAAGTTAATTAAGCCCAAAAAACTGCGTAATTGTTTCTTCGTCGTAGGAACAGTAATGTCACGTAGGGCTTGAAGTTTTTCCGGATCAGGCGCAATGCCTTCTGCTGAAATTACGTGTCCAAGAAATTTTATAGAAGTTTTGCCAAAGTGCGATTTACTAAGATTAACTGTGAGTCCTTGAGCATGAAAAGTTTGCAACAGTTGTTCAAGAATCAGATTGTGTTCAGACCAGTTAGCTTCTGCGATAAGAATGTCGTCTACATACGTCGTAATTCTGTCCTTAATGCAAACGTGTGTCGGATGGCGTCAAAATTAATAACATTTTCGTGAAGAAGATTCTGCGTGTCAAAATTATTGCTTACGTTACTGGAATATGAAACCTGTACTGTGTCTGGTCAAATTCTATCGTACGTGCTATTATTTACGGGAGGATGCTGAGGCATTTCGACTATTTGAACTGCTCTGTTATTTCTTATTGACTTGTTACGCTATAGATGACACCTATTGTCTGTTTCATTCGTGATAATACACTCCTGGAAATTGAAATAAGAACACCGTGAATTCATTGTCCCAGGAAGGGGAAACTTTATTGACACATTCCTGGGGTCAGATACATCACACGATCACACTGACAGAACCACAGGCACATAGACACAGGCAACAGAGCATGCACAATGTCGGCACTAGTACAGTGTATATCCACCTTTCGCAACAATGCAGGCTGCTATTCTCCCATGGAGACGATGGTAGAGATGCTAGATGTAGTCCTGTGGAACGGCTTGCCATGCCATTTCCACCTGGCGCCTCAGTTGGACCAGCGTTCGTGCTGGACATGCAGACCGCGTGAGACGACGCTTCATCCAGTCCCAAACATGCTCAATGGGGGACAGATCCGGAGATCTTGCTGGCCAGGGTAGTTGACTTACACCTTCTAGAGCACGTTGGGTGGCACGGGATACATGCGAACGTGCATTGTCCTGTTGGAACAGCAAGTTCCCTTGCCGGTCTAGGAATGGTAGAACGATGGGTTCGATGACGGTTTGGATGTACCGTGCACTATTCAGTGTCCCCTCGACGATCACAAGTGGTGTACGGCCAGTGTAGGAGATCGCTCCCCACACCATGATGCCGGGTGTTGGCCCTGTGTGCCTCGGTCGTATGCAGTCCTGATTGTGGCGCTTACCTGCACGGCGCCAAACACGCATACGACCATCATTGGCACCAAGGCAGAAGCGACTCTCATCGCTGAAGACGACACGTCTCCATTCGTCCCTCCATTCACGCCTGTCGCGACACCACTGGAGGCGGGCTGCACGATGTTGGGGCGTGAGCGGAAGACGGCCTAACGGTGTGTGGGACCGTAGCCCAGCTTCATGGAGACGGTTGCAAATGGTCCTCGCCGATACCCCAGGAGCAACAGTGTCCCTAATTTGCTGGGAAGTGGCGGTGCGGTCCCCTACGGCACTGCGTAGGATCCTACGGTCTTGGCGTGCATCCGTGCGTCGCTGCGGTCCGGTCCCAGGTCGACGGGCACGTGCACCTTCCGCCGACCACTGGCGACAACATCGATGTACTGTGGAGACCTCACGCCCCACGTGTTGAGCAATTCGGCAGTACGTCCACCCGGCCTCCCGCATGCCCACTATACGCCCTCGCTCAAAGTCCGTCAACTGCACATACGGTTCACGTCCACGCTGTCGCGGCATGCTACCAGTGTTAAAGACTGCGATGGAGCTCCGTATGCCACGGCAAACTGGCTGACACTGACGGCGGCGGTGCACAAATGCTGCGCAGCTAGCGCCATTCGACGGCCAACACCGCGGTTCCTGGTGTGTCCGCTGTGCCGTGCGTGTGATCATTGCTTGTACAGCCCTCTCGCAGTGTCCGGAGCAAGTATGGTGGGTCTGACACACCGGTGTCAATGTGTTCTTTTTTCCATTTCCAGGAGTGTATGTTGTTGCTGATGTTCTTGCTGCTGAAAAGATCGACTGTTATGCTGAAAATTGTGCTCGTTATTTTTACGTCTGTCATGATAGTAATTTCTATACGGCGCATTGCGATACGAGTTGAAATGGTGTGTTGTCTGTACGTAGTTATTTCTTTGCTGCCATGCGTTACTATTTGTTGGAGCTGGGACTATACGTGCACGCGGCGAAACATTAAAGTTTGGTTGACCTTGTAGACTGCATTGTTGGTTACGTATGCTAAGCGGCTGACTTTCATGCTGTTGTGGTGAAAAGGTCTATTGTTACCAAAAAATGCGTTTGCTGTTAATTTTACACATACTGATGATTACGATTTTTATCTGTTATTTAAGTTCTCGTGATTCTGGAGTGCCTAATGAAAATTGTCACATTCGGTAAAAATTTGTCATATCCGGTTTACTTTATACATTTCTTGATACTAGGTAGAGCAATAGTTAAAGAGCTGTTTTGATAGATATAAAGGATAGTAGAAGAGAAGGCAGCAGTGCAGAAAACTAAAGATGAAACAGCACTACTACAGCTCGGGGCCCTATGCTCGCTACGGCACATATTCATTAAAGCGTAATGAATCCCCTGAGGTCTATTACGCACTGCAAATAAATTTCAGTTTTTGTGTTACAGGCAATGGCGGTAAAAATTCAGAAATAAATTGCTGTATCCATGCTAATTCTAATTTCTGCATTATAGGCAATGCTGATGAAAATACAATAGCAAATTGTCTTATCGGGTTCAAAGCTAGTTTCTCCATTACAGGTAATAGCGGTGAAAGTACAAAAATAAATTGTCGTATACAATGCAAATCATGTATCTGTGTTCTGCCATTATTAAATTCCTTACATTTTCTGGCGGATAAAAATTGCTCGTAACCTACGTTCTCGTCATTGAATTTGAAAACACGTTCGGGTTTGTATGTGAATCTGTTTGTCTGTGTCATTTCGTACTTCAAGTTGCGTAGCTTTTCAGATTTTAAGTCGCGTAGCTTTTGTAAATTGCTCACATTACACGCGCTGCGTGACTCTGATAAATGCTCGCAACGTGGCGGATTCTGTGACGTGTTGGTGACTGAAATAGTCTTTAATTCTGTTACATTAAAGCTTTCGACATTTTGGTTGTTCTGACGTTCACTTTTATTATTGACTTCCGTATTCAGAGTGTGTGAAACTTCCAGTGGCTCTAAATTAAACTCGTCGCGTATCTGTACTGCGTTTTTACGGCATTGTTCAGTAACGGCATTAACTTCGTGTATCTGTGTTGCGTTTGCTGAACATTGTTCAGTGACTGCATTAACTTCGTCTTTATGTAATTCTGTTGTGCTTACACGTGTACTATTTAATTCTTGTGCAACAGTGCCAAATTTTCATTACTGTTATTAGCACAAGTCTTAGTATTCACACGTAATTGTTCTTTAATGTCCTGGCATTGCACGGTAACAGCTGTATTCTGTTCACTAACTTGTCTGTTCTGTTCATTAACATTATCGTGTTTTTCTCTCGGCTGTTTAATACTTTCAGAAAGTTGTTTGTTCCGTTCTCTAAATTGTTTGTTTTCTTCTTCCAGTCGTTTGTTCTGCTCATCAAGTTTTTCATTAAGTTGTTTAAACTGTTCACTAAGTTGTTTGAAATTTTGTAGCAAAAATGCCATAAATTGACCCCTAGTAACATTACCTACTCCATTATCTGTGCTGTTTGATTGTGTACCTGCAATTGTCGCGTTAAATGAATCCGTCGAATTTTCAGTACACTGACCATTTTCGTTCGAAAAATTTGTCTGTACGTTATCGGGTGTGTTAAGCTCGGCAGCGCTCATTACAATAGTGCGCCCCGCGTCATCAGTTGTCGTCAAATCAACAGAAGAGACAATTGAGTTCGTTTGTTCATCATTAAGATAAAAGTCATCATTAGTGGTTGGAACGCATTGACTGTCAGTGAACGCAGGATTGTCATCATGACACTGCGTGTCATAAGTCCTATCGGTAAAGTTGTTTGAGTCGGTAATTTCGTTCGTAATACCTCGCGATACACTATTCACAGTCTTTCGCGGCATTTTTACAATAGTCACAAATATTCACAAAACAAATAAGCACAAATGCAAAAACAACACACAAGTACAACAGAGCAACGAATTGCCGTTGACCTGTAGAAAGGAAGTCACAAGATTAGTAAAAGCGTTGCGCCAAATCCTAATTATACTAAGCAAATAAGAGCAGATATCTGACTGTTTTTCAAAAGACTCTCAACGAAATACGATCCTGGACTGGGTGTCGCCAAGTGTAACCTCCCCACCGAAATTTAAAATGACAATATTTAATAGAAATGGAGCCAAGAAGCAATATCGTCCCCACAGAAATATTTAAATAAAAAATATAATAATAAATGGGAGCCAAGTGTAACCTCCCTAGCAATTAAATTTAATGACAAAAAATGAGAATCGCAATCTGACTCAAATATAAGTTCCTCACAAAAAAAATTAAAGTCCATTCAGTGATAAGAAAATCTCAGTGATAATGATAACTCAATTAAACCGAAATATCGGTCTTTGGCCCTGTGCAAAAAAATCAGAATTAAATTCTTACCTCAGTATAACTGCATGTCAAATTTCTGCTCTTATTGTTGGCCACGGCTTGGAGGAACTGCATTGCAAATAATATTTTTTTTTTAAAATTTAACTGAAACTTTTCTTTAAGGGAAATGGAAGGAAATCGTTGGTTCAATTAAATGATTTTTTTTTGTTAAAGATATTGCTTTGAAATGAAAATTATTATTGGGGCACTTGTTGAAAATTAATTACAATAAATAAACTTTACATTCCCGAGGGGGAACCTGTTCCCCTACTGGGCGCGTCCCCAGGTGGCGGATAGGGGAAAGCTCTACAGATATGTAGGGTAGGTGGGAAATAAAATACCACCCGTGGACCAACACAGGACCAGAAATCCAAAGGCGACTGTCTCACATTGGGCGGTCTTTGGTCAGCGTCTGTTCCCCAGGTTAGGGGCGGCTGGGAAAAACCTCCAGGGCTAACAACCGTGGTTGTAAATTTGTGGCTCGAAGAGTCACCCCTTACATAATACTATCAATCATGGAAGAGTGTAATGTGAAACAAATTACCCCAGGTGGACAATCCACCGCACCAAGGTGCGCAAGCAGACTATCGGATTCTGGGGAGTCTGCAGCATTGCACAGAGATGAATCGGGACATGATAAGACATCAAGCAAATTGAAATGTAAAAAAACAAGTTACATAGCTACTTTCAATGTAAACTCTCTTTTAAAAACAGGAAACTTAAAACATCTTACAGATACCCTCAAACATCATAGAATACTCATAACATCACTACAAGAAACTTGATACATAGATGAAAACAATTTTGATTCCGGAGGTTTCAGAATATACAAAGGAAAGGTAGGCAAAAGAATAATGAAAAACACACCCCACCTCGGAACGGGCTTTATAATAGATAAAAGTATTTTAGACTCCATTATCAGCTTTCAATCACAATCGGAAAGACTCTCCACACTCACTTTTAAATCTGCTAATAGAGTATACACAATTGTGAATGCACATGCCCCCATAAATGAAGACAATAGGAAAAATAAGGAAAAGGTGGAACGTTTTTGGGAACAACTAGATGACGTGGTGCAAAAGATCCCAGACAAACACAACATCATACTTACGGGGGACTTCAATGCTCAAGTAGGAAAAGAGAAGAAATACAAAAATATTGTTGGAAACTACCCAGCGCACAATAGAACTAACCAAAATGGAGTCAGATTAGTAGAACTCTGCCAAGCGCATGGCTTGATCCTGAAATCCACAGCCTTTAAGAGACTACCCAGAAAACAGAAGACATGGACCTCACCAAACCCACACTTGGGTGAATTTCAACTTGATCATGTGGCGATAAAATGGAAACACCATACAGAAATACAAAATGTCAAAGTACTCAGAGGAGCAAACTTGGATTCTGATCACTATCTTTCTAAAATAAAACTCAAAATTATCCCCAAAAGGAAAGATAGAAACAGTAAACCCAAAAGCAGAAGATACGACCCAGAAAAGATAATGAATTCGAAGGAGTTTCCCCTCGCGACTCAAGATATAAGGAACCAAAATTGGGATCAAATGAAGGAAAGCCTACTAACCAAAGCTGAACAAATAGCACCTATAACCAAAATCAAAAAACACACATGGTGGACAGAGGAATGTGACAAACTTATTGAGCAAAGAAAGAAAGCATGGCAACAGATGCAATCTCAGAAAAATGAATATAATAGGCAAAATTTCCTGAGTGTAAGAAAACTAGTGAGTAAAAACCTCAAAAGAATTAAAAAAGCACAAGAAGATCAACTCCTTTTGCAGATCAACGAAGACTTCAACAAAAACAAGACTAGGAGCTTTTACAGAACTTTTAAACAAAAAATAACCAAGTACAGCCCACCGACACTCCAATTACAAGATAAAAATGGTAATATTGCACACAACAACAGGGATAATTGCAAAATTTTGAGGGAATATTTCAGAAACCTTCTCAACTGTAAAGAACCAATTGAAAAAATGGATTTCAGCAACTCAACTTCAACAAGTCCTAACTCAGAACCACCCACCGTCGAGGAACTACAATCAATCATTTTGAATCTCAAAAACTATAAGGCTTCGGGAGAGAACCAAATTACAGCTGAACTGTGGAAAAATGTCAATAGAAATGCCATAGAATCTCTCCAAAACATATTTGAAGAAATATGGAAAACAGAAAGAATTCCGGATGAATGGAAGATGGCCCTCATTCACCCAATTCATAAGAGGGGATCCAGAACAGACCCCAACAATTACAGAGGGATTTCGCTCCTTGACGTAACATACAAAATACTGTCTAAAGTCCTTTTGAACAGAGCAGAACCCCAGCTAGATTGTCAACTTGGAGAATACCAGGCAGGCTTCAGGAAGGGAAGATCCTGCCCAGAACAAATTCTAAACCTCAAAAATCTTATGGCCTACCAAAAATCGAGAGCAAAAGCGTATGTCATCACATTCATTGACTTTCAAAAGGCGTACGACTCCATAGACAGGGAATCTCTAATCTCCATATTAAAAGAATTGAACCTAGACAATAAAACTACAAACCTAATTAGAAAAACCATCACCAACACATACTCCAAAATTAAATTTATGGGAGAACTCTCAGACCTATTTGAGATAAAAACTGGAGTACGACAAGGTGATGGACTCTCTCCATTGTTATTTAACTGTGCCCTAGAAAAAATAGTAAGAGAATGGAACAAGAAAATCAATAGTGGAATCCGACTAGGAACAAAAAACAAAGGCATCAAGGTTAATTGCCTAGCATTTGCAGATGTTATGGCCCTACTAGCTGAATCATGGGAAGAAGCCAAAGAACAGATCCTCGAATTACAGAAACAAGCAGAGAAAATAGGCCTTAAAATTTCTTTTGAAAAAACCAAAATAATCACAAATATAAAAAAGCCAATGAAATATCTTAAAGTAAGAGACCAAAAGATCGAAATTGTTAAAGAATTCAAATATCTTGGTGAATGGATTAGCTGGAACGCCCTTGAGAAAAAAGCAATAGAATTAAGAAGAAACAAAGTTGAACTAGCCTTTCAGCTTACTAAAAATACTTATAATAAAAAGTCCCTCTCATGGAATTCAAAAATAAAACATTACAACACTGTCATTAAACCAGAAGCACTATATGCAGCTGAGACATTATCTATCACTAACTATGGCCCAATTGAAAGGCTAGAGATCAAAGAAAGAAAAATATTGAGAAAAATTTTAGGCCCCAAATTTCATAACGACAAACTAATTCATACCAAAAATGAAACACTCTACAAAACCACAGAAAAACTTTCGGATACAATGAGGAAAAGAAGAATTGAGTTTTATGGGCACATTCTCAGAATGAACCCAGATAGACTTACAAAAAGAATGTTTGACTACTTCAGGAATAAAAAATCCAAACCAAATTGGTTTATCCAAACAGAGAAAGACTTAAGAGAACTACACATCACAGAAAAAATGCTCACAGACAGGACCGCAATAATGATAAGCAAAGACAGAAAAGAGGGATTCCAGCTCCAAAATAGAAAGAAAAGAACGATTGTCATCTCTGATGAGGAAAGAAAAGCAAGATCAGAAAGAATGAAGCAGTACTGGGCGAAAAGAAAGGCACAGAACACACAGAAGTGATTGATTCAACGTACCCCAAAGTTGGGTGAAACGAAGAAGAAGAAGAAGAAACTTTACATTATCTGATGATTACCTTAATTAACAATATACCTCATTCAGCATCTTGACCAGACTGCCACGTCGACGCTCGCCGACTCCTCACACACAACTGCACTCGACTGCTACTACCGACATACTGCACTGACTACTGAACTGAGCTACTGCTATCGACAGACTGCACTGGCCTACTGCTCGCAACTGTACTACACGACTACTACTAGCGTACTGCTCGCAACACTCGCGCGGTCAAGCGCAGACTAAACACGATAAATGGCTCTCTGGTCAGAGACTCTGCAATGCCTCGCCATCGCCGCCTCACAACATACGTGTTTCAGTATGTAAGTACTCAATATTTTACCAGCTACACCGCTTCCTGTTGTACCACCATTTCACATTTGCAAGGGCGTTTCTAGTGCTTACATTAACCTGTGATCTTGTAACGTGAATCACTTAAATATGTCACCTAGACAAACGTATTTCCGACGTTTCATTACTGTACATTACTTGTTTCCTGACGCTGCGATTTTTTTCCGTCAGTGTACTTCTAATTTTAAAATTTATTGTGTTTGTTTGAGAATTGAGACGAAATTTCCTAGTATTTCTATGTAATAATTATTTTGCGATCTCATATTTCAATTTGTACCACCATAAGTAAGGCGCATCCTCTGTCACTGAGTTGTGCTAATTTATGGGTTGTATCACGTTTTTCTTCTCCTACAGCGGATTGAAGTTTTTCTACGATAGTGCCTTGGAAGAGATGCCCGTTGATTAGTCGTGGTGCAATCATAACGATTTAGCGCATTTGATGGCGAGACTGGCTCTGCTCGCGTTCAGGCATGTAATGTAACAGTAATGGAAGTCGCATTGTCTTGCAAAGACTGCGTCTACCTAGCGCACCGCTTCTCTTTTAGTTGCAAAATATACCGTAACCTGAGCAATAATCAGACTTAAACAAGGACAACGAGAACACGTTCACCACTTATTTTTATTTTAATACAAATAACAGTTGAGTAGAAGGTTATGTGAACAGGTTTGCGGAACATTGGGAAAGTGCAATATTAATACTACTTCTACATGCACGCGGCACGGAGTGGAGCGGCTCTCAATCAAATGTTACGACCTTACGTCGGTGGGTAATATTTCGTCTGTATTCTACTTTTTCTGACAGTAAAATAAATACTTCAAGTGCAAAACAAGCCGTGAGCCCCGAAATTTGCATGATGGATGCGCAAATTTTTATGTACTGCAAAAGCAAGAGATTGTACATAGATATTACCGATCTTTGCTGAGCGTGAGCTTTACGCTCACACTGTGCTCAGCAATGATTGGTGAATATCTCTCGTAGTTTCTTTACTAAACTCAGCGTAATGAACCAGTAGCACAGCTGTGTATTAAAGTTTATTATTTACGTTGAATGTGACAGCTTTTTTCCCCTTTTTGCCTATCAATTAGGCCTCAGTCTTTCAGATGATGCGATGTCGTTCTCCATTCCTACCGATCTGGTGTACTTCGATTACATCTGTGAGCGCATAATAAATCTATCATCTTCGGTAATCTACTTTATGTAATTTTTCTTTTGCGTGTTTCTTACAGTGACACTTTACCCATTCCTGGATGTCTTCTCGGATGTTTCGGTAACCTGACACATTTTGTGCTAAGATCTTACCACATTTCTCGCAAGCTCTTTCTACTATCTGCACGTTTCGTAATTCATCCGACAGCAGGATCTTATTTAATTTTCATTCAGTTTCATCTGCCCAAGTTTACACATTGTATAGCTATTACGTTATGAGGGAATGAATGGACGTACACATTTGGAAATTGTTCTATAACTAGAGTGGTTTTTGCTTTTTTATTCATGCTTTCTTTGTCTTAATAAATCTACACTACTGGCCATTAAAATTGCTACACCAAGAAGAAATGCAGACGATAAACGGGTATTCATTGGACGAATATATCATACTAGAACTGACATGTAATTACAATTTCACGCAATATGGGTGCATGGATTCTGAGAAATCAGTACCCAGAACAACCAACTCTGGCCTTAATAACGGCCTTGATACACCTGGGCATTGAGTCAAACAGAGCTTGGATGGCGTGTACGGGTACAGCTGCCCTTGCAGCTTCAACACGATACCACAGTTCATCAACAGTAGTGACTGGCGTGTTGTGACGAACCAGTTGCTCGGCCACCATTGACCACACGTTTTCAGTTGGTGACAGATCTGGAGAAGGTGCTGGCCAGGGCAGCAGTCGAACATTTTCTGTATCCAGAAAGGTCCGTACAGTACCTGCAACATGCGGTCGTGCATCATCCTGCTGAAATATAGGGTTTCGCAGGGATCGAATGAAGGGTACAGCCACGGGTCGTAACACATCTGAAATGTAACGTCCACTGTTCAAAGTGCCGTCAATGCGAACAAGAGGTGACCGAGGCATGTAACCAATGGCACCCCGTACCATCACGCCGAGTGATACGCCTGTATGGCGAAAACGAATACACGCTTCCAATGTGCGTGCACCGTGATGTCGCCAAACACGGAGGCGACCATCATGATGCTGTAAACACAACCTGGATTCATCCGAAAAAATAACGTTTTGCCATTCGTGCACCCAGATTCGTCGTTGAGTACACCATCACAGGCCCTCCTGTCTGTGATGCAGCGTCAAGGGTGACCGCAGCCATGGTCTCCAAGCTGATAGTCCATGTTGCTGCAAACGTCGTCGAACTGTTCGTGCAGATGGTTGTTGTCTTGTAAACGTCCCCATCTGTTGACTCAGGGACCGAGACGTGACTGCACTATCCGTTACAGCCACGCGGATAAGATGCCTGTCATCTCGACTGCTAGTGATACGAGGCCGTTGGGATCCAGCACGGCGTTCCGTATTACCCTCCTGAACCCACCGACTCCATATTCTGCTAACAGTCATTGGATCTCGATCAACGCGAGCAGAAATGTCGCGATACGATAAACCGCTATCGCGATAGGCTACAATCCGACCTTTACCAAAGTCGGAAACGTGATGGTACGAATTTCTCCTCCTTACACGAGGCATTACAACAACGTTTCACCAGGCAACGCCGGTCAACTGCTGTTTGTGTATGAGAAATCAGTTGGAAACTTTCCTCATGTCAGCCCGTTGTAGGGATCGCCACTGGCGCCAACCTTGTGTGAATGCTCTGAAAAGCTAATCATTTGCATATCACAGCATCTTCTTCCTGTCGGTTAAATTTCGCGTCTGTAGCACGTCATCTTCGTGGTGTAGCAATTTTAATGGCCAGTAGGGTACTTCCGATAGCTTCTTCACTTTTCTTGTACAACCTCGCTCTCTATATAGTTAATTCTTTAACTATTAGCTTCTCAATTCTAATGTTGTTAAATTTGCTGTTTTTCTTTTTGTTCCTTTTCATTTCCTTCGCTTTCTTTGTTCTAGAACTAAATTCTGTGCTAATTAAATCATCCACTGTAATCACTTATTCTGTCATCTTTACTGTCGTGGGCTTCACTCATCAGGAGGCCGTACCATAGTTACCTATATCACTGTTGTTAAGTCCCTACAGCCAAGAAGCGTTCATTGCGCAAAACAAAGTTATGTGTGGAGTTCACACATGTACATCGTGCAGGGATCTTTTTAAGTAGCTGGAAATATTAACCACCTACATTTATTCATTTGTGAAATTTGTTATTAACAATCCATCTGGGTTTTAGAGTAACAGAGAAATCCAGAAGTACAACATTAGAAGGAAAAATGATCTCCATTACCTTTTACTGAATCTGTCTTTGTCACTGGAAGGTGTGAAATATGCAGCTATGAAGCACTTTTAAAAGATAATTTGGAAATGAAACGCGTGACATAACGGAAGTGTTTCCAATTGTAGATTACAAATGTTTCTCCTTCTATACAACAGAGTAACACACCTAGCTATACAAACATGTTCATTTTCAAAATATAAGTCAACTATGTTTGTTCAGTTGATACTTCCTTCATTATTACGTTTAGCAAAAATATGATTTACGGAACACGTAAGTGGCTGACAAGTTTACTCCTGTAAAGAAACTGTTTTTTCCCAAGACACATGCAGTTATATTTCTGATATCAAGCTACAACCATATATAACAGCTTTCTTAACACGACCCCGTCTTTTTTTGATTCTCTACTTTGTCTGTTTACTCTTCAATTTTTTTCCTGTTGATGTGTGTCGAAAAACTAAAATTTTTTCCTGTCTGGGCTTCGAACACGGACCTCCTGCTTATCTAAAATTTCCTTCGATCACGACGTGCTCATTATATCGCAGATCCATAGATATCATTTCTCGTCGTTCGTTCTGTGGTTATTTAACCCACATTGACCCCAAATATTTTATTTCAGTGAATTTAATTAAACTGTTTTATAGATATCTGAGATCTCTGTATAGTGATTGCATTGTTCTCACTATTTCGAACATCGTATTTCATAGTATTGCCGCAGGTTCTCAGTAGGTTTAGCGACAACAAGCTCAAAGTAATCACTTTTTTAGTATATTTTCTTTTGCTTCACCCAAACTAGTCTGGATACACTTCCCCTTCAGTTTCTCTACATCTATATGTTATTGTAGTCATCAATGCACTATGTTCACCATTATATAAATATCATAAGAAACTAACTACTGTCTCTTCACATTCGCCATAGTCTTGATCAACAATACAGTTCACATCCACATGTATAATTCTCAAGAGGCCTTATGGTGATGGCTTGTTATGAACTGTTATGCATGCTCTAACATTCCGACGGCTGGTGTTATTTCACAGGCGCTGCGACGGTCCTGTCGGTTACTAAGAAAAGTGGAATTTTACAAATGTATAGGAGAGAATGGACGGGCGGCATAGTTGATGAGGCTTCATACTAACAGTGTAATCATGTATTATAATTATAGTAATGGTATTGTTGAGCTGTCTGCGTTAAAGCGATATTACCGGGACGGGGAGATGCGCCGGCCCCTACAACGAGAGCCGGTGTTCTGGCTTTTCTGGGTGTAGTTCTTAGATGGTTTCCCACATCCCACTAGATGAATACAGGGCTCTCCTCATATATACGATTCGCAAAGATTCAGGAAACTTTCGCTCACTTCCACATAAATAACACAATACGCAGACAATTGGGGCGCACGTATTCCGTCCAGAGGGGTAACGAGATGGCGAGAGGAAACGAATCCGGCCACCTTTTATATGTCAGATCCGCAAATAACCGTGTCGACCTTGCGCTGATACAGGAAAAAAGAAACGCGGCTTTCTATTTAGTTTTTGCGCGAGTCTTTTCACAACTGCCCCTATACACATTTGATCCATCTTATTGCATCTCTGCCCAAACTCTTTGTCTTTAAATATGTCTGCTTGTGTCTGTATATGTGTGGATGGATATGCGTGTGTGTGCGAGTGTATACCCGTCCTTTTTTCCCCCTAAGGTAAGTGTTTCCGCTCCCGGGATTGGAATGACTCGTTACCCTCTCCCTTAAAACCCACTTCCTTTCGTCTTTCCCTCTCCTTCCCTCTTTCCTGATGAGGCAACAGTTTGCTGCGAAAGCTTGAATTTTGTGTGTATGTATGTGTCTGTTTGTGTTTCTATCGACCTGCCAGCGCTTTCGTATGGTAAGTCACATCATCTTTGTTTTTAGATATATTTTTCCCGCGTGGAATGTTTCCCTCTATTATATTGATATCATTAATTTGAACCCAACAATTACGTTTGTTATTGTCACTGTTGCATTTCGAAATCTTTTCTGTCGTCTTATTTTCTGTTTCTGTTTTTGCCAGTAGTTTCACTTTGTATTCACCTTCTCCTTTTTACCATAATCTGCTGTACAATTTTATCCCGCATGTATATACTCAATAATACGTAACCCACTTCCAAACCGTAACCAAAAAAGTTTTTTTGCCGCTTTCAACACTAGCGCCGCTATAAAATCCACCATTTCTAGTTCACAAACAGTTCCTTTCACCTTTTAAACAATCATTTCGGCTAGTTCTAATAACTTTCGCTTTATTTCCATTTCCGTTTTTCCTACATCACTGATAATTTTTAGCCGTTTCCCACAGGTTTTTAACGTCATTATTTCTCGTCAGACAATTGTTAGCCTAATTTTCATAATCTGCCACCACAAAACCACTCCTTTTAATATATTACACGCAGTTTTTTCGAAATTTTCCCGAATTTCTCCTCCTCTAACGTGTTTTGGCGGCAACACAACCACCTAACCTTTGTGCACATCGTTGTCTACAAACCCAAGTCCAACGTAGCCCAGCTGTAACCAACACCTTTTCGCCTTTTTTCACACCAGATCTCCAGTTACTTTCCAGTCCACCTTTATCCCTCCCCATATATTTTTATTTTCATTTTCATTCCGGCCTCATGTTACACTTTCCACCTTCTAATACCGTGTCACCCTCACAACACCCCCACAACGACCCCATTAAGTTTTATTTACATTCCCTCCACAAACATGCCTTCGCCCTAGCCAGATTACGCTCCCATATTCTATTTTCTCAGGCTTGTCTGACATTTGGCATTACCCCCAAAGGCCTCACACTTAAAGTTCCCATCTCTGGCTGCAACCCTTCTTTCCATCAGTCCCTATACCAGTTCCAAACTGAACAATCCATTGCCCTCACCCACCTAATACTTCACCTACACATCAACTCAGCCAATGAACACACCCGTCAACTCCTATCCTTAATAAAAGTCCTTAATCTTTCCTCTCCCACATCCACACCGGCTGTTCAGAGCATCCTCCTACAGGCCAACCGTAAATTAGAACAGCATGCCACCCTCCACCTAAAAAACTATCCAATCTCCTGGTTTCCCACCTCCGGAAAGGCAACTCACTCACCCTTCACAACCTTTCCAGCAAACCTCAACCTCCTCTCATTGCATACAAACCCAGTCTCTCCCATCTACTCAATCTCCCACTTCCAGCTCCACTCCCTCCAAAACCTCAAAATTCCAATCAACACAATCTGGAACCACAACACCCTAATTCAGTAGTTAACCTTTCCTCCAAACCTCTCTCCAAATCCGAAACCTCTGTCCTATCCAAAGGCCTCACCTTCAGCCCCACCCCCAGATTCAACCAAACAGCCCTCATCAAAGATTTACTGTCCTACACTCGTACTCTCTGCTGGAAATATCACTTTGCCACGAAGAAAAATGATCCTAATCGCACTCCTAATGATCCAACTCCCCAAATTGAACCCTGCCTGGAACAGTTCCGTCCTCCGTCGCAGCGGGACCCACCTCCTCTTCCTCAAAATCACCCTCTCCAAACCTTCCAGGAATTTCTGACTTCCAGCCTTGCATCTCAATCCTTCTTAAAAAACCTTAATCCTACTCCCAACATCACAACTGCTGAAGCCCAGGATATCCGTGATCTGAAGGCTGACCGATCCATCGTCATTCTTCCGGCGGACAAGGGTTCCACGACAGTGGTATTTGATCGTTGGGAGTATGTGGCTGAGGGACTGCGTCAGCTTTCAGACAACACTACATACAAGGTTTGCCAAGGTAACCCCATTCCCGATGTCCAGGCAGAGCTTCAAGGAATCCTCAGAACCTTAGGCCCCCTGAAAAACCTTTCACCTGACTCCATCAACCTCCTGACCCCATCGACACCCCGCACCCCTACCTTCTACCTTCTTCCTAAAATCCACAAACCCAATCATCCCGGCCGCCCCGTTGTAGCTGGTTACCAAGCCCCCACAGAATGTATCTCTGCCTACGTAGATCAACACCTTCAACCCATTACATGCAGTCTCCCATCCTTCATCAAAGACGCCATCCACTTTCTCGAACGCCTGGAATCCTTACCCAATGTGTTACCCCCGGAAACCATCCTTGTAACCGTTGATGCCACTTCCTTATACACAAATATTCCGCACGTCCAGGGCCTCGCTGTGATGGAGCATTTCCTTTCACGCCGATCACCTGCCACTCTACCTAAAACCTCTTTCCTCATCACCTTAGCCAGCTTCATTCTGACCCACAACTTCTTCACTTTTGAAGGCCAGACATACCAACAATTAAAGGGTACAGCTATGGGTACCAGGATGGCCCCCTCGTGCGCCAACCTATTCATGGGCCGCTTGGAGGAAGCCTTCTTGGTTACCCAGGCCTGCCAACCCAAAGTTTGGTACAGATTTATTGATGACATCTTCATGATCTGGACTCACAGTGAAGAAGAACTCCAGAATTTCCTCTCCAACCTCAACTCCTTTGGTTCCATCAGATTCACCTGGTCCTACTCCAAATCCCATGCCACTTTCCTTGACGTTGACCTCCACCTGTCCAATGGCCAGCTTCACACGTCCATCCACATCAAACCCACCAACAAGCAACAGTACCTCCATTATGACAGCTGCCACCCATTCCACATCAAACGGTCCCTTCCCTACAGCCTAGGTCTTCGTGGCAAACGAATCTGCTCCAGTCCGGAATCCCTGAACCATTACACCAACAACCTGACAACAGCTTTCGCATCCCGCAACTACCCTCCCGACCTGGTACAGAAGCAAATAACCAGAGCCACTTCCTCATCCCCTCAAACCCAGAATCCCCCACAGAAGAACCACAAAAGTGCCCCACTTGTGACAGGATACTTTCCGGGACTGGACCAGACTCTGAATGTGGCTCTCCAGCAGGGATATGACTTCCTCAAATCCTGCCCTGAAATGAGATCCATCCTTCATGAAATCCTCCCCACTCCACCAAGAGTGTCTTTCCGCCGTCCACCTAACCTTCGTAACCTGTTAGTTCATCCCTAAGAAATCCCCAAACCACCTTCCCTACCCTCTGGCTCCTATCCTTGTAACCGCCCCCGGTGTAAAACCTGTCCCATGCACCCTCCTACCACCACCTACTCCAGTCCTGTAACCCGGAAGGTGTACACCATCAAAGGCAGAGCCACATGTGAAAGCACCCACGTGATTTACCAACTGACCTGCCTACACTGTGATGCATTCTATGTGGGAATGACCAGCAACAAACTGTCCATTCGCATGAATGGACACAGGCAGACAGTGTTTGTTGGTAATGAGGATCACCCTGTTGCTAAACATGCCTTGGTGCACGGCCAGCACATCTTGGCACAGTGTTACACCGTCCGGGTTATCTGGATACTTCCCACTAACACCAACCTGTCAGAACTCCGGAGATGGGAACTTGCTCTTCAATATATCCTCTCTTCCCGTTACCCACGAGGCCTCAATCTCCGCTAATTTCAAGTTGCCGCCACTCATACCTCACCTGTCATTCAACATCATCTTTGCCTCCGCACTTCCGCCTCGACTGACATCTCTGCCCAAACTCTTTGTCTTTAAATATGTCTGCTTGTGTCTGTATATGTGTGGATGGATATGTGTGTGTGTGCGAGTGTATACCGGTCCTTTTTTCCCCCTAAGGTAAGTGTTTCCGCTCCCGGGATTGGAATGACTCCTTACCCTCTCCCTTAAAACCCACTTCCTTTCGTCTTTCCCTCTCCTTCCCTCTTTCCTGATGAGGCAACAGTTTGTTGCGAAAGCTTGAATTTTGTGTGTATGTATGTGTCTGTGTTTCTATCGACCTGCCAGCGCTTTCGTATGGTAAGTCACATCATCTTTGTTTATATATATATATATATATATATATATAATTGTTATTTTGTGTAACAACGTCTCCCTGTTATTAAATTTATAAAAAATTATGTGTTACATATGTTAAAAACAGGTATATTAAAACAGACCGTATTCCAGTACAGCGTTGTGTCAAAATTTCAAAGTATTCGGTCAAAAACTTTCGGAGTTATGCGATTAGAAACATTTACAGTTTCTACATAAGTACAAACGTACACATTAGTTTCCTCAAAATCTCAAATGTCCGAAAGTTTCTCACGGATTGCTTTGAAATTTTTACACAACATTGCATTTAAAAACTCACGTGTTTTATATACCTAATGGAACGCCATTGGTGTATATGTAATATACAAGTAATAAAAAGTCAAAAGTTATAATAATGCAAATGCTTAGTTGTTGCCGGCCGGTGTGACCGAGCGGTTCTAGGCGCTTAGGTCGTGAACCGCGTGACCGCTACGGTCGCAGGTTCGAATCCTGCCCGGGGCATGGATGTGTGTGATGTCCTTAGGTTAGTTAGGTTGAAGTAGTTCTAAGTTCTAGGGGACTGATGACCTCAGATGTTAAGTCCCATAGTTGCTCAGAGCTAGAGCTTAGTTGTTCAAGTTCTTGGTCTATTGCTTTGAACTTTTGACACAACCTTGAACTCTAGTACAGGCGTATGTTTACGTACCTAATTCTTTAGTACATGTATATTTTAAATACATATAATATAAAAATACATATGAAATATATAAAGGGAAAACATTGTTACCAAAAATCGCAAAATGCACCATCCGTATTTACTCCAAATTTTTACACGGTACTGCAATAACATTTGAGACAGATATAGACTATATATAATTCAACATATATAATACTGAAACGTTGTTAGCAAACAGGAAAACTGTTTTTACCACTTATTGGTTTATGATTAGAATACTACTACAAAATCTGAATCTGAAATAACAAGTCAGAGGGAGAGTGATACAGAGGGGGGGGGGGGGAGGAAATAGGAGGAGGAAGAGAACATGGTCAGAGAAAGAGAGGAGAAGGTAATGGACTGAGAGAGGAAGTGAGAGAAAAGTCAGTCGGAGATGGAGAGACAGGGGGCAGGGAGGAAAAGATGGATGGTGAGAGGAGAAGGAGGCGATGGACAGAAGAGAGGGGGACAGAGGAGGAGATGGACGAAGGAAGGGGTGGGGGGGGGGGATGGACAGAGACAGGTGAGTGAAGGAAATTAGTACATATATCCAATTCCCATACGTGCTAGAAACTTGTGCTTTCTCTTTTCTTTCTTTTCCATTAAGGCAGACTGAGCCACAGCATTGCATGGCCAGGAACAGCTAGTGAAATATAAATAAATCAACCTCAACACCGTAGATGGTCTTCAAGTAATACAACAAACCAAACCACGTCTCGAAAGGACGTAGAAAATGTTCACTCGTTCAGCCGGTACATGTTGTGAGAGAATCTCTATAACGGTGTTTCAGTGGTCCTGGAGGTCCACTTCCATAGCGAAACCAGTGTTTAATGCCTCGACTCTGACTCTAATCCGTTCCAGGCCCTTCAAGTGATTTGATATTATCCTTTTATTTTAGTCTATGGTTTAGCTCACTTATCTTGTAACATGGTTATTCTTAATCCCTGTGTTCTGTTTAATAAACTATAAATACGTTCCGATTATATGTACTCGTATTTACTTTTCTACATTCTCCCAGAGAGATGATCTGTGATGACGATCGTTGATGTTTCTCATCAGACAGATCTCAAATTACTCGCTTACTTCGCTTAACTCGTCGAGGCACGTTTCTGCATTTTCAAATACAGTTGCTGCTATGCCTCAGCTCTTCCCTCAGTCGGACCCAATACTGCTTTGTTTGCCTCACGGCGCTCGGCTCCCTTCAGGACATTTGTAAGGAAGGAAGGAAGAAGAGGAAGCTGGGGATTACTGTCGCGCCCATGACATTAAACGGGAATACAAGAAGCTCATAGTGGACACGCGTGGCGAAGGAAACTGGACGTGCGGATTACGAAGGAATTACCCCAACATATGCCCCGAGTTATTTCGGGAAACCAAGGAAACCCTATGTTGTGGCGTAACAAGACAGCTACGCCACACTGAAGTAGCCGAAAGGCACGCGTAATCTCACTTAGGCTAGACAGAGGTCTGAAACAGGATAAGTAGTGAATGCTAATAAGAAAAGTATGCAGCTCCTCGAATACTTAACTTTATTCCATCCTTGTGGTACATCGCTCTTGATAATACAAATAAGACTATCTTCAGATACGGTTAATGGCGCCTTGCTAGGTCGTAGCCATGGACTTAGCTGAAGGCTATTCAAACTATCTGCTCGGCTAATGAGCGATGCTTCGTCAGTATAGTCGCTAGCAATGTCGTCGTACAACTGGGGCGAGTGCTATTCCGTCTCTCGAGACCTGCCTTGTGGTGGCGCTCGGTCTGCGATCACACAGTGGCGACACGCGGGTCCGACATGTACTAAATGGACCGCGGCCGATTTAAGCTACCACCTAGCAAGTGTGGTGTCTGGCGGTGACACCACACCCTACATGAGGATGACAGGGTGGGGCTTTGAATCCCGCTCTTGCCAAATTCGATTCCAGGGAGAGTCGCCCATTGTGCCACCTCATTAGGTCAGAATCATGTCGGCGGGTCGAGTCGCGTCGGATTCCTTGTCCACGTCCCTCGAAGGTACATAGAACCGAAAAACACGCCCACTACTATGACATCACCCTCGACGGACTGCTTAGCAGAAGGTATAACACTAGACCGAAGATCGCGGAACCTAGCAACAAGGTAGCTGAAATCAGACACCTTCAATACGGAAAAGGAGGAGCGGTGGCACCAGTAACAACATAAATTGACAAATTGTGCACCAGACCAGTATAGGCAGCATGACTAGGACATGAAGCACCAGTCAAATGAATCATGTCAGCAGCCAGAAGGATGCTTTGCACTGAAGATAAAATACTGCATGAACTTACAGCAGACCTCCACACAACGCTGGATGTAAATGCCGCCCTAGACACACTTCGGAAGCAAGCTGGAAAATATGACACAACACATTAGTACACACTGAAACAATAGCTGAGCTGTTCACAGAAACGCCAATAGAATTACCAATTCACAACTCCAAATATTGACCCCCTCCTCACATCGTTGTCAAGATAGTTAACGACATGCAATCTAACAACAACAAAAGAGTCAAATAAATAACAGAAGCCATGAATATGCCAGAAAATTTGGAAAACCAAGAAGAGCAAGAGGAGAAAGAGAAACCAAAAAATGTAGAAGGAGGAGATATACAATATAAACAAAAGAAGTTAACAAGTAATGAAGCAATGTACCCAACGCCAGCTGAGATTTTTGAGAGGTTTCCCTCAGCCGTAAGTGGGTGCCAGCCTCAAGTAAATTCAAAAATAGTATCGAAATGAATAAATAAACTGTGACGAACTAGCATCACCTGAGTGAGCTAAGGCTCCAAAGGGGTTTACTTCATAGGGCCGCTGTCTGCCATTAGAAGGTGGAATTAAAGATTTAAGGAAAAGAAATTAGGCTGCAACAGACATTCTAAGATATGCGGAGCTATTCTATAGGAAGAAAGTGAGTTTGGGACATTCATGCTACGTTAAACGTTAGCTGGGAGTTTACATTATCAGCACAATCCGATTCTTTGTTGTCATAACTGGGCCAATGCTATAACTTTGGAGACCTAGAAACCTTTTGAACATCCAAAATCTAACAAAAATGAACACAAACTGTCGCCTAAATGAAGGCAAAATACGAGGTGCATTCAAGTTCTAAGGCGTCCGATTTTTTTTCTAATTAACTACTCATCCGAAATCGATGAAACTGGCGTTACTTCTCGACGTAATCGCCCTGCAGACGTACACATTTTTCACAACGCTGACGCCATGATTCCATGGCAGCGGCGAAGGCTTCTTTAGGAGTCTGTTTTGACCACTGGAAATCGCTGAGGCAATAGCAGCACGGCTGGTGAATGTGCGGCCACGGAGAGTGTCTTTCATTGTTGGAAAAAGCCAAAAGTCACTAGGAGCCAGGTCAGGTGAGTAGGGAGCATGAGGAATCACTTCAAAGTTGTTATCACGAAGAAACTGTTGCGTAACGTTAGCTCGATGTGCGGGTGCGTTGTCTTGGTGAAACAGCACACGAGCAGCCTGTCCTGGACGTTTTTGTTGCAGTGCAGGAAGGAATTTGTTCTTCAAAACATTTTCGGAGGATGCACCTGTTACCATAGTGCCCTTTGGAACGCAATGGGTAAGGATTACGCCCTCGCTGTCCCAGAACATGGACACCATTATTTTTTCAGCACTGGCGGTTACCCGAATTTTTTTGGTGGCGGTGAATCTGAGTGCTTCCATTGAGCTGACTGGCGCTTTGATTCTGGATTGAAAAATGGCATCCACGTCTCATCCATTGTCACAACCGACGAAAAGAAAGTCCCATTCCTGCTGTTGTTGCACGTCAACATTGCTTGGCAACATGCTACACAGGCAGCCATGTGGTCGTCCGTCAGCATTTGTGGCACTCACCTGGATGTCACTTTTCGCATTTTCAGATCGTCGTGCAGGATTGTGCGCACAGAACCCACAGAAATGCCAACTCTGGAGGCGATCTGTTCAACAGTCATTCGTCGTTCAGCAATCCCCCAAAACAATTCTCTCCACTTTCTCGATCATGTCGTCAGACTGGCTTGTGCGGGCCCGAGGTTGTTTCAGTTTGTTGTCACATGATGTTCTGCCTTCATTAAACTGTCGCACCCTCGAACGCACTTTCGACACATCCATAACTCCATCACCACATGTCTCCTTCAACTGTAGATGAATTTCAATTGGTTTCACACCACGCAAATTCAGAAAGCGAATGATTGCACGCTGTTCAAGTAAGGAGAACGTCGCCATTTTAAGTATTTAAAACAGTTCTCATTCTCGCCGCTGGCGGTAAAATTCCATCTGCCATACGGTGCTGCCATCTCTGGGACGTATTGACAATGAACGCGGCCTCATTTTAAAACAATGCGTATGTTTCTATCTCTTTCCAGTCCAGAGAAAAAAAATCAGAGGCCTTAGAACTTGAATGCACCTCGTATTGTATGTGATCTAGTTAAGAAAGTTAGCTAAATCCAAAAACAATTTTCACTAAAGCAAATGTTTTCCGTAGAATTATTTTCTGCATTTCATCCCCGAGGCAAGAACATTCCTTCCTCAGTTCGTTATATATAATTTACCAGGTAATCCTCAGGCAATGTAGATTAATGTTAAAGAAGGAAAAATTACTGTAAATCTTAAAAGTGAGGGAGTTATATTTCCATTGACATTTTTTCCTGTTCCACGAAATGAAAATTTTTCCATATTATATAATTTTTTAACTAAGAAGCACTTTAATTTACATAAATAACAAAAAAAATTGGAAATTTGTGGTAAGGTCTTATGGGAGCCTAAGCTTACCAAATATTTTATCTAACTTAAACTAACTTACGTTAAGGACGACACACACACACACTGATGCCCGAGGGAGGACTCGAACCTCCTACAGGGGAAGCCGCGCGGACCGTGACAAGACGGCTTAGACCGCGCCGAAATAACAAAAAAGACTGTTGGTAGGAAAAAGAAGTAGTCACATCAAAATACATTGTTACATCAATTAATTTCTTCCTTTTAAATACAGGAAGATTCTTGTATTCACCAAGTACTTTTGGCGTCAAACATATAAGTGTGGCAGGAAGACAACGCCCTGCCGCCGAAAATGGCTGCTGTTGTCAGATGGCTTGCTTCCAAGCGCCAACTACACAGCCTCGTCACAGGGCCAAACAGGGTTAGGGAACATCTGTGGCAAAGATATATGGCGACACAGATTAGCAACAATTTACAATAATTTGTTAACAGGAACTTTACATTACTTTCCTTCAGTCTGAATATGGTGTGTGGGAATTGTTTAAAGTTCACGTGCATTGGTCTGTCTGTAACTCTGCTCTAGTCCTGAGTCCAGTGAAGGACCACTAGGCTCACTTGCAGAATCTCCAGTGTGGCTCTTCTTGACAGTGACTGTAGACACGGTGCTGATGCTGCCTTGAGGCACTGCTAATACTATGCTGATACTTTCGATACTGACTGAGAGGAGACATGTATCCGCTTATATCCACGTTTGGTGGAAGAATATCCACGTGGGAACTAAAGCCTTAAGTAGTTGCGATGTTCGCCCTCTGTTAAAGCGTAGCCTTAAGGGGAGGTTTGCTATCTTTTGGTTCAAAAAATCGATTTTTTTAGATTGCATTTTTGGCTCCATAAAAGTGTTTAGAATCCACCACTGAAACGGTTTTTCCGAATACGGAAAGGAAATGTTTGTTATTCGCGGTTGAACAAAAAATTGCACCTGCCTGAAATCGGCCAGTTTTCTTCTTTCGGAGGAGGAGTTATTGTACAGGTGCCTGGGAGGAACCACACACAATTCAAAAGAAATTTTGAACGCGTGTGTTTGGAAGTTAGCCCCCAAACATTTGCATTCTGGTGCGAAGACTTTGGAGACTGCGACTTTCCTTACAGTGAGCAGCTTCAACGAAGGGTATTCAACAATTCTGAAGACCATGACAACGATGGACATCACCCTGGGACTCTTTTCGACGCAGTTCACCAAACATTCGGACGACCACAGGATTCAAGTTGCCGAAAACCGCTTGTCACCGGTCGTACGAGCAGCTCTGGAGCATCGCAGGATGGCCCATATCAAGCAGAACGCCCTCTATGAGGAAGAGGAAGGACCAGTTTGTGGACCCGGAATATCAGATTGAACGTACGTTGCATAATATTGCACTTATATGTAGTCAAAACTTCAAACGCATTTTTCTCGAAATGGCTTTTTTTTATCATGCGGTATGGTAACTTCAAATCTACTCAACCGACTGGCCTGATTCTCTGTTTCCGACGAAGCTAACTAAATTGTCTGGAACTGTACCACTTTTATTCCAATCCATAAACTATAAATATTTTTACTTGGCCGACGAAATCGAAAAATCGGTGAAAAAAAACCCTATTTTTCAGATGCCCGCCATTTTGTTTCCTATGGTCCAAATATCTTAAGCGAGGTACAACTCCTAAAGCATTTTATATACTTCACTAACGTCAACTCAATTTTGATTTCAGACGAGCCGGCTGACCTGTGACATAAGGCGCGTGGAGGTCTACATCGAAATTTTCTCTCGTTCCGACGACACTTCCGCCTTTGCTCTTCGACATTTCCAGTCGAAAAAATTCCAGTTTGTAGAGGAAATATCAATAAACATGTTGACCAAATTTGACATTGACATCTGTAACACATCCCGAGAAAAATTTCTCAAAGAACATGCTTTCTTCGGGCCAAAGACAGTAAACCTCCGCTTGACCCGGATGCACTAATAGGTAGCTCGCTACTCTTCCATGTATGGCGGCGTTCCGTGTAATCTGAAGCACACAGAAAATATAAAAGAAAGAAACTGTGTTGCTTACATAACAAACCGGAAAAGAAGTTAGGCTAAGAACGTAACAAAGAATGAGCGAATGGAAGGGCTGAACGTGGAGGTAACGAGGCCCGAAAAAAAAAGAGAAAAGAAAGGTTGTGGTAAAGTATGTGACTGGAATCTGAAAGATCACAGGATCGAATTGAATCTGATCACGCAGTATTTCAGTTTTCCTTTAAACAGGCCTTCAGCTTCCAGTGATGTGAAGATTCTACATTAAGCAATAGGTCTCCTTTCCAAATGAAAGATTTTGCGATAGACCGTTGACAAATACAGAATTGTTATTATGCATGGTATTAGGCCTAATCAGTGAAAGGGAAAATATTTCTCAGTCTCCTTTCATATAACGTGCTTGCTTGATTAAAAAAAAAATTCCTAACTTGTTTCACGACACGTGCCATGGATTAGAAGAGCAGTATAACAGCCGGCAACGATTATTTAACAGCTAAACAATATTTTGTTTGTTGCATTAGACTTGTCCAATACGACCTTCTTCTCTACCTCGACGACCATGGTACGTTTTACTGTAAACTTGCTGTAGATTCTGATCACAGTTTCATATATATCCCGTTTCTATATTTTCTGTTTCAGAATGATAATTAATTTCAGTATAGGATTCTGTAACACGTTTGGCGTGCGTTCAATAAATCACCTATCAACACACTTATACCACACTACGTTTTACCTGGAAACAAAAGCGTTTCCGACAAAGTGAAAATTCACGTGCCTTCTTCGGTCTGAAGCGCGTGTATCAAACCTCTCTGGTACAGGCATACAGTATCTCTGGAGACGAACTCTCAGAGGTTCTCCGGGAGAGCTCACTATCTGGTTTGATATAAGGAGCTGATTCTTTGCATTGGCTCCTTGCCGACTAATTTAAAGTTGAGTTCGGCAAGTAATTTCTCTAAGACCATGACTCATTAGTCTTGATACTAAAAAAATAACAAATAATGATTTCAGGACTACAGTAATGATTTGTGTAGGCAATCGAAGAATACAACATGTATGTATTTTAGTATAAATATTCCCATCGTATGAGATACAGATTTTTCTCATTTTTCCATACATGAACACATCCACTGAAATTGCATTGTCCATCATATGGATTTAAACTGCGCTATTTAGAGACTACTTCAACCATTAGGGTGCAGTTTTCTTCTTTTTAATAGTGTCTTTCGTGAAAAAATCATAAGTGGTATGGCCTTGATCTCACTTAGTAGCCAACGAAGCATAGTGAATAAAATCAAGGACTTTGATTCGGAAAACTGCGACTCAAACAACTTACATCTCCGTCTTGACATCTAATTAGGTTTCCTTCGTTCTTCCGAATGACTTGAGACTAAGTCCGGGATGGTTTCTTAAGCAATGCGGCGGCCGTCTGGCTACCCCGTTCTTGTCTTCTCTACCTCGACATCGATGGTAAATTATATTGTAACGTTGTTCTAGATTCTTGTCGCAGTTTCATATATATCGCGTTTCTATGTTTTCTGTTTCAGAACGATAATTAATTTCAGTACAAGATTCTTCTATACTTTTTAATTACTTCCTTAATTTAAAAAATAACGTAATATTAGGCCATAAGTATTATTTAATAAACGAATTGTTTTGATCAAGTATCATTATCCAGCACAAATATAATATCTACAGAGAATACAAGTGAAAAAAATGGGTTTAGAAATTGTATAAATAATACAAGCAATACGTACAGCTTAGGTTGACAGCAAGACTTACACTGGAACAAAATGATGCCACAAAAAAGACTACAGTGACAAAAAGACGGCTGCAAACGAGTCCATTAGCAGTCAGAAGACTTTATATGTTAATCTATGCGATAAGCGTTTTACATTATATGTATAAGGATTAAAAAGTTTATATGGTCTAAAATGCATAAATGGTTACATAATCGAACCGCAGACGTAGTTAGAAACATTTTACGTGCTGATAGGCACTATGCACTTCATACCATACAAAATAGAGTCTATAAGCAAACACGAAGTAACACTTTGCGTAAACTGTCTCAGTAGGACTGGATGCTGCAGGCGTTCCACAGTAAGAGTGCTAAATTTCATACACAACTTAAGGTCCCTAAAATACACGATGCTCACTCACGCAGAATTAGTCGCATGGGGTGCCAGTTTAAAAATGTCAGTCTTGTTAATTAACCTAAATGCTAGTGAATGTACACAAACTCCGCGTATAAAAAATATAATAGATAATATAATTGGCATGTATGAAGAATATAATAAACGGGTTTCAATAGAACTAAGGCTTAGAAATCACAGTAGAACTGGTAAAGGTATTCGTGACATTCGTGCTACACATGTTGGAGAATGGTCTTTGAGCGAAAACAATAGCTTATTAAAAATACTTTTAACAATAGCTTAGTGTGTTATATGATGTCATTTTTAAAGATTCAGCGCAAAGGCATACGATCTTTTGATTTCTTTAATTACTGGATGTAGCATTTGTACTCTTCCTTGGAGACTCTTTTCTGAGTGTGGGGAATTTAGCTCGATATTTCTGGCTCCTCCAAACGCCCAGCGTCATTAATGCCGCAATGAGATCTATGTACTCAGATCTCTTGCATCATAGAAGTAGCATTACCTTTAGAGACATTTAATTTTACAATGCAATTTTATTTGAAAATTTTAATATATTTTCTTTGTAACAGACTTCAAAATGATTTTAATATAACGTTTTGTTATTTCCTCATGTCCTCCGCTATGATAAAATAAGCTATTAAAAGTTTTCCTATCGGACATTGTATTAGCGTGTTTAAAGTTTTCTCATCAAGCGCTGTGTCCGTACTTGAAAATCTGAACTTACTGCCAGTGGTGTAGCGAACATAACTGGCACCCCAGGCACGGCACTTTATTGGCGCCCCCCCCCCCCCTCCTCCGATCGGCGCCTGGGGCATTATTCTTTATATTGGCAATCCCCCCCCCGGTCTCCTGAAACACACTCCGTTTTCCGTAGCTGAAAGTTGGTGACCCACCAGACAATTCTCTTAACAGTCTGTCTCCATTTCTTCCACTCTTCTGCATCCTCTGGTCCCATGCTTGGTGTGTCTTCTCCTTTATCTCGTCTATCCATCGTCTCGATGGTCTTCCCTTCAATTTCTACCTTCGAGTTTGCCTTGAATGATCATCTTTTCCAAGTTGTCCTCCTGTCGTCGAATTATATGACCAAAGAACTGCAGTATTCGCTGGAAACAGATACTCGACAACCTCTTCTCCACCTTGAGTTCTTGAAGGATTGATTTGTTGGTCCATTTGTCCATCCGTGATAATCTCAGCAACGTCCTATATGTCCATATCTCAAAAGCATCCATGCTTTTCTGGCCCCCTTCAGTTATTGTCCACGTTTCAGCGCCGTAAAGGAAAACTGGGGAGACTAGAGATTTCAGCACAATTTAGTAGGTCTGGTTAGGGCTCGGTCATTCCAAATCACTGTCAGCTTCGATGCAGCATTCCTACCCAGAACAACACCGTAGATTATTTCTTATGTAGCGCCACCCTCTTTCCGAACCACTGAGCCCACGTAGACAACTTCTTCATATTCTTATTGTACAACAGTGCCTGGTAGTAACTCCCGTCTGTCAGTTATAATGATCTTTGTCTTCTTCTTATTAACTGACAATCCAAGTTTCTCGCTTTCCCTTTTAACTCTGTTGTTCCTTCATTTCCATTTGTGATTATACACACTGTGTGCTGTCATAATCAAATCTTAAATTAATGATCCTTCGTCCTTGAATTCAGACTGCACCAGTCCATCCATGAAGAATTTTTCTCATGACATTTTCCCCATACACGTCAAATACCGGCTGATCAAAAAGACAGTATAAATTTGAAAACTGAATAAATCACGAAATAATGTAGATAGAGAGGTACAAATTGACACACATGCTTGGAATGACATGGGGTTTTATTAGAACAAAAAAAAAAAAAAAAAAAAAAAAAATACAAAAGTTCAAAAAATGTCCGACAGATGGCGCTTCATCTGATCGGAATAGCAATAATTAGCATAACAAAGTAAGACAAAGCAAAGATGATGTTCTTTACAGGAAATGCTCAATATGTCCACCATCATTCCTCAACAACAGCTGTAGTCGAGGAATAATGTTGTGAACAGCTGTGTAAAGCATGTCCGGAGTTATGGTGAGGCATTGGCGTCGGATGTTGTCTTTCAGGATCCCTAGAGATGTCGGTCGATCACGATACACTTGCGACTTCAGGTAACCCCAAAGCACGGACTGAGGTCTGGGAACCTGGGAGGCCAAGCATGACGAAAGTGGCGGCTGAGCACACGATCATCACCAAACGACGCGCGCAAGAGATCTTTCACGCATCTAGCAATAAGGGGTGAAGCGCCATCCTGCATAAACATCGTACGTTCCAGCAAGTTTTTATGAGCCAGGCTGGGGATGATGCGATTCTGTAACATATCGGCGTACCTCTCACCGTCACGGTAGCAGTTACAAAACCGGAATCACGCATTTCCTCGAAGAAAAAAAGGCCCGATAACGGTAGATGTGGTAAATCCAACCCATACCGTGACTTTCTCGTCGTGCAATGGAGTTTCCACGACAGTTCTAGGATTTTCGGTAGCCCAAATTCTACAGTTGTTGGCGTTGACAGACCCTCGGAGCGTGAAATGAGCTTCGCCAGGCCACAATACGTTACTCAACCAATCGTCATCTTCCGCCATCTTTTGAAACGCCCACACCGCAAATGCACTCCGCTTCACTAAATCGCCAGGTAACAGTTCATGATGCCGAAGGATTTTGTACGGATAGCATCGGAGGGTACACCTAAGTGCCAACCAAACACTAGTGTATGGAATGCCGGTGCGACGTGTGACTGCACGAGCGCTGACTTCCCCGTGCATAGACGAACCCGCTACAGCCTCCATTTCTTCCAGAACTGTCTTAGCAGCATTACGCCTTGTGCTCGGTCGGACACTACGGGGTGTACTGTCTAAACAACCCGTGGCTTCGAGCTTCGAAATCATTCTCGCCATAGCTGCATTTGTCAACGGACCTTTACCCGTTCGAATCCCCTTCCTACGGCAATAGGATCGTAATGCTGAAGCATGACATTACTCATTCTGATAATACAGCTTCACTTAAAGCGCCTTTTCAGGTAACGTCAACATGCTGCGACTGCTGGCACATATGATTCTCTCTCTGATTAGAGCTCCTTTTATACACGATTGTCATGCGCAGTCACTGACGTTTTGCTGTCCAGCGCCATCTGTCGGACATTTTGTGAACTTTTTTTTTTGGTTCTAATAAAACTTCATGTCATTCCAAGCATGTGTGTTAATTTTTACCTCTCTATCTACATTATTCCGTGGTTTATTAAGTTTTCAAATTTATAATGACTTTTTGATCACCCGGTATATCCGGCTATAGGATGCACCCTTGTATAACTCCTTTAGATGGTTCAAAAGGGTTGAAACAGTTTTATCTAGTGTGATTGCTGCCTTACTATCAGTGCAGAGATTTCTGATAAAGATAATACGATGATAAGCAAGGCCCATTTCTACTAGTAGTACCGCACTTCTTTCCATCGAACGCATTGTTTTAGTCCAAGAAACAAATGATGGAGTATTCAATTCTGTACATTTCTCAGTTTGCTGTGTGACATTGAGAACAGCTCTCTTGTTCTTTTATCATGCACAAACGCAAGTTTCTTTGGTAGAATTTCTTTATCTGAGTGGTTCTCAGGCGCTCATGAATGACATTTACAAGAGTCTTGCTGACATCTAAAATTAATGAAATGGCTCTGTAGCTTTCACAACGTTGTGCATTTCCTTTCTTACGAAACGGAATCGCTACCGACATGGTCTGGCCTTCTATGTTCCGTTATTCACATGCTGTTATATTTTTCGTGCATGATTTTCAAACCAAAATCTCCAGATGCTTTGATCATTTCTGCAGTAATAAGGTGTGGTCCAGGTGCTTAGTTATTTTTCATTTTAGCTATAGTTTTTTGGACTCCTCCTTTTACAATATCTGGTTTCTTCCCTGCTGGAGTGTTTGTACGGCCAAGTTTTCCGTGTTTATGCATGTACAACTTGTTGCAGTAATTGTTTTGTAAATAAAACTGCCTTTTCCTGCTGCTAGTTACTTTATTTACCCCTTACGCGTTTCGACTTTTCCTTTCTAAGGCATCATCATTGGGATCTATAACGACACAGTTTTGTTAGTTTTAGATTATTAAACAGCTCACCTCGCCGATTTTTTGTAAAAAAGTAATTACTAACGATTTTCTTACCTGCGCTTCCTCACATCTGGTCTGGAGGTCGCACTATCACTTTTACCTTTATGATATGCTTGCTCCAGCGGATGGCCACAAAAACAAACTTGTTGTTGCAATAAGTTCTCCACCAATCAGCAGCTAGTTCTGTGTTGGTTATAGGTGCGCCATCTTCGTTTGCTATAGCCCATGTCCTTGGTTTGAACGATCTTGTTAGTTTTTTTATTCCATTGAACCTGCACCTGGTCCCATTTGAATACCAGAATTTCTCGGTTCTCTCACACGTTCCACTGATGTAATTATTTTTGTCTCTTCTGCAGCTTCTCTGTATTAACGTCGATAACCTGAGGTTCCCCTTAATCCTCGCATCTTCAGTGCTCTCCTGTCTTCAATGAATTGTGTAGTTTCGTTAGTAACCCAGTTATTATTATTATTCACCTTTTGCCACCCTTAACTACTTCCTCAGCTGTTTCAACTAATGTCGCCTTCAGAATGTTTCATTTCTCTGCTGACGTCATGTTATCTGACCGATCGGTCGAAAGTGTTTCCATCTTAAACCAATCAATGAGTAGACTGATTACAGTATCTTCCATCTGGAGTGCTCCAGGTGTAAAGTCTTCGTGGATGGTGTAGGGAGGAAGTGTTGGTTATAACAAACTTATTTTCCTGACAGAACTGAATCAGTAGATTTCCACGATCATATCATTTGCTTAAAACATGACGGCCGAGTACTTCATTTGACGGCTCCCACTTTCCTACCTTAGCATTAAAATCAACTTGCACTGCGGTAACTTTCTTCTTGGATACTGACTGCAGGCAGCTGGAAACACAATCATAAAATTCTACTGACTCTTCATCATCAGCTGTTGAAGCAGTGCGTATGCCTGTATTACATGTAGCTTGCGAGGTCTAGTGCTGAATTTCACTAGTAATATTTGGTCACTGACAGGCTTGTACTTGCGTCAACACCATTAATAGAGTTACCTGATCTACCATAAAAAGATACTGTATTGCCGTTAGCTGTTTTGAAGCGTCCAGTGCCTTTCCAGTGAGTCTCTGCTAATTCTAATATTCCGGTTTTAGTTCGCTGGTAGTCCCCTTCTACATCTGCAACTTTCCAGTTTGACATAATCCTGTACATTCCAAGTCGCAATCGTGCGCATGTTCCTTCGTATGTTCATAGTTTTGCTTGGGGGATGTCCCCTCCCCTACCGGAGCTTGTACTGGGGGATGGTTAATATCTCCGGACTGTTTAACAGCAGGCAAATCCAGGATGGGTTTTCTTAGGAACAAAAACACTGGGGCTGGTTTCCCGTTGCCTTTCCTTGTCGGTTGGAAATACAGAGGATAATGTAAAGGATTAGGTAGAAGTTTTAGGAATGGAGGTAAGATCATGGTTCGTCCTGGACAAGAAGGTAGGATAAACCAAGAGCTCGCGTAGGAAGGATAACTAAATCCCAGAGATATGTCTGTCCTTCACTGGGATAGCGAAGGAGTTCCTACTCGCTCCAGAAACACATATAATAAATATATAGAATTGACACCATTTGGCGCCTCTCTGCTAGTGGCCCTCCTCCCGCTACGCCACTGCTTCCTCCAGCTGAGACTTCATATTAATGTTGGTTGTTAATATCTTTTCTTTGTAATTTGGAAGTGTAATCGACGTTTTCATTGTAGTGCTTCTCGTTACTGTGATTGTGGCTGATAAATGTTAATCAGTAGCAACGCTGAACATCATTTCTTTGCAATAAATGACATAAGAAAACATTTGTACCTCGTATTTTCAGGATCAATGCCAAATGGAGCGACGGCTTGATAGCGTAAGATCATTGCTGATAGTAAGTGTTACACAAGAAAATTATTTTGTAATTTACTGGTCATGTTGTGTTGTGAAGAAAAAGAGAAATTAGAAAAGCTAATCATCTCATGAAATGTCCTTGTCAACGAGTATGGCAACGAGTATTAAGTAGCGCATTTTGAATAAAGAAGAAAATGAAAGGGAGTAAAGTTCAAAGTATGAGAATTGAAGTATTTGGCTTTCGGAGAAATGTGGGAAGATATGAGGCTATACAATGACTTATCTTGGGAGATAGGTTAAGGAAACGCAGACCAAGGTACATAGCATTTGTAGATTTAAGGAAATCTTTTTAAAATTGTGCAGTAATACGTTATTTGAAACTCTCCATGTAGTAGGGATAAAATACAGAGAACGAAAGGTTATTCACAACGTATACAGAAACTAAACTTAGTAACAAGCGTCAGAGGACATGAAAGGGAAGCAGTCGTTGAAAATGGAGTGAGATATGGTTGTAACCTATCCCAAATATTATTCTATCTGCATTTTGGCGAAGCAGCACAGGAAACCTAGGAAAAATTTAGAAAGGGAGAAGAAATAAAAACTCTGTGGCTTGCTGACGACAATGTACTTGGAAGGGAAGTTGAGACGACAGGTAACGTCTTGAAAAGGGGTTATAAGACTTTAATATCCGCGCCAGCGAACGTGATTGATAGCGTAGTGGACGCATCAACGGACCATAGTTGGACACAGGCCCACCAGAACCACGACTGCCAGGTCACATGGTCTCGACTGACAGCAGCTTGGTTCTAGGCCAGTGGTTACGGGGCGCAGTTTAGTACGCCTGTAGTATGCCGCATGAGCTCACTTAAATCTCGTCTAGCTGTCATTTGGATTTCTACTGTGCTTTCGAGATTAGCTTTCTGACTTGCAAAATGATTCAAATGGCTCTGAGCACTATGGGAGTTAACTTCTTAGGTCATCAGTCCCCTAGAACTTAGAACTCCTTAAAACTACCTAACCTAAGGACATCACAAACGTCAATGCCCGAGGCAGGATTCGAACCTGCGACCGTAGCGGTCGCGCGGTTCCAGACTGTAGCGCCTAGAACCGCTCGACCACTTCGGTCGGCTCTTCTGACTTACATTCATGATGTTAATACAGTGCTCCTCTTCATGAAAACCTTCGCTTTGTTCATGGATCACGAAAGTAGTAGGGCAAAGAGAGCATGAGGACATTTTGTTAGTGTGGGTTCCCTACATCAGGGGCAGGTGTACATTCAGAAGCAAACCTAATATTCTGCTCCATGTCAGTCATTAACCTATTGTTCTCTGTTGACTGACAGCTCCTTAAACTATTGTTCCACAACACTTAATATTAAATTGATATCAAATTAATTAATTAATCACCCCTAGCCCCTGATGACATCATGAGTTTTCCCACCAACAACTCACCCCCTCACCCATCATTTCCCCCACCACTCTGGGAATTCCCCTCATTGATACAAGCACAACTTTGGTATCAAATTAATTGACTAATTCATTAAATCGATAAATTAATTACACCTCACACTCCTGGTAAATACCCCAAGCCTTCCGATCCCAACCCCTACTGGTCCACCTCTCCTTCATCAGGAAATGGTGGGAAAAGGACTCAGACTGTGCTGGTGAGGAAGGATCTCACGACACGAAATTCAAAGCTGTGTCAACAGTATATTGATGCATATTCTTTATTTCATCAATTTGCGGGAGACAGGGATCCCCTACTTGTGTAGAGCTCACATCTGCGCCACCCCCATCCCCACTTCCCATGACATAATAACTGTAGGCACTGGGCGGAATGGAATGAAGTGCGGTATCATAGCCACCATTTGGGGACTCCCATGTGAATGTCTGTCGTATGGGCACCGCCAACGTCATAATTACGGACCACAAAGCTAAACACTACCAACTATAGACCAGAAATGCTTCCTTTGATCTTGTGGCCCCCCCAAAAAAGCATTTTGTTGATTGCGAAATTCCATTAAATGAAACAACAAGTTTACTGTTACCCATCACTGTTTATTTATCTCCACAACGCGTTTCATACGTTTAAACCTCCATCATAAGGTAGATTTACATTTGTTAGTATTACATTTGTGTGTGTGCTATGTTACGATTATTTGGAGGAACGTTTGGCACTGTCTAGTGGAGAAGCAAAACACTAATTCAGAACACGATTTTCGATTTCTTTTGACAAAAAACCAAACAAATATCTAATGGTAAAAATAAATTAAGTAAAATAGAGTAACTTCAGTGGTCGCAGCTTCCTTTCACTGTCGTAACACATCACATGTATACTGTCATATTTTGTAAACAAATGTGGTGTCTGGAAACTATTAGATGCAACGATTGTATAGCAGAAGAGAAAACATTATCACAAAGTGCAAAGAATATACATTGTAACAACATTATTATAGAATAAATTTTAAAGGATTTTGGAGATGTTAGTTTTGAGGTGTCGAATACATGCATTGGAATAAACATTTCACGTGTTATGTAAATCCGATTTTGACAAGTTAATATAGCTTATACTGCATACTCCTTTATACAATCAGGTGACATGATACTAATTTTAAGTACAATAATCATGTAGGCTACAGTGGTAAAATTATGCACAAATAACAATTTTGGTTAGGATTCACAGACAGATATGAAAGGCTGGAGGCAGAGGGAGAGGAAGAGAAAAAGAAAATGAGAGGGAGAGAGAGGGTGAAAGTAGTGATTATATGAGACCAAACTTTACCAGGGGGTCTTAAGATTATATCTGTTACATGTAACAACTGCCTAAAGGTTGGGGTAATACATTGGTTAATGCTTAAAATTACGCAGCTGAATGTACAATTTGAACCAATTGATGTACATATAGTTTCAAGATGGCAAGGGGTACAAGCTATTGGTGCGATGATATATTTGTGAATGACGTCAAACTCTTATACATTTTGGGGCTGTCATGGTAACATGACTAAATATTTATGATAAATATAAAGGTGTGTGTGTGTGCAATTTCGATATCAAAAATAGAGGTAAACTGTCCATTTGCCCTACACTATCAGATTAATTGTTTAACAATTTACAAGAAGCAAAAAGATTGCTACAAACGCTGACCCCAACCTTAAGATGATCCTTCTTCATAATAAAACATATTTTCAATGTTTGAGTATCACACACAAACATTATGCAAATGAGGTACTGAAATTTCCGCCACAAGTAGATTGTAACACTAAACGTCTTGTATGCACCAACGTCTGAGACCACACACACCCTCCTCCATCACAACGTTTCCACTAAACACATCTGGTGCAAAAAATTCTGTCAATCACATAAATTCGCGATCGCAAAGTGCGCGCCTTCTGCCAATTGCAGAGTAGATCTGTGCTCACTGGCTGGGAGAAACCTACACCCAAGGCGGCCATGCAAGCAGCTGCATGCCCATCCCCCAACTCCACACACCTACTGTACCGAAAGCTGAGAGGTTGGAGCGACTGTTACCAAGCAGTCAAACAATCAATTTACATGGGGGGAATAATCGCCCATTGCAAACACCCATCACATTGAATCTGCTTCTGTAGCCACAAACCCAGCAAACTGATCACTTCATCAGCCCCCGCAATTGCAGACAAGAGTAGACTGGTTGGCACATTCTTTGTACCTAACCGCCTGTCAGAGGTTGAGATATTCTGTGACTTACAGTCGCCGAAGCCTCATGACCACTCCTGCAGCCAGCCATAATGCACTAGGAATCAAACATCTGCAGCTTGGATATATACAGTAGTTCTAACCAATTCCATACAGTTTCAGAAATCCACTTTACCCAATCCGATTGAGATACATTGTTGTCCATACACCTCAAATTTCTTACACGAAATGTAGATTTCTCCCTTTTATACGAGTTATTTTTAAGACTGAAGAAATCAGAGCATACATGCGATTTCACTTCCCTAATCTATTGTTACTTGTGAAAATGCTGAAACAGTATGGCATAGCCGGCCGGGGTGGCCGAGCGGTTCTAGGCACTACAATCTGGAGCCGCACAACCGCTATGGTCGCAGGTTCGAATCCTGCCTCGGGCATGGATGTGTGTGATGTCCTTAGGTTAGTTAGGTTTAAGTAGTTCTAAGTTCTAGGGGACTGATGACCTCAGAAGTTAAGTCCCATAGTGCTCAGAGCCATTTGAACCATTTTGAAGTATGGCATAGCCTACATTTCCTCTAAGTATTCGCACATCAGGTAAAAAAATCTGATCTAATCAGCTTTATATCTGTTACGCCCTGCAGGACTAGGAACATTAAACTCAATTTTTTCTCATGATGGAATGGTAGGATCTCTTTTTGTCACAGGATTTCGTTGCTTGATTTGCATAATGTTTTTTGTGTGATTGAATATGTGTTTTATTACAAAGAAGGATCATCATAAAGTGGTGGTAATTGTTTTAAACAACCTATTTGACCCATGTAAAGCGTTAAACAACTTATTTTATAGCGTAGTGCAAATGGACTATTTACTTGTATTTCTGACATCGAAATTGCGTCAGCTCTTCCTTTGCCCCTAGCATCAACCAATGGTAAAAATACATTCTGAGGAGAGATGGAAACCTCTGTCTTTGTGTTTGGAGCCACTGATTCACGCAGACAAACAGTAAGTGGCCTGTTGAGAGAGACGGAGACAGGAATGAGTCTAGAACTTCTCGAGCAACTGAATACCAGCACTTGACGCTTTGTTTGAGGGTTGCGAGATCAACGGAAGCCTCTGCCGATCTGTAATCGGTAGTATTTAATATCTTGATGTATAATTAGGACATTGGGCGGGTTTTGACGTTAGTGACAGCGCCTGTACGATAGACACACCCACAGAAAACCCCAAATGGTGACTATGATACTACAGTTCATTCCATTCCTCGGTGCATACAATAATTACATCATGATTATGGGAAGCAGGCCATGGATGGGGGGGGGGGGGGGGGGCTTGCATACCACATACACATGCTCTACCCAAGTGAGAGAGATCTGTCTGCCACAGACTGATTAAATAAAGAATATGCATCAATATACGAGGGGGGACCCAAAAGTAACCGCAATTGTAAAGCTGCACATCGTGTACTTGTGGTAGCAGGTTGCGCCGCCAGAGGGTTGTAGTAGGAGTTCTGCTGAGTCATACTGCCACGCGGCGTCACCCAACAGTGAGAAGTGTGGTTTCTTTGGCAGTTCTTTAAATGTGCGTACAGTGCAGACGTGACACAAGGAAATGGCTAGTTCTTACGAACAACGTGTGGCAGTGAAGTTTTGTTTCTTGCTCGTCAAGAATGCAGCAGAAACTGTTGCGATGATTCAGAGAGCCTACAAAGACCATGCTCTTAGTAAAACGCAAGTGTTTGAATGGTTTTCACGGTTTAAAAGGGGGAAATGGTGGTTGAAGATCAGCACCATTCCAGTCGACCTTCAACTGCTCAAAGCGAAGACAACATCGACAAAATCCGTGATCTTATCAGTGAAGATCGACGCAGGACAATCGCCAACTCGAGAACTTGTCCGAGTTGTCCTGAAGCTCAATGCAGCGCATCTTGACCATCGATTTGGGGATGTGAAGAGTGGCAGCAAAATTCCTGCCGAAGCTTCTTACCGTAGATCAAAGGGATCGTCGTATTCAAGCCTGTCTCAAAATGAAGGACGCATTCAAAGATGGTCCACATTTTTTCAAGAAAATCATTACAGGTGATGAGTCATGGTGCTATGGGTACGATCCAGAAAGTAAACAACAGTCATCACAATGGAAGTCACCTGGCTCACCTCGACCAAAAAAAGCTCGACAAGTGAAATCTAATGTGAAAACGATGTTGATCTGTTTTTTTTTTTTGACATCAAAGGGATTGTACACCCTGAATTTGTCCCTGAAAACTATACAGTAAACCAACAATTCTGTTTGGAGGTTATAAAACGCCTTCACAGAAGTTTGTCGTCAAAACGTCCGGCTTTGTGGGATTCTGGCGTGTGGTTCATGCATCACGACAACGCTCCCGTGTATTCGGCTCTCAGCGTTCGCCAGTTTTTGGCCTCAACGAAGACGACTACCTTGATCCACGCGCCCTATTCGCCGGATTTAGCACCCTCAGACTTCTTCCTGTTCCCGAGGATGACAGGAGACTTGAGAAGGAAGCGTTTTGTGGATGTGGAAGACGTAAAACGCAGTGTCATGAAAGTGCTAGCAGGTATCAAAGAAGACGAATTTAAAAGGTGCTTCTAACACTGGAATGAACCGTTTGGACAAGTGTATTAATGCTAATGGAGAGTACTTCGAAGGAGATTGAGCTTGTATTTGAAAACAATAAGGTATATGCTTTCTAGAAAGAAACTCCAGCTATTTTTGGGTCCACCCTCGTGTTATTGTTGCTGATTTGAATTTCATGTCATGAGATCCTTCCTCTCCAATGAAGATTGAATCTTTTTCCCTCCTAATATTTCTGGGAAGAGGGGAGTGGGCGAGGTCTTGGGAGGGGGGTGAGCTGTCCTCTAGTGGTGGCATTGTGCACAAACTCAGTCTGTGCCTGCATATAAAGGTGAGCACATACATAAAAATGGACCAGCAAGACAACACCTCCGATCTACAGCAATGTACTTACGTAATTACGACAAGTAATTGCTGGATGTGAATTTTCCAGCCAAATAAAGAGATTCAATGCCTGAAAATTGAATTTTAGAAGTAAACAGTTTCCTATCATAAGATCCTTCCTCTCCTGCATCAGTTTCCAGATGGGAGAAGTGAAGTGCAGTGGAGGTTGGGATGGTAGGGCTGGGCGTGTCCCAGGTGGGGGAGAGGTAATTAATTTATCGATTTAATTAATTAGTCAATTAATTTGATACCAAATGTGTGCTAGTATTGGCGAGGGGAGTTCACAGAGTGCTGAGGGAGGTGGAGGGGAAAGAGGAAGGGTAGTGGGGGAAAACCTATATATATATCAGTGTCGAGAGAGTGATTAATTAATTTATTTGGTATCAAATTGATATGAAGTGGCATATAAGAAAAAGTTAAGCATGTGTCAATCAAAAGAGAACAATAGACCATGGGCTGAGATGGAGCAGAACAATAGGTTTGCCCCTGAATGCAAGCTTGCCACTGATGTAGGCAACCTGCACTATCAAAATGACCTGGTTCTCTCTTTGCCCTACTACTCACACATTCATATTAGGCATGGGCACTTTAAAGATGAATATCAACAAAAGTAAAATAAAGTATTGTGGAGTGTAGTCGATTTAAATATGGCGATGAAGACGGAATTATATTAGATAAAGAGGCACTAAGAACAGTCGATGAATTCTGATGTTTAGGTAGCGAAATAACTGATGATGGCTGAAGTGGAGAACACAGAAAATACAAATTGGCAATAGCAAGAGAAACATTGCTGAAAAAGAGGAATATGGTTACACCTATTACAAATTTAAGTGTTAGGAAGTTTATTCTGAAGGTATTTATCTGGAGTGTAGCCTAGTATGGAAGTGAAACGTTGATGTCAAACAGGGAGACAAGAAGAGAATAAAAGCTTTTGAAATATGATGCTACAGAAGAATGCTGAAGATTATTAGAAATTTAAGTGTAAGGAAGTTTGTTCTGAAGGTATTTGTATGGACTGTAGCCTTGTATGGAAGTGAAATGTGGACGTCAAACAACGAGACAAGAAAAAATAAAAGCTTTTGAAATCTGATGCTACAGAAGAATGCAGAAGATTAGATAAGAAGATCGAGTAAATAATGAGAAGGTATTGATATGAACTGGGGGAAAAAATAAGTTTATGGCACAGCTTGACTGAAAGAAGGGGAAGTTGATAGTACACATACTAAGGCACCGATGAATCTCCGTTTGACGTCAGAATGAGGTATTTGGGGTAAAATTATAGAGGGTGATGAAAGCTCAAATATAAAAAATGGATTCAAGTCGATATAGGGTGCAGTTATTAATGTGGAAATGAAAATGGCTGCATAGTCTTCGGACTGAAGGTCACAACAATAACAATTAGAGACATTGCATTGGGTCCGGTAGACAAGAAGTGAAACAAATGTGCTGTGATGTTGTCAAGAGAACCATCGCACCAAAAGATATACTACAAAACACTATCAGGATGGCTGGATGGAAATGAAAGCCAGCTTTCCAAACACAAATTAAATTTTATAGAGGTTTTACGATTTTACTTACGTTAATGTTGTGTGGCTGAGTGATATGGGAATCTGTTAAATGACTTACAGAAAGCTGAAGGGAACCTTGTGTCAGTTAGTTACATGATCCATAGATCAATTGAACAAATTCTTTTATCGAAATGATGTCATTCGCGTACAACTGTGGCCCAATGACATGATCGCTTTGTTTGGAAACATGAAGTCCGTGAATGGTTGCAAATGGTCTCTAAGTAGCCAAACATAACCATTTCCAGTCAATCAATGTTTGGTTCAGTTGGACCAGAGGACCCAGTCCATTCCGTGTACACACAGCCCACACAATTATGGAGCCACCACAGCTTGCACAGTGCTTTGTTGACTACTCTAACCGATGTGTTCGTCGTACGTCCTAAATTGATTTCTGTGGTTATTTCACGCAGTGTTGCTTGTCAGTCAGCACTGAGAACTCTACTCAAACGCCGCTGCTTTCAATCATTAAGCGAAGACCCTCGGCCATTGCCTTGTCCGTGGTGAGAGGTAATGGCTGAAATCTGGCATTCTCGGCACACTCTTAAGAGTGTGGATCTCGAAATATTGAATTCTCTAACGATATCCGAAATGGAATGTCCCTTGTGCCCAGTTCCAACAACCACTCCGCGTTCGAAGTCTGTTAATTCCCGTCGTTTGGCCATAATCACGTCGGAAACCTTTTCACTTGAATCACCTGAATACAAATGACAGCCACGCCAAGACACTGTCCCTTTATACCTTTTGTACGTGAACTACCACCATATAATATGTGCTTATCGCTGTCCCATGACTTCTGTCACCTCGATGTATTCTAAGTTGCTAGCCAGACTGTTTCCAGCATTTAGTCCCTTTCTCTTTCCCACACAGTCCATGATGGAGGACACGGGGCTCGTGTGATAGCTAGGGGGCACATGGTATTAGCGGCCAAGAACGTTTTTGTTCATAACTCTGGTTCGATATCAAATGAAAGCGTTCACTTACACTACGAAAGGCCCGCCATTCCATTACCATAAATCAACATATGTTCGTCATCTAGTTTGCTAAAGCAGGCAAACTAATAAATAATTTTCCAGAAATAGAAACTTACAAAAATGGTTCAAATGGCTCTGAGCACTATGGGACTTAACAGCTATGGTCATCAGTCCCCTAGAACTTAGAACTACTTAAACCTAACTAACCTAAGGACATCACACAACACCCAGTCATCACGAGGCAGAGAAAATCCCTGAACCCGCCGGGAATCGAACCCGGGAGCGGGAAGCGAGAACGCTACCGCACGACCACGAGCTGCGGACTAGAAACTTACAGATGCAGCCAACAATGCACGGTTAAATCATCACAACGTTTCACGCAAAGGAGCAGTTTAGTGAGCACTCACATGTTGTAAAATCCATTCCTCCGTGGCATCATCCAAAAGATAGTTTGAGAAACCGTCATTACGATTAAAATCCTTCAGTACTTGAGAACTACTAAGAAATGAGAGCAAATTTTATAAGTATTCAAGATCAACAAAAGTGTTAAAAGCATCCTGATATTACAGGAAGAATTTTATGTATCAGCCCCGCATAAAATTTGAAGTCACGTCTATGAACTCTGTTAGCAATGTGAAGTATCCTCTGCTCTGAGAAATGGATTACTGGCCAGGGAAATAGTGGATTTGAAATGAACACTAACTTAATAACCTCTTACAAAGCATAAGTTTCCCACTCTCGTATCCCTCTAATCCACACTCGTGCGAGTTTACCTGGTAGTTAATGCTCTTGCGTTGTAAGAACAAATCATCTTCACATTGCGATCTAGGTCTTTCGTTTACCCCCGCCCCTGCACTGCCATATTGTACCATGAAAGGAGGTCAGCAAATACACACTGAACTCTCTTCACCTTGCCCAATAAAATGGTTCTCTTCTCGCAGATTCCAACTAAAATTCACTGTAGTCTTCATATTTAAATCGTGTATACAGAAATTCCATGTATTAAATATTAAAACTTTGACTAGAGAAATGACTGCTAAATTACAAAGTAATGAGCACATGAATATAAGGTTGGCGTAAGTCTTCTGACTGATTTGATGCGGCCTGTTACTGCTCCCTGTGATCCACTGGAAGCTATTAACACCTCTCATCACCCTGTTTTGTCTTTTAGTAGTGTTCTGCAAATTTGCCTTTCCTAGTCAGTTTACAGTCCATATTTCCTGGGAGTAAACATTTTGTGCATTTTACGCAGTGGTTTCCATCGGTTTCTGCACTCTTATTGGTGATTCTTCCACTCTAGAGACAGATTTACACTCGAAGGCAAGAGGGTGCCTGAAAGTCTATCCGCACCTCCACCCATTTTTTCGCAAGGCTTTTGGAGTATGACACATGCAGAGGAGAAAAGATACTCCTTTTGTGAAACGCCGAGACAGTCGAGACTTTATGGCGAACCGACGATAACACAAAGATTTTTCCGTCCCTCATTGTCTTCCAGCTAAGCTTTAATTATGATGAAGTCAACAAGGCATTTAACGCTAATCTTCCTTCAGAATACGAGGCTAGTGGTTTCTGACTACTGTATCACCTCGCATCTTAAGACTTAACATATTAAAGACTATGTGGAGGCATTGAAATCAGTTCCTCCCTTCCATTTCCCCCTTCATCCGAAAAGAGAAGGAGTATTAGGGTTTAACGCCCCATCAAGGACGAGGTCGTTAGAGACGGAGCAAGAATGAGGAAAAGAATAGGCCCTACCCTTTCAAAGAAGCCCGCCAGGCATTTGCATTAGAGATTTACGAAAATGACTGTGAAACAAAAGGTGGATAGCCGGACGGGGATAAGAACCACCGTCCTCCTGAGTATAAATCCAATGCGTTAACCACTGCGCCTCTCTGCTCAGTGACTCCATTTGAGAGAGGTAGCGTAAACGGAAGACAGATAACAAGCCGAAGCATCATCCACCATGACTACATGGTATCGTGTTGAATATTTATGTAGTTACAGACGTTAATTTACCTGACCAAAATTTCAGCACAGAGCCTTTGCGCAGAGTTCAGAAGGAGAGGGAAAGAAAGACAGAGAGAGAGAGAGAAAGGGAGAAGGGCGAATAAGGCGTGGCAGTGCAGCAGACGGCAAATGTCTTCTACCGCCCCACTAATTTATCACGGACTTCCACTTGATTGCAGTAGCTTCTGACGATGCTTTCCGCAAACGATGACGAGCAGGACATCGACTGTGCCCTCCTTCTTCCAACTTCTCCGTCATCACGGCTTTCCTCTCTCTGTTTCCGCGATCGTTTTGGTCTCATTCTGAGGGAGTTAGGGCCTCAGATTGCCGTGGGAATTGAGTTCGAGGACTCGAAAGCAATAAAACCAAGACAGTTTGCAAACTGCGGTGCGTTTGGCTGTTTGAGAATTTATAGCTCTTTGCGGCCTGCCTGCCCCGTCGCGCACTGCGCCTGAGATATGGCAGGCATTCGGGGGCCGCAGTGCTGCGAGCATCAGTGGCTGACAGAGAGGGATCACCGGTATAACGCCGCCCCGTCCCAGGGGCAATCACCTGGAACAGCGTGCCAAATGTCCTGTCCGGCCAGGCGGCGCCCGCTGCCTGGCGACACTGAAAATGTAGACCCTAGCACGGGAGCAGGCAGCATTCGGACAGGAAAACTTCGTTGCGCTTGTTAAGCTTAGACATTTTCGACTTTTGCTCTGGACAGCCAAACAAAGTATTTATTTAAATTTATCCATGTTTTGCAATTGGAGATGTAACTGTATCGGGTATACTGAAGGGTATTAAACAGCGCGGTCGCTCACTAATATTTGTGTTTTACTGCACTGCACAATGTGTTTCAGGCCTGTCTTCAGATGTATCTAGCTATAGTCTGTTAAGGAAGGTTGTTTTCGGGTTAATCAGCAGAAAAATGTATTTGACATCAAACTGAAACATATACGTACGTCATATACATTCTAGAGCCAAAGAAACTGGTACACCTCCCTAATATCGTGTTAGGCTCCCGCGAGGACGCAGAAGTGCTACAACACGACGTGGCTGGACTCGACTAATGTCTGAAGTATTGCTGGAGAGAACTGACACCATGAATCCTGCAAGACTATCCATAAATCCGTAAGACTACGAGGGGGTGGAGATCTCGTCTGAACAGCATCCCAGATACGCTCACCAATGTTCATATCTGGGGACTATGGTGGCCAGCGGAAGTGTTTAAACTCAGAAGAGTGTTCCAGGGGTCACTCTGTAGCAATTCTGGAATTGTGGTGTGCCGCATTGGTTCAAAATGGTTCAAACGGCTCTAAGCACTATGGGACTTAACATCTGAGTTCATCAGTCCCCTAGACTTAGAACTACTTAAACGTAACTAACCTAAGTACATGACACATATCCATGCCCGAGGTAGGATTCGAACCTGCGACCGTAGCAGCAGTGCGATTCCGGACCGCCTAGAATCGCTTGCACAGAGGCCGGCTGTGCCGCATTATCTTGCTGGAATTGCCCAAGTCCGTGGGAGTGCACAATGGACATGAATGGATGCAGATGATAAGACAGGATGTTTATGTACATGTCAGCTGTCAGAGTTGTATCTAAATGCATCAGGGGTCCCATGTCACTACAACTGCACACGCCCAACACCATTACAGAGTATCCACCAGCTTCAACAGTCCCCTGCTGACATGCAGCGTCCATAGATTCAAGAGGTCGTGTCCATCCGCTCGATACAATCTGAAACGAGACTCGTCCGACCGGGCAACATGTTTCCAGTCATCAACAGTCCAATGTCGGTGTTGACGCGCCCAGGCGAGGCGTAAAGCTTTGTGTCGTACAGTCATCAAGAGTACACGAGTGGGCCTTCGGCTCCGAAAACTCATATCGGTGATGTTTCGTTGAATGGTTCACGCGCCGACACTTGTTGACGACCCAGCATTGAAATCTGCAGCAAATTGCGGAAGAATTGCACTTCTGTCACGTTCAACTATTCTCCTCAGTCATCGTTGATCCAGTCTTGCAGATTTTTTCCGGCCGCAGCGATGTCGGAGATTTGATGTTTTACCCGATTCCTGATATTCACGGTACATTCGGAGAGTGGTCGTACAGGAAAATCCCCACTTCATCGCTATCTCGGAGATGCTGTGTCCCATCGATCGTGCGCCGACTATAACACCACGTTCAAATTCACTTAAATCTTGATAACCGGCTATTGTAGCAGCAGTAACGGATCTAACAACTGCGCCAGACACTTGTTGAGCTATATAGATGTTGCCGACCGCAGGGCGGTATTCTGGCTGTTTACATATCTCTGCATTTGAATACGCACGCCTATACCAGTTTCTTTTGTGCTTCAGTGTATGAACAAAAGAAAACTGCACCTGCAGCGTCGATAATTGGTTGGCATCTCCGAGGCATACTTGAAGCCAGGTATTCCAGCGGATTCAGATGGAAGAGGTGTCCAAATACATCGGAGTTATGTTGACAGTTGTTTCAAAGTGAAGATATGTTTCTTGCAACTTCTTTTTAATGTAAGACCATACATTTTCAATATGATTAGCGTCAGGGGACAGTGAGACCCAATCCGGTACTTGCACAGTTTTTTTCCAGTGGGTGCAAAGCTGCTGCAATGCTTCGTATCATTGTCCTCCTGCAGTAGCGAAGCTTCATTTTTGGTCGATGAACCAAGCTTTGTCAGTCGGCATCAAACATCTTTGATAAACACGACGCGTAAGCTGCACTCATGTCTTTTCTTGTGTATCTCAGTCAACAATTCAAAGTAAACTAGTGCTTTAAGGATACTGCACTAAGCGCAAAGCTTCCCTCTGTTGCGTTGTCAAAGAACTAACGCGATATCTTTTACCATCTGAGTGTACTGCCGAACACGCTCTTACTTAATAGTCGGTAGTTACATCAATTTTCCTGCCCTTGAGCGAGATGATGCTTCAGAATAGTGCTTTATTGTTATAAGAGGATTAGGTGTTGAACTTGGCAGCCGAGAACAGAGAAGGGGCAAATGACGATGAGAATAACTGAGAGCACATGCGAAACTTACTAGATAATATCCTCTTAATACAATACCTATCTACAACCACATAGAGAGTGACAATTGTTGAACTATAAGAGAGTAAACGTAAATTAGTTAGAAACTACGGTGTGCGCACACTTTATTCAACATGTAAACGTCAATACATATATTTGGATTTATGATTATGACATGTTCGATATGCCTGCCATCAATGATGATGATGTGGGGCAGACGAATAGCTAAATTCTTCATGACCCGTTGAAGGATTGGAACATGGATGCTGTCGATGACCTCCTGAATGGTTGTTTTCAGCTCAGCAATTCTTTTGAGGTTATTGCTCTACACCTTGTCTTTAATACAGCCCCACAAAAAGGAGTCGCATGTGTTCCGATCCGGAGAATATATCGGCCAATCGAGCCCCATGCCCGTGGTCTCGGGGTACCCCAGAACCAGAATGCGGTACTCAAAGTGCTCCTCCAGGACACCAAACACTCTCCTTCTTCGAAGGGGTCGAGCTCCGTCTTGCATGAACCACATCTTGTCGAAATCAGAGTCACTTTGGATTATGGGGATGAAATCAACATGGAAAACCTTCAGGTACGGTTAGATAGTCACCGAGCCATCAAGGAATATCGCACCAATTACTCTGTGACTGAACATTGTACACCCCACAGTCAGCCGTTGAGGATGAAGAGACTTCTCGATCGCGAAATGCGGATTCTCTGTCCCCCATATGCGCCAATTTTGCTTATTGACGAACCCATCCAAATGAAAGTGGGCTTCACCGCTAAACCAAACCATACAGAGCATACTAATTCCCATCATGCCCCGCAACCATCCCTGCAGTTTGAACGTCCTAACTGAAACCGTACAGAAGTTATGACGATTTTATTTCAGATAGTTCAATAATTGTTACCCAGTATATGACTGCAAGAGTGATAAGATTTTATTAAAATGAACATATTAAGAACTTGATATTTTGACGAGAGTGTTATACAGAACTGTCCGATAGGATGGTAATAATCTTTTCTTTCCCTCTGAGTCATATTGTTTGTGGATGAACTCGACACTTTCTCACTGAAAATTATCATTTACTTTATCCCCGATACAAAAATGGTTCAAATGGCTCTGAGCACTATGGGACTTTACATCTTAGGTCATCAGTCCCCTAGAACTTAGAACTACTTAAACCTAACTAACCTAAGGACATCACACACTGTAGTGTAACGACGTATTAGTTTTCGTTTGATATATGTATGACCATGTGCAGACTTCGTCACCTACGTCAGTTACAACCCACTTCAAAATGATTCATATTCTTTTAAATTGTCATAGAATGGTTCTTGAACGAAACTGTAAAACATCAGTTGAGTCGTGTGCGAAGAATTACATCACTTGGGCCAATTGGTTTTTGTAACTTTTTCGAATTTAAATTTCGTTTGTTTCTCCTCAGAAATTATATTGACACACGTTATCTTGATCTAATCGATATCAGAATCACACATTAAATAAACTTTTTTAGATTCAAAGTTTCGGTGAACGCCATAAGAATCACGAATCTTGTCAAATATAATATTAATCCGTTCACATAATTCTTCATAAATAAATGTTCAAGACACGTGTTTCAACTTTAGCAGCATACACTATTTTATTAGCTTCCTACACATACAGATGTGAACTTGAGCGTTGAGAGTTAGTGACTGACATTTCAATAAGATTAAGCTCTATATGACGTCATTGTTGTACAAAAAGAGTACAAAAAATTCATTTTTAAATTTTTAGAAGCACGACGCAACAACTCGGTTCCAGGATCTTCTGTTGCTCCTTGGCTGTCGACCCGCGACGTATAGCGGCCAGCAATTTCCTCTCTGGTCACGGCAACGAAGATGCTGTCTCCGTTCGTTGCGCCGCGCTCTCCGTACATGAAACACATAAAAAAAATACAAAACTTTTAGACAATTCACATCTATTACAAATATTAAGAAAAATACATAAACAAAACTAAATTAAACTAATAGTCACCTGCAAACTGGGCTGACATTGGTGGATGGGTGACGCTTAATTTCGTCCCACTACAACACATCCATGCCCGAGGCAGGATTCGAACCTGCGACCGTAGCAGTCCCGCGGTTCCGGACTGTAGCGCCTAGAACCGCACGGCCACCGTCCCCGATACACATAATTAGTAAAGAATGTTTGTTAGGTTGTACTGTATGTACATAATGTTTCCCAACGAGTTTCAAGTGCCAAAAATGTTCACTGTCTATTCATTTCTTGTACATTCTATATAGCACAATGGTGAAAATCTAACAGCTGTAGCTGATTGCATCTAAAGCTATTCGATCCCTCATATTAGATCCTTTACAGGTGCTATTTTATGCAGTCCGAAATTCTATATCTGGTCTCCAAAAACACCAGTGAAATTTTCATATTCTCTCGCTCGTTTCGCGCAAACTATTAGTCCTACAGACAAAGTGAACAGAACCTTCTTTGTGGGAAATTTAATGTAGTTAAATTTTGTACTGGGATACGTTTTCGCTGCAGGCCATGGTTTTAGAGTTGTCCAAGGAAAACGCACAAAAGTGACCTTCAGATGCACCTCCATCCCCACACTCGTCCTTCACCAGTCGGGGTTTCTAGTACACTGTTCGCGCCACTCGCTCCTACTATTGTACAAAAATTTTCGGCTACACGATCTATTCTTGATATTCGATCTTCTTTAGTTTCTGTTAATTGAGCTACTACGCCAACGGCATGATCAGCTATTTCATTAACACTACTAATTTAAACGTACTCGTAAAGGCAATGAAAGAAAAAAACGACTTCTGTAAACATTACGCTAAAATTAATTACGTTGATAATTTAGTCGAAACTTAATCCTTGCAAGCACAATAGTTTCGTAATCCGAAGGCCTAACAAATGCAACGACGTAATTATTTACTGTATGCTACTAAAATTAGCAAAGTTGTTAGGTAAAATTTACACAAACGTCAATTTTACAATGTCTAAGTGATCGACTAAGCCGAAGATTTAATAAGGCCACTCAAAGAAGAACAAAAGAAATTGAATGCGAGAAATAATCCGTGCAGTAAAAACTTTGTGTACAGTGGTACGAGGGAGTGCCGTGAACAACATACTTTTGATCGTGGCCGGTTGGGGCTGAGAGTGTGAATGGGTGCGTTTGAAGGTCAGTTTTGTACGTTTTCCTTGAATAACTCAAAAACTACGGCCTCTAGCGATAGCGAATTCCAGTACAAAACTAAACTACATTAAATGCCCCACAAAAAGTTCCTGTTTCTAACAGTTTGCGCGCAGCGAGCAAGAGAATATAAAAATTTCGCGCGTGGTTTTCGAAGATCAGATATAACATTGCGAGATGCATAAAACGATAGCGGTAGGAGGAGCTGAATCGCCATATATAGCGGTTAGAAGCTCACTATATCTTTTTAAAAAATCCGGTAACACTGCCAAATTATTTCAACTCCAAGAGTTCACAGTAGCGTAATATTCCAAGTGTGGACCACAGCTACTCGCGATAAACTCAAGTGTGTCCGAAACTCCACGAAATTAAAGTACCGACAGACGCGAAATTTTCAGAGTCCACTCTGAACGGAGTACGTCAGAATCCAGCTCGCTGTAAAATAATTCTAAGTTCTTGCGTGTACCGTAGCGAAATTTTCTAAGTCCGTAAAATCGTACGGCTAAGTCATCGCTCAGGAATCGCGTCCAGACAAATGAGGAAAAGCAAATTTTATACAGTAGTGGAAATCAGTATAAAGGGAGAATTGCACGAAAGTAGTAGTGCAATGTCTGAAGCATACACATATAGAATTTACTACAAAAGTAGTAGATACATTTAGGACATAAGCAATCATGACGGAATTACATAGTTTCTTTCGTAATACGAATAACAAAGTAAAGCGTTTACATTTCCTGAATGGAAATTGGTGGAAAGGCAGTCACTGTCCTCTTGAGTTATTGCATTGTTAGTACTTTGCCCTACCTCCGTTCTTCCTAACTACCTCAGAAATTCTCTTCGGCATTGATTTTGCCAGGTTTTCGTAGTTCTTTCAGTGAAATTGTCACCCACTCTTCTCGTATCACAGTTTTCAGCTCATGTACGGTTTCAAATCGCTTCCCATTATGATAAACGTGCCTTGCAAGTATTCCCCAAAGGTTTTTCATAAGGTTCACATCTGGGCTGCGTGCAGGCCAGAGGAAGATATCGAAATTCTTATTTTCAAATCACTTTTTGGCTTTAACAGAAATATACACAGATGCATTATCTTGTTGAAACATTAGACTTTCGTCCCTAGGTCCTCATACATTCTGATCGATTCTGTCTCTAGCATCTCAGTGTACATGTCAGAGGTCATTCTAGTGTTCAGGCAAGCAATGTCGTGAATTACCTTTAGCGCAGAGAACTGCACAAAACTCAGCACTTCCACCATCAAAATTTCTGCTCACTTCCACCCTCTGGTCTGTTGTCGAATCACACCTATAATGTTGAAATCCACCTTGCCAGTCTAAAACTTCGTCTCTTCATTGAAGATCACTTTATCCCTTGCTAAGGTCCGTGACATATATTTTTTGCAAACGATAATCCAGCCTGTTCATGTTTGTGTGTTAATGAGGATTTCTGCAATCGTTTCTTGAATGCAGATTGTTTGTCATATGACAAAATTTGTCGTACACGTCTGCCATTTATTGGAAACTGCACTTAGCAACAAGCTGAGAAGAATAGCGGTTTATCGCCCTCGCTCTGCGCAAAAGTAACCGTTTCTATGCTGCAGATACGTTTATACTTTGCCCATATTTTCCTTTCTGTCCATATCGTGGGCCCAGTTTAGCTAAATTATCAATCACTGTACTTGAATAGTTCACCATCTTGGCAATTTGACGATTCTCTAATCGTCCTATTACATTGTACGTACCGACATTTTTTCTGCTTTTTCATCACATGTTAACTGTTTTCCACGTGGCATTGCCACAATCGTGGTATATGTACATTGTCACTAATGATGTCAGTTTCGTATCTGCAGTAAAGTCACGTACGCACACACTAACACCGCACAGAGGCGACTGCCTTTATCCTGAGTTAAACCCTCTACCATCAAAATAGTTAATGTCTTGGTTCAAAAAAATGGCTCTGAGCACTATGGGACTTAACATCTATGGTCATCAGTCCCCTAGAACTTAGAACTACTTAAACCTAACTAACCTAAGGACAGCACACAACACCCAGCCATCACGAGGCAGAGAAAATCCCTGACCCCGCCGGGAATCGAACCCGGGAACCCGGGCGTGGGAAGCTAGAACGCTACCGCACGACCAGGAGATGCGGGCTTAATGTCTTGTTACATACCGTATTGCTGACATCAAATGCGATACCATTTGACTGTATTTTTCGTTATACTGAACTTCATACTATTGCATATAAATTGTGCAGAACTATTCTGACCGACAATCTTAATTTTCGCGGAAATACCTATACATTTATACTGATTTCCACACTGTAGGTACAATCAACCGAACTCTCAAATCTCCGCGAATTTGAGTCATTGAGTTAGTAAAAGACTTCATCAGTGCGAAATACACTTTTTCATTCATATACGCCGGCCACTATGGCCGAACGGTTCTAGGCGCTTCAGTCCGGAATCGCGCTACTGCTACGGTCGCAGGTTCGAATCCTGCCTCGGGCATGGATGTGTGTGATGTCCTTAGGTTAGTTAGGTGTAAGTACTTCTAAGTCTAGGGGCCTGATGACCTCAGACGGTAAGTCCCATAGTGCTTAGAGCCATTTGAACCATTCATATATACCATCTTAAAGTTATGGGTATCACAAGATGTGCACTGAAACGAGAATTAAAATAGTATTTTACAATAATTTTCTGGCTTAGTAGTTCACCCACAGTAATTACTCTTTTCATATGAAGAGAACAATATTTATTTTTGTTAACAGCTTCGTGAACGCTGGTCATTTTCACAAAAATCGCTCATCAGTCTCGTAGGAAATGATTCGCTCCTTCCCCTGCTGCTATCCAAATGTATGCATTTTTAAGGAGAAGTTGAATTATGGGGCAAACTATGTGAAATTCTAATTAATTAATTAGAATAAGTAATTAAATAGAAACTTACAACCTAAATTTTGTTTATCATGTCTGCTTATGTTATGAACCATATGCTGGAATGCTGTTCGTGTAGCTGTCTTGTCTAATTAATTATGCTGACTTTAATGAGAGGTTTGATTCCGTCGCCTCTCATTGGCTAGTTAGGTACGTAAATAAACATCTGAATAGCTCACTCGATACGTCTCGATAAATGGTTTCACATGGTAGGTCAATCTATTCTGTGGTTACATTATTATAACTGCTATTAATGATAGTGTGAAAAACCGTTATAAATTCCTTCTTGGATCAGTACCTAGTTGAACACATCACTTCCACTGTCAAGGTGTATATCAAAAGAATCGTGTAGATGAGCTTTCGATGTTCTTGTGTCGTACATCGCTGTAAGTTTTGTGGATTTGTTTCACGCGCTCAAAGATATGTAGTTGCTAGCTGTCCTTTGTGTTATCTGCAACGGCTTTGTGACCTTACGACTGGACCTCATCGAGTTTGACAGTTTTACATGAGTTGAGCCGCTTCCCCTTAGGCGTCGTGTCACAAGCATCCACTGCCCATAGCTCGATAGGGAAAGAGCACGAAAACTCACCATACCACCAAATTAGTGCTACAAAATTGTCAGCATAAACATAAACAAATGTGTAACAAAATTCGTCTAGTGAGTCGGTTAGCCCACTGGACTCCCATTCGGGAGAGCGACGGTTCAAACCCGCGTCCGACCTTCCTGATTTAGGTTTTTCGTGATTTCCCTAAATCGCTTCAGACAAATGCCGGCATGGTTCCTTTGAAGCGACACGGCCGACTTCCTTTCCCATCCTTCCCTAATCCGATGGGATCGATGAGCACGCTGTTTGGTCCCCTTCCCCAAATCGACCAACGACCAACAAAATCTTCTCGGGCTTCCAGCCACTTTAGCTGGTTAAAATTCTGCGAGCTTTCGACCGATCTCTCCTTACCCATCGTCAAGTGATAAATGGCTGTCATATCGCCGTGGCCTCGCCGTTATATCGGCGCGCTGCGGGCTGTGATGTCACTGGTGCTCTTTCTCTGAGCGGTTCTAGGCGCTTCAGTCCGGAACCGCGCTGCTGCTACGGTCGCAGGTTTGAATCCTGCCTCGGGCATGGATGTGTGTGATGTCCTTAGGTTGGTTAGATTTAAGTAGTTCTAAGTTCTAGGGGACTGATGACCTCAGATCTTGAGACCCACAGTGCTTAGAGCCATTTGAACCATCTTTCTCGCCAAATATGGTAATGTTTGCGTCCCGTGGCCGGGTCCCAGTCTGTGCTGGCTGCAAACCGATATCCTTATTGGTTATGTTTCCAGGTATTTTTATTTATATGGCTTATTTTATAATGCTATTCCAAAATCTCTTCGTCCTCATCATGACAGATGTTTCGTCGGACAGAATTCGGTGTCCATTTTCTAAAGTGTGTTCTGCCAGGGCTAATTTTTTAGGATGGTGTAGGAGTGAGCATCTCTCGTGTTCCATCCGACGTTGCTCCACAGTGCGTACTGTCATGGCAGAATACGCTTTAGAAAATCGACACCCAATTTTATTCAACTAAACATCTGTAATTATGAGGACGAAGGGATTTTGGGATGGTGCTATAAAATAAGCTACAGAAATAAAAATATCTCAAAACACCAGAAGTAAGGATGGCCTTTTGCAGCTCAGCACGGTCTGAGACCCAGTAATTGCGAAGCTGAAGCGGGCGCGATGGACACAGGACAAAAACGTTACCGTATTTGGCAAGAAAAAGAGCACCAGTGACGTGGCAGCCAGCAGTGCGGCTATGTAACGGCGAGGCCACGGTGACACGGTAAGTGATTTACCACTTGACAAGAGTCAGTCGAAAGCTTGTGGGATTTTAACTGCCTACCGCAGCTGAAAGCCCGAAAAGATTTTATTGATTCATATCGCCACAAGACCAAGCATCATACAAATGAGTAACAATTTGTGCATTGGCAAAGTCAGCATGTGTGGCCCATTTCGGATACCTCATAATCTAAACATGTGTTAAATCTACTTGTAACAACATGTTCCCATGCAAAAAATACACAAGTGAGCAATTAACCTCGTGTGTAACTGTAGTCAGTGTAGCAGATGATTGCAGAGACACTGTGTTAAATTCCCATTGCATACGAAACCTTCATAAATTGAGCTGAACTAACAAATTCACTTTATTTTACCTTTTCAGTCTGATTACTATGTTAATTACAGATTTTATGCATGTTGCTATCATGCTTCTTTAGATTTTACAGAAATTACAACGCATTGAATGGACATTTCACTCACGCTACATAGCACATGATACACTGTGAATGTAATTCACTCTTCCCGATTTTCGAGCATGGTTTCGTCTATTTTAGAGTTATGTTCATTGTCAATCCATGTAGCGTTCAACAATTGCAGATCTTTACACGTGGAAATTTGTGTATCGCAGAGGTAAAACACTTTGTTTTTATTACGAGATAATGCAAATGGTTCAAATGGCTCTAAGCACTGTGGGACTTAACATCTAAGGTCATCAGTCCCCTAGACTTAGAACTACTTAAACCTAACTAACTTAAGGACATCACACACATCCATTCCAGAGGCAGGATTCGAACCTGCGGCCGTACCAACAGCGCGGTTCCGGACTGAAGGAGATAATGCACCCCACCGTGTTTATATAAGCATTATTATAGACAGGTTTTAATTAGGTTTCAAATATGGGCGGAGTTCCTTTCTAGATCGACAAAATTTGTAATCAAGATTTTACGCTTGGCAGACACCACGTGTGATGTAAACGTGCACGGTAGGTAAGTAATCTTAAAGTTCTACTTTAGTGCATACGAATTGTTTTTGTTAATATTTGTGGAATATTCCGTCGTTTCTTGAAGGAACACAGGCGTATTAAAGATCTGAATACATAACGTTAATGTTACACAATAACATATATTTAAGTTAGTTATGAAGCGGCTTCCGGTTTCTTAGGCCATCGCCAGCCAGATAACTTAATACATATCACCACTTAATACAGTTGACGATGGGCTAAGAAATCGAAAGCCATTTCATAAAGAACTATTAAATAAATTTTATTGTGGAACATTAATACTTTGTATTCAAGTTTTCAATAAGGTGTTCTTGTCGCATACTTTTGATGTATCTCCTCTGTATCAGATGTCATTGATGGCTGCCTCTGCGTCCAAATATTGGTCCGGCAAATAAGAAGCAAGTCTTGATGTACGCCAAGATGTTCTTTGTCGATATACATGCCGGCTGTGGAACAACCGGCGTAAAAGTTGTTCTAAGCTTCAGTGGTGGAGGTAATGCTAATGCTGGTGATACCGTCCGATTGCTCCAAGAACGTAGTCTGTTACAAGAGGTCCGCCGTAGATATGACGGTTTTGCAGTATATCATAAATGTGGTCATAAAATGTACTGCATGTATTTAATTTGTGACAAGCAGTTCGATTCAGTCGGGTGCTGAATCGCACATCTATTGCTCATTACGACTCCATCGGTTCCTGATTGCAGCGCACTCAGCCGCTCAGTGTACTGTTGTAGCCGCTAGTGCCTTTTGTGAGTGCAGCTGGAGACGAAGAAAACAGGCGAGGGCGGCGTTACTGGCGCAGCATCCGTCGCGGCGCAGACTGAATAATGCATTTGGCGGCACAGCTTAATACCGACTCGTTAGCATCGTATCACGGTAATCCGGCATTATCATAACAAACGGCGCCAGTGGCGGTCCGAAAGGAAGGCGTCCCGGCGCCACGAATCCGTAATGTCCTCCGGCATCAGGCGCTCGCTGTCCCCGCTAGCAGCAGTAGTAGGGACAGAACGCTCTGCGACACGGCTTGGTCCAAAACAACGTTAACGGCATCTGCGGAGATCTAATGGGCGAAACATATGATTTTTCCACTGTGGACTAATGTAAAAATGTCGATTAACATTCCAGATACTAGGCGTACGAAGCTAACTTCTCATCACACCTTTGTGATCACTTTTTCAGACAATCTGCTGCTGCTAATCACAGTACGAGGTGTGGCTAGAAAAAAACCGGACTAGTACTGGTGAAACAATAAAACGAATGCAATAAGGCTGAAAGTCGCGTGGCCTGTCACGTGACTCTCGCTCCGCCTACTGCTCGAGTTTCATCTGCCTCCTGCACTCAGTCTGCCCGTGGCGTCTGTTTTAAGTAGTTGACGTTTTGTCTGTGCGTCGGAAAATGTTGAGTGTACAGAAAGAACAGCGTGTTAACATCAAATTTTGTTTCAAACTAGGAAAATCTGCAAGTGAAACGTTTGTAATGTTACAACAAGTGTACGGCGATGATTGTTTATCGCGAAGTGAGTGGTTTAAACGATTTGAAGATGGCCGCGAAGACACCAGTGATGACACTCGCACTGGCAGACCATTGTCAGCAAAAACTGATGCAAACATTGAAAAAATCAGTAAACTTGTTCGACAAGATCGCCGTTTAACAATCAGAGCAGTGTCTGAGTTAACAGGAGTTGACAAGGAAAGTGTTAGGCAGATTCTTCATGAAAGTTTCAACATGAACAAAGTGTGTTCAAAAATGGTTCCAAAGTGTCTCACAATTGAACAGAAGGAACGCCGAAGAATGATTTGTTCTGACATCCTGGAAAACATTGAAAGTGATCCCACCTTCTTACAACATGTTATTACTTGCGATGAATCGTGGTTTTTTACTTACGATCCCGAAACTAAACGCCAATCGATGCATTGGAAAACTCCTGGTTCTCCACGACAAAAAAAAGCACGAATGTCAAAATCGAAATTCAAGGTAATGATGATTGTTTTTTTTGACATCAAAGGGATTGTGCACATTGATTGGGTACCAGAGGGACAAACAGTGAATCAGCATTACTACATTAGCGTCCTGGCTACCCTACGTGAGCGAGTACGGAGAAAACGGAACGATTTGTGGAGAAAAAAGTCATGGATCCTTCACCAAGACAATGCCCCAGCTCACAGTGCGTTGTCAGTGAAGACGTTTTTGGCAAAACACAACATTCCCATCTTAGATCATCCACCCTACTCACCTGATTTGGCCCCCTGTGACTTTTTTTCTTTTCCCTAAAGTCAAGTCTGCTTTGAAAGGAACTAGATTTGAGACTGTTGAAGCAGTAAAAGAAAAAGCGACGGAAGTAATGTATGGACTTACCGAAAATGATCTGCAGCATTGCTATGAACAGTGGAAAATTCGTATGGAGCGGTGTAGAGACCGAGGAGGAGAGTACATTGAAGGAGATAACATGAAATTGTAAATAATTGTAAATAAATGTTTTTTCCACCATCAGTCCGGTTTTTTTCTAGCCGCACCTCGTATTCTAGCGAAAGGAATACTAGAAATCTTCATATATACATATACCCCACAAATCACTGTATGGTCCATGATGCAGAGTACTTTGTACCAATACTATCTATGTTATTTCCTAATACATTCGCTTATTGAACGAGTAAAGAAATGACACCTCTTTGCCTCTGTACACGCCCAAATCTGTTTTATTCTCAAGAGCCCTGTACGAGATATACGATGGTGTCAGCATAATGGTCGCACTCTCTCTTCTTCGAATGGAAGTTCCCTAATTTTACCCAGCAGGTTTTCGGGATAACTACGTCGTGTTGCTTGCAAGGTTTCCCACTTCAGTCCCCAAGCATTTCTGTCAAACTTTAATATGAGCTAAAGCGACGTGTAACCATACTAGCTGCATGTCGCTGAGTTAGTTCGGTGTCTGTTGTCATGCCTTCTTGATAAGAACTCCACATACTGGGACAACACTCTAGAACTGCTCGCACTAGCGCCATGTACGCAATTTACTTTGCAGATGCATTTTTCCAGAACTCTTCCAACATACCTGTATCCTGTATTCTCCTTCCGTAATACCGAGGCAGTACTGACACTACAACTTATCTTAGAAATTAGCTTAAAGAAATGCGAATCAACGTTTCCATTATTTGTAAACTTAGAGAAATATTTTGACAGTGTTGACTGGAATACACTCTTGAAAATCATGAAGGTAGCAAGGATAAAATAATTGGAGCGAAAGGTTATATAAGATTTGTTGAGAAACCCGACCGTTGTTTTAAGAGTCAAAGAGCAAAACGGGAAGCAGTGGCTGAGAAGGAAGTGAGAGTATCAAATGGCTCTGTGCACTATGCGACTTAACTTCTGAGGTCATCAGTCGCCTAGAACTTAGAACTAATTAAACCTAACTAACCTAAGGACATCACACACATCCATGCCCGAGGCAGGATTCGAACCTGCGACCGTAGCGGTCGCTCGGCTCCAGACTGTAGCACCTAGAACCGCACGGCCATTCCGGCCGGCGAAGTGAGAGTATCCCAGATGTTATTCAATCTGTACAATGAGCAAGCAGTAAAGAAAGCCAAAGAAAAATTTGGAGAAGGAATTAAAGTTCAGGGAGAATAAATCAAAACTTTAAAGTTTGTCGATAACACAGTTACAGAAATAAAAGGACTTGGAAGTGCAGTTGAACTGAATGGGCAGTATCTTTAAAGGACGATATACTCTGATCAACCAGAACATTAGCACAACCTACCTAATGGTTGGTATGTCGCCCTTTGGCACCGATAACAGCGGCGACGCATTGCGGTATGGAAGTAATGAGGCCTTGGTATGTCGATGGACAGTGTTGGCACCACTTCTGCACACACGTCCCCTAATTCTCATAAATTCAGGGGAGGGGGTCAATGAAAGTCTTTACTCTGTACCATGTCTTCATAGAGGAGTTAACGCTTATATTAGCTGTAATCATGTAGTTTAGGACTGTGCCCCTAGCACCCTACATGCTGCTTGAAAAGCGATGATAATGAATGAGTTTTATGCTTCATCAAATATTGGAGATGCACCATGATGAGGTTAACTTACGTTTCACAGCTCATGCAGATAAATGACTGTGCTGGAACTGTAGATCATTTAAGAAAAACTCAGTCAGTCTTCCGACGCGCAAGAGGCAAGATGTTCACCCACTCTGGTGGAAGCACCTATGTGTGCCCAACATGTTCGATTGAGGCGATGTTGGCAATGAACAGAGAGGAGTTTATTAAGTGCACTCTACATGTAAGCAAGAAATTCATGAAATGTATGAGGAGATAAAAGGAATTATTCAGATAGTGAAGGGAGACGAAAATTTAATAGTCATGGGTGACTGGAATTAGAGTGTAGGAAAAGGGAGAGAGAAAAACATAGTAGGTGAATACGGATTGGGGGTAAGAAATGAAAGAGGAAGCCGTCTGGTAGAATTTTGCACAGAGCATAACTTAATCATAGCTAACACTTGATTCAAGAATCATAAAAGGAGGTTGTATACATGGAAGAATTCCGGAGATACTAAAAGGTATTAGACAGATTATATAATGGTAAGACAGAGACTTAGGAACCAGGTTTTAAATTGTAAGACATTTCCTGGGACAGATGTGGACTCGGACCACAATCTATTGGTTATGAACTGCAGATTAAAATTGAAGAAACTGCAAAAAGGTGAGAATTTAAGGAGATGGGACCTGGATAAACTGACTAAACCAGAGGTTGTACAGAGTTTCAGGGAGAGCATAAGGGAACAATTGACAGCACTGGGGGAAAGAAGTACAGTGGAAGAAGAATGGGTAGCTCTGAGGGATGAAGTAGTGAAGGCAGCAGATGATCAAGTAGGTAAAAAGACGAGGGCTAGTAGAAATCCTTGGGTAAAAGAAGAAATATTGAATTTAATTGATGAAAGGAGAAAATATAAAAATGCAGTAAGTGAAGCAGGCAAAAAGGAATACAAACGTCTCAAAAATGAGATCGACAGGAAGTGCAAAACGGCTAAGCAGGGATGGCTAGAGGACAAATGTAAGGATGTAGAGGCTTATCTCACTAGGGGCAAGATAGATACTGCCTACAGGAAAATTAAAGAGACCTTTGGAGAAAAGAGAACCACTTGTATGAATATCAAGAGCTCAGATGGAAACCCAGTTCTAAGCAACGAAGGGAAAGCAGAAAGATGGAAGGAGTATATAGCGGGTCTATACAAGGGCGATGTACTTGAGGACAATATTATAGAAATGGAGGAGAATGTAGATGAAGATGAAATGGGATATACGATACTGCGGGAAGAGTTTGACAGAGCACTGAAAGACCTGAGCCGAAACAAAGCCCCGGGAGTAGACAAAATTCCATTAGAACTACTGACGGCCTTGGCAGAGCCAGTCGTGACAAAACTCTACCATCTGGTGAGGAAGATGTATGAGACAGGCGAAATACCCTCAGACTTCAAGAAGAATATAATAACTCCAATCCCAAAGAAAGCAGGTGTTGACAGATGTGAAAATTACCGAACTATCAGTTCAATAAGTCACAGCTGCAAAATACTAACACGAATTCTTTACAGACGTATGGAAAAACTGGTATAAGCCGACATCGGGGATGATCAGTTTGGATTCCGTAGAAATATTGGAACACGTGAGGCATTACTGACCTTACGACTTATCTTAGAAGAAAGATTAAGGAAAGGCAAACCTACGTTTCTAGCACTTGTAGACTTGGAGAAAGCGTTTGACAATGCTAACTGGAATACTTTCTTTCAAATTCTAAAGGTGGCAGGGGTAAAATACAGGGAGCGAAAGGCTATTTACAATTTGTACAGAAACCAGATGGAGTTATAAGAGTCGAGGGGCATGAAAGGGATGCAGTGGTTGGGAAGAGTGTGAGACAGGGTTGTAGCCTCTCCCCAATGTTATTCAATCTGTATACTGAGCAAGCAGTAAAAGAAGCAAAAGAAAAATTCAGAGTAGGTATTAAAATCCATGAAGAAGAAATAAAAACTTTAAGGTTCGCCGATGACATTGTAATTCTGTCAGAGAGAGCGAAGGACTTGGAAGAGCAGTTGAACGGAATGGACAGTGTCTTGAAAGGAGGATATAAGATGAATATCAACAAAAGCAAAACGCGGATAATGGAATGTAGTCGAATTAAGTCGGGTGATGCTGAGGGAATTAGATTAGGAAATGGGACACTTAAAGTAGTACAGGAGTTTTGCTGTTTGGGGAGCAAAATAGCTGATGATGGTCGAAGTAGAGAAGATATAAAATGTAGATTGGCAATGGCAAGGAAAGCGTTTCTGAAGAAGAGAAATTTGTTAACATCGAGTATAGATTTAGGTGTCAGGAAGTCATTTCTGAAAGTATTTGTATGGAGTGTGGCCATGTATGGAAGGAAACATGGACGATAAATAGTTTGGACAGAAAGAGAATAGAAGCTTTCGAAATGTGGTGCTACAGAAGAATGCTGAAGATTAGATGGGTAGATCACGTAACTAATGAGGAGGTATTGAATAGAATTGAGGAGAAGACGAGTTTGTGGCACAACTTGACGAGAAGAAGGGACCGGTTGGTAGGACATGTTCCGAGGCACCAAGGGATCACAAATTTAGCACTGGAGGGCAGCGTGGAGGGTAAAAATCGTAGAGGGAGACCAAGAGATGAATACGCCAAGCAGATTCAGAAGGATGTAGGTTGCAGTAGGTACTGGAAGATGAAGGAGCTTGCACAGGAGAGAGTAGCATGGAGATCTGCATCAAACCAGTCTAAGGACTGAAGACCACAACAACAACAACACGTACGCATGCAGCCTCCCACATGAAGACTGGAAAGAAAAGATAATGGATAAACATAGGGTGAATACTTTTCGACACATAACGGCAATGCATCGCAATCGGTTGAAGATATATATCAGAACTCATCCAGATAGACGCTTATGCCGTAACTGCCTAGCTTTTCTAAAATTGCCAGAGGTATTAGTCTCGAGGGCGTTAGTTCATAATATCGTCACCAGAGGGTGTTGTTGTCCACAACCATCACATCCCTCAGAAGCCAATAGGAAAGCAAGAAACCTATATCCGGCCACCTGGTCGTAATGTAGAGGATGTAAGGCGATGGCGATACTTCATTGGTCCCAGTCGCAGTCAGTTTCTGCAAGAAGAAGAAGAACCATGAAGTGTCGTCAGCGGCAGTTGATATCGAGCAGCACACTTCAGGAGCAGGAGAATAGGAAGAACCATAAAAGGATTCACTTCAATTCTATTTCTTTTCCTTTGTTCAACTCCATTTTCGTTGTATGTGTGGATGCTTATTGCATTCTCTTCTCTGTTTAGCGGTGACCTCCAGTGTGTCCAGACCAGCAGCAGCGATGAGCACCAACTTTTCAGAGCCTGCAGCGACCTCCAACATGACAGTACAAGCATCAACAATGGGACTGTGGGATCCTGTTGCGCACCTGATCAGCATGCTGGAGCAGGACAGTGATGTGCTGTTGTATATAACACGCAGTGATGAATACACCCAGTGTATTCCTGAATCGCAGAAGAGTGCCAGTGTTCCTAAACTGCACAATACAGGTCAGTACTGGCTGCCGATATATGTTGTTGTTGTTGTTGTCTTCAGTCTTGAGACTGGTTTGCTGCAGCTCTCCATGCTACTCTATCCTGTGCAAGCTTGTTCATCTCCCAGTACTTACTGCAACCTACATCCTTCTGAATCTGGTTAGTGTATTCATCTCTTGGTCTCCCTCTACGATTTTTACCCTCCACGCTGCCCTTCAATGATAAATTTGTGATCCCTTGATGCCTCGGAACATATCCTACCAACCGGTCCCTTCTTCTTGTCAAGTTGTGCCACAAACTCCTCTTCTCCCCAATTCTATTCAATACCTCCTCATTAGTTATGTGATCTACCCATCTAATCTTCAGCATTCTTCTGTAGCACCACATTTCGAAAGCTTCTATTCTCTTCTTGTCCAAACTATTTATCGTCCATGTTTCACTTCCATACGTGGCTACACTCCGTACAAATACTTTCAGAAATGACTTCCTGACAATTAAATCTATACTCGATGTTAACAAATTTCTCTTCTTCAGAAACGCTTTCCTTGCCATTGCCAGTCTACATTTTATATCCTCTCTACTTCGACCATCATCAGTTATTTTGCTCCCCAAATAGCAAAGCTCCTTTATTACTTTAAGTGTCTCATTTCCTAATCTAATTGCCTCGGCATCACCCGACTTAATTCGACTACATTCCATTATCCTCGTTTTGCTTTTGTTGATGTTCATCTTATATCCTCGTGTCAAGACACTGTCCATTCCGTTCAACTGCTCTTCCAAGTCCTTTGCTGTCTCTGACAGAATTACAATGTCATCGGCGAACCTCAACGTTTTTATTTCTTCTCCATGGACTTTAATACCTACTCCGAATTTTTCTTTCGTTTCCTTTTTCTGCTTGCTCAGTATACAGATTGAATAACATCGGGCTTTTTCTCTGTTCGTGATGACTGGGTGTTGTGTGCTGTCCTTAGGTTAGTTAGGTTTAAGTAGTCCCATCGTGCTCAGAGCCATTTGAACCATTTTTGAATAACATCGGGGACAGGCTACAACCCTGTCTCACTCCCATCCCAACCGCTGCTTCCCTTTCATGCCCCTCGACTCTTATAACTGCCATCTGGTTTCTGTACAAATTGTAAATAGCCTTTCGCTTTCTGTAATTTATCCATGCCACCATTAGAATTTGAAAGAGAGTATTCCAGTCAACATTGTCAAAAGCTTTCTCTAAGTCTACAAGTGCTAGAAATGTAGGTTTGCCTTTCCTTAATCTATTTTCTAAGATAAGTCGTAGGGTCAGTATTACCTCGCGTGTTCCAACATTTCTGCGGAACCCAAACTGATCTTCGCTGAGGTCGGCTTCGACCAGTTTTTCCATTCGTCTGTAAAGAATTCGCATTAGTATTTTGCAGCTGTGACTTATTAAACTGATAGTTCGATAATTTTCACATCTGTCAACACCTGCTTTCTTTGGGATCGGAATTATTATATTCTTCTCGAAGTCTGAGGGCATTTCACCTGTCTCATACATCTTGCTCACCAGATGGTAGAGTTTTGTCACGACTGGCTCTCCCAAGGCCGTCAGTAGTTCCAATGGAATGTTGTCTACTCCTGGGGCCTTGTTTCGACACAGGGTTTTCAGTGCTCTGTCAAACTCTTCACGCAGTATCGTATCTCCCATTTCATTTTCATCTACATCTTTTTCCATTTCCATAATATTGTCCTCAAGTACATCGCTCTTGTATAGACCCTCTATATACTCCTTCCACCTTTCTGCTTTCCCTTCGTTGCTTAGAACTGGGTTTCCATCTGAGCTCTTGATATTCATACAAGTGGCTCTCTTCTCTCCAAAGGTCTCTTTAATTTTCCTGTAGGCAGTATCTATCTTACCCCTAGTGAGATAAGCCTCTACATCCTTACATTTGTCCTCTAGCCATCCCTGCTTAGCTATTTTGCACTTCCTGTCGATCTCATTTTTGAGACGTTTGTATTCCCTATTGCCTGCTTCATTTACTGGGTTTTTATATTTTCTCCTTTCATCAATTAAATTCAATATTTCTTCTTTTACCCAAGGATTTCTACTAGCCCTCGTCTTTTTACCTACTTGATCATCTGCTGCCTTCACTACTTCATCCCTCAGAGCTACCCATTCTTCTTCCACTGTACTTCTTTCCCCCAGTGCTGTCAATTGTTCCCTTATGCTCTCCCTGAAACTCTGTACAACCTCTGGTTTAGTCAGTTTATCCAGGTCCCATCTCCTTAAATTCTCACCTTTTTGCAGTTTCTTCAGTTTTAATCCACAGTTCATAACCAATAGATTGTGATCCGAGTCCACATCTGTCCCTGGAAATGTCTTACAATTTAAAACCTGGTTCCTAAATCTCTGTCTTACCATTGTATACTATATCTGATACCTTCTAATATCTCCAGGATTCTTCCATGTAATCAACCTTCTTTTATGATTCTTGAATCAAGTGTTAGCTATGATTAAGTTATGCTCTGTGCAAAATTCTACCAGACGGCTTCCTGTTTCATTTCTCTGCCCCAATCCATATTCACCCACTATATTTCCTTCTCTCCCTTTTCCTACTCTCTAATTCCAGTCACCCATGACTATTAAATTTTCGTCTCCCTTCACTACCTGAATAATTTCTTTTATCTCATCATACATTTCATCCATTTCTTCATCATCTGCAGAGCTAGTTGGCATAAAAACTTGTACTACTGTAGTAGGCATGGGCTTCGTGTCTATCTTTGCCACAAAAATGCGTTCACTATGCTGTTTGTAGTAGCTTACCCGCACTCCTATTTTTTTTATTCATTATTAAACCTACTCCTGCATTACCCCTATTTGATTTTGTATTCATAACTTTTTTTATTCACCTGACCAGAAGTCTTGTTCCTCCTGCCACCGAACTTCACTAATTCCCACCATATCTAACTTTAACCTATCCATTTCCCTTTTTAAATTTTCTAACCTACCTGCCCGATTAAGGGATCTGATATTCCACGCTCTGATCCGTAGAATGCCAGTTTTCTTTCTCTTGATAACGACGTCCTCTTGAGTAGTCCCTGCCCGGAGATCCGAATGGGGGACTACTTTACCTCCGGAATATTTTACCCAAGAGGACGCCATCATCATTTAACCATACAGTAAAGCTGTATGCCCTCGGGAAAAATTACGGCTGCAGTTTCCCCTTGCCTTCAGCCGTTCGTAGTACCAGCACAGGAAGGCCGTTTTGGTTAGTGTTACAAGGCCAGATCAGTCAATCATCCAGACTGTTGCCCCTGCAACTACTGAAAAGGCTGCTGCCCCTCTTCAGGAGCCACTCGTTTGTCTGGCCTCTCAACAGATACCCCTCCGTTGTAGTTGCACCTACGGTACGGCCACCTGTATCGCTGAGGCACGCAAGCCTCTCCACCAACGGCAAGGTCCATGGTTCATAGGGGTAGGTGCCAATCCATACACCACCAGATATTAACTGTGGTGTTCTAACCTTCTCAGTTACAATCATTTATCTTTGACACTCCACAGTTACAAACATGTTCAGTGTAGGGATGGCTTTATCCTGTGTCTTGGAAAGACTGAACAGACAGTTGCATTGTGATAAGTGTGTATAAAGATATTGCAGACTGTCTCTGAGTGAATAGAGTGCATGCTGATGATTCACACCATCTTCACATAACTTCCAAATTAACTTCACCAATATGTCCTTTGCCCTACAAAATATTTGATCTACAGGACCCATAAAAATTAATATTTTATTTGAGCAATGCTGTCAATATTTCACTGCCTGCATCAATGGGACAGCACAATACTAAATTAGTGGGCTACATCTGACCACATTTTATGTGAGCACTGCAGCAAATATTTCACTCTGCTTGCATCAATGGGGCAGCACCATACTAAGTTAATGGGCTTCATCTGATTACTTCCACAGAGATTGACAACACATCTATCCAAATACTAGAGACTAAAACTTGTTACCTACCTTTCAAACATAAAAACAATATGCACCAAACCCTACATCATATTAATCTCTGTCAGAGAAGTTTTTTCAGCCATCAGTCTCCATAGACAAACATGCATCTGCTTTACAATACAACCATCATTAGACACTCACATCATGGCTGAGAACCATACTCTCAACTTTTCTTCACCACAGAAGTGTCCAATATTCAGATACAAATAATGCATCAATACAGCGACAAAAGAAACTAAAGGACAACCAATAAGTTTGGGAGAAATTCAAGCTGAATTATCCTCTGTGTTATTTCTTACTTCATAACCCTCGTATAATAACGTACCTCAGTCGGTAAGATGATTGCGCTATTGTGGCTACACATATTATTATTATTATTTCTTATTATTATTATTATTGCTACAAGTGTTCATTTTTATATAAAAAGGTCATTCCAAATCATGACCTGATGTAGTTGGTATCACGGCAGGGTGGGTGAAGCATCAGGACTTGGTTGTAAGTGACTGGTCCTGTGATGGTGTGGAAGAAGACTGGAAGAAGAAGAATGGGACACTCCTTTCTGATAATATAAGAACTTGACTGTGGGTCCACACATCTGCAGCGAGACAAATGTTCTCATGTTACTGCTAACACACCTGGATGGAGTCTGCTTTGAGCATGTGTGTGTATTTTCAAGAATGCTATTACAACCCAGGTACCAGATACTGCAAAAGATACTGCAGGGTGTTGATGGTGACACATACATGATTCAGTCAAAGCAGTCAGATCTCCCTGCCAGAAAAAGTAAAGCCAAACACAGTGTTCGTATTTGACGATGTCACTGCGGAAAACCAAGATCAGATTCTATGATATTTCTGATTTGGTCGTCATATGGTTACTGACATATTTTATTTGAGTTAGACGCATTTCAGAATCCCAAAACAATTGGTGAGGGATAATGCAAATTCATTATAGCTTTCAGACAAGACTGTTTGAATCTAAAAGACATCTACCATGTGTATGTAAAAAGCAATATGTCATTCAATGATTTTGTAAAGATATGTGCAGATTGCTGTAATTACACACAGTACAGGTTTCTTGTTACTGATAAATCAAGAAAACTGAATGATTGTACAGGGTGTTTCAAAAATGACCAGTATATTTGAAACGGCAATAAAAACTAAACGAGCAGCGATAGAAATACACCGTTTGTTGCAATATGCTTGGGACAACAGTACATTTTCAGGCGGACAAACTTTCGAAATTACAGTAGTTACAATTTTCAACAACAGATGGCGCTGCGGTCTGGGAAACTCTATAGTACGATATTTTTCTCATATGCACCATGCTAGCAATAATATGGCGTAGTCTCTGAATGAAATTACCCGAAACCTTTGACAACGTGTCTGGTGGAATGGCTTCACATGCAGATGAGATGTACTGCTTCAGCTGTTCAATTGTTTCTGGATTCTGGCGGTACACCTGGTCTTTCAAGTGCCCCCACAGAAAGAAGTCACAGGGGTTCATGTCTGGCGAATAGGGAGGCCAATCCACGCCGCCTCCTGTATGTTTCGGATAGCCCAAAGCAATCACACGATCATCGAAATATTCATTCAGGAAATTAAAGACGTAGGCCGTGCGATGTGGCCGGGCACCATCTTGCATTAACCACGAGGTGTTCGCAGTGTCGTCTAAGGCAGTTTGTACCGCCACAAATTCACGAAGAATGTCCAGATAGCGTGATGCAGTAATCGTTTCGGATCTGAAAAATGGGCCAATGATTCCTTTGAAAGAAATGGCGGCCCAGACAAGTACTTTTTGAGGATGCAGGGACGATGGGACTGCAACATGGGGCTTTTTGGTTCCCCATATGCGCCATTTCTGTTTATTGACGAAGCCGTCCAGGTAAAAATAAGCTTTGTCAGTAAACCAAATGCTGCCCACACGCATATCGCCGTCATCAATCTTGTGCACTATATCGTTAGCGAATGTCTCTCGTGCAGCAATGGTAGCGGCGCTGAGGGGTTGCCGCGTTTGAATTTTGTATGGATAGAGGTGTAAACTCTGGCGCATGAGACGATACGTGGACGTTGGCGTCATTTGGACCGCAGCTGCAACACGGCGAACGGAAACCCGAGGCCGCTGTTGGATCACCTGCTGCACTAGCTGCGCGTTGCCCTCTGTGGTTGCCGTACGCGGTCGCCCTACCTTTCCAGCACGTTCATCCGTCACGTTCCCAGTCCGTTGAAATTTTTCAAACAGATCCTTTATTGTATTGCTTTTCGGTCCTTTGGTTACATTAAACCTCCGTTGAAAACTTCGTCTTGTTGCAACAACACTGTGTTCTGGGCGGTGGAATTCCAACACCAGAAAAATCCTCTGTTCTAAGGAATAAACCATGTTGTCTACAGCACACTTGCACGTTGTGAACAGCACACGCTTACAGCAGAAAGACGACGTACAGAATGGCGCACCCGCAGACTGCGTTGTCTTCTATCTCTTCCACATCACATGCAGCGCCATCTGTTGTTGAAAATTGTAACTACTGTAATTTCGAAAGTTTGTCCGCCTGAAAATGTACTGTTGTCCCAAGCATATTGCAACAAACGGTGTATTTCTATCGCTGCTCGTTTAGTTTTTATTGCCGTTTCAAATATACCGGTCATTTTTGAAACACCCTGTAGGTATAGACAGAATTTTCGGGAGTTTCTGTATATATAGATATGAAAAACGTTAAGAGCGTGTTAGTGTACATCATACTATGGACAAGTTCGCATATATGTCAGGCGCTCACACCTAGAGGATAAGTGTGCATAGACAGAGAATGCATCTATACATAGACAGAAAATTTCAGTCTCTCGAAGGTAAAGTTAAGGAGTTCGAGATGTACGCCAGGACCTTGCTGATCAACGAATTAGATGCCAGGATTAAAGAACTAGAGACATACACTCGCATCATTCTGAGATAGAAAGTAGACGACTTAGCTATAAAGGTTGATGGAACTAAAAGGACAGTATCTGACGTAACTGTAAAGGTTGAACAAAATGTACAAGGGCTAAAACTTAAATAGTGGCAACTATTTATTCACAATTGATATAAAAAAGTTCCATGTTTTCACCTGTTACTGTCCTTAAAAGTAGTCACCAACGTGGTGTAGAACCCGTTGCCAGCGATGTGGAAGGCGTAGTGTCACAAGGACGTAAGTCCGGGGAGTATGGTGGATGGTACAGTACTTCCCAGTCCCATCGACTGAACACGGCAGCCACAGCTTGCGCTGTATGCGCTCCCGTATTGTCGTGCAAAAAAAGCTGGTGGGTTGTGCAGAAAATGTCGCCGCTTCTTTCGCAAAGCTGGTCGCAGGTGATGTTCCAAAAACGAACAGTAATACTGTGCACTGACGGTTAGCCGTGGAGGAACGTAATGCGTTAGGATAACACCATCACAGTTGTACAAGAGAATCACCATAAATTCAGACCGTTCCATTCGCACCATCAACAGAACAGGCTCTGCTAACGGTATACTACGCCTTCGCTGGCAACAGGTTCTACACAACGCTGGTGACTACTTTGAAGGACAGTAACAGGTGCAAACTTGTAACTCTTTTGTGTCGGTTGTGAATAAATACACTCCTGGAAATGGAAAAAAGAACACATTGACACCGGTGTGTCAGACCCACCATACTTGCTCCGGACACTGCGAGAGGGCTGTACAAGCAATGATCACACGCACGGCACAGCGGACACACCAGGAACCGCGGTGTTGGCCGTCGAATGGCGCTAGCTGCGCAGCATTTGTGCACCGCCGCCGTCAGTGTCAGCCAGTTTGCCGTGGCATACGGAGCTCCATCGCAGTCTTTAACACTGGTAGCATGCCGCGACAGCGTGGACGTGAACCGTATGTGCAGTTGACGGACTTTGAGCGAGGGCGTATAGTGGGCATGCGGGAGGCCGGGTGGACGTACCGCCGAATTGCTCAACACGTGGGGCGTGAAGTCTCCACAGTACATCGATGTTGTCGCCAGTGGTCGGCGGAAGGTGCACGTGCCCGTCGACCTGGGACCGGACCGCAGCGACGCACGGATGCACGCCAAGACCGTTGGATCCTACGCAGTGCCGTAGGGGACCGCACCGCCACTTCCCAGCAAATTAGGGACACTGTTGCTCCTGGGGTATCGACGAGGACCATTCGCAACCGTCTCCATGAAGCTGGGCTACGGTCCCGCACACCGTTAGGCCGTCCTCCGCTCACGCCCCAACATGGTGCAGCCCGCCTCCAGTGGTGTCGCGACAGGCGTGAATGGAGGGACGAATGGAGACGTGTCGTCTTCAGCGATGAGAGTCGCTTCTGCCTTGGTGCCAATGATGGTCGTATGCGTGTTTGGCGCCGTGCAGGTGAGCGCCACAATCAGGACTGCATATGACCGAGGCACACAGGGCCAACACCCGGCATCATGATGTGGGGAGCGATCTCCTACACTGGCCGTACACCACTGGTGATCGTCGAGGGGACACTGAATAGTGCACGGTACATCCAAACCGTCATCGAACCCATCGTTCTACCATTCCTAGACCGGCAAGGGAACTTGCTGTTCCAACAGGACAATGCACGTCCGCATGTATCCCGTGCCACCCAACGTGCTCTAGAAGGTGTAAGTCAACTACCCTGGCCAGCAAGATCTCCGGATCTGTCCCCCATTGAGCATGTTTGGGACTGGATGAAGCGTCGTCTCACGCGGTCTGCACGTCCAGCACGAACGCTGGTCCAACTGAGGCGCCAGGTGGAAATGGCATGGCAAGCCGTTCCACAGGACTACATCCAGCATCTCTACGATCGTCTCCATGGGAGAATAGCAGCCTGCATTGCTGCGAAAGGTGGATATACACTGTACTAGTGCCGACATTGTGCATGCTCTGTTGCCTGTGTCTATGTGCCTGTGGTTCTGTCAGTGTGATCATGTGATGTATCTGACCCCAGGAATGTGTCAATAAAGTTTCCCCTTCCTGGGACAATGAATTCACGGTGTTCTTATTTCAATTTCCAAGAGTGTAGTTGCCGCTATTTAAGTTCCAAAACTAGTATGTAAGGTGGAGCCTGTGAAGCAGCCCGCTTAGTACATAGCAAGATGTCAAACTAAGGCCATTGCTGCTTGGAAGGCCGTTTGAGAGAAGTTACTGTAGCTGAGGTTAGGATATTTGGCTGGAGAACAGACACTGCGAGAAACGTTTAAACCAATTACTGAATCCGCTGATGAGCTCTCAACGAAATTACACATCGACGATAATGATGCCATTGCCGGTTTCTTTAACCATCACAGTGACACTAGGATAGACAAAAAATGCGGTGTCAATGGTGAAAAACCGTACATGTTGAGCATGCAGACTTAACTTTAAATGAGAAAACAATACTGATAGGGGTAGACAATTTAAAAAGAAAGCAGCCTATTAAACTGCATTTTCCAAAACCATTGAATGGTTCAAATGGCTCTGAGCACTATGGGACTTAACATCTGAGGTCATCAGTCCCCTAGAATTTAGAATTACTTAAACCTAACTAACCTAAGGACATCACACACATCCATGACCGAGGCAGGATTCGAACCTGCGACCGTAGCGGACGCGCGATTCTAGACTGAAGCGCCTAGAACCGCTCGGGCACACTGGCCCGCAAAACCATTAAAAACAGTAAAATTTTCACCAAAGATCTGGAGATGTATGGTAAAATCCTATAATTGACTGGTGTACACAAAATCAGGAAAACAATGCAGTGTGAAAAATAGAGACGTAATAAAACCTTTGTTATTACACAATCGGTGTAGCAGCATAAAAGTGTCGGCAATCAGTCTCCTCGGTATGTGTACTATGATGACTCCAATGAGATAACAGATTGACTGCTCATCCCATCAGCTGCTGCAGGCAATATTCCTGATTAATTTTAGAGCTAAGAGAGAGAGGTAAAATCGAATGAGTATGGCGACAGAAGTTCGAGAACTGCACAAACGAGCATGCAAGACATATCCTCATAGGAATATTATGATTAAAGGTTTGGATGACTTATGGCTGGTTAATCTTGTGGATATGAGGGAATATTCACATGAGAATAATAGATTCATATAATGCAAATTTCTCTGGGCATTACCAGACAAAACAAAAACAGGGAGAAATGTTGCAGATGTGTTTGAGGGTATGTTGCAGACGGAGGTGAATGTTGAGATAGTGATGCAGCAGTATGGAATACATCGCTACTTAACATTCACCCACCTGAAGGCGAGCATCGTAGAATTCCAAGATTCTGTTGTGTGCTTATGCGGGATACATTACTGAAGACTATGTGGAAATCTGTAGAATGTGGAATTGTGAATTTAGGTGTTGCTGGATGATCACCAACCCACTGGGTGGCGTTTGTTAAGAAAAATACACAAAAACATCTATTATTTCGACTTATTTGGAGACTTTCAGCCACCAGAAGAGTTAAAACGATACTTCACCGACAGAGAACATGTGTTCCACAATTTTCAGCGCTACGTATATTTTAATATCTACTTATGAGGACATATGTGCATCATATTCGTCATAACGTTTATGGAGAAGCATATATATAACGAGACGCATTAAGCATCACCCATCAGTTGAGGTTCAGATGCAATGTCGTATATTCTGATCTTAGAAGAACGATATTCAGTATTAAACACGTGTTGCTACCCACCGATTGATTTAATCAATGGGGAGTGGAGTATTGCCCTGATTGGACTGGAGACGTACAACAGCATTCCGAATATCACAGAGGCTAACAATGAAGTTCATCTGGAAATTAGTTGTGGAAAAGAAATTGTGGAAATAGAACCTGGTGCATTGACGATTTACACTACTGGCCATTAAAATTGCTACACCACGAAGATGACGTGCTACAGACTCGAAATTTAACCGACAGGAAGAAGATGCTGTGATATGCATACGATCAGCTTCTCAGAGCATTCACACAAGGTTGGCGCCGGTGGCGACACCTACAACGTGCTGACACGAGGAAAGTTTCCAAGCGATTTCTCATACACAAACAGCAGTTGATCGGCGTTGTCTGGTGAAACGTTGTTGTGATGCCTCGTGTAAGGAGGAGAAGTGCGTACCATTACGTTTCCGACTTTGATAAAGGTCGGATTGTAGCCTATCGCGATTGCGGTTTATCGTATCGCGACATTGCTGCTCGCGTTGGTCGAGATCCAATGACTGTTAGCAGAATATGGAATCGGTGGGTTCAGGAGGGTAATACGGAACGCCATGCTGGATTCCAACGGCCTCGTATCGCTAGCAGTCGAGATGATAGGCATCTTATCCCCATGGCTGTAACGGATCGTGCAGCCACGTCTCGATCCCTGAGTGAACATATGGGAATGTTTGCAAGGCAACAACCATCTACACGAACAGTTCGACGACGTTTGAAGCAGCATGGACTATCAGCTCGGAGACCATGGCTGCGGTTACCCTTGACGCTGCATCACAGACAGGAGCGCCTGTGATGGTGTACTCAACGACGAACCTGGGTGCACGAATGCCGAAACGTCATTTTTTCGGATGAATACAGGTTCTGTTTACGGCATCATGATGTTCGCATCCGTGTTTGGCGACATCGCGGTGAACGCACATTGGAAGCGTGTATTCGTTATCGCCATACTGGCGTATCACCCGGCGTGATGGTATGGGGTGCCATTGGTTACAAGTCGCGGTCACCTCTTGTTCGCATTGACGGCACTTTAAACAGTGGACGTTATATTTCAGATATGTTACGACCCGTGGCTCTACACTTCATTCGATCCCCACGAAAACCTACATTTCAGCAGGATAATGCACGACCGCATGTTGCAGGTCCTGTACGGGCCTTTCTGGATACAGAAAATGTTCGACTGCTGCCCTGGTCAGCACATTCTCCAGATCTCTCACCAATTGAAAACGTCTGGTCAATGGTGGCCGAGCAACTGGTTCGTCACAATGCGCCGGTCACTACTCTTGATGAACTGTGGTATCGTTTGAAGCTGCATGGGCAGCTGTACCTGTACACGCCATCCAAGTTCTGTTTGACTCAATGCCCAGGCGTATCAAGGCCGTTATTACGGCCAGAGGTGGTTGTTTGGGTACTGAATTCTCAGGATCTATGCACCCAAAATGCATGAAAACGTAATCACATGTCAGTTCTAGTATAAAATATTTGTCCAATGAATACCCATTTATCAGCTGCATTTCTTCCTGGTGTAGCAATTTTAATGGCCAGTAGTGTAAATGAAGTTTTAAAACGGTCTGGAAAAAGGGATGGCGCTATGTGCAAACATCAATACATTAAATCTGAAATAAAGACGAGGAGTGCAACCACTGACTTTAACCAGTAAGGATCAATAGGACGGCTACTAGGATTTACAACAGGACAGGTTTTGAAGTAAAATCCTAATAAATTCTACACATCTGATCAGTCAGTAGATATACTCCCTGTCAGTATTGACCATCTCATGTATAACACTGGAACAAACTCTTATCACAAAAGATTGAATCATACAATTTACACATCTCCCAGTAAGAGTTCAGGTTTTGGACTATCTGGAGCTACATATTGTTGACCAGTAGAATAAACTTTTCGACTTTCGCGGCGAGGAAATCATTGTGCGGCTACATCTAGAGCAGGATTAGCATTGATCCTGAACGTACTGAGATCGAGAAGCGCTGGCGGCCTTCAACCTGCCGGGATCTGTTGGAGGCAGAATCGATGGCCTTTAACGTGCCGGACCAGAAGCGTCGGCGGCGAGCTTCAACCAGTGAGGGATCACAGTGGCTCTGTATTGGCAACGAAGACAGGACGGGTGTAAAGTATACAGTCAAAGTGCACAACGCGCAGCGCGGCGCTTCTCAACAGGACACCAAGGCTATAACACGGGCAAACTATGAGTTTCTTAAGTCAGTGGGTCTGAAGCCACGCAGCGACGTCGTTCGATATATCTCCACAAAATACCCCACATCAGAATCAGCTGCCATAGATCCCATGATTTTTCCACCTAGTCCCTTGCATTCGTCTTCGGGCACCCATCGAAACTTATGAATTGGCACTGACTGTTGCATGGGATGCCGTATAAGTTATTCACATCCAGGTACATGAATTAACTCGTATCAAGGAATGCGTTGAACCTCTCACCCACCCGTGGGCTACCAGCCTTGGTGTGCCTGTGGACACATTGGCCAAAGTCCTCCACGGATCCCTCGCTCAAAGAAAAGAAGCATATTAGCATCGGCCATTAATTCGATGGTGTACTTGGTTTTCTTGAGCATTGCATCCCAAGACAACCCAGGTGGCATGTAATAAAAGGAGGGATCCAGAGAACATGTGGTCATGCATAGACTCCGGAATTTCTCGAAAACGTCCACAAGCAAGCGCACGTCTGTGTCCGTGTAAAGCTGCGTGTACTCTTCTAATGTGAAGACGCTGAAGTCCCGCCAGACATTAACGGCATTCTCATACCCTACATCCATTATGGCATCGTTGGTAAGGTTGCTGGAGAGTGAAATTATGTGGGGTAGCATGGTTTCACTGAGTGTTGCCATGCTATCCACATACTCATATGGGGAAACCCCCTCTTGTGTCACAATTTGAAACGTTTTCTCGTCCGGAAATGCAGCTCGAGTGATGTGCATACCCTTCTGATTAAGACTTTCAACTAGTTTGTGGAGTGGTGCCTGCATAAAATGTATGTGTCAAGGAAGGGGTGCGTAATTCTTGGCGTCATTCGTTTGGAGAATGAAATGTATTTCTCTACACTCAGAGGTAGGACACTGACCTGATCTTTCTCCATGCCGAAATTAGCCAAGTGTTCAACCTGGCAACGAGCGTTATACCCGCTTAAATTATGGAACAAAACGGGTATATGTCTTGGTAATTGGTATTTCATGTTGTATATGTTGTGAGCTGTGCCACTGAACTTCGCTGTAACATGACAATTGTCCCTACGAGGAACAATGTAACGACAACCCACTAATGTGACAGGCAACCGCTTTTCTGTACAAATCTTCATTCTCTTTCGATTTGGTCATGGGATTGCCAGCACTGTAAAGCTTATCAACCTTCCATAAAAGTCTTCCAGACTCTGTGAGCAGCCAAACTGCAGGATCACCCCCGACATAAGATAATATGTGTGCCTGCGTGGTCACCTTCACAGTGGGTCACAGGTGCGAGCAGGCATTCAACTCGGCGTACACTACAAATGGGCATCTCTCCTGGTGGTGATCATTTTTAAGCTTAATGAATTCTTGTCCTCTGCATGCACAATAACACGTACTAGGTTCTTGAAAGCGCAATCTGCTAGATGTGTTGCCAATAATTTGTCTGAAGAAATGGCACTGAGACACTTTAACCAAATACGTTGTTTACCATTACGCTTTCTCAGTTGGGCGGAAGGGAGTTGTGACATATCGTTCATTCAAATAAAATGATAATTCACTTCTTTTTCTTCTTTTTACTCATCTTTTTTATTTTTTTCTCGTCTGAGATTGGCGGCATGTTTACATGTAGCTTACTCTCACTGGCAGATTTTGAGAAATGGAGGGGGCTGGCGACTATATGCTTGTCCTGCTCATCTGACCGGATTGTCTTCTCCAGCCCATAAAAATGAACCAATATTCAGGTTTTCTGGCCTTAAATTTAGGTATGTGCTGCACTCGAAATGTCAAGGTATCTGTCATATCGGTATGGTCACTCTGGATATTTCTCTTTTTAATATTTCCTTTACAAGCTAGGATTGACTATGTAAAACAAATCTGGTCCTCTTCATTTTTGACAATAATGCATGCCCTCTTATTGGCTATATCTTTAGATAGCTTGATGCAGCTAGACCCTCCATTTACCAGATAACACACATGTGTATGGATGTCCAGGTGTAGTATTCGGCTGAGTACTTCATCTGACCCTCTAACTCTCAGAAAACTAGTTCATTACTCAGTGATTTACCATGGGTCATTGACTACCTTGAGGAGCTCCATTTCCATGGCAGGAAGGCACACACTTAGATACCGAACAGGGTCACGGTACCTTCCTGCCAAAAGTCTTGATTATCATGAACAAGTTTCCCTCTTCAAAGGCATCTCCAATCACCAAGTTTCCTGACTGCAAAAGGTGTCAATGATCTGATGTTCCTCACTGAAACGATGGATGGGAGAGAGAACTGCCGCTAGCCACAGAATCTCTAACTAATACTACCACTACACGATGACTCCATCCTCGCCATTGGCAAAGCTGATTGTGGTGAGATGTTGAGGGGTATGTGCCAAGGTGCATCTAACCGTTGATGGCGAGAACGAGATGATGGAGGAGAAGGAGGAGGAGACATTGTGGTATCGGGCTAGTGCGAGCAGCCAGACTGCGACTGCTGCTGCTGCAGCCCTAACCCACTTGCCGGACGGAGTGTGGCCCATGGGCGCCAGAGCGGTACTGGGGCAGCATCAGGCACGGCTTTCGTCGTGGTGGCAGCCCCTACATCATCTGCAAGATAATAATCTAAACATGAAAACATACACAACCAAAAATATACACTTACAGAAATCTGTGATGGCTCCAGTCTGTCCCCAATGCAGAGCCCTTCATGTTCAAATTCTTCTGCCACAAAATACCTGCAGCAAAGAATAAATGGTTCAAATGGCTCTGAGCACTATGGGACTTAACAGCTGTGGTCATCAGTCCCCTAGAACTTAGAACTACTTAAACCTAACTAACCTAAGGACATCACACACATCCATGCCCGAGGCAGGATTCGAACCTGCGACCGTAGCAGTCGCGCGGTCGGCAGCAAAGAATACGCCACATATTTTATGTATACCATGAAATTTTTGTCAAGCAGTAAAATACTATGTATACACCGTACTATGAAGAAGAAAAATATATGTACTACTTAACAATGCTGCTGCTGCTTCCTTTCAGAAGCCAGGCCATCAGTTATCCGCTGGACGTGTATTGAAACAAAACGAAATTCATAGTGAAATGAAAAGAAGACTCGCTGACTGACCGCTAAATAATAGCAGCATACTACTTACACGAAGAGAAACTAATTATAACAATATTACAGCTGTTGCTGTCGCTGTTGGACCTCCGCTTCCAACTCTTCCACAATTTAGTGGATGTGCACTGAAATAATAAGACGAAATCTATTCAATACTATGAAATTCTTAGGCTATAGGAACAAAGTTAGCCGATATGACTATACTTTCCAGGTAATTCCCATTCCTGCGACTGCCTTGGACGTTTGCTGCCACTGGTACTACCACTGCTGTTGCCTTATACCCTTGCAGAACGCTTCATATTCGTGCCGAGTCGACAACGAAGCAAACAGACTAATAACGCACCAAATAAGGAGAAGGTTGATCCACCTGTGGACTATATCAGACTGAGACTGGGAATGGAGAAATAGGGTTTATATAGTGTCAGAAATATGGGGGAAACCAATCAGAATGTAGTATTCGGCATACCTTGGTTGACAGGTTCGGACACGTTGGTTGACGAATGCAAAAAAAGGAAGTAACCATTTGAGGTAGCTCGTGACAGGAAGTGTTCTTTCCTTCGGGGGGTTTAACGCAAGCCCGAGTGCGCTGCTGCTTGCAGGGTCTCGGGCCCTGGCCTGTGTGAGCAGACTGGCAAGTGACGCGTGGTGCAGCCCGGCGGACGGCGAGACGCGATCGCCAACTACACTCCTGGAAATGGAAAAAAGAACACATTGACACCGGTGTGTCAGACCCACCATACTTGCTCCGGACACTGCGAGAGGGCTGTACAAGCAATGATCACACGCACGGCACAGCGGACACACCAGGAACCGCGGTGTTGGCCGTCGAATGGCGCTAGCTGCGCAGCATTTGTGCACCGCCGCCGTCAGTGTCAGCCAGTTTGCCGTGGCATACGGAGCTCCATCGCAGTCTTTAACACTGGTAGCATGCCGCGACAGCGTGGACGTGAACTGTATGTGCAGTTGACGGACTTTGAGCGAGGGCGTATAGTGGGCATGCGGGAGGCCGGGTGGACGTACCGCCGAATTGCTCAACATGTGGGGCGTGAGGTCTCCACAGTACATCGATGTTGTCGCCAGTGGTCGGCGGAAGGTGCACGTGCCCGTCGACCTGGGACCGGACCGCAGCGACGCACGGATGCACGCCAAGACCGTAGGATCCTACGCAGTGCCGTAGGGGACCGCACCGCCACTTCTCAGCAAATTAGGGACACTGTTGCTCCTGGGGTATCGGCGAGGACCATTCGCAACCGTCTCCATGAAGCTGGGTTACGGTCCCGCACACCGTTAGGCCGTCTTCCGCTCACGCCCCAACATCGTGCAGCCCGCCTCCAGTGGTGTCGCGACAGGCGTGAATGGAGGGACGAATGGAGACGTGTCGTCTTCAGCGATGAGAGTCGCTTCTGCCTTGGTGCCAATGATGGTCGTATGCGTGTTTGGCGCCGTGTAGGTGAGCGCCACAATCAGGACTGCATACGACCGAGGCACACAGGGCCAACACCCGGCATCATGGTGTGGGGAGCGATCTCCTACACTGGCCGTACACCACTGGTGATCGTCGAGGGGACACTGAATAGTGCACGGTACATCCAAACCGTCATCGAACCCATCGTTCTACCATTCCTAGACCGGCAAGGGTACTTGCTGTTCCAACAGGACAATGCACGTCCGCATGTATCCCGTGCCACCCAACGTGCTCTAGAAGGTGTAAGTCAACTACCCTGGCCAGCAAGATCTCCGGATCTGTCCCCCATTGAGCATCTTTGGGACTGGATGAAGCGTCGTCTCACGCGGTCTGCACGTCCAGCACGAACGCTGGTCCAACTGAGGCGCCAGGTGGAAATGGCATGGCAAGCCGTTCCACAGGACTACATCCAGCATCTCTACGATCGTCTCCATGGAAGAATAGCAGCCTGCATTGCTGCGAAAGGTGGATATACACTGTAATAGTGCCGACATTGTGCATGCTCTGTTGCCTGTGTCTATGTGCCTGTGGTTCTGTCAGTGTGATCATGTGATGTATCTGACCCCAGGAATGTGTCAATAAAGTTTCCCCTTCCTGGGACAATGAATTCATGGTGTTCTTATTTCAATTTCCAGGAGTGTATATTTAGCATCTGTGATAGTGTAATTACATGTTTCGGAATAGGAAAAGTGCTGCAATTCCATACGCTGCCTTGTATCCCATAAACTGTTTAATCGGTATTCCTCTCGTTGCACTCGATTTCCCGCCAATCATACAGTATTTCCAATATGCCGCAAGGAAAACTAAAGGATATCGATTTAATTAATTAGTCAATCAATTGACGTAATGAGAGGTGGATGATTCGAACAACCTGAAACAGCTCATGATTGCCGAAAGTGGCACAGTAGCTGTTTCCCGCCAATTCTGTTTCGATCAATTTAATTGATGTGAAAAGTGGTCCAGGGTTTCCGGGATTTCCCAGAGAGGTTGTAAGTAGGCTGTTTAGGTTTTTATATTGGCAACGCCACGTAGCGCTCTGTATGAAAATCACTGGCTGTGCTGTGTGCAGTCTGTGGCTGAATTGCATTGTTGTTGGCTATTGTAGTGTTGGGCAGTTGGCTGTTAACAGCGCGTAGCGTTGCGCAGTTGGAGGTGAGCCGCCAGTAGTGGTTGATGTGGGGAGAGAAATGGAGGAATTTTGAGAGCGGATGATCTGGACGTGTGTCCATCAGAAACAGTACATTTGTAAGAATGGATGTCATGAACTGCTATATATATTATGACTTTTGAACACTATTAAGGTAAATACATTGTTTGTTCTCTATCAAAATCTTTCATTTGCTAACTATGCCTATCAGTAGTTAGTGCCTTCAGTAGTTAGAATCTTTTACTTAGCTGGCAGTAGTGGCGCTCGCTGTATTGCAGTAGTTCGAGTAACGAAGATTTTTGTGAGGTAGTGATTCATGAAAGGTATAGGCTAATGTTAGTCAGGGCCATTATTTTGTAGGGATTACTGAAAGTCAGATTGCGTTGCGAAAAAAAAAAGTGTCAGTTTAAGCACAGTCATTTATGATTTTTCTAAGGGGACGTTTCAAGGTGGGTGCCAAAAAAATGGCCCAGAAACTGCATTCGAAAGTACGCGAAATTCAAAAAGTGGTGCAGAAACCGGCTGGGGAGGGAGAAAACCCATGACGTTATCGAAGGGGTGGGGGTGATTAATTAATTTGATATCAATTTGATATAAAGTGGCGTATAACAATAGATTAAGGATCTGTCAATCAAAGAGAACAATAGGTTAAGGGCTGACATGGAGCAGAACAATAGCTTTTGCCCTGAATTTATTAAACCTGCACTATCAAAACGCCCTGATGCTCTCTTTTTCCCACCACAATTTTCTTGTTGAAAAATGCGACTGTCGTCAGGAAACATGATCATCATAAAGGGGTGAATGTGGTCTGCAACAAGTGTACGACACTCCTTGGCTGTAAAAGTGCGAACGCCGGGCTGGATCCCAACGGCCTCGTATCACTAGCAGTCGAGATAGGCATCTTATCCGCATGGCTGTAACGGATCGTGCAGCCACGTCTCGATCTCTGAGTCAACATATGGGGACGTTTGCAAGACAACAACCATCTGCACGAACAGTTCGATGACGTTTGCAGCAGCATCGACCATCAGCTCGGAGACCATGGCTGCGGCTACCCTTGACGCTGAATCACAGACAGGAGCGCCTGCGATGGTGTACTCAACGTCGAACCTGGGTACACGAATGGCAAAACGTCATTTTTTCGGATGAATACAGGTTCTGTTTACAGCATCATGATGGCCGCATCCGTGTTTGGCGACATCGCGGTGAACGCACATTGGAAGCGTGTATTCGTCATCGCCATACTGGCGTATCACCCAGCGTGATGGTATGGGTGCCATTGGTTACACGTCTCGGTCACCTCTTGTTGCAGGTCCTGTGCAGGCCTTTCTGAATACAGAAATTGTTCGACTGCTGCCCTGGCCAGCAGATTCTCCAGATCTCTCACCAATTGAAAACGTCTGGTCAATGATGGTCGAGCAACTGCCTCGTCACAATAGGCCAGTCACTACTCTTGATGAACTGTAGTATCGTGTTGAAGCTGCATGGACAGCTGTACCTGTACACCCCATCCAAGCTCTGTTTGACTCAATGCCCAGGCGTATCAAGGCCATTATTACGGCTAGAGGTGGTTGTTTGGGTACTTATTTCTCAGGATCTATGCACCCAAATTGCGTGAAAATGTAATCACATGTCAGTTCTAGTATAATATATTTGTCCAATGAATACCCGTTTATCATCTGCATTTCTTCTTGGTGTAGCAATTTTAATGGCCAGTAATGTACTTCACATCTATGCTTGCCATGTGGGAGGAAGTAATAGGCTCCCTGCAATATTTTTCGTCATCCCACACCACTGGTCGGAGACCAGCAGCAGCTGGAATAAGGAACTATCGCATCAGGCCTAGGCTGCAGCCAACATCTCAACACTAACGACTGCATTTTGAACTCTGCTGTGACCAGGAAGTTTGGCATGCTGATGAATGGTTTCATTTTGCGTTCAGTGGTGAATTACAGAACTGCACTACCTCGGGTCACGATCGTTGGCGAGTATGACGGTGAACTGTGGCGAGAGGTCCCATTGTTCCAATGTTTTGGTAAGGCACAGCAGCACTACTCCTGACGTCATGGTCTGAGGAGCCATCACATGACATCAAGTCATGACTGGCATAATTGAGGGAACTCCGACAGTACAATGGTACCTCACAAACATCTTGCATCCTCACAAGTTACCTCTCATACTATAGTATGTGTCGTTTTCCAACAGGACAATGCTTGTCCGCATGTGGTATGTGTTATATCCTAACCAGTAATGCCACCCTAGCCCGCTGCCAAAAGGTTGGCAGCATCAAAGTCCGGACGCCGTCCGCATAAGCAGCGCCAGCGAGACAGGAAATGGCCGCAAGTCTGCGCGCGCCACCGCTGGCTTCTGGCTTCTTAAGCGCTGGAGTCGCGAGCGCTAGGACAGTTCTGTATTCGCCGCTCAGTTGTATACTCGCCACCGAATTGTGTACTTGCTAGTCATTTGTGTGTTCATCGCAGCAGAGTTGTTGTTTGTCGTCAGCCGACGCTGACCTAGCCGCTCCGACTCGAACTAGACAGATCTCTGTAGACACGGAGTTCACTATTGTGTTTCTGTATCTTCGACAATAAAGATAAGTACCGACTTTTATTTAACCAGAGTGTTTGGGTTTTCATCTTTCTGTTCACTGTTCCAGCGGACCGGTCGGCCCGCTATTAAAAGTGTGGCGGTGACTTCGTAAGCCGTTTCTACCGCGAATTGTTTGTCGCTACGAACACCGCCACAAAAGTATGTGTCTCTACGTCTGATGTCTTGGTACTCTTGTAGCCAACAAGTTCCCCAGGTTTGTCTCCGATAGACGTCTGTGGGACCCGCTTGGACGTCTATCTGTCCCAGTGCCAGTAACAAGTATATCAAGGACCAATTACAACATTTGTGGACCATCTTGCCTCAGGCGAGGTTACTGCGGCTTTATAACATCCTTTCCAACCAAATCAGTGCATGCATCCAGCCCAGAAGGAGTAGAACATCATACTGGTGAGTGGGCTCATAGTGCCAATTTCTTTGTAAATTTGACTCGACTCTACAGTGCCTGACATTACATCGCATACCCTGTCAACCCGTGAAATTACATTTCGTTTCTTCCTCCTCCTCTTCTGGTTGCTTCACATTTTGTCAGGCAGTGTAAATGGTATTCTTTTTCAACAGAAAGTTTGTTAGCAGATTAAAACGAGGTCGAGTCGAATTTGGAACCTTGTCTTTCGCAGGCGATGTTCTTACCGACTCAGCTATCTGTGCATCGCATATGACTCGTCTTCACAGCCAGTATGTCCTACTGCAAACTCGTAGGCGTCTAAGCCAGTTCTCTGCATATCGTTTCTTCCAAGAATGCTAATCTGACAGGGAATACAGAGAACTTGAGTGAATGTAGAAGGTGGGTGAAGCAGTACTGACGGAAGTAAAGCTGTGAACAGACGGTTTGTGTGTCGTGTACAGGTAGCTCAGTCGGTTAGGGTATTGCCCACGAAAGATAAAGCTCTGAAGTTCGAGTCTCGATTCGCAACAGAGTTTTGATCTGCCAGGATGTTTCAAAACTCTGCTCCAGAGCCAGAGATTAATTCTGAAAATTTGCCCTTTACTACATACTTCCTGATCGTATCAAACATCCTGAGTTTGTTCTCCCGCGTACAAAGAGAAAAAGGAATCGTGTTCAGATATTTACAGTTTGTCAGAAAAGGCTGCCATTCACAGTCCAACTCGTCCACCAAACTGCCCTCCGACCCGCTCGCCTAACCATATGACTGTGTGAACAGCGGCATCTGCTTGGTGAATCCTACCTATCTGCATTGGCGGATGTTTGGCTGACAGGTAGCTGTCGAGGCTAGCAGGTCAAGGTTCGCCAGTCGAACTGATGATCCCCGATCATGGACACGATTGCGAGACCATCGGCCACACACGGGCCAATGGGTTCGGTTCAGACTCCCTCAGGGGACGAGTCAGCTGACTGACCCACCTCTGCATTGGGACCTTAGTACTATCCTCAGTCATAGTCTTGGTTTTAAAACGAGAAATACGTTATTAGGCGCTCTGATATTGGAAGTGATTGAACTTGCCCTTCCTCCAAGAGCAAATATCACCTACATGTTAGTAAGGGGACCTACAGTCTGTCCATCTTACCAGTTAACATAGGATATCAGTTTCTCCCAACTGACAACAGCCAAAGACAGCTGTGACACTAAAGTATAACACTAAAATAACCTACATTTTACACACTAGCAGAAAAAATCTAGTGGAATAGAACACATCTCTTCAACAGGAAATGAAATCGGCCAGAACAGCGTAACTATGAACTCCGTGCACCGGCGTTGGTGGACCCATCGGTACGTACCGACTGCTGTTTCACCTTCTGCCAGCGACGTTATTGGATGCACCACGGAGGAATGTTGGATCAGCACATCGCTCTTTCTGCTCCTCAGTTTGTCTCACGAGGCTGAATGCACCCCGTTCCAGTCCTCCCACGTAGGAAAAAACCCTGGCAGTACTAGGAATCGAACTCGGGTCTTCCATGTGGCAGTCAGCCGAGGTGACTACATAGCTACGGAGGCGGACAGTCGACTAGAAAAGTCACTAATAAATAGGATACGCCGTAGGAAAGTTTTATTGCTGCGGTAAGCAACAAAAACCACCAGGACCGAATGACTATTACAACAGCAACACATGTGAGTACAGTTTTTTTCCACAACGTCCAAAGCAATTTTTTTTGTTCCGTTCATAGCAGTAAACAGTCAAGATGCCTGATGTGACTAGGTAAAAATGCATACTTAATAAGGGTAGCTATAAATCAAAAGATTTCCACACATAGTATATAAAATCTGCATCTTTAAGGCTGTTTACAAATAAATTATTTAATAACAAAATTAAGTTATATTGCGCCGTGTCTAAAATATAGAAAATAAGACACCCAGAGAGTATTTCCTCTCCTATGGCGCTACAGATGAGGCTACACCTTATAGATAGTGATTTCTGCCAAGAGATCTGTTACCATGCCCTCGTTGACATCAAAATAGTTGTCCACTGGTATCTATTGTTGGCGGCTTGTATTTTAAGGGAACTTTAACTCACAATAGGAAACTACACTCAACGAATTTTCACTCTGTAGCGGGGTGTGTACTGATGAGAAACTTTCTGACAGAGTAATATGCGTACTGAACCACACTCCAGAGTTAATTAGAACACGATTCAAGACCCACAGTCACAGTCTCAACCCACCCAGTACATTTCCGCCAATACATAAACTCCGTAGAAGACCTGTATATTCTGCTGGACTAGCACTCTTGGCAGATCTCAGCTGCGTTGCGCAGATCAGTTTCTAAGGTTATAGTATTATCGTATTCATAAGTTGAATAATCAAGTCAAGATTTGAAATATTTTCGTCGTACAAGTACCAGAAACATTTTTAATTGCTTTCCTCGATACCTAACTCCACACACATAAGCGCTCATGATGGTAACACCAGGCCCATATTTTCCTGTGTTCTTCTACGACGAGTCATACTCGTTGGTCTGCACGTTCCTCAGTACTTTGGGAGCCATAGTTAAGGCAAGAGACTCTTTCATATCGTGGCAGCACAACAACTGTACTGCTGTTTCTGCAACAAATTCATGGCATCCTCTGCATGTTACACCCAAAGGATCTTCCTGCGGCAGAGATGTTTTGCATTTACTTATTCTCTTTTTGTGTTTCGCGTACAGTGAACTCAGAAGATTATGTTGTTATTGTTGTTGTCTCCGGACCAAAGACTAGTCTGATGAATATGTTCACGTCGTTCTATCCTGTCCTAGCCTCTTCCATTTCTGCATAACTACTGCAACTTACATTCATCTCAACCTGATTAATATAGCCTTCGCCTCCCCTTACCCCCCCCCCCCCCCCCCCCGTGCCTTTAGGGTATCACGCTGACGACTGCTTCATGTCCCACAATGTGTCCTATCAGTCAATTTTTCGTGTTACAAATTCTAAAATTTCTCATCTCTGAAGGTTTCCCAAGCACCCCGCAACCGGAATTTGTGACTTGACTTCGGCTTCCATCCACAGTATTCAACCGAACTAAATCGCTCTCTTGATGATTAATCTATTGATGTTGATTAAAAACTAACAAATCCAGTACTAATAAGTAAGTGAGCTCACAAAGAGATTGAAATCTGGAGCATGGACTGTGGGGGAACAGGAGAAGAAGAGAATCAAAGCATTTGAGACGTCGTATTATATGAAGATGCTGCAAATTGGGTGTACTAATAAGATAAGAAATGAGGAGGTCCTTAGAAGAATCGACGAGCATGGAATATATGGAAAGTATTGGGAAAAAGAAAGGACAAGATGGTACTACATATGTTAAGACATTGGCGAATAACTTCCATGGTACTAGAGGGAGCTGTAGAGGGTGAAAAGTGTAGGTCTAAATGAAGGCAGATATTGGATTGGATCCAAGAGATAATTGACAATGTTAGGTCTAATTGCTACTCTGAGATGAAGCCAACAGGAGAGGGAGTCGTGGCAGGTCGGAACCAACCAGTCATATGACTGATGACCCTTCAAACAAAGTATATGAAACTGGTCGGCGAGTGTTACACAGAAACGAAACCCCAAGAAGGTCTAATTAATGTTCTCGATATTTATCATAAAGTTTCAGCAACACTATGAGAGATGTAAATCTAACAACAGACACAGCTTCCACATTTTCAGAAAGGAAACAGCAATAGAAATTATTATTCTCAAGGAATGAAACCAGCTGCATCTCAAATGTTTGCAGTGATCAGACATATGGAACACAGACAAAGCACAATAGTTATAAGCAAAAATAACTATCAACAAGAACTAAACATGAACATTAACATAGCACAAAACAATGAGTACAGGAACACACAGTACACAAATTACATGACACGATTAAAAACAAAATACAGACTGAAGACAGAAAAATTAAAAACAGTCAAAATATTCCAACAACTAACAATAATACACAATGTACACTCTCACCAGAAAACATAGACCTCAGCAAGAAATCGCACACCATGACATACCACAACTAGCACAAACACAAAATTAGTAACTTTTCAGACACAACAAATTAATACATCCTACAGGATAAATATCACAAGCCAGGAGATAAAAATAAATACTAAATTTCAGGTATATACGAATTAATACATAATAGCTGCAACAGTAAATGTAGTGGGATGACTGCAACAAATTTTAACATCAAGTACAAAGAACAAATAAGGACATTGAAGAGTTTATGTACCCACTTCACATACGATGAAAATTAACTAAAAGAAAACCACCAGCATACTGGGATAAAAACAGAAATGGCAGACTTATTCCATAACAACAAAATAAGGGGAATGCTCACTCCACAGGAAGTATATTTCATACAGAAGTCTACAAATAAAAATGAAAATATTCTCAGTGACCAAAAGACCAACAACAGCACACCGCTGTTCAAATTCATAGTCTACGTTGAAAATACTAAAAAAACAAAATAAATAAATAAAAATTTACGCGCATCCTTCTTTCAGTCCCACAGCAACGCCCGACTCCACTCCGATCCACTCCCCGAGGGTCCGTCAGTCAGTTAGTAGCATTCTTCAGTCAGTTATGAAGGATGAGACTAACATCAGTGCAAGCATGTGCAGTTTTCTACGGTTAGGTTATCTGCATAGAAATATTTACTGCAAGAAACCTATAGCAATGCGCACTTAGCGTACATAGAACAACAAATGGCTGCATGAACAGGACACAAAAATGAGTGTAAAGAAAGCACAAAAATAGTTGCAATTGTAAATAGAAATATCTAGATCTAAACAAACTGCCAAAGAGTCGCATAAATCTCACATCAAAATATGTATAATTAAATAATTTTATATGTATCATACACCATAGAAGATCCTAACATGGAAAGACGGAACATATCTGGTACTCAAGAATAAATTTCAGATGAAAAGATGAAAGTTTTCTTATCTTTATGGTAAAACATAACTGAGGTCTTCATTAGCACAAATATTAACAATAATATAAAACTGCTTGCTGATGATACTGTTACGTACAGGAAAATATCATTGTTGGATCATCATAGGAAACTGCAAAATTATTACTCGGTCTAATGAATGGTAGCTCTCTTTAAATGTAGATATTTCTGAGTAACGCTCATAAAAAAATAAGGAACCCGATAATATGCGATGACAATACTGAGAATACCTTGAGCACATCATAATGTATAAGCCTTTAGGGATAATACTGATAAACGATACAAAGTGGCATGATCACGTAAAATCGGTATTGCGTGTTTGTTGTGGTTTTCAGTCCGAAGACTGGTTTCCTGCAGCTCTCCAAGCTACTCTATCCTCCTTAAACCTCTTCATCTCTGAATAGCTACTGCAAACTATGACCATTTGAACGTTCTTACGGCAGTTATCTCTTTCTCCAACAGCAATCTAAACCTCCCCCCCCCCCACCCCCACCCCCACAAACACATTTCCATCCAATACAAAACTGACGATTCCTTGATGTGTCAGTACGTGTCCTAGCAATGGATCACTTCTTGTTGTCAACTTCCATATCAAATTTCTTTTCTCCCCAGTTCCGTTCAGTACCTCCTCATTAGCACCACATTCCAAAAGCATCCAGTCTCTTCTTGTCATAACTGGTTATCGTCCAAGTTTCATCACCCCACAAGGATACATCTTCAGAAAAGACTTCCTAACACTTAAATCTATATTTGATGTTAACAAATTTCTCTTTTTCAGAAACTCTTTTCTTGTCATTGCCAGTCTACATTTTATATCCTCTCTACTTCGGCCATTACAAGTTATTTAGTCATTTTACTGCCCAAATAACACCCATCTACTGTTGTTACTGTCTCGCTTCCCACAGCATCGCCTGATTTAAAACGGCTACATTCCATTTCTCTTGTTTTGCTTCTGTTAATGTTCACCTTACACTGATCAGCCAGAACATTATGACCACCGACCTACTATCAATATAAAACCGTCCAGGCGATAGCAGCCTCACCTAGCGAGCAGTGACACACGCATCGCATGGCACATGTTGTATCAGTGAGTGTGCTGTCCTTGTGTAGAATGGGGAAGGTGTGCGATCCATCTGAGTTTGACCGAGAGCAGATTGTGATGGCCCGGAGGCTCGGCACGAGCGTTTCGGAAACTGGACGACTTGTCGACTGTTCGAAGAGTGCTGTGGTGAGTGTTTTCAACACGTGGTGAAACCAAGGTTGAACTACATCCAGACGTCATGGGGTTGGGCGGCCACCACTCATTACAGACGTCGGATGTATGTCGAAGGCTAGACAGAGCGGTAAAACAGGACAGGCGGCGAACTGTGGCAGAACTAACATCAGACGTTAATGCTGGTCAGAGTGCAAGTGTACCTGAACCCACAGTGCACGGAAAACTCCTAACGAAGGACCTCCACAGCCAAAAACCCACTCTTGTGCCAATGTTGGCACTACGACTTCGGCAACTACGACTGAAATTGGCACGTGACCATAGGTATTGGACGTTGGCACAGTGGCAGAGTGTTGTATGGTCTGACGAATCCCGATACCTTCTTCATCATGCCGATGGGAGGGCACGAATCCGTCGTCTTCCAGGGGAACAGCTCATGGACACCTTTTCTATGGATGGAGGCAAGCTGGCACCGCCTCAGTTATCTTCTGGGAAAAATTCACGTGGGCATCCATGGGTCCAGTGGAGCTCGTGCCCTCCTGAACCCACCGATTCCATATTCTGCTAACTGTCATTGGATCCCGACCAACGCGAGCAGCAATGTCGCGAGACGATAAACCGCAATCGCGATACGCTACAATCCGACCTTTATCAAAGTTGGAAACGTGATGGTACGCATTTCTCCTCCTTACACGAGGCATCACAACAACGTTTCACCAGGTAACGCCAGTCAATTGCTGTTTGTGTATGAGAAATCGGTTAGAAACTTTCCTCATGTCAGCACGTTGTAGGTGTCGCCAACGGTACCAACCTTGTGTGAATGCTCTTAAAAGCTAATCATTTGCATATCACAGCATCTTCTTCCTGTCGGTTAAATTTCGCGTCTGTAGCACGTCATCTTCGTGGTGTAGCAATTTTAATGGCCAGTAGTGTAGTTATGATGTCCTTTGTGCACAATAGGGCTTTTTTCCTTCTGATCGACCGGACCGTGTCGACGAGTATGCCAGTACTCACGTTCCCTTTCAGTATAATATCAGGCCGGTGTCACATCCGAATGCCGCAGAAACCTGGATATTGAACGATTCAGTCAGTCAGCCTAATGGAGACACACAACGAAGCCCCTTACAAACTGTATCATGTGCTGATAGCGCTGTTCCCAGGAGTACACGGCATCTCAGTGACGTTCACTATAATGACTCAACATCTAACGCTGTTCTCGCCCTTATGTACCCTCTTAGGCCTGGTAACAACACTGAACACGAAAAACACTAATGCATTCTAGTGGCCCTTTCAGGTGTTACAGCGAATTCCCATTCCAATCATTTACCTACCCATCGATAGTCTGTAGACGTACGAAGTTACTGGACCATATCTTCTGGCTGCTTCACTACTTTTGTCAGGCAGTGTTTCAAAAGTGAGAAGATACTTCATTACTTTCATATACCTCTGTGTCTCATGTGCCGTCATAACCCTTCCTGGTTGACGCCTGATGCCACTAGGGCGAGTACCGTATCTGTAATCCCTCGTGTAGATGACTGTGATGATTGAGTGTCTAGTGTAGTGTTGTGCAGTATTCATATCACTAGGTTGTTATCAGCATACATGGACTCAAGCCTCTCACTTCCGTGGAGGGTTCATCATTCAATTGCAGCCGTTGCAGGAAATGACCACGGACAATAACGCCGCGCGCGGCTACGAGTGATCAATATTGGCGTCCCAGTGGCTATTGTTTCGGCAGCGGAGCGTACCACAGTGATACAGTACAGTACCTGACGCGGCAGCCAATCGCAAACTGCAGCGTCAACAGCGCCGGCGATCTGAAACAAACACCGCTGTTAGCTTTTGCGCGCTAATAAAGACCGGCCAATGAGAGCGCACCAGGCGCTGTTGACACTATTAGCTGTGATCGCGGCAAACGCATTCGCGGCCAAACGACAAGGCCTTCGACAGGGCAAGCAATTTCACTTATCCAACAAAGTAAACACTGCGAGCTATTATTTTCGATGAGCCTGTTGATACAACTGTGGCGCAGTCGTTCTTAGTTTAAAGGGAAATCGTTGTGCTTCGCATACGAAGTATTTTTATCGGTGTTTAACACCGCTTCAAGCGAATATATGTCAGAGAGAGGACGAAAACGAGGCTTTGTTTCACGAAACATCCAAGTCTTGTCTGAAACTAGTTAGGGATAACACCAGGGTACATAACCGAGAGTTTCAGGTTTCAAACTGAACGATCCAAAATACTAAGTCACTGTTCCACATTGCCTTACTAGATAAACCACCAGCAGAAACAGTACATTAAACATGTTTAATTCCGACGGACATAAAAGGTAGCCTAGTATTTTTCATTGTACATAGAAAATTACTTTATAGGATACTAGCTGTAGCCGGCCACACTTTGCAGTGGCTCAGTCTGCTTAAATGGAAAACACAGATAGGAGAAAACACACATTTCTGATATGTATGGGAATTGGATATACGTCCTAATGACCTTCTCTCCCCCTACCCCTTTCTTTATGCATCTCCCCTCCTTACTTACCTCTTTGTCCACTACTTCTTCCTCCTTTCTTTGTCCATCTTCTCCTTTCCCCCCCCCCCTCTGTCTCCTCTTGCCCCCTCTCACCTCCTCTCTCAGTCCATCATCTCCTCAACCCTTCTCAATCTTCTCTTCCTCCCTTCCCTTGCTTTCTATCTGCTCTTGCCCCCTTTCTCTTTCCATTTCCTCCTCCCCGTTTTCTATGTATATTTCCTCCCACCCCTTTGTCCATCTCCTCTTCCACCTCTCTCTGACCTTGAGCTTTGTTTATTGTTACTGCAAATTCAGATTCTGTAGTAGTATTCTAATGATAAACCAACAAGCCATAAGCACAACTTTCCTGTTCGCTAACAGCGTTTCAATATTGCGTATTTTGTACATATATTTGTATATTAAAAATTACGTAGTCTGTCTATGTCTAAATGTTTATTACAATAACATGTAAAAAATTGAAGTAAATCGAAAAGGTAAATTTTGAGATTTTAGTTAACAATATTTTTGCTTTATGTGTTACCTATATATATATCTATATATTATATATATTAAAAATATACACATGTTGAACATTTAGGTACCTAAAAACACTTCAATATTAGAACTCAACGTTGTGTCAAAATTTCAAAGCAATCAATCTAGGACTTTTCGGATATTAACGATTTTGAACAAACCAACATCTACATTTGTATAACGCTCCCCCAACTATTACATGTATATTACATATATACCAGATGGCTTTCCAGTAGGTATATAAAATCACATGCGTATTCCAATGAAATGTTATGCCAAAATTTCAAAACGATCTGTGAAGACTGTTCAGAGGTTTGAGATTCTGAAGAAACAAACATCTACGTTTCTCCTTACTCGTATATAAATGCTCTAAGTGTTCCTAATCGCAGATCTCCGAAAGTTTTAGGACTAAATGCTCTGACATTTTGACACAATGTTGCACTGGTATATGCGTGTGTTTTTGTATACCTATTATTAATATAAGGAATTTATAATTTTTTTATAACTTTAATAATAGGAAACGTTACACACACACACACACACACACACACACACACACACACACACACACACACACATATATATATATATATATATATATATATATATATATACACTAACACAACTTTATATGCTAATGCAGAAGGTTTTAGATACCTAAAAATACGCATATATTGGAATGGAACGTTGTATAAAAATTTCAAAACAATCGGTCTAGAACTTTCGGAGATATACAGTTTTGTACAAACGTCATTTACATTTTCATTTATATAGATGTAATGGTGATGACAAAAGCTGCATGAAAAATAGAAAATCACTATGTACTTTAACTACATTGTAACATTTTGGTGAGGTGGCAGATGCAATGCATCACTATTCGTTTTAGTAATACTGCCTTTGGAGACATTAAATTTCCATCATCAAGTTGATAAAGATACAACAGGATTACAAATTTCTCCCAGAAAGTCATTAACGCTACAATCAGTATATCCCAAAACTTCTGACTAAATTTTCTGTACTCTACTGCAGCTAAAATTTAGAATTTCTGTCTAGAAAATTGTATAATAACTATGAACTGTTTCGATTGTAGCCAATAGTAGCGTACTGATTATTTATAATGTTATCCCGTACGACAATATTAAACGACTGGCGTCGTATTTATGATACTGCGTACAATTGCGAGCTATATTAGAAAACTTTATGAAATTTGTGATAAGGGGACATCCATTTTTTGCTTGAGCTCAAAGTGGGGGAGGGGGAGGAAGTTCCTGCAGAATTTCACAATGTACATTACTACAACGCGTAACACTATATTTTGTACAATTAATCACGAGTATAGATACTATTAAAGTGCCCACCAATCTTTATAACCTTTCTGAAGTGAAATGAATGCTTTATTCGCGTGCATGCCCGGTGTTCTCTGATTTGAAACAAGTGCCGCACCAGTGTCAGATTTCATTCGAGGAGTTCTCTAGCACGCTGCTCGAAATCGGTTCATAAGAGTTAGTGAGTCAGTCGTGACATTCTGCAACCCATACAAAGCGAATGTTAGTGTGTTCAGCATGAATTTGTATCAAAACTTTTACAATGTTTATATTAAGTGACTCGCCGACAAGTCGAAACATACATACGAACAAGAGTTTACCGTTTGTGGAAGGAAGCTAAGATGAAGTTCGCCGACAAGAATTCCCCTACGTAATCATGTGGTTCAAAAGAAGGTACAAACAATACCGATATTGTCTTTCATCTCCAAAGTAAGTAAACGTTCGATTGCATTTAATGTACTTAACACACCAATACAAGTTAACCTTTTTTTAATGATCCGTCAAAATGGTTGATACTATTTTCGTGGAGCCTCTTTATCCATCTGCTTGTTTCTGTCTATCTGTTCGCCGAATACTACCCAGGATTGGCATGTTTAAAATAGAGTGTTTTAATCACGTGTTAAAAACACTGTTTAATACACTTCATAAATAAAACATCATTTTATTAAAATGTTTTAATCTATATTTAAAACAGGTAAAAAAATTTCATTTTTACATACATTTACCAGCTTTTGGATTTGGAGCCTTTGGTTTTCTTCCGCGTTTGCATTTAAAATTATTGGATATGGATTCCGCCTTTTTTTTTGCGGAATACTGCTTTTTCTTGTTACCCAAGTTGGATTTTGTTAATTGGAAAACTGTGAAATTTTAGGTTATAACTTATCTACCAAATGAGGCCTAAAGACAAGTGTTATTCGTTTCTGTTCTTACCGTGATTTTACATTATATGGGTTTGCAGGAGCATTTGTATGGTGTCCTCCACTGACAACTTGTCATCTGCAAACCATACAATGAAAATGTGAATTTTATCAGCGAGTTAACTCATCCCTAGATTTTTTAAAAACGTGATTTTTGTGTGGCAACATGTTTTGTGTGCATATTTGTTATTACTCAAGTTTTGTTGTAATTGATCCTTCCTCTTTCTCGTTCCGAGAGCCCTGCACATACATATTAAATGTGCTTTGCATATTTTCGGGTTTACAATCGCCTTTTCACTGCGCAAAACGTGGTGTAATAGATACCGCTCCAAACTCACAAGGGAACAAATGAACCCCGATGAGGTTAAGACACAACAACATCGCGTTCATAGTACTGCAACGCTCATTCTTCTTTTTCAGTCCAATAGTGGTGTCAGTCAATCTCTTATGACATATGTAACCCAATTTGAACTTTTTCACAGATAAAGAACAGGTAGACGAAGAAATCAAAAAGTGTTTTGTGATTTTTGTAAATAGTGCTGGATTTAAGAAGAGTGACTTTATTTGCAGCGCTTAATGTACGATTTTCTTTATTTAAGAAAAAATTAGTTTCCTTCCCTACGTTCTCTCCTCGAAAATCAGTCATCGTATAGGCCAAATTCTCTCCCAATAGAAACAGCAAGTCGATTACTTCTGAAAGAAAAGGCAAGCCGGAAAGAGGAAGCTGTACTATCCAGTTGAGACCAGAGCAACACCAAAAGACTGAATTTATGAAAGATATCGCTAAACTGTTACTTAATTTCGCTAATTATAAGTCACTGCTCAAGTCTCGAATAACCCTCTAAATAAACTTAAAACTGGAACACACCAGAGGCTTCTCAAATAGTAACGGTAACGTTCCAGTATGTAAACAGGAAATTAACCTAGTTCATTGAACAATGAGCTATTGTCGGTCAAGATCTGTTTACGCCACGTTAGCCTTCTGTTTGACAGTCGAATTACAAAAGATTGCAGGAAAAAACTTCAGTCCAAACAGTGTACGTGGGTACAGAATGTCCTTATCGGTTCGCATGTGACAGCATGCTTATCAATACGACCCAAAACGCTGCGCATAAAAATGGGAATTTTCCGGAGCTCATCATACCTTGGGTTCTATCAGTGATAGAAAGGTAGGGTCAAGTGTTTCGGATAGCACTTGGGGTAAAGACTATTTGTATTCTCAGCAGAAGGGTCGTCCTAGTATCATTGTCCTACAGTTCAGGGTCAAAGTATGAATATTACAAACTTCCTCCTGCTTAGGTAAATGGACCGAAAAATTTGTTCTTTTTGTATTTGATGTGTACTACGGTGGATCTTAAGCGGGTATGGAGGCGCCGTTTGTTCATGGGAGGTTCCTTAGAAAACTCCCAAAAAACTGTTTTTTTACATTTTTCATATCAAAACTCAGGCGCAGGCAGAATACGACGCTGCGGTCGGCAACGCCAACATAAGACAACAAGTGTCTGGCGCAGTTGTTAGATCGGTTACTGCTTCTACAATGGCAGGTTATCAAGATTTAAGTGAGTTTGAACGTGGTGTTATAGTCGGCGCACGAGCGATGGCATACAGCATCTCCTAGGTAGCGATGAATTGGGGATTTTCCGGTATGAGTATTTCACGAGTGTACCGTGAATACCAGGAATCCCGTAAAACATCAGAACTCGGACATCGCTGCTGCCGGAAAAAGACCCTGCAAGCACGGGGCCCACGACGACTGAAGAGAATCGTTCGAAGTGACAGAAGTGCAGCCCTTCCGCAAATTGTCGCAGATTTCAATGCTAGGTCATCAGCAAGTGTCAGCGTGTGAACCATTCAACGAAACATCTTCGATATGAGTTTTCGAAGCCGAAGGCCCACTCGTGTACCCTTGATATCTGCACGAGACAAAGCTTTACGCCTCGCCTGGGCCCGTCCACTCCGACATTGGACTGTTGATGACTGGAAACATGTTGCCTAGTCGGACGAGTCTCGTTTCAAATTGTATCGAGCGGATGGACATGGACGGGTATGGGGACAACCTCATGAATCCATGGACCCTGGATGTCAGCAGGAGACTGTTCAAGCTGATGGAGACTCTGTAATGGTGTGGAGTGTGTGCAGCTGGAGTGATATGGGACCCCTGATACGTCTAGATACGACTCTGACAGGTGACACGTACCTAAGCATACTGTCTGATCACCTGCGTCAATTCATATCCACTGTGCATTATGACGGACTTGGGAAATTCCAGCAGGACATGCGACACCTCATACGTCTAGAATTGCTCCAGGAACACGCTTCTGAGTTCAAATACTTCCACTGACCACCATACTCTCAAGACATGAACATAATTGAGCATGTGTAGGATGTTTTGCAACGTGCTGTTCAGAAGAGATCCGCACCCCCTCGTACTCTTACGGACTTATGGACAGCCCTGAAGGATTCGTGGTGTCAGTTCTCTCCAGCATTACTTCAGACATTAGTCGAGTCCATGGCACGTCGTTTTGCGGCACTTCAGCGTGTTCGTGGTGGCCCTAGGGAGGTGTGTCATTTTCTCTGGCTCTTCAGTGTATAAAAGACTAACAATGTTTCTTCGACAAGCCCGAAGAATTAACTCCTCTTCTGAAGATATTCTTGTAGGCTTCGACACAGTGTCTTTATTCGCTATGATACAAGTTAACGAAGTTATGATTTATGTAACGGATGTTTTCTCAGGTGACTGGCCTGATTTTTTACAGACTACCTCATTTGTAATCAGTTCCGATTGGACGATAAATCTTAGGAGCAAGTTTATGGTTTCGCAATGCGTTACCCAGTAGGTCCTGTGATCGTTAATTATTATATGGAAAACTTGTAACAGTCAGCCACAGAAAAAGCAAATAAGAAAAAATGTCGATGGTATCGATTAGTGGATAACACATGCACGGTTTGGTCACATGATAAAAAAGCTTTAGACTAATTCTTTTGTTATGCAAATGATATAAATCCAAAAATCCAGTTTATGATGAAAACGGAAAATGACATCACAATGTCTTTCTTGGATGTTTTGGTTGTGAAACGGACTGATGGAAGTTTGAAACATAAGGTCTTTCGGAACGTCACGCATACAGACTGATATTTGTATAAGAACTCCAGCAAAAGAGAGGTATCACTAGAAGTCTTGTTAACAGAGGCAATAGAATTTCTACGCCGGAACACCTGGACGCCGAACTGAAACACCTGAAGCAGGCTTTCGAGAAAAATATCTAATCAAACAAAGAATTAAAAAGCGTTTAGCGACCAAGTAACAGTAGGCCAAAATAGAACGATAAAGCACAGCGATGGAAGAAGACGGTTTTTCTCCCCTTTATCAAACAATGTAACTCATTAGATTGCGAAGATTTCACAGAAACATGACATCACACCGGCTTTTAGACCAATTTAAGAATATAAGTGAGGCACTCCGATCTGTAAATATAAAGTCCTCCTCTGGCGGTATGTGGGGTATGTAAGATTCCGTGTACCTGTGGAAAGGTTACACCGAAATTGTCAAGAGCAGCGTGAACACAAGACTAATAGAACATAAAGGTCTTTGACAACTAAAGAAAACAGTCAAATCAGCTGTAGCAGAGCATGTTCTTCAGTCAGGAAATCATTAAATGAAGTTTGCTGAAATAACCAATTTTATCTGCCATGACAAATCATTAACCGCGGCCATATAAAGAAGCCATCGAGATGGGGAAAATCTTAACATAAATGAAGCCTTGAAGCTTTAGAATGAGTGGACAGTGGCTCTGCAAAATACGTAGATAAGTTTTGTATCTCTGACACGCAACAATCAATAGTTAAGTTTTATTTCTGACGAGGATTATCTGTGCTAATCACGCACGCAGTATTTAAGTCGCTGTCCGACGTCCGACTAGTCAGTCGGAAAAAGCACGTCTGAAGACGTCCAGTACAGCCCTGAACGAAACTACTGTAATTTAATGTTATGTAAGGAAATACAGCACAACTTCTAGGCAATTGTATGATTGCATCGCAGCTGGTGCATCAGAAAGGGCGCTTCCTGTAGTGTACAACGTAACATCTCGACATCCGTTCTAATATGACTTGAGAACTCACACTCAGAGGTGGACACTGCCGGCTGCATCGGTGAGAATAGTGTGACTGCTGACGCTGTCTTCACATTAGTCTGCTTGCTGAAGGAAGAGTAGGATCTAGCGTCCCTTGGAGACGTCGTCTGCAGAAGCGGAGCACAAACTACGAATGAGGAAGGAAGTCGGTAGTGCGCTTCCCAAGTAGCCGTGCCCGCTTAGGCGATTTCGGGAAATCACGGAATGCCTAAATCTGGATGGCCGAGAGGGTTGTCCATTTGTGGTAAAGAGACCACAATTTCACAAATGAAATTCTGAAAAGACAATGGATCACTGATGGGTGGTATTACAATTGCTTTCTTCTCTAAAACACCCAGTACACAAAGTTAGTAACAATTTAAATTTATTCACAGGTAAGAAATTCTGCCATAGCAACACTGGCGCTCATACAGCACGGCCATGTTATAATCATTCAACAGAAACAACGACTGCTAAAGTAAAATCAATCAAGTTATGCGGAACATATGTAACTTTCTAGTTAAGTGTAAGCATTGTCGCCACCTATTTGAGTGACGTTACGTGGAGCATGTTTAGCCTACTTGTTGCAAAGGACTGTAAGTCTAAGGAACGTAAACTGAAACGGGTGTAATGCATTGAAAAAGACTAAGTACTGGGAGAAGGAATTAGCAGAAAAGGGAACTATTATTGTATGTACGTACAGATCACAAACAGATAATTTTCTTTACAAGTAAAAAAATTTTACAGTCAGTATCTTTATTATTTTCTACTTAAACATTTCGATAGTCTACACAATCATCTACAAATGGGGAAATACATAGGACTGAAGATGATAGTGAGAACCACTGAGTCGAAAATAACTGATTAAATCATGTAACTGATTTATTTGTTTTTAATTATCTGTCGTAGCCGTCATGATGCCGCCTTTTGTGGGAGAAATGGCTATAATATTTCTTTTGTTTCAGAAATTCTGGCATTTCTTTTAAAAGAACTTTGAAGTCAATCAAAATGCACAATTGGGCCAGATGACCTCAATGTAAACTTCAAAGAAGCAAGTATTAAAAGGGATTAACTGTTGAACATATTAATCTCTTACGACTTGTCACTAGCAGTGCAGGAAACCACCAGATATGGTGAAGGAAGTGAATCAACAGTTGATCAGATGTCTGTTGGCGAACAGATATACGATTATAGCACTGACTGGACAGACCTTGCCTTCCCGATCACAAGATAGTTAACAGTGTGATTAAAATCAGGTTACTAACTGAAAAATAAATGGCATCTATGTCACAAGAAGAGTAACTATTGAATACAACAATCGGAATTTCAATTGCATGTGCAAAAAATTGACATAGAAGAAGTAATTTCCACAAAGCGTCTGGCTAATTTGTAAGCAGTTACAAATATTGCTCTGATATTGCATTTCCTATGAGGAAAGGAACAGTTGAGGTAAAGTTGAGCATATGGCGTAAAGGAATCACTATAAATTCTTAGAAAGCTTAATACAGCACCAAAAATAAATGCAGCTTTGATTTTTAAGAAGATATAGGAAGATGTACAGCAAAGTTTTAGTAGTAGCAAAAAATGTTACTCAATTTTCAAACAAAGAACTAAAAGCAGTTTCAAAATTTATTGATAGTATTCCTGGAGGAAGTGAAGTAAGGCATAATAAATTCATTACAAAAGGTGAAGGGATATCTGTTGAAGGTGCCGAATAGGTCGCTAACATCTTTAATGAATATTATGCAGCTAAAGCACAAATTTAATTAAAAGACCAAAGTAATCTAAAGAGTTATTTGAAAATCCCAAGCAATCAGAATACCTTGTTGCTGCATGCAGAGTGTAAGACTGATAAGAAATGCAGTTAGTAAAAGTGAAAAACGAAGCATCCTGTACTCCTGATGGTATGACAAATAAGCTCGTTAGATAAAGTTCATGTAAAATAGACTCTCAATTGACTGATGTTATCAGTACATCATTTAGTACAACAATATTCCCAAAAAAGTAAAATAAGCACTAGTTGCATGGTGGCAAATGAGAAGAAAATGGCTTGAATGAGCTTCGAGTTATAACAACAAAACAATGTACTCCTAAACTTAGGGGGCTGTGGACCTGAAAAAACACCATATGCAAAGTTTCTAGCAGTTTTGTGAGATGATAATTTAAGATGAGAACAACATTTTGACGTATAGAACATAAGGTTGAGTAAATACACTTATGTTTTAAGAATGCTTGGGAACTATTCTAACACTGAAACAGTAGCATTCGCTTTCCAGGCAAATTTCATAGCCTGTTAAGGCACGGTGTAAAGTTCTGTGGAAATATTAGATGCAAGTTTTGCAAAACAATCATTTAAATATGGTCTCTTCCTAAATGTGTGTGTGTGTTAGCTATATTTAAGGAAGAGTTGGAAATGTTGCTAATGCGCAATAGAACAATTTCTATAGGAATGAGAAGTACGTAAATTATTAATACTGACGCGTATATGCCACTTTGTTCAAGGTTTGTATAACGTGTTTTTTAGTGTCTTTCATACAAATTATGTTTATGATGTAGCTTCTGAGTTTCGACTCCTTGAGGAAGTCAGGCACCCAGAAAACTGCTGAAGTAAGAGTGGCGAACAGCAACTAATTCTATGGACGAAATTATATGTGAAAATTGGTGTGTGTGTATGTGTGTGTTTGTGTGTGTGTGTGTGAGGGGGGTTGTATGTATTTATGTGTGTGTGTGGGGGGTGTTTGTGTGTGTGTGTGCGGGGGGGGAGTGTCTGTGGGGGTGGGTGCATGTGAGGGGGTGCATGTGGGAGGTGGTGGTGTGTGCTGGTGTCTGTGTGTGTGTGTGTGTGTGTGTGTGTGTGTGTGTGTGTGTGTGTGTGTGTGTGTGTGTGTGAGGGGGGGGGGGGAGGCGTGACTCTAGAAGTGACAGAACATACACGGTCCAGTCACATTACTGTGACCACCCGTCGAAAGGCTGAATAACCACATTTTGCAGAGCAGACGTGCAGGAAGAGAGCCAGTGAGGTTCTGGAATGTACTGACAGGGATGTGGAGCTACGCCGACTCCAGTGCCACAACAACTGCAATACGTTTCTCTGCTGAGCATCTATGGCACGAACAGCCCGACTGAGGTGGTCTCGCAGAGTCTCAATTGGGTTTAAATGTTGACTATTTAGTGGCTAGCGAAGTATGGTAAACTCATTATAGTGCTCTTCAAATTACACGTGGACACTGTGAGCTGTGCGACGTGTTGTACTGTACTGCTGGTAGATTCTGTTGTGATGAGGAAAAAAACAAACAGTTTCGAGCGGTCCATAGATGAATACTTGAGTTGATCCACTGTGCCTTCCACAATGACGAGAAAACCTAGGGAATGCCTCGAAACATTTCTTGAGATCATACGCTCCCTCCTTCAGTCGGGACCCGTACGGCGATTGTTCTAAGATCGTATACGCCAACGGCCATCTGTCCGATGAACTACAAAACGCGGTTCATCTGAAAAGAGCACCTGTCGCCACTCAGAAAGTGCTCAGTTGCGCTACTGACGACAAAGCTCCAGCCTTCGTCGTTGATGAACAGCCATGGGTGCATGAACCAGGTGCCACCTGCAGAGGCCCATGTGTAGCTATGTTCATTGAACGGTCGTTGAGGAGACGCTGTTGGTAGCCCACTGGTTCATCTGGGTGGTCAGTTGCTACACACTTGTACATCTCTTCACCCGTAGCCATCTCCACAGCCGTAGATCACCCATGTCATCTATGACTATGGTACACCACAGTTGCCTCAGCGCTGGTTTTGGATAACGCCATTTTGCCATGCACGGTATGGTTTACGCATTACGAAAACGACTGCACTGTTTTCTGTGTCCCTCTGACCCGCTTTGTATACCTTCTACTGGTAGTACTGTCGCCTGCCATCTGTGAGTGATTATTGCACGTTGGCGTCGAACGTAAGCGATGGCCACGTTAATGTGACTGGACCATGAAATTACAACATAAGATTTTCACTGTTGTTGTAGATTAAGACAAAAAGTTTCTGTGTTATGTTATGTAATTTTGTGAATTGTATACCCATTTGAGATGAGTTGCCTATGTTGTTGTTGCAGTCCTGAGACTGGTTTGATGCAGCTCTCCATGCTACTCTATCCTGTGCAAGCTGCTTCATCTCCCAGTACTTACTGCAACCTAAATCCTTCTGAATCTGCGTAGTGTATTCATCTCTTGGTCTCCCTCTACGATTTTTACCCTCCACGCTGCCCTCCAGTACTAAATTGGTGATCCCTTGATGCCTCAGAACATGTCCTACTAACCGATCCCTTCTTCTAGTCAAGTTGTGCCACAAACTCCTCTTCTTCTTAATTCTATTCAATACCTCCTCATTAGTTACGTGATCCACCCATCTAATCTTCAGCATTCTTCAGTAGCACCACATTTCGAAAGCTTCTATTCTCTTCATGTCCAAACTATTTATCTTCCATGTTTCACTTCCATACGTGGCTACACTCCATACAAATACTTTCAGAAACGACTTACTGACCCGATGTTAACAAATTTCTCTTCTTCAGAAACGCTTTCCTTGCCATTGGCAGTCTACACTTTAGATCCTCTCTGCTTCGACCATCATCAGTTATTTTGCTCCCCAAATAGCAAAACTCCTTTACTACTTTAAGTGTCTCATTTCCTAATCTAATTCCCTCAGCATCACCCGACTTAATTCGACTACATTCCATTACCCTCGTCTGCTTTTGTTGATGTTCATCTTATATCCCCCTTTCAAGGCACTGTCCATTCCGTTCAACTGCTCTTCCAAGTCCTTTGCTGTCTCTGACAGAATTACAATGTCATAGGCGAACCTCAGAGTTTTTATCTCTTCTCCATTGATTTTAATACCAACTCCGAATTTTTCTTTTATTTCCTTTACTGCTTGCTCAATATACAGATTGAATAACATCGGGGATAGGCTACAACCCTGTCTCACTCCCTTCCCAACCACTGCTTACCTTTCATGTTCCTCGACTCTTATAACTGCCATCTAGTTTCTGTACAAATTGTAAATGGCCTTTCGCTCCCTGTATTTTACTCCTGCCACCCTCGGAATTTGAAAGAGAGTATTCCAGTCAACATTGTCAAAAGCTTTCTCCAAGTCTACAAATGCTAGAAACGTAGATTTGCCTTTCCTTAATCTATTTTCTAAGATACGTCGTAGGGTCAGTATTGCCTCACCGTGTTCCAACATTTCTACGGAATCCAAACTGAACTTCCCCGAGGTCGGCTTCTACCAGTTTTTCCATTCGTCTTGAAAGAATTCGCGTTAGTATTTTGCTGCTGTGACCTATTAAACTGATAGTTCGGTAATTTTCACATCTGTCAACACCTATTATATTCTTCTTGAAGTCTGAGGGAATTTCGCCTGTCTCATACATCTTGCTCATCAGATGGTAGAGTTTTGTCAGGACTGGCTCTCCCAAGGCTGTCAGTAGTTCTAATGGAATGTTGTCTACTCCTGGGGCCTTGTTTCGACTTAGGTCTTTCAGTGTTCTGTCAAACTCCTCACGCAGTATCATATCTCCCATTTAGTCTTCATCTACATCCTCTTCCATTTCCATAATATTGTCCTTAAGAACATCGCCCCTGTATATACCCTCTATATACTCCTGCCACCTTTCTGCTTTCCCTTCTTTGATTAGAACTGGGTTTCCATCTGAGCTCTTGATATTCATGCAAGTGGTTCTCTTTTCTCCAAAGGTCTCTTTAATTTTCCTGTAGGCAGTATCTATCTTACCCCTACTGAGACAGCCCTGCTTAGCGATTTTGGATTTACTGTCGATCTCATTTTTGAGACGTTTATATTCCTTTTTGCCTGCATCATTTACTGCATTTTTATGTTTTCTCCTTTCATCAATTAAATTCAATACTTTTTCTGTTACCCAGGGATTTCTACTAGCCATCATCTTTTTTTCTACTTGATCCTCTGCTGCCTTCACTATTTCATCCCTCAAAGCTACTCATTCTTCTTTTATTGTATTTCTTTTCCCCATTCCAGTCAATTGTTCTCTTATGCTCTCTCTGAAACTCTGTACAACCTCTGGTTTAGTCAGTTTATCCAGGTCCCATCTCCTTAAATTCTCACCTTTTTGCAGTTTCTTCAGTTTTAATCTACAGTTCATAACCAATAGATTGTGGTCCGAGTCCACATCTGTCCCTGGAAATGTCTTACAATTTAAAACCTGGTTCCTAAATCTCTGTCTTACCATTATATAATCTATGTGATACATTTTAGTATCTCGGGTTTCTTCCACGTATACAATCTTCTTTTATGATTCTTGAACCAATTGTTAGCTGTGATTAAGTTATGCTCTGTGCAAAATTCTACCATGCGGCTTCCTCTTCAATTTCTTACCCCCAATCCATATTCACCTACTAAGTTTCCTTCTCTTTCTTTTCCTGCTATCGAATTCCAGTCATCCATGACTATTAAATTTTCGTCTCTCTTCACTATCTGAATAATTTATTTTATCTCATCATACATTTCTTCAATTTCTTCGTCATCTGCAGAGCTAGTTGGCATATAATCTTGTACTACTGTAGTAGGCGTGGGCTTGGTGTCTATCTTGGCCACAATAATGCGTTCACTATGCTGTTTGTAGTAGCTTACCCGGACTCCTATTTTTTATTTATTTATTATTAAACCTACTCCGGCATTACCGCTATTTGATTTTGTATTTATAATCCTGTATTCACCTGACCAAAAGTCTTGTTCCTCCTGCCACCCAACTTCACTAATTCCCACTATATCTAACTTTAACCAGTCCATTTCCCTTTTTAAATTTTCTAACCTACGTGCCCGATTAAGGGATCTGCCATTCCACGCTCCTATGCGTAGAACGCTAGTTTTATTTCTCCTGATAACTACGTCCTCTTGAGTAGCCCCCGCCTGGAGATCCGAATGGGGGACTACTTTACCTCAGAAATATTTTACCCAAGAGGTCGTCATTATCATTTAACCATACAGCAAAGCTGCATGCCCTCGGGAAAAATTACGGCTGTAGTTTCCCCGTGCTTTCAGCCGTTCGCAGTACCAGCACAGCAAGGCCGTTTTGGTTAGTGTTACAAGGCCAGATCAGTCAATCATCCAGACTGTTGCCCCTGCAACTACTGAAAAGGCTGCCGCCCCTCTTCAGGAACCACACGTTTGTCTGGCCTATCAACAGATACCCCTGCGTTGTGGTTGCACCTACGGTATGGCTATCTGTATCGCTGAGGCACGCATATCACTATACAAAATGATCAATGGCTGTACAGATGTTCATATTATTATTAGTTTAATGTCGGTATGGATTCTAGGATACGAGTTCACTCAATCATAATTAACACCCAGCTTTCATTCTATAGCGACAATGAAACAAGAAATCTGCGTCAGTGAATATAAGCGTGCAGTTTTACACATGCTATCGGAATTGGTCTGTAATGTGCGCTCGAATGGGCTTGAGTCTAAACAGCCCAGCAAAAGCCGAAGATCCCATTTTTCCAGATAAACTGGGAAGTTCCTCAGCTGCAGAGTAGTCAAGGCTGCTTTCTGTCACCAGAGCTTACGCATCACGCTTGCAGTTCTCCGAAAAGGCAGAGTTTGCAAATTTTGCGGTATTTGCTTGAACGTTCTCAGGTGAATTATCTATTTTCGAAAGTAACCCGCTAGCACATCGATCATCGTACGCAATAAACGGAGAACGCTGGTCGGCAGTGAGTGGAGCGCCATGGACGTGACTCAGGCTGCTGCCAAGAAGGCCACTCTTTGTGCTGAGTGCTGCCTCCAGCCACGTCACTGCACCGACACCACGGAGCCAGCCGCGAGGACTTTATATTGCTGATCGAGTTAGATACAAAATTGGGCATCTTGCTGTGGATACGCATCTTACGAACACTGTAGAGTTTACAGAGTATTTTGTGGAACATATCTAACAGAGTTTTGCACACACAGAACAAAAGGCACCAGTTGCAGATACGGTGGAAGATGAGCATCAAGTATGCAGTGAAAAAATATATGGAACTTACAGGTCAGTAACTAGACATGGGGTTCACACAGTGAATAAAGTGCTGCAGTGAGACTGTCTTGAATTTTTCTATCCTGCACCAATGGGTGATTAATAAATCTGAACAAATAACAACTTCATTTGCACGAAATATATCTTATATCACACCCTGTTGTCACTCTAGAATGTTCTCAGTGATAAGGTATTATTTAAGATGTTAAGGGAAACTATCAAACGTACTGTGCATCGATATTATGTTATAAACTTTTCGATCACTTGAGACTTGCCTCGGAGATGAAACTGATCGTGACCGAGAATATAGTTCCATAAAATTGTTCTCTGTTGTAGGCTGCGTCATGCTGTAAAAGATGAACAAAGATTATGGAGTTTATTACCACTATCTTTCGTTCAGTGTATATACAATGAAGCGCCAAAGAATCTGGTATAGGCTCGAGTAGTCAAATATAGAGATATGTAAACAGGCAGAATATGGCGCTGCGATCGGCAACGCCTATATACAGCAAGTGGTTGGGTCAGTTGTTAGATCGGCTATTGCTGTTACAATGACAGGTTTTCAATATTTAAGTGAGTTTCAACGTGGTGTTATAGTCGTCGCACGAGTGATGGGACACAGCATCTCCTAGGCAGTGATGAAGTGGGGATTTTCCGGTATGACCATTTCACGAGTGTACCGTGAATATCAGAAAACCGTTAAAACATCAGACCTTCGACATCGCTGCGACCGGAAAAAGATCCTGCAAGAACGGGATCATCGACAGCTGAAGAGAATCGTTCAACTTGACAGAAGTGCAATCCTTTCCCAAATTGCTGTAGATTTCAATGCTGGCCCATCAACAAGTGTCAGCGTGCGTACCATTCAACGAAATATAATCGATATGGGCTTTCGGAGCCGAAGGCCCGCTTATGTACCCTTGTCGATTGCACGACACAAAACTTTACTCCTCGGTTGGATCCGTCGACACCGACATTGGACTGTTGATGACTTGAAACATGTTGCATGGTCGGACGAGTCTCGTTTAAAATTGTATCGAGCGGTTGGACGCGTACGGGTATAGAGACAACCTCGTGAATTCGTGGATCCTGCATGTCAGCAGGGGACTGTTCAAGCTGGTGGAGGCTCTTTAATAGTGTGGGGCGTGAGCAGTTAGAGTGATATGGGACCCCTGATACGTCTAGATACGACTCTGACAGGTGCCACGTACGTAAGCATCCTGTCTGATCACCTGCATCCGTTAATATCCCTTGTGCATTCCGTAGGACTTCGGCAATTCCAACTGGACAATGCGATACTCCACACTTCCAGAACTGCTCCAGGAACACGCTTCTGAGTTTAAACACTTCCACTGTTCACCAAACTTCCCAGATATGAACTTCATTGAGCATACCTGGGAAGCCTTGCAACGTGCTGTTCAGAAGAGATCTCCACCAGCTCGTTCTCTTACTGATTTATGGACAGCCCTGCAATGTTCATTGTGTCAATTCCCTCCTGCACTAGTTCACACATCATACGAGTCCATGCCATGTCGCTTTGCGGCACGTCTGCGTGCTCGCGTGTCCCTACACCATATTAGGCAAGTGTACCAGTTTCTTTGGCTCCTCGGTCTAATACTTCTCTCTGTTACAGAGAATATGCACTGGTGTGCGAAACGTAAGGACGACACTAATTTTCGCGTGATGTGCCCATTGTCGAGTAACATAGCTCGTGGAAACTTAGATTATACATGGAAACCACTGCTACCGTATAGTGCAAAAGGTAAATAAAAGAAATACTCAATGTGACAAACAGAAATGACATGTTTATTCAAAGAAAAAAATGGCTCTGAGCACTATGGGACTTAACTGCTGTGGTCATCAGTCCCCTAGAACTTAGAACTACTTAAACCTAACTAACCTAAGGACATCACACACATCCATGCCCAAGGCAGGATTCGAACCTGCGACCGTAGCGGTCACGCGGCTCCATACTGTAGCGCCTAGAACCGCACGGCCACTTCGGCCGGCTTATTCAAAGAAAATAACTACACAAAATCAGCACGATGCATGATGGTGTCCTAATTTGTATAAAATGTGGGACATGGTTCTTAATAGGATGTGTTATCACCACGGACGGCAATGTATGCTCTGTAACGTGTTCCCATGCAGGCCGAAGATTGATAAGGAGTCCTTTTGGTAGTAGAGCGTTTCGTAGAGTATCTTGCACCAGCGCAGTTGACAAATGCTGGACGGTCGTTGATACATGTGGACGTGCTGCAGACGTCTCGCCAACGCATCCAAAAAGTGCTCGATGGGAATGGGCAGGCCAAATCATTCACTGAATATCCTCGAGTTCCAAGAGCTGCTCCAACTCCGCAGTTCGATGTGACCGCTCATTTTCAAGCACATAACTGAAGGCAGGGCTGGCCCCAAGAAAAGACCCACATCGGTAAGAACAGTGTCACAACAACGTTGACAGGTGAGTGTAACTTGTTCAAAGATTTGGATTTGGAGGTCACACAACATTATGCCTCCCCTCAGCCCGCTCCCCATCATAACAACCGAACCACCAAAACGATCAAGTTCGAAAATGGTGGACGTACCTTCATATGGCGACGCGTGGGAACACATCATGCACCCAGGAACACTGCGTTTTTGCGGTCCAGGTGTTATGGCGTGGAGAAGAGGCATAAAGCTGTTAATCGATGAGTGGAATGCTCTACCATAAGAATTCATTTCCAACCTTGTGGCCAGCAAATGAGCACGTGGCAAAACATGCACTTCCGTCCATCGCGATCAAACGCCTTATTAAGAAGCACGTCCTGTCTTTTGTTATACCCAGGGGTCCATCATGAATCGCGGTAACTTCAGTGTAATTATTGTCTTTGAATAAAAGTGTCATTTCTGCTTGTCTCGTTGAGTATTTCTTTCAGTTAGCTTCCGTTCTATACTGCAGCTGTTCTTTCTGTGTATGATCCAAGTTTCGTCGAGCTATGTTATTTGGCAGTGAACATCAGGTGAAGGATACATTCCTCCTTAAGTTTTGTGCCAGCGTATTTCGTACAATTGGAATTCTCAGTCATTCCATAACTAATAATAGTGGCGGATACCACGTGTCCAATGCAAATAACAGACTGGGCAAAATAGTAACGAATTTCACACTATACAGGGTGTAAATTTTAAGTTGACAAACCAGAATACGTCGAAAAATATGCTGCACACGAAAATATGTGTAAAATTCAAAGTTGACTATTTTCAAGGGGGACATCTGTTGGTGCCAGAATTAGCCCGCCACCCCAGCCCCCCTGGGGGTGGGACGGGAGGCAACTTTAAAATTTTAATTGGGAAACCCCTCTTTATTGTATAATTAGATTATACATAAAAAGCTACGTACATTTTGTCTTAAACGGTCTGGCCAGATTGGCCGAGCGGTTCTAGCCGCTACAGTCTGGAGCCGTGCGACCGGTGCGGTAGCAGGTTCGAATTCTGCCTCGGGCATGGATGTGTGTGATGTTCTTAGGTTAGTTAGGTTTAAGTAGTTCTAAGTTCTAGGGGACTGATGACCTCAGAAGTTAAGGCCCATAGTGCTCAGAGCCATTTGAACCATTTTTATCTTAAACACTTGTTTTGATTCTTAGTAGTTGGCGCTGTAATTCAAGAAAATCCATGTTCTCATTTTTGCTTGGAAAATTGTTACGGATAAATAAAAAATACTTATCTACTTCATAAATCTTGATTCGTTAGAACAAAAACTCTCCCTCTCTCCTCATATGGGGATGATTTGTTTAATAATTAAAAGTTGTGTGGCCTCATGACCACGAAACAATCAAAACTTATCCTAATCTGCGGGAAAAATTAATATTTGGGTCAACATTTGTAAAACTCTAATTCCTCTTTCTCAAACCCGACCCTATGGGGACAGAGGGAGAGTTCTAGTTTTAGCGAATCAAAAACAGTATTTTTTACTTATCTGTAATCCTTTCCACCCAAAAATGAGAACATGGATTTTCACGAATTACAGCGCCAGCTACCAAGAATCAAAACAAATGTTTTAGACAAAAAGGACGTAGTTTTTTATGTAGAATCTGAGTCTGCAATAAAAAATGGGGATTCCCATTTGAAATTTTAAAGTTGCCTGACGTCCCACCCCCTGGGGTCTGGGGTGACGGGCTAATTTTACCACTAGCAGATGTCTCTCTCGAAAATAATCAGCTTTGGATTTTGCACATTTTTTTCGTGTGCAGCCTATTTTTCGAGTTATTCTGGTTTGACAACTTAAAATTTACACCCTGTATATACAGACGTAGAGGAACTGTGATGACGTCATGTAGGAGAAGTATGTCGTTATTATATTTGTAGTGGCAAATAAGTAAATGATAATGAACCAAAGCAATTAGGTATAAAACACATTGACTAGAGCTACATGCAGTATTATAAATCGTTTATTGAGGTCCTGCCAACGGCTAGTTGTAACTTTGAGTAACGGACGAGCTACAGATTGATTCAGTGTAGAATATTTGAAAATGAAACAGGTAACTGAATTGTGCGAGGAGGAGTGAGAGACAGATATGCTTTTTGTCTGTTGGGCCCTCGGGACTCATATTGTTGAGTCAATCAGACAGAACTACATTCAGAACAGCGGCACAGTGCAACCGCAAGTGCGATTCATTCCACTGCTATGTCGAAAACATAGGCTAATTGTGATGTTCAATTTCGCTAATAGTGCACAAATACTCGTTATTTACAACTACAATTACAGTTTTCCCAACGTTATAAACAATGCTGCGGCGTTCCAGCATTGCGTCGGTAGGGCGCTGAAATCGCGATGATTCGATGAAGTTCCAGCGCATTACATTCTGGCGATGTTGTTGACTGAAGAAGACGAGTAGATCCCTTGTCGAAATATCGCAGTGTTTTAGGGAGACCACTCGAGGCAACGCAAGAGGGACAACCACCGTTTTAAATACCATGATTTTCTTCGTATGGGAAGTGAACGTATAACACCAGCAAATAATAGCCTGGTTCTTTGCTCTCGTTACTTGGTTTTATTATTTCACTTTTTTGTCGTGACTGTGATGTTCGTATCAGAATGTGTAATTCCAATGTGTGCACGTCTGATATAACAGAAGCCACAGTAGAGCATCATGCAGTAACGATCATAAAGCGGAAGTTACAACTCACTTTAGCATTATTGGCGTCCTTCATGTTTATTGATAGATCAAGTAGATTTTTGTGCAGTATAATTTCTGTGTCACATAACTAATGTTACAGTTTACTGCACATTAGAAAATACACGTGACAAAAACAAATAAAGTGAAACGGCCGATGACAAGTATAAATTTTTGTAGGCTACAACACATATGTCCACAATATACAATTTTATTCTGGATGTTCTTAGTTCATCGTAGTGCAGTGTGTATGTTCCCCGTAATTTCTCTTGTGGGATGACTGGTGTTCATATATCACTACTAACTGCAAGCGCACCTGAACAGGGAGTTTCTCCTGATCGAAATTCCAGAGGAATTTGAGAGACGAATGAATTCCACTACTGGTTTAATTCTCCATTCTTTCGTGGTGTGCTGAACTAGGTTCACATTTTACGCACATTTATTACCAAATCAGCTGAATTATGTTTAAAACGATTAATACATTGCTGACCAATTCCTATTCACATTTGACTTCTTTTAGAATTACTGATCAGATACAGTAGATTCTCGATAAGTCGAAGTTCAAGGGACTTAGCAGAAAGTTCTAATAATTTAAAGGTCTGACGGAAGTTTGATTGATTATAGCAGAATCAGGAAAGCGTCGAATTAAGAATATAACAAATAAAGTTGTACTGTAATTTCAATGACATGCGTATTTCTTGATAAAGATGAGCAGAATGCAATGACTACAGCTCCAATTAAAAGGAAGTAAATTTTTTTACCTACTGTAACTGTTTATTTATTTAACATGCACCTGCTGATAAACTGTGTCATCAATGATTGCATTTTTTCCTAAGAAGGGCATCAAAGTAAGTTCGCCGAGCTTCACGAGAGCCAAACATGCCTCGCTTAACAGTTCACAAAAGTGCTGCATAAACTGCTTGCATGCTTACAAAATTCAAGCTGTGGAAGCGTTGAAGCAAAGTAACTTATAACTTCGCCACTAATTAGCTGTGTGTGTGTTCCATATGGCGCAAAACCCAAACATCTAGGAAATGTCGTTTTCTCTGACGAAACAAGCTTCCACACATCTGGAAAGGTTAATAGGCACAACATTCTAATCTGTGGTTCAGAAAACCCCCATAATTTTCAGGAGCATGCCACAGAAGGTGGAAAGGTAAATGTGTGGTGTCTGCTGATGAAATACGGCATAGTTGACCATCTTCCATCGTCGAGAGAATAATAACAGGATCCCTTTATCTGTATGAGCTTGAGCAGTTTTCTGTCTCTCAGTTTTTACCCCTTCAGCCAGGTGAGATCTTCCTGCAGGATGGTGCACTATGTTACCGGAGTTTTCTTGTGTCCATATTCGTAATTTACTGAACCGAACTTTTCCACAGCGCTTCATAAGACGCGGTGGACCAACCAAGCGGCCATCACGGTCTCTGGACCTAACCCATCTGGATTTCGTCCCGCGAGGTAATGTGAAGCTCATTGTGTGTGTCTCGCCTACACCTGATCTGGCGATCTCCCGCTGAAGAACTGTGCATGCAGTTGCCTCAGTCACCCCAGACATTTCTGTACTCACACAGGTTAAGGTAAGTATCGTCTAGACATTTTACGGGTTATGGAAGGAGCCCACGTAGAAGAGTATTCATTAATTTTTCGTACAAAACTTTTTCAGATATTTTACATGATGCCGCAATCAGCTAGTATCTATTTCTCATATCTTTTTCTGATTCCGTTTTTAAATCGGGGAGGTTTCATGTGGACTCCTTGTACTTTTCACCTCTCTTTCCTTTTTGCTTCAGGGTTTTCGACAATGTAGATGTCGGTATCTCCAAACTTTTCGCTACATCCAGTTTTTCAGTCCACATTCTATAGCTCAATAACCTGCTTGTTCTCTGTGAAAGTCAAATACTTGTACCATATTTTGGAAGGCGTGCGTGTTTTATGAAAAGCATCAATTGCTTTCGTAGGTAGTGACATGCAAACCATGAGATTAGAGTGATATGCAAATGAAGTGTGAAATGGCCATGAAAAGATTTCTAGTGCTATCTGATTTGAAATAATACCTACAAAAGGCCCTGTTTAACGCGGTGGATGAAAAGGATCTGCATTTTTCAGCATACAGGGTGTAAATTTCAAGTTGACAAACCAGAATAACTCGAAAAATAAGCTTCATACGAAAAAATGTGTAGAATCCAAAGTTGATTATTTTCGAGGGGACATATGCTGGTGCTAAAATTAGCCTCCCAGCCCCCTGGGGGTGGGGCGGGAGGCAACCTTAAAATTTCAAATGTGAACCCCCATTTTTTATTGCAGAATCAGATTGTACATAAAAAACTACGTACATTTTGTCATAAACATTTGTTTTGATTCTTGGTAGTTGGCGCTGTAATTCAAGAAAATCCATGTTCTCATTTTTGCGTGGAAAATGGTTACTGCTAAGTAAAAAATGAGTTCACTCGTTATTAAGAAGGATGTTTGGTTAGTTAGTTAGCTAGTCAGTTGATTTGTTTGATAATGAAAAGTCGTGTGGCCTCATGATCACGAAACATACAGAACTTTTCCGAATCTGTGAAAAATCTCTTTATATTCTACTAATTATCCCTGCACAATTCTTATGAGTGAATAACGTTTCCTACTTGACCATCTATCTACTCGCAGAATCGATGCGCAAAGTAGTACAGTACTATTACTATTCCATGAGCGCTTAATTACTCTTTGTAATATTCTCTCTGGCGTGATGAGGGGCCTTCTAGGATCTTCTCCGTGCCGAATAGCCGCATTCAATAATTGTAATTTTGCGATCGACATAACTGGAAGAAAGAGATTGAAAATATATTGTATGCTATTCAAGAAAATATATACTGAGCATTTACATCAAACAAGGGAACTTCTGATGAATTGGAAACGAACCTGCAATTATTAGATCCAAGAGCTCCATTATTTCATCGGATAGTTAAACTCTATCAAAGCAGACTTTCCGCTTGATCTGAGGTTTCCCGACTAACTACGCAACGCAAGAAAACCAAGACATTTTATTTGCACAGGATTGCTTCGAATCATCGAGACTGCGGACAAGATGAGTCATCGTCCTATTCTGATTAAACAAGTAAAGCTTAATTATAACTTTCTTGAGCGACTGTGATGATTGTGATATGGCTGCTTATGAATGAGATCATTAATAAAATGCTAAAAACTAACTTTCTTCCTCACCAGTAACCAGTATAAACACAATATTAATTAAAATTATATCTGCGGAAAAAATTAATATTTGGGTCAAGATTTGTAAAACTCTAATTCCCCTTTCTCAAACGCCACCCTACGGGGAGAGAAGGAGAGTCTTAGCTTTAGCGAATCAAAATTTATAAAGTAAATAAGTATTTTTTTATATATCCCTAACCATTTTACGCGCAAAAATGAGAACATGGATTGTTCAATACTGCACCATAGCTGTTACTAATATTCCAACATGCAAAAACGTATTTAAAACAAGGCGAATATGTGTAATATTCAAGTTTCGCTATTACCGCAGTATGTAGACAGACAGGGTCGTCCAAAAATCACACGAATAGCGTGGTTTTGTTTGAGAACACGCGCAGAAAGCTATGATTACTCCATAACTCCATAGATGTACATACTCTGTGATGTAAGATTATACTTTCACGCTAGTACCAACTTAAGAAAAACAAAATTCCATTCAAACAAAAAAAATTTCAGTGCCAGACCGATAACTTTTCACCTTATTCTTGTTAAGAAGGTGTGTGATTAGGAAACAACTCACCCCATGTACGAGTCGATTACAGGTTTTTTGTCGGGCTTAGCTTCATATCCATTTTTGGGACGTCGAAATACAAGTAGTAACGTAAGTGCCTTTCTGTTTAGTGCTGCCTGGAGCCGACGCTGTCGTTCGTAGTCAAAGGGCTTCTAATGGCGACTGTTGTGGGTAATAGAAAGATTTGCAGAAAATATGACCTGGTGGTGATACCGGCAGCTGCATGTGTGAAGTGGCACCTCATGTGGCGAAGCGGCCAGGCCTACAGGCAAACAGCTGAACGGCAGCCGCAGAACCATGTGTGCGACGAGTCGTCCCCCCATTTCGAGCGCCATTTGCATTCGGCAAATATTCAGCCTCCTTCAATTTGCGTTCCAAATAGCACATTAACTGCAGTTACTGCACGCATTAGGCCTCATATCGAAACGCTGCACAATAGAACACTGTATCGGACGCTCCATATATGCGAAATTTGCGTCACTAATGAATTTGCAACAGGCCATAACTGCAACGCACACAGTTGTTAAAACCGGTCATTAGATTACGCGGCGAATCAGTCCGCAAGACGAGGTAGGTGTACATTCAGTTACTTACTACTGCGAATGAGTAAACGGTATGTAGGGAAGGCGTGCTGTGGCAGACAGAGGCTCCCAGACGGGTTGTGAGTAACATCTGGAGACCACAGACAATATTACTAACGATGGCATACTAATTCATACGAAAAAGCGTTAAAATAATGGAAGAAAATCATGGATTTTATATTTAGTGGCGACAAGACCATTTAATGACACAGGCATAGATTGAGGAAGAAAAGGGCACGAAGCTGGCCATGACCTTTACAAACAAATCAAAGCATTACACTCCTTAAACGGTTTTGGTAAACCACAGAAGGTCCAATTTTTTTGGGCCAGAAGAAGATTTTAAGCACCCTTCTCTGCTTTCTTAACAAATGTAAGACCTCATTTCGGTTGCCAAGGGAAAAGGCACTGATAACCGAAATAATGTTTCCATCAATGTTCGAATTACATTCTAGCCTCAGTAGGGACAATAAAAAGGCAGAACCCGTGCATGACTTTCTGATTTGTAACAGTTACGTATTATTTAATTTATAATCACAAATGACATGAGCAATATTGTATGTTCTATGATACACAATAATAGTATAGAACATACACAATATTGTGCTCTTCATTTCTAATTATGAAGTTGTTCTATTGAGAAGCGACGGAAGAGTGAGTTAATATGATCTTTATTGTGTTCTATTATTTGTTTTCAAATTAAATTTTACAGATAAGACTTAAATTAAGAGCAAGCTAAGAGACGAGCGAAACGGAGAATTTTTAAAATTTATTTTAGTACCTTTATTCAGTGATGGCTATCTTCTCTTTGCAGAAAGAAGTGATAATTGGCACAGTTCCATAAATTTCGTCACGTTGTCAGTACTTTGCATGTGCGGAATTGGAAGAAGCCTAAAAGTTAAATATGCAAACTATCGTGGTACAAGGCAAGATATTTTGTAACTGCGCATGATGCACAGGAGCTGTTTTACACCTTTTATACACAAAATTTTTATTGTGTTATAGTAGAAATGATAGACCATTACTTTGAATTAAATTATCAGTAAATGGCGGTAAAAGATCGATAAGAAATTTGCTCCAGAAAGGCAACGGCCCGAGCTTTACACTCACTATGGCACAAGGTTTTAATCTGTCATCTTAATTTCAAACAGCTGTCACGATGCTCATCTTCAGGAAACCTGATAGTGCTTCTAAAAAGGTAAAAAAAGAGGAAAGACCATTAGGACACTCACATCCTGAGACAAATTTATATTTAATGTCTCTATTGGCTCCTTTCAATGTCGTTTCGCTTCGACATTGACGGAACATTTGTACATTGTGTTGCACCTTCAGCAAGATCTAAATTCTTATTTAGAGAAACGAAGTGCTTAAATAAAGAGTGAAAAACATACGCCATTGAGTTGAGATACTGGCGGAAACATTTTTCAGTACTTCACATTCCCAGAGGTTTCTGTTAGTGGTATAGACAATCGCCATTTAATGTGTAAAAAAAAACCGGCATATTGAGAGAGATCCCAATCCCTCTCATATATTTTTGGTTTTCTAAACAGTTCATTGGCTTTTGCCACTGGCTAAATGTTTCTGACTACAACCAACCTCTCCGAAGGAGGTATGCCATTGTTTTCTTTAGATTTGCATGCTTGTTTAGTGATAATCTGAGTCCGCACTTTTTCTTCCTTCCTGATCCATGTAATGTGAAAATCCGATCTGATAACAGACGACAAAGAGGTAGATTAATAAAGGGGACGAGAGAACATGTAGGAGTGTGCCCATTACTTGCACTTTGACCTAGATATCTGCCTGTAGTAATTAAAAGACAGTTTTCACCAGTAATTGCAGTGTGAACAGAGCAGAAACATTGGCAGTCACCCTTCTAATTAGCTCCTTTTAATAGAATTTAGATAGATAGTTTGATATTCCTCTTAGCAGATCAAGAAACAAGTAAGTCAGATTTTATCGAAATAATAGTATTTGGTTCTTAAATGGTAATGTTCGGATGTCCAAGTTTCACACGCGAGTAGCCTGCCTCTTAGTACAGTGCGGCCCTCTTTGTGTTCCTACGACAATGGAAAACCTTTGCGTGACGCATTCAGAGGAGGTGCTGCCCACGGTGGTCACTTTGCAAGCTCGGCGGTGGTTCGTCATGGTCCGTTCCTAGTGGTAATCACCGAGGAGGACGCTTCATTGATTAACGTTTCACCGAAGTGTCATATAGTTTCCTCTGTGAGACAGCAGATGATGACAACGTTTTCAACTACAGGATGAATTTACTACCGTAGCTTGGGTTCACTATAAGGCAGACCCAGTGGCTCCAGCCCAGAAACGACAGGCCAGAATCTGGTGACCGTTTACGCTCCCAGGGGTCATACTGACGTCAGTCGAAGGCTGACAGCCTCTCATTAGGTAGGATCGCGCTCCTGCGACAGACGCACTGATACGAAAGGTGTTTACGAAAACCTTCTTTCGAAAAAGAAGAAAAACGGTGTGGAGGAAATGAGCTCAAGTCTCACAGACCTACGCCAGAAGTAGGGTTCTAACTGGCCGCTAATATGTGGTATGGATTTTCCTGAGACGCATAAGATGGGAGGAGGGGAGTCGTGTGGAAAGTTTTTCCCTTCTGATAGGTGAAACAAATAAGCGCGAACCCTGATTAGTTTACACGGAGTTTGACGGAATTATTTATGTGTAGACAATGGGGTTACGGAAACGAAAAAAGAAGGCGGACATTATGTTCTGGAGGGCAGTACAGAGGGAACATTCTGTTCCAGAGAGCAGTGCGCAGCACATTCCGTTTCAGAGAGCGGTAGAGAGAAGATTCTGTTTCGGATAGCGGCGGTGAACAGTGGCTTTCTAGTTCCGAGATCGATGGAGAGCAGTCGGTAACCTTGTCCGATCCGAGGTGGCAGCCAGAATGGTGAGTATTCTCGCTGCAAAGATAGGATTTAGGTGAGATCGCACCGAGTAAAGTTAGGAACCTTGCGACCAAATTAGAGTGGTTTCACAGGCGTAGTCATGTTTCTTAATTTTTCATTGCAATTCTTTCGCAGTTGATTCGAGACTCGACGTTTGGTGCAGTGAATCTTGAGTTACCATGACTTGGTCGTTAAGTAGCCTGATGCACGTATTAGTTCTGGTGCATATACTATACAACCTATCCTTAACACCATGGGTAATGCAGTTATTTCTGCCACATCATTTAAAGTCGATTCAGCCACGATCTCTGGAAGTAACGCCTCTTTTACACTGTGTTTCCTAGTACCCTGTCGAGCCACCAGAAGTACATTACTTGTACCAGAGACAGTTTAATACTTCACGTATTTAATGTTATTTTTGAACGAAGACGTTCGCCTTGTTTACTTTTTTCCACGTGTGTAGATACTGGTAAAATAAATGTGTAGTAATCGAATTCTGCTTGATATCATTTCAGTATTTAATTAATCCCGTGTAACTTGAATACAGGTTAACCAAGGCCATTAGGAATATTCATGTGTGAAGGACATTTTGGTGTAAAGCTTCATTTAAAGAAGATAGCTTCTGATCAGCTAACAGGCCACAGGATATATCCCTTTATTTTTGTATTAATCATTGATGCTCAGGCATCTGGCGGCCCTTGTATTGACTCAGCAACAGATTAACCTCAATAATAGACTTCTTCCGCGTAGATCATTTTCGTCATGTTCGGCACCACAGCCGCATATTTGTTAAATGACATTTTGAAGTTCTCTAACTCGGCTGTTTTTCACAAGTATTCAGTTTATTGTATCTTGCACGACTGGTCAATTTCGGCCTTATAGGTCATTTTCAAGTACAGTAGATGTCGATGTCTTGTACAGTCACCCTGGTAATAAAAGCGATACAGCCGTTCTGAAAGCGAGAACACAACGTTTAAGTGTCAGAGTTAAAACCATGAAACTCTCTCTGTTAGGATGTTATCCAAATATTCCTTGGAAATAGGCTTCTTTCATTTAGTTTACCCTGATAGGATACATACTTCCCATTTGTAGGCATACTTCCGTTTATCTCACCGTGCCAGGACGTATAGTCCCTCCTAATAGAGTCGTTTCATTTAGCTCACCCTGCCAGGGTACCCACATAGTTCCCGCCATAATAGACCTTCTTTCAATATTGCTGTACTAAATGCATTAAAAGCATGGGGAAATGGATGGATGAATGGTGAGCTAACTGAAACTGCATGTTGTCAAAACAACCGACATGGGAATAACGTTATTTACTTGGTAATTTTCCTTGATAATTGCACTTTAAGGTGCGAATTAAATCAGCAAACAAACTGCACCTGGACATTTTAGCGTCAGCAGCATAAGACGCCCAGTGTGTGTGTGTGTGTGTGTGTGTGTGTGTGTGTGTGTTAGATGTCTAAATACTGTTAAGTTTACTCTTTGTGTAATTTTTTGCGTAAATATTTTCAAACATGGTGCAAAAATTCGGACTGTTCAGATACTTTTACTCATAGTCAGCGTAGCAGCTATGTGTTAACATCATGAATGGCTGTTTCATTCTAATGGGTTGTAAATTACTGGTATGTGGCTGGAGAAGTGGAGAGGAATCTGGATGGGATAGTACAACTGGGCTACTTCCACCATATCGGATTTTCTTGATTTTAAAAGATTTAATTGCTCAATTTTTATTTAATTTCGTGCCGTCTTGTAATTTTTAATTTCGTGCCAGAGCCCCTTTGCATGTGATGACGATGTCATTAATAAGGAGGGTGTTGCTTGCGACATCATGGCTAGTAGAGCTATAAAGTCATTTAAGGTCATTTAAGTGGAAAGTGCATCAGGTAGTAAATTGCTGTACTGCTAACAGTTGGTGTGCATCAAGAAGGAGATGTTAGGATTTCAGTTAGGTAGGAGGTTGGATCCTTCATTTGTGATGGGACAATTGTGGTTGTTAACGGTTTGTAGGAAGCATAAGTCGCAAGGAGTATCTCATGATCAGAGAGTTGGTTGGCTAAAATTGCACTGGGAACGAATGTATGGTGTTTGGAGATAAAGAGCGGGTTGTCATGATGTAGATGTGGCAGCAGTCGAAGATTCTCAAGGATAGAGAAGTGCTGACATCAAAATTTAAAGGAGACACAGAACAGGCGAAGATGTTCTAGACGTTTGGGAATGTGAGGTAGCTCTATGACCCAGTACACAATACGATGCAGAAAGCATGTCATCTATGGAAGTAGAGGGAATGGCAAAACCTGTGAGGAGCGGAAGACCATGCTACATTTGGATACATGAAGAGCGAGTGAATGTAGATTTCCTGTAAATGGGTTATGCTGGTGGGATTTATCCAAAGTTTTGTCACTTAGTAGATTTTGTCTGTTATGGACTTCCGTTTAAAAGGTTACTAGATGAGGGTTCTGACTTCTTGATTTAGTGTTAGTCCGCGTAACTTATTATTTTCGTTCAGCGTGCATTATAATGTTAAGGTCATGGATATGGGTGGTTTATCCTGGATGCAATAGTTCTTTATTAATTTTCTTCACTTTTGTTTGGTTTGAAACTGGTCGAAATGTACTCCTGGTTACACAGAGAGGTGAAACTGTTGAGGTAGAGATTATATCTTGTTGTGGAAAACCTGAGAATGGATGCTTGACAGCTGAAACTGGTCATTTCTATATATTTCACTGTGCTAGCTACCCTTGTTAACACATTGCTAATTTTCAACGGTAGTTTATTTCTTTTCTTTATTCGCTTTATACATATCCTTTCTGATTCGGATATCTTTTTCTATCGAGTAAAGTGTGACTATGCATAACTTTTACTGTGCAATGATGCGAATTTCGTATTAATATGTTTATTTTCATTTTTGAGACATGCAATAATTGTAATTTTATGATAATCTTCGTAATCAATCATGATAAATATAATGTGTGAAAGAAAACTGCTATACGAACAGTGAAAGCGACCGCCATATCGATACGGAGAGTCGAACAGTGACAGGGAACATGGCTGCTAGCTCGCATGTTTGCATTGAACAGTGGATGGAGTTCATGTCGGAGTAAAACATTCTCCCAGTATTGCAGAACACTTAGTTTCCGAGTACGCTACACACTTAACATTGACATGAAAATTGTGAAAAGAAAATATTAAACCATTTAGAGTGTTGTGAGCCTTGTGGGGTGCTACAAATGCACAATGCACATGCATGTGACTAGTGATTGTTGTCTATTGCACTAAAGTGTTTGCTGTGGCTAGAGTTCTAAAAAATGTTTTAGAAGATCTTTCATTTGCAACATAATGAAGATTCACGTGCGGTAAAACATTAACAGAAACTGTAAAAATAATTGAGGCGTTATAACTTACACATGTGGTTAGGGCGATCTCTGTTACACACACACACACACACATACACTAATCTGCACAAGATACAACCATTTTTTGGGATGGCCCAAATTTTACAAAAGGTTTTGCATACCTTTCCGTATACAAGCTGACAGTTATTGAGCTATATGAAATAAAATCCTCATAACTTCTTAACGGTTTGCGTTAGGACGTTCAGACTGCACAGTTGGCCAAGGGGCATGATAGGAATTAGCTTGTGAATATGTTTTGCTTTAGCGATGCAGCCCACTTTCTTTTGGATGGGTTCATCAATAAGCAAAATTGGGGCGTTTGGGGGACTGAGAATCCGCATTTCGCAATCGAGAAGTCTCTTCACCCTCAACAGCTGACTGTGTGGTGTACAATGGCCAGTCACGGAATAACCAGGGTGATATTCCTTGATGACGCGTTGACTAGTGAACGGTATGTGAAGGTTTTGGAAGATGGGTTCATCCCCATTAGCCAAACTGAACCTGATTTTGACAAGATGTGGTTCATGCAAGATGGAGTTCGAACCCATTGAAGCAGGAGAGTGATGTCCTGGAGGAGCACTTTGGGGACCGCATTCTGGGTCTGGGATACTCAGGGGCCACTGGTATGGTCGTCCTCGATTGGGCGTCATATTCTCCGGATCGGAGCATATGTGTCTTCATTTTGTGGGGCTGTATTAAAGGTAGGGTGTATGGCAATAACTCCTAAACCATTGCTGAGCTGAAAAGAGCCATTCAGAAGGTCATCGACAGCATCGATGTTCTGACACTACTGCATCATGCGTCAGAAATGTTATCGTTGTAACATACAAAGTTCGATCTAGATAGTACCAGCCTGTGATTAAAAGAAGACGGCGGAGCAGTAGTGTTATCCCCAAGCGTACATGAACCAGACAAGAGGTTGTAATAGGTACAGTGTACCAATGACGTATAGCTACTGTTGTGGTATCAGACGCCAAATTTGGCGTGAAGACACCAAATGTAGTGGGTAGGATCCAGGAGATGGCATGTTAAAACTCGGCGAGAACTTTCCAAATGATTTATTTGCTTCCACTGCAGTGCTCTGTTCACCTCGGCCTGCGTCACTGGGCCCCGTAATGCTGAGGAAGCACCCCACCAGCCTGTGTAACACAATGCTGTGTCCAGCTGATCTTGGACGCCAGCGGAGTGCGTCGTCGTTAGGATGCCGTGGTTGACTCGGCAGTCTGGGTCCCTGCCAACTCAGCGCCACTCACTTTGAGCTGCAGGCGGCCAGCAGCGTCCTTCTCATTGCCGGCATGGCTGAAATCGCGACGTCGGACAAGCGCCCGCTATCCAGCGTCCGAATCTGGAAGTCTCCAGCACGTGTTGGGAGCCGAGACGACTGCCCGCAGTAGCGAGCCGAAGAGTGGCCTGCCGCTGGCTGGCTGCGGACCCCGCATCGGCCTCAGAGGGACGAACCAACGATCCGCCGTGGACTGGGATGCTGGCGCCCCATCTGTTGCTGCATTTAGCCCAGCGGTGTGACACACCTCGCTGTCCAGGAGAGCTGCCACACTTGAATGAATCTCGTTAGAAAACAACACCTATTTATACTCGGCTGCGCACCTCTGTTTTGCTAGCGCACCACTTCACATCATGTACGCATAACACTTAGGTTGCGCCAGTGGTCCTCTTCTGCCTGTGACTTTCTCCATGGAAACAGCTGTGTGCGCCCTCTCCGGCAGTTCTACGACCCCATGGCCTCTATTTGCCTTTGCAACTGCTGATATGCGTAACTTACCACAATCCGGCCCACACCTGGCTGTAACTCGTGCTCCGAATTTCTCACAAAACTAACTTTCCCTATTCTAAACGGTGGTACTGCTACAGTACTATTATTTAGGCACCATTGCCTTGCTGCTAATAACCATGCACATCACCTGCCACACACGCATAAGCCCTCTCTTTGTCTCTCTCACTCTCACTCTCACTCTCTCTCTCTCTCTCTCTCTCTCTCTCTCTCTCTCTCTTAGTAAAGACTCCGAAAGCACTTTCTGTCATTTTAAACGTAAATTCATTTACTGATCATGTGATTCTTTGAATAAACGTAGTTTTGTATTGAGTGGATTCAAAATTTCATTTTGCAATTGTAAAACGTAAGTGCAAACACTACTCAAGGATTGGGTCTTAGCCCTATTCTGAGTGACTGGCTGTTGCCTACAATGCAGTATGAGGAGCCATCTATGATCGTGGGACATGTGATCAGCATGTCGATAATCTCTTCAGTCGTTATAGCTAGTGGATGAATCCTGATGATGCAGCTGCTTCTTTGTGCAAGCAGCTCGTCATTTGGTCTCATGGGGTTTAGTGAGACCCTTTCCAGACCTCCCTACCTCAGAAAAAACTGAGGAAGTACTGGGAATCGAAAACAGGTCCTTCCAAACCAGAGGCAGCAACGCTATGCCTTTTTCTTTTCAGCCAACCCTTCTAATCCATCGTTCCTCTCGTCAGTTTTTCTTTCATTGCTATGCTTCTTCACCATTAAACAAAATGCGTCTCTTTTGTAAGACTTAAACCGTTTCTGTTATCAGTAGGAGCGTAAGCTTTCTATAAAATTCGTGTATAAATAAAAGTGTTGAATATCCTTTTTTGCAAAACTTTCTTCTCGTGTAACGTGTGCTTTAGATATACTGAGCAATACTGACTGTTGGTTGTCACTGTACTGCGCATGTGCGCAGTGTCGTGAAACAAAACTCTAAACTTATTGAAAAACTGCATTTGAAATAATAAAACTAATATAATTAAATGCCAAAACAACTACCTGTGTACTCAATGAAAACTATTTTATTGAAACTCAATACTAGAGTACACTACGAAAGTTACGTGACTTGAAGTGCAATTTCTGACTTTAAATTCCACAAAGATAAAATATTGCTTGAGTGAGGAGAAAAATCACTTCGATTACCTACACTGCTTATTGTGAATTAATCTGCTTCCTTAGCGCAACACCTGATATCCTCACAAGAACGCAAGTGAGATCTGCCCTGAAATAAAAGTAACTTACCTCACGCTCAGCGTGTTGTCTTGTGCTTGGTGTACTGGCGTTCTCGAAAGCAAATATAAATCAGCAGATACATCAGCTAAAGAAAAAATTAAGTATTCGCTAAATAATTTGTTTTTTACCTGTCAGAAATAATTTGTGCCGTAAACTGCAATGCACATACGACAAGATATTCAAAACATTACAAAGAAAGATGGAGAACGATTTTATTTTAAGGAAAGTGATTTTTGTAAAATTAAACTCTGACTATCGTCAAAAAGGATTGTAAAACATAAGAAGACCCTAACAATTTCGAAATTCTCTCAATACAAGAATTACAGACATTTCAACCAATTGTCTATCTGTGACATAACGAAATTTAACACTAATGAGATTTATTAGTTATCTGAGGGACAAAGATTACCTTCATTTAATACATCTGGTAAACAAACATTTCATTCTTGCACATTGATTGATTACCTTGAACAACTCGCCCAAAAAATCTTCTCCATCAACAGAATTAAAATATACACACACCAAAAAAAGTTTTGCATCACCTCGGTTTCGAGAGTTGCAGAACCTGTACAGAAAATTGGAGTAGAGATCAACATAAACATAATTTCCTCTCTTTTTGCTGCTCATGAAAACCACACATTGCCTGTTGTACCACCATACAGAGGGCTTCAGGTGTGGTGGTCCAGATCGCTCTACGCACTGGTAACTCTAATACCTAGTAGCACGTCCTCTTGCACTGATGCATGCCTGTATTCGTCATAGCATACTATCCACAAGTTCATCAAGGCACTGTCCCATTCCTCAACGGCGATTCGGTGTAGATCCCTCAGAGTGGTTGGTGGGTCTCGTCGTCCATAAACAGCGCTTTTCAATCTCTTCTAGGCATGTTCGATAGGGTTCATATCTGGAGAACATGCTGGCCACTCTGGTCGAGTATATCGTTATCCAAAAGGTAGTCATTCACAAGATTTGCACGATGGGGTCGCGAAGTGTCATCCATGAAGAGGAATGCTGCCAATATGGTTGTACTATCGATCGGCGGATGGCATTCACGTATCGTAAAGCCGATAAGGCACCTTCTATGGCCACCAGCTGCGTACGTCGGCCCACATAATGCCACCCAAAAACAGCAGGGAACCTCCATCTTGCTGCACTCGCTGGATAGTGTGTCTAAGGCGTTCAGCCTGACCAGATTGCCTCCAAACACTCCTCTGACGATTGACTGGTTGAAGGCAAATGCAACACTCATCGGTGAAGAGAACGTGATGCTGATCCTGAGTGGTCCAGTCGGCATGTTGTTGGGCCCATCTGTACCGCGCTGCATGATGTCGTGGTTGCAAAGATGGACCTCGCCATGGACGTCGGCAGTGAAGTTGTGCAAAATGCAGCCTATTGCGCACGGTTTAAGTCGTAACACGACGTCCTGTAGCTGCACGAAACATGGTGGCATTGCTGTCAAGGTTCCTCCTTAGGTAGCTGTCATCCACTGCAGTAGCAGCTCTTGGGCGGCCTGAGCTAGGCAAGTCATTGACAGTTCCTTTCTCTCTGTATCTCCTCCATGTCCGAACAACATCGCTTTGGTTCACACCCACCTGGACATGTTCCTTGTTGAGAGCCCTTCGTGGCACAAAGTGACAATGTGAACGCGATCGAACCGTCGTGTTGACCATCTAGGCATGGCTGCACTGCTGACAACACGAGCCGTGCAGCTCTTCCCTGGTGGAATGACTGGAACTGATCGGCAGTGGAACCCCCTCCGTCTAATAGGCGCTGCACTTGCATGGTTGTTTACACCGTTGGGCGGTCTTAGTGACATCTCTGAACAGTCAAAGGGACTGTGTCTGTGATACAATATCCACAGTCAACGTCTATCACCTGGAGTTCTGGGTACCGGGTCGATGCAAAACTTTTTTTGATGTGTGTAAGTTTACAAACAAGTTTTCATCTCCATAATAAAGTATATTTACAAATATCATATCTCCTCCTCCAAAAATTCAACTCCTCACTACTATGCCTCAATTAAGGATGCCGCAGCGCAGCGCAACTGACTACCGAGCAAGCGAACCACAGATAAACACAGAGTCGAGGATCTTATTCACTACTCGTGCAGCCCAGTGACTCACTTTTATCCGAGTACAGTAATGGTAAATTACTTGCAAATGGCAGGAAACATGTGAAAACCATACAGATATAAGGTAGAGAAATTACGTAAACATAAGTATCTGGTTGTTCATCACATCATAATTGCTTATGAGATGAACAATCGGCTCTTCAGGAAAATCTATGAAGTAATTAAAATAAGTTCTTCTTCTTAAGCTGTTGCATCTACATAATAAAGAATTTATGTCTTGTGCTTTTCAAAGTACGTTGATGTAAATAATGATGTTTTATTCTGCATTAATCATGTTGTTCTTCAGAGAAATAAATAAAAATTAGATGATCGTCTCTTGTGGAAGTCCTGCCATTTGGCTACGGAGAATGTCACTTATTGTCGTATTATTATTTCTCTGCCATTACTATTTGCTAATGCCGCCTATCTTCTATTTTGTATTGTGGCAGCTATTGTGTGCATGTTTACTTACTTTTAAGGAATGTCCTTCGCTACATATCTGGTAGATAATGTGACGTAATTAAATGTTGTATTTGGTAAAATGCTTGACCTGCGGCATAGTCCGTTAGTTTCCAGACTCGGACCACTCATAATAAAGCAGTTCATTTCTTATTGGTGCAAGGTATAAACAAAGCGGGAACTTAATTTTGTATATGCCATTGAGTGCTGCACTGAAGCGCCAAAGAAATTGTTAGATGCATGCATATTCAAACACAGAGTTATGCAAACAGACAGAAGTCGGTGTTGCTGTCGGCAACGCCTGTATAAGACAACAAGAGTCTCGCGCAGTTGTAAGATCGGTTACTCCTGCTATAATGGCAAGTTATTAATATGTGAGTGACTTTGAACGTTGTGTTATAGTCGGCACACGAGCGATGGGACACAGTATCTCCGAGGTAGCGATGAAGTTGAGATTTTCCTGTACGACCATTTCACAAGTGTACCGCGAATTTCAGGAATCCGGTAAAACATCAAATCTCAAACATCGCTGCGCCCGTAAAAAGATCCTGCATGAACGGGACCAACGACGACTGCAGAGAATCGTTCAACGTGACACTAGTGCAACCGTTTCGCAAATTGCTGCAGATTTTAATCCTGGGCTATCAATAAGTGTCAGCGTGCGAACCATTCAACGAAACATCATCGAGATGGGCTTTCGGAGCCGAAGGCTCACTTGTGTACTCTTGATGACTGCACGACACAAAGCTTTCCGCCTCAGCTGGGACTGGCAACCACGACACTGTGCTGTTGATGACAGGAAACATGTTGACTGGTAGGACGAGTGTTATTTCAAATTGTATCGAACGGATGGACGTGTACGCGTATGGAGACAACCTCATGAATCCATGCATGTGAGCAAGGGTCTTTTCAAGCTGGTGGAGACCCTGTAATGGTGTGGGGCGTGTGCAGTTGCAGTGATATGGCACCCCTGATAGTCTAGATACGGCTTTGACAGGTGACACATACGTAAGCAGCCTGTCTGATCACCAGCATCCGTTCATGTCCATTGTGCGTTCCGACGGACTTGGGCAATTCCAGCAAGACAATGCGACACGCCACACTTTCAGAATTGCTACAGAGGGCTCCTAGAACACTTTTATGAGCTTAAACACTTTCGCTTGCCACCAAAATCCCCAGACATGAACATTATTGAGCATATCTGGGATGCCTTGCAACGTGCTTTTCAGAAGAGATCTCCGACCCGTCTTACTTTTACGAATTTATGGACAGGCCTGCAGGATTCATGGTGTGAGTTCCCTCCAGCACTACTTCAGACATTAGTCGAGTCCATGCCATGACGTGTTGCAGCACTTCTGCGTGCTCGCGGGGGCCCTACACGATATTAGGCAAGTGTACCAGTTTCTTTGGCTGTTCAATGTATTACAATTTCTTTTCGTCCGTTTTTTGTAATTTATATTGTTTTACCGTTTTGTATACTAATTTTACTCATGAAGTTAGCAACAACTTTGGGATAAAAAACGTTCTTCCCAGTCTGAAGTAATTAAATTTTGCTTCATTACGTTTCTGAGTCAAATGTCCAGGCACATTCACGGTCGAAATTGGATATGGAAGGTGTTAGGGGCATACGTAGAGATATTTGTGATCGTTGGTACCTTATAACATGTACTCATTGCAATGTGTTAGTCGCTTTTTCTCTGAGTCTAACAGTCTTCCCACAAACACGACACGTAATTTACTACCTGATGTTTTCTGCACTGTCATGATTGCACCACAGAATAGACTACGCCTGCCAGTATAGACTATCCATTTTGCGGCATCCATACTTCAACAGCTAACCTGTTTCCCAGAGAAAAATGAACATTAATGGCTTTCTTGTGCCTTGTATACTTGGAGGTACTAATCAACCTGAAAACGTACTACTCGTAGTGGCTATAATTATTAGTCTGGAAACGACGCAAATATTGATGTAAAGTTGTTCAGAACCCAATTCTCAGTCACCAATAAAAATATCTGCACTTATAACCCTAACACTCCAAATATATCTTTGCAGAGTCGGTTAATTTAAGAGTGTGTAACATAGACTGAAAATGTTTTACTCTTTCTGTCACCCTTGGAAAAGCCTGTACATTTACTCAATTACAGTGTGGGAAATACAGTGGCGCTGTTCAGGACATACAAAAAGCAGCTGTAGCAGTTGACATGCAGCCACAAGTAATCCAAATTTCGTCAGTAAACGAAAAGAAATCTGGAACAGCAGTTAGAAAAATATATTTTTTCTTTTCTTTGTCAGAAAGTGACTGTCGTCCTGAAGCGAATTACGCATTGTTTCGAGTTCTGTGTTTTGAGTACTGTGTTGACACAACAAAAGGCGAAGTAATATTCAATACATCTTCTTTAGACATATTCACTCCCCTATAGCAGCTCACCCAGTCCAAGTTTCTAGGTTTACATATACACATTGTACTGCAACATTTTCAAAAAAATATTACTTTTCTTTCATATAAAACGTGAAGAAAAGTCTTATAAAATTTTATTTCACTAAATTATGCTCGAGCTCGCCTTTTGTGGGATTATATTTCTCTCCCTCATGAAACAGAAATACAATTTTCGGACTACTAGCCACTTAGGTCATGTACACATGGCGCTAACTAAGTGGCCAGAGTGTCCTAGCTCTTGTTTTCACTTGTTGGGAGAGTAAGAACTGACAACTGCTCGCTGGCGCAGACACTGACTAGCACAGGCTGCCTCAGAATTGATTATGAATTCTTGCACCTCGCATTATAAAGTAAAACGTGTCATATTATACTTCCGGCATAAGAAGTCAGCCTCATTCTGCCAACGGCCTTGTCAAAGAGGGCGGAGGAGCGGATAGAGGTTCAGGGCACTCTCTTGTCCTAGGGGTGGGAAATTGCCCCTAAAGGCGGAAAAATCAGCAATGATCAACGACATGAGGATGCAGAAGGCAATGGAAACCACTGCATTAAAGACACATAACGTGTATCCACAGGACATGTGGCCTGTATTTGAAGAAGTGTCATTATGATCTCTCCATTGGCAAAAGATTCCGGAATAGTCCCCCATTCGGATCTCCGGGAGGGGACTGCCAAGGGGGTGGTTACCATGAGCAAAAGATTGAATAATCAACGAAAGGATAACGTTCTACGAGTCGGAGCGTGGAATGTCAGAAGCTTGAACATGGTAGGGAGACTAGAAAATCTGAAAAGGGAAATGCAAAGGTTCAATCTAGATATAGTAGGGGTCAGTGAAGTGAAGTGGAAGGAAGACAAGGATTTCTGGTCAGATGAGTATCGGGTAATATCAACAGCAGCAGAAAATGGTATAACAGGTGTAGGATTCGTTATGAATAGAAAGGTAGGGCAGAGGGTGTGTTACTGTGAACAGTTCAGTGACCGGGTTGTTCTAATCAGAATCGACAGCAGACCAACACCGACAACGATAGTTCAGGTATACATGCCGACGTCGCAAGCTGAAGATGAACAGATAGAGAAAGTGTATGAGTATATTGAAAGGGTAATGCACTATGTAAAGGGGGACGAAAATCTAGTAGTCATGGGCGACTAGAACGCAGTTGTAGGGGAAGGAGTAGAAGAAAAGGTTACAGGAGAATATGGGTTTGGGACAAGGAATGAAAGAGGAGAAACACTAATTGAGTTCTGTAACAAGTTTCAGCTAGTAATAGCGAATACCCTGTTCAAGAATCACAAGAGGAGGTGGTATACTTGGAAAAGGCCGGGAGATACGGGAAGATTTCAATTAGATTACATCATGGTCAGACAGAGATTCCGAAATCAGATACTGGATTGTAAGGCGTATCCAGGAGCAGATATAGACTCAGATCACAATATAGTAGTGATGAAGAGTAGGCTGAAGTTCAAGACATTAGTCAGGAAGAATCAATACGCAAAGAAGTGGGATACGGAAGTACTAAGGAATGACGACATACGTTTGAAGTTCTCTAACGCTATAGATACAGCAATAAGGAATAGCGCAGTAGGCAGTACAGTTGAAGAGGGGTGGACATCTCTAAAAAGGGCCATCACAGAAGTTGGGAAGGAAAACATAGGTACAAAGAAGGTAGCTACGAAGAAACCATGGGTCACAGAAGAAATACTTCAGTTGATTGATGAAAGGAGGAAGTACAAACATGTTCCGGGAAAATCAGGAATACAGAAATACAAGTCGCTGAGGAATGAAATAAATAGGAAGTGCAGGGAAACTAAGACGAAATGGCTGCAGGAAAAATGTGAAGACATCGAAAAAGATATGATTGTCGGAAGGACAGACTCAGCATACAGGAAAGTCAAAACAACCTTTGGTGACATTAAAAGCAACGGTGGTAACATTAAGAGTGACGGGAATTCCACTGTTAAATGCAGAGGAGAGAGCAGATAGGTGGAAAGAATACATTGAAAGCCTCTATGAGGGTGAAGATTTGTCTGATGTGATAGAAGAAGAAACAGGAGTCGATTTAGAAGAGATAGGGGATCCAGTATTAGAATCGGAATTTAAAAGAGCTTTGGAGGACTTATGGTCAAATAAGACAGAAGGGATAGATAACATTCCATCAGAATTTCTAAAATCATTGGGGGAAGTGGCAACAAAACGACTATTCACGTTGGTGTGTAGAATATATGAGTCTGGCGATATACCATCTGACTTTCGGAAAAGCATCATCCACACAATTCCGAAGACGGCAAGAGCTGACAAGTGCGAGAATTATCGCACAATCAGCTTAACAGCTCATGCATCGAAGCTGCTTACAAGAATAATATACAGAAGAATGGAAAAGAAAATTGAGAATGCGCTAGGTGACGATCAGTTTGGCTTTAGGAAAAGTAAAGGGACGAGAGAGGCAATTCTGACGTTACGGCTAATAATGGAAGCAAGGCTAAAGAAAAATCAAGACACTTTCATAGGATTTGTCGACAATATAAAATGGTACAAGCTGTTCGAGATTCTGAAAAAAGTAGGGGTAAGCTATAGGGAGAGACGGGTCATATACAATATGTACAACAACCAAGAGGGAATAATAAGAGTGGACGATCAAGAACGAAGTGCTCGTATTAAGAAGGGTGTAAGACAAGGCTGTAGCCTTTTGCCCCTACTCTTCAATCTGTTCATCGAGGAAGCAATGATGGAAATAAAAGAAAGGTTCAGGAGTGGAATTAAAATACAAGGTGAAAGGATATCAATGATACGATTCGCTGATGACATTGCTATCCTGAGTGAAAGTGAAGAAGAATTAAATGATCTGCTGAACGGAATGAACAGTCTAATGAGTACACAGTATGGTTTGAGACTAAATCGGAGAAAGACGAAGGTAATGAGAAGTAGTAGAAATGAGAACAGCGAGAAACTTAACATCAGGATTGATGGTCACGAAGTCAATGAAGTTAACCTAGGCAGTAAAATAACCAATGACGGACGGAGCAAGGAGGACATCAAAATCAGACTCGCTATGGCAAAAAAGGCATATCTGGCCAAGAGAAGTCTACTAATATCAAATACCGGCCTTAATTTGAGGAAGAAATTTCTGACGATGTACGTCTGGAGTTCAGCATTGTATGGTAGTGAAACATGGAATGTGGGAAAACCGGAACAGAAGAGAATCGAAGCATTTGAGATGTGGTGCTATAGACGAATGTTGAAAATTAGGTGGACTGATCAGGTAAGGAATGAGGAGGTTCTACGCAGAATCGGAGAGGAAAGGAATATGTGGAAAACACTGATAAGGTCAATGGACAGGATGATAGGACATCTGCTAAGACATGAGCGAATGACTTCCATGGTACTAGAGGGAGCTGTAGAGGGCAAAAACTCAAAATCTGTAGAGGAAGACAGAGATTGGAATACATCAAGCAAATAATTGAGGACGTAGGTTGCAAGTGCTACTCTCAGTAGACTGATGAAAAAAAACCCTAGATTCTGCAACATACTTCACATCACAGTAGTACACGGGAAAACATCACGGCAAACCATTCGGGAGAGATGACCTATGTTGTGCTTGTCGCGGAAACTTGAAAGTTAACAGTACGACGTTCGGTGGGAGAGAATGAGCACACTGGTGTGTCAGAATGGATTACATATAAAAACATGCGTGAAGACTTCACAGAAATACGTTGAAACGTAGTAGACAAACCTCTTGTAGATACTAAAATTTAAAATTAATGGGGGGAGCGTAAAACAGAATTAGAAATATAACACAGAAGTAGCTTATCACTAACCTTAACCCTTAACTGGTACCATATACCTGTGAGACGGCTGTCGAACATCCTGTTGGTCATCCGTTCCCCTTTCGGGCTCGTTCGGTCTTGTAGCTCTGTGTACCTTTGAGTGGGAATTCTGAGTTTTTTCAGTAAATGGGGTACCGTTCGCCCTGTCTGACTATCAGTAAAAGCACTGTGATGTCTTCATGATATCTCACAGTTGTATGATATCAGTTGCGTGATTATTAAACGCCATTTGTGTTTATAAATATAATATTTTAAAGAATAGCTGAATTATGATGTACATTAAACAAATAGCCAAGCTCGAGCAATTGCACCTTTCAATTATCTTTGTACCTAACACAAGTAAGCATACCTCCGATATGCATAAAATCTTCGTGTGAAGTGACAGACATCATGTATAGGGAAGAGCACTGCAACAAGTAGGAGTATGTAGGATTCTTCTTCCCAAGTAAATACACTTTACTCTTACAAATTAACGTTTTTAGAAGTACCGTTTCTGAAACACCAGTTTCATCACCAGCAAAAGACTTACCATATCTGAAGATGATCGAGTGAACAATCGAAACGCGTAATGGGAAAATAGACAAGTGACTTACCCAGTTAACTGTTTTATATCTTACTACTTAGTATTCTCCATAGCTTTCTGTACCAGTATAAATGTGATTGCAGTTGCTGACACCTGTCAGTGACATATGTGTATTTTGCATAAATATTCATTGCTTGTCATCCTGTATTGTCAGATGTTCTCTCTGTGCGTAGCGTGGCTTTTATTACAAAATCGAGGGGAGAAATTATTTCACAGTTTTGACTGTAAACACTACTAAATGACATTCGCAGCAAAAAGCACAATATTCAAAATCAAAGCGGAGGATATTACGAGAAGAATTCAGAAAAAGTACGATAATATAGAGTGTCAAGCGAAATTTTTGGCTGAATGAGGATTTTTTGGTAGGAGATGGATGGAGAGTCATCGACAGAAGTATAAGTGACTTCGGATGAGCCCCAGAGGATTTTTGCTGTTCATTTTGTGTATTAAGATCTTGCGGTAGATACCGAGCGAGGTGGCGCAGTGGTTAGCACACTGGACTCGCATTCTGGAGGACGGCGGTTCAATCCCGTCTCCGGCCATCCTGATTTAGGTTTTCCGTGATTTCCCTAAATCGCTTCAGGCAAATGCCGGGATGGTTCCTTTGAAAGGGCACGGCCGATTTCCTTCCCCATCCTTCCCTCACCCGAGCTTGCGCTCCGTCTCTAATGACCTCGTTGTCGACGGGACGTTAAACACTAATCTCCTCCTCCTCTTGCGGTAGGTATTAGTAATAATCTCAGACTTTTCTCAGATGATGCAGTTATTTATAGTGAAGTACCGTCTGAAAGATCTTGATAAGGTTTCGAAGCTGCACAAATATTGGCAACTGGCTTTATACATTCAAAAATGTGAAATCGTGCACTTGACAGAAAAATCCTACGACTATAATATCAGTGAGTCACGGTTGGAATAGGTGAAATCATAGAAATAGCTAGGTATATCACTTTGTAAGGATATGGTACGCAATGATCATATAGTCTCAGTCGTGCATAAAGCACATGGCAGCATTTCGTTTATTAATAGAATACTGGGGAAATGCATTCTGTCTACAAAAGAGAATGCTTACAAGCCACTCGTGCGACCGGTTCTAGAATATTGCCGACGTGTGTGGGACCCATACCAAATAAGACGTTTACAGAGAGCACGAATTATCACAGGTTTGTTTCACCCGAAGGAGAGTGTCACAGAGACACTGAAGAAACGGATCTGGCAGACTCTTGAAGATAGACGTAAACTATCAAGAGAAAGTCTGCTTACAAAGTTTCAAGAAACGGTTTTAAATGGTGAATGGAACCGAGGAAATCCTAACAACAGCTACATTAGAATCTGTCTCCTCTTCTATGCACTTCACAATGGTTTGCAGTGTGTAGAAGTAGATGTACAAGGAAGGGCGGGGCTTAACTTATGAAACGTAGAATTACAGACACTCGTAATGCGGCACTGTTTGGTACCACAAACATCTTTTATTACACTGAAGAGCCATAGAAACTGGTACACTGCCTAATATCGTGTAGGCCACCTCGAGCACGTAGAAGTGCCGCAGCACGATGTGGCATGGACTCGACTAATGTCTGAAGTAGTACCAGAGGGAACTCACTCCATGAATCCTCCAGGGCTGTCCATAAATCCACAAGAGTACGAAGGAGTGGAGATCTCTTCTGAAAAGCACGTTGGAAGGCATCCCAGATATGCTCAATAATGTTCATATCTTGGGAGTTCGTTGGCCAGCGGAAATGTTTAAACTCAGACGAGTATTCCTGGAGCCACTCTATAGCAATTCTGGACGTGTGGGGTGTTGCATTGTACTGCTGGAATTGCCCAAGCCCGTTGGTATGCACACTGGACATGAATGGATGCAGGCAGGATGCTTATGTACGTGTCACCTGTCAGAGTCGTATCTAGATGTATCAGGGGTCCAATATCACTCCAACTGCATACGCCCTACGCCATTACAGAGCCTCTACCAGCTTAAAAATTCGCTTATGTCAAGCGGAATCCATAGATTCATGAGGTTGTCTCGGGTACACGTCCATCTACTCGATACAATGTGAAACGAGACTCGTTCGACCAGGCAACATATTTCCAGTCATCAACAGTTTAATGTCAGTGTTGACGGACCCAGGCGAGGCGTAAAGCTTTGTGTCGTGCAGTCATCAAGGGTACACGGGTGTGTCTTAGGCTCCGAAAGCCCGTATCGACGATGTTTTGTTGGATGGTTCGCACGCTGACACTTGATGGCCCAACACTGAAATCTGCTGCAATTTGTGGAAGGGTTGCACTTGTGTCACGCTGAACGATTCTCTCCAGTCGTCGTTGGTCCCGTTCTTGCAGGATCTTTTTTCCGGCCGCAGCGATGCCGAAGGTTTGATGTTTTTCCGGATTCCTGAAATTCACGGTACACTAAGTGAAACGGCCCGGTACACTCGTGAAATGGTCATACGGGAAAATCCCCACTTCACCGCTACCTCGGAGATGCTGTGCCCCATCGCTCGTGCGCTGACTATAACACCACGCTCACACTCACGTAAATCTTGATAACCTGCCACTGTAGCAGGAGTAACCGATCTAACAACTGTGCCAGACATTTGTTGTCTTTTACAGGCGTTGCCGACTGCAGCGCCGTATTCTGCCTGTTTATATATTTCTGTATTTGATTACGCATGCATAAGCCAGTCTCTTTGGCTCATCAGTGTAGTGCCAGCAGACAAAGCACGAAATCGAGAACTAGCCCCATTTAAAAAATAAACAACTCCTTATCTAAGATTTTAAAGTAAGTGGATCACCCTCAATTTCCTCGTGTCGAAAGAAATTGTGTGGACAATCAAACCGAAAGCTCCTAAGTCTTCCCGCTTTGATTAGTGTCATATAATTACAAACTGACTGTTAACCAAATTTATCAGAAGTTTTGTTTCTGTGGATTTGTGAGTTAATTCCATCCAGGTTTCAGTTAATCGCGACCCTCACGTTCGAATGTTGTTACAGCCAAGTGAAAAAATATAAATCCCACAGGCATGTGAATGCTAGAGTACTGCATTTCTACCTATATGTAAAGTCCTGGTTATATTTCTGGAAGTAGCAGTACAGTACGGGCAGTTTCAGCTAGGCCAAAGGGCAACAGTCATCTGATCATCTCATTCTTACCAATCTACTGTAGTATTTTCGCTAGCCATTTCAGAACACACACACGCATATATATATATATATATATATATATATATATATATATATATATATATATATATATATATATATATATATAGCAAGTGAGATGAAGCAATAGAAGTTAGATGCATAACAAAAAAGATAACAGAACACAGATTTATGTCACTACGCACACAATTTCATGGCAAGCACGAGTCAGCATGGTAAACAGATGGCACTTACCTTTTGAACACATCTCTCTGCTCTGAAAACCACTGTGAAGTGAATGGCAGAGGGTATTTCCAGTGTATCGTGTATGGAGGTTTCTTCCTGCTTCATTTGCGTATAGAGTGCTAGAAAAATGATTTCTTAAATGCTTCTGTGCACATTGTAATTAGTGTAATCTAGTCTTTGCAGTCCCAATACTAGCCATATGCGAGAGCTTGTAAAATTTTTGTTGATTCCTCACATAATACTGGTCATCTAACGTTTACACGAGAAAGTAGGCTTTCGCAGGACAATTGGCATCATTCTTCAAGCATCTACCACTTCAGGTTTCTCAGCATTTTCATCACTGGCAGTTATCAAAATAACTGCCATGAAAATAACTGTCTAATGTAGATTACTGCAACGAATTCAAAGGATCAATAAGCGGTAATTTATTCCAGTCAGGTTATTTCCCACCATCTCAAGTCTGTATTGCTGCGAAATAATCCCGTGCGAGCGAAAAAACATGAGGGTGATCGCTCACTATCATGAACTTCTGGCTTGCTAGAAAACTAACCACATTAGTGTCTGTTGCCCTTATGCACAAAGATTCCAGTTTTATCTCTCACATAGTATCTGAAACTTCCCAAGTTTCTTGCAGATGAATAAATTCGTTGCATTAGTTTCGGAGTGGAGCTTAACAGTCTCGCACTTCAGAAGCAGGCGACTAAGTTCAAACAAATGAACATTGTATAGAATCATGAGAGAGACACGGCGACTTCCAACGAACCTCATGGCAAATGAAAGGAAGCTCCTAGTATCTTCTTTTTCGAGTAACGTTTCCAATTCGTCTAGAATTGATGGAAATGGAAATGGAAATGCCGTGTGGCTAGTGCTTCCCGTCTGGTAGACCGTTCGCCTGGTGCAAGTCCTTCGAGTTGACGCCACTTCGACGACTTGCGTGTCGATGGAGACGAAATGATGATGATAAGGACAACACAACACCCTGTCCCTGAGCGGAGCGACACAGCCAGGAATCGAACCCCGGCCGTTAGGTATGACATTCCGTCGTGCTGACCACTCAGCTACCAGGGGCGGACGTCTAGAAATGATTATTAACTAACACTGGAGAGTCTCCACTGCTTCAGTGCCAGTTCCTGGAGCGAGAGTAATATTGTTCAAACGTTCAAATGTGTATGAAATCCTATGGGACTTCACTGCTAAGGTCATCAGTCCCTAAGCTTCTATACTATTTAACTTAAATTATCCTAAGGACAAACACACACACCCATGCCCGATGTAGGACTCGAATCTCCGCCGGGACCAGCGACACAGTCCATGACTGCAGCGCCTGAGACCGCTCGGCTAATCCCGCGCGGCCCGAGAGTAATATTCAAGCAATCCATTGAACTTGTGTTCATACCCATCCCCTATCTGAACATTTCATCCTTACCAATCTACTGCAGTGTTTCAGCTAACCATTTCAGAACACATATGTACATGTAAAAACATATAGCAAGGGAGATGAAACAACAGAACATTCATAGTGGCAAAGGAAACAGAGCACAGAGTTATTGCCCGTAAATACACAATCATAGCAAACACTTGTAACAATGGAAGCGACGATTTATGCACTATCGTACGTAATTCGGAGCTTATGCTAAAGACAACGCAACGATACACTTAAGTACTGTGTAGTGATGATCTATGTGTAACATAGAATTTTCTAGGGAACACATCTGCACTCAGTTACGAGAAAATTATTGGAATGGAGCAAAGGCAAAACAATGTGTCAGAACTGTTTTTGGTCTTCATGTAAAACCAACTTAAAACTGGCTCTCGTCAATGCGAACTGAATACCTGAGCAGAGTGACAGGACCGTCGTGTTTATAGATTGTGAACAGAGTGTGGGAATCACCAAGTAATTAAAGGAATGTCCGGTTGTTCTTGAATTGCAGTGGTAAATCTAATTTTTTCGTGCGTGAGTTAATAGAAAATTTGTGGTGAAAAGCAAGGTAATGAACTCGAATTACAAAGTGAAATGTTTGCTGTCTCTTTGCGTACATGCGTTCAGCCATCTTGTACGTGCTTCAGTGACAGGACGTACCGCGGATGCTTTTCGGGCAGCCAGACATCGCGTTCTTTCCTGCGCGCAACACATATCCAGATGCTCGATTCCCTCGCCTTCCTGTAATATTAAAAAGTCCTTTGAATGGAAGATATTCGGTCGCAGTAATGGAAAACTTCAGTAGGGCGCAGCAGCAGAACTCGTAAGACGCATTCGAGAGGAATGCATCGAAATTTAAAATGGATTTTACTGAAGGGAGCGGCGGGGAACGGCAAGTAACGCAGGGCCGGCAGAATACGGGAAGTCGTGCAGACGTTGCAGCCGCTACCAGCCCTAACAAGGTATTCCGATACCTTACGTAAAATAACCGCCACCACCAGGCCCTTTGGAAGAAAAGAATTTGAGATATCCTGTATTCTCATCAGGAAAACTTGCAATTCTGAACTCAAGAGACGCTTGGAGTAATTTGTTGAGACCCAATTATAAATCATTGTTACGGTGTATCGTAAGACGGGAAAATATCAGACGGAATTTTAATATTCTTCATGGTAGCTTCACAAAGATAATTAAATTCATACAATAAAAAGAGCCAGATATTTGGGATGACATTGAAGAATAATATGATCAAAGAACATGAACCGAAAATATTATTTAAGTAACCAGATTTTAACAAGTAAAACTGTCAGATGTTACCCCTTACGGTGGAGTAATTTCGGAGGCTCATTCAGTTTAATATGTTCTATTGCAAGCAGTCGCTTGCTTTAATCACAAATATTAGTCCAAGTGATGCTAAATCTTTACATAAAGAAAAGTATTGTCTTCTCAACACTCTTCAAATCGTGAGCTACACCCTTAATTTTTATATATGAATGTAGTGAATTTACTCATGCCACTTTTGTTGCCTATGTCTGCAGTCACTTCCAAAATTCAAATTAATCATCAAATTAGATAATTTAATACGATTGAATTTTGAATGGGTGATGTATCCATGTATCACCACAATAAAATATAAGCAGTTAATGATTGGGGTATGAAGGAGATCAGCGGAATATTTAAGTTAACAAAAATAATGACAAGTTTTTATTCGTCCTTTTGTAACTACAATCGAGCTAATAAATCTTACAAAGAAATGACGAATATAAATCAGAAAAGGGATGGTGTTTGATTAGCAAAGCATTTATTGGAGTGGAAACCATACCAATTCTCCCCTGAATTAATCCCTCTTACAACGCAATCTGACTTTGTTTAGTTTTAGTTATGTCATGTTAGTAAATCATTTTCCCGATTATTTTGTCGATATGATGTGGAACAGGTCAGATTACAAGACATATACACACACACGAATTGTGCTAATATTAATATTACTGAAATTTTTAGTTCTAAACATGCAACTACATTGACGTACAATTTTTTTTAACATTTCTGAAACAGAAACTCGTCCATGGAGTAGAAGGAGTTGTCCAAAAGAAATGACTTTAAGCTAGATTTAGAACTTGATCTGCTACCTGCTAGACACTTCATGTTGTTGGACAAATGATCAAAGATTTTTGTTGTTGAATAATGTACTCCTTTTTGAGCAAATGACAGCTTCAATACCGGATAGGAAAGGTCATTTTTCCCTCTAGTATTGTACGTATGAACATCACTGTTCTTCGCGAACTGAGATGGATTATTTGTAACGAATTTCATTAGCGAACGTATGTACTCTGATAGTGCAGTTAAAATACCTAACTCCTTGAGAAGGTGCCTACATGACGTCCTTGGTCAAACACCACTAATTATTCTCACTGCTCTCTTTTGTGCAATCAGTACTTTATGTATCAATGGTGAGTTACCCCAGACAACTATTCCATAAGACATTATTGAGTGGAAATATGCAAAGTACGTTAGGAGGCTGATCTGTTTATTACCAAGACTAGCGATTATACGAAGAGGGAGAGAAGCTGAACTTAGTTGTTTGAGAAGCTCATTTAATATGCTTCTTCTAGTTCAAGTTGTCATCAATGTGAAAACCCAAAAATTTGGAGAAATCTACCCTGTTAACTGAGCCCTGTTCATATGCTACATCAATTGTCGGTATGACTCTATTTGGTGTACAGAACTGGATATAGTGAGTTTTTAAAAAATGAAGGGAGAGTCAATTTTCTGAGAACCACTTAACAATTCTTTGAAAGATATCCTTAATAATATCTTCAGCTGCTTTTACTGGAATGGGATTTATTATAACACTTGTGTCATGTGAAAAAAGTACTAGTTCCTCTTGATGAACGTTAAGTGGGAGGTCATTCACATGAACAAGGAACAGCAGAGGACCTAAAATTGAATACTGTGGGACTCCCTTTGTGATAACTCCCCATTCACTAGAATTAACCACCTTCCCAACATTATTTGTGCTATTCAGCACAACTTTTTGCTTTCTGTTCATTAAGTATGATTCAAACCAGTTGTGTGTATAGCCTCCAGTTCCATAAAACCCGAGTTTTTCTAAGAGTGGGACATGATCCACACAGTCACATGCCTTGGAGAGATTACAAAAAATACCAACTGGCGATAATTTGTTATTTCGGCCTTGTACTATTTGATGGGTAAATGTGTAGATAGCATTCTCAGTCGAGTAACCCTTCCGGAATCCAAACTGTGACATTCTGAGTAAATTATTTTCACTTAAATGTGAGACTACTCTTGAATACATAACTTTTTCGAATATTTTAAAACATGAAGTCAGCAATGGGATTGGTCTATAATTATTTAAATCACTCTTATCCCCTTTCTTATGAAGAGGTTTGACAATTGCGTATTTCAATCTGTCTGGAAAAATTCCCTGTCCCAGCGAAGCATTACATATATCGCTAAGGACTCCACTTATTAAATTAGAACAACACTTCAAAATTCTGTTAGAGACTCCATCAACACCACATGAGCTCTTGTTTTTCAGTATATTTATAATTCCCTTAATTTCAGTGGGGGATGTTGGTGCTATTTCCAAGGGCCTAAAGTCCTGGGGAATGACATTTTTAGTATATTTTTTTGCTTCTTCTACGGAACGCTTTAACCCTATTTTTGCTGCTACATTCAGAAAGTGACTGTTAAAAATACTTGCAACTTGTGAATTGTCACTGACAACATCATCATTTAGCTTTATTGCTACGGTATGCTGTGCACTGTCAGGCTGCCCCGTCTTCCGTTTGACCATATTCCATATAGTTTTAATCTTATTATCCGCATTATTAATTTATGTCAGAACACATAAGCTTTTCGACCTCTTAATAACTTTCCTTAAAATATGAATCCACTGTAAGCATGGCCATGTTTTGGAAAAAAAGTCTACGCCGATGGAACCACAGTCCCTCATTTACCGAGAGATGTAGTCTTTCCAAGCCAACCATTCCCAGTTTCTGAAAGAAGGCTGTAAAGCTTCCCAAACAATCGTACCCACGAAATACACGTTTTTGCTGCTCACTAAAAGAACCTGGCGACTTCCTGGCAAAAAGGGAGTTACAGTCTTGCCTCCACTAAACGCGTTCCCACTGATTGCGCAATGTCTTAGATTACTCTAGTCTCTGTTAAATAGCTCTCTCTACCCATTTTCCACCAACTGGTCACTTTCACGATGGACTGCCGAATGGCCCAATTAAATTGTTTTGCAAACCGGTGGCCTCCTGTTCGACCCTCAGTGGAAGGAGGAGAGTGCTATGGCCAGAAGTCCCACTGTAGGTACAATTCAGAGAGTGATGCTTTCCTGAATCACTCGGACAACATTTATGGCCAGCAATCCACCTTTTATCCCCTGTTCTCCGTCGCCTCACTGTGGCCACTTGAGTACACGTTCTCTATACACATGCAGTTATATGAACATTCTGCCCACAATTTCCTCATGTAAAAAACTCGTAAACCAAACAAACCACACGGAGATCATGACCTAAAACATGAATATTAATCTGACCGACAGTGTAGTTTAAGTGAGAGAGTGGTGTGACCATATTTACCTCTAATGGGGTGATTTTGGACACTAATTATCTTTTTAAAGAACATATGCACAGAAATTCTTTTCACATGTTCAGAAAATATTTGACCCATGGTCACTAAATAATTTAACCGTATTCAGAAAAAGATTGACACAAGTCTAGAAAAACTTTGACTCATATATTTAGAAAACATTTTATTGATAACGACAATCTAGATCACAGTATAAATCGTAAATCTACAATATGTTATCAGTGAATAAAAACTTCCCCATCTCCTCTGTAGGAGTCGACAACTCTTAAACAGTTTAGTGCTTGTCTAATATATCAACAACTGAAATCTCAGGAAAAATAAACAGGCATTTGCTGCTTTCATATGGAGGCAGAAATCGAGTTCCACTTCTTTCGCATCCACTTCTTTTATGATTCCTTCCAATCACGTGTTTATTCCCTAATGTTCACTGTTGTATATTAAATTTGCTTGATGCCTTGCTGTATGACAGTTTTCCTATTCTATTAGCAGCAAACCACCTTTTCAAGATTTGGGGGGGGGGGGTGTCATAATTACACCTTGTAAGAGCACCAAGCCTTCTTTTATCAGTCCGCGTTACTGTGCGATACTCCACCAACATACGTAGGTATCTGCAAACAGTTTACATGACATTAGTGAAAGTGAGATACGCGGATAAACTAACTATATTCACATTTCCTTCTAAACAATTAAGTAAGCAAATTATGCTTACCATTTTTTTCTCTTTAAGTAAACTGGTAAAAGTATTCGCATAAAGATAGCTAATAATAATTGTACACTGCACTTAAAACAATTACACACCACAGTCTCAAATTCCAGATGCAACAATGTATGTTCGAATCTGCTTGGTAATACTTAAGGTGTAGACAGCAAAGCGCACGTGCGAAATAAAAGCTTGCAATCAAGGATACCAATGTAAGGTCAGTAATATACTGTTACGGTCCCAATTTACCCCTGTGTCCGACGTTTCTTCATCTTACGGTGGTTGAAGTTGACTGCGAAACCAAAGAATGACTGAAAATCTCTGGGAAATCGAGCAGCTAAGAAATATTTGCATTGGAGCAGTATGTTTATTTTTACAGCCGCATCAGCAGTTTAGTTGGACAGTTACGGAGAAAGAAATCGGCCTTAATCTGCTGAAATGCACCATCCTGAAAGACAAGGCTCACTTTGGCAGAAAAAGCTGAAAACAAGCTGCACTTTGTAACACGCAGAGAAGCTTGCAAGAGACTTTGTAGAACACTGGATGAAAATGATCTATTGCAGTACTATTAGTAGTGGTGGCGATGACCACGATGCGTTTCTTCTTCAAGACCAAAGATGGCAAGAATAGTTTTTATATCCTGCCGACAGAAGTCGATCGCAATGTCCATGTCAGAGTCAGGGGTGACGCATTAAGAGCTCACTGATCCTTAACTGCTCAAGAGAGAGTGGTTGATGTTTAAATGATTTATAGTGCTACACTCAGAAATCAATCTTATAAAATATAATGGAAGGTGCCACTGAAAATGGATTGAACTGTTGTACGTGAAGAGATATGGGACATGTCGAAAGTACAGTCAGTTGGTGAATGTCCATCCCATATAGCAAGTCCAAGCAAGAGCCAATAAATGATGCCTGTCGAACAGTTTGGAATCCACTTCCACAGAGTCAGAATTCTCATCCAGTGTGGCGCTTCTTCCGTTATGACAAAATCACGATAATCCTAACCTTCGTTGACCTGGTCGTTTCATGCTTGCTTGTTAGGATGAAGATCATGATTCAATTCCCAGCTGTGATGACCATTTGTAACAGGCTTTGATAGACCTCCTTCACCTCTCGTAACACCAGGCTTCCTAGTAGTTCAGAATCCATGAAAAATATAATGCCGCCCCCCCCCCCTACCCACGCCCTCCAGTCCCTCGTTCCCAAGCACGTTTATGACTGAGAACTAGTCGCCAAACTCGTAGGATACGACCACGCACAGAACGAAGTTGACACGATTCACAGACATGCGGTGCACTCGCACCGCTTCCCACCCTGAGGTTTACAAGGTGCGACAATAGAGTAATGAGACTGATTTTCTTTGCAAGATGTGGCAACTCTGCAGGGTTGCATAAGCACAATATCTTTGACCTTGGTCTATAAGCTGCTTCTAGTCCAAGCGGCACTTCGATGCAACTGCTCAGTTGTGAGTTGTGGTGTGATAAGTTAACACGTGTTTGTGTCTCTCGTCACGGAAAAATGTAGCAGCCGATATGTTAGAGCAAACGGAAATCAATTGTTCATCACTGGTGACGAAAGTTGGTTTTTTCAGTACGATCCAGAGATAAAACGCCAAAGTTCGCAATGGTGCCAAAGTGATCACCCAGGCCAAAAAAAGCTCGCATGTCAAAGTCAAAAGTGAAATGTATGCTTGTGTGCTTCTTTGATTACAAGAGAACTGTTCATAAAGATTGGGTGCCTCGTGAACAAACGCTTAACCAGGATTACTACAAAGCCGGCCAGTGTGGCCGAGCGGTTCTAGGAGCTTCAGTCTGAAACCGCGCGACCGCTACGGTCGCAGGTTCGAATCCTGCCTCGGGCATGGATGTGTGTGATGTCCTTAGGTTAGTTGGGTTTAAGTAGTTCTAAGTTCTTGGGGAGTGATGACCTCAGCTGTCAAGTCCCATAGCGCTCAGAGCCATTTGGATTACTACAAAGAAATTACAGAAAGACTTCGTAAAAGAGTTCTTCTTGTCCATGCCAACATTGCTGATAATTGGATTCTGCATCACGATGATGCACCATCCCATACTGCTCTGTCAGTACAGCAATTCACCAGATATCGCTCCGTGCGAGTTTTTTCTGTTTGCAAGAGTCAAAACGCCGGTGAAGAGACATCATTTTCAAGCAACACAAGATGTCCAAAAAGGCTGTGACGAGGGTCTTGGAGGCCGGCCGTGGTGGCTGATCGGTTCTAGGCGCTTCAGTCTGGAACAGCGCGACTGCTGCGGTCGCAGGTTCGAATCCTGCCTCGGGTATGGACGTGTGTGATGTCCTTAGGTTAGTCGGTATAAGTAGTTCTAAGTTCTATGGGACTGATGACCTCAGATGTTAAGTCCCATAGTGCTCAGAGCCATTTGAACCATTTGAGGGTCTTGGAGGATATCACAGAAGATAAGTTCCAGAAATGTTACCATCAATGGCAGAAACGCTGGAAAAAGTGTGTGAAATCAGAGGGGAACTACTTTGAAGGAGACAACACTAAACTTGACTAAAATGGAAAGCAACATTTTTGTTCACATCAGTCTCATTACTTTATTGTCGCACCTCGTATGTCAGGCCATTACAGATGCGAAAGTCGCGGTAAATACGTTTTGCGACGAAGCACTATGAAAGAATTATCGGAATAAGATTGAAATCAGTAGATGTGATGTACATGTCACACAAAAAACAGAATTTCAGAAAAATTGAGTGATTTACTCAAGAGAAAGAGCTTCACAAATTGAGCAAGTCAGTAACGTGTTGGTTCATCTCTGGCTCTTACGCAAGCAGTTATTTCAATTGGCACTGATTGACAGAGTTGTTGGGTATCCTCCCGAGGGATATCGTGCCAAACTCTGCCCAATAGGAGCATTGGATCGTCAAACTCCCGAGCTTGTGGGAAGCGCCCTACTCGTAATGCCCCAAACTCCCTAGCGATCTTCCTGGCAAAGACAGCGTTTCGCAAGCACGAAGACAAGCAGTAAAAACTGTTGCCGACTGCAGATTGGCATTTTCTTGCTGAAATGGGTTGCCACGAAGATCAACAAAACGGGACGTAGAATGTCGGCAACATGCCGCTGTGACATAAGAGCGCTGCCGATTACAGGGGGTCCTCCTATGAAAGGAAATGGCACCCCAGACCGTCACTGCTTGCTGTCAGATCGTGTAGTGTGCGACATACGAGTCGGTATTCCACCGCAGTCCGGGGCATCTCCACACTCCTCTTCGCTGATCATCGGGGCTCAGTTCGACGAGAGGTTTCGGCTTTGAATCTAGGTTCAGAATAAAACATTTTGTTATGTCATTTTAGAGGGGCAGTCAAATGAAAAGCGAACACCCGCCACAACGGGTACATGAAATGGTTCCATTCAAAAATAATCATCACACGCGTTAATACATTTATTCCACTGGAAGATGCGACTGTCAGTTCCTGTTTCATAGAACGGGATCGGCCACTGACTGATCCACGACCGCACCCACTCTTGCTCTTCCTCGTCCTGCACAAACAGTCGTCCACCCACGCCTTTATTTAAGTAGCCAAATATGTGAAAATCACACGGTGAAGTATCTTGGACGCTGCAATGTTTCCTAACCAAATCGACGAAGCGTAGCCTTCCTCTGATTGTGAGTCTGGGGGCGGTCGTTATCGTGCAAAAGGATGACTCCTTCAGACAGCGTTCTTGGGCGTTGACTTTATGGCACATTGCAGTTTCTGCAAAGTGTCTTCGTAGCACTACGCATTGAATGTGGTTCCACCCTCGAAGAGCTCGATGAGCAGCGAAGCCCCTGCAATCAAAGAAGAAGATCATCAAGACCTTACCGGAACTTGTTTCAACCACTGCGGATTGCTTTGGTGGAGGAGATGTGGGTTTTACCAATGCTGGCGTTGCTGTTTGCTCTCGGGCTGACGGGATGCTATCGGACGGAATCATGCTGTTGCTCGATAGTGCCCGACATCACTTTGTTAATCAGACGATGGCTTCAGCGATTTGGTTGGGAAATATTCCAGATCTTCCATTCAGCCCGGAATTTTCATCGCGTGATTTACACATCTTTGACGACCTGAAGAAAGACATACGTGGACGCCGGTTGCCGTTCGATGAGGAAGTGCAAGAGTGGGTGTGGTTGTGGATCCGTCAGCGGCCAGCTGCCTTTTACGAAGCAGGTTCAAATGGCTCTGAGCACTGTGGGACTCAACACCTGAGGTCATCAGTCCTTTAGAACTTAGAACTACTTAAACCTAACTAACCTAAGGACATCACACACATCCATGCCCGAGGCAGGATTGGAACCTGAGACCGTAGCGATCGCGCGGTTCCAGACTGAAGCGCCTAGAGTGCTCGGCCACAGTGGCCGCCCTACGAAACAGGAATCGATTGTCTCGTCTCTCAGTGGGACAGATTTCTTAACGTGTGTGTTGATTAATTTGGAACGGAACCATTCCATGGTCCCGTTGTGGCGAGTGTTTGCTTTTCATTTTTCTACTTCTCACGCAATTCAAACAAACCTGCTCGTATAGCGTAAAGCGCAACGCAATTGCTTACGAAGCGGGTTGATGAGGCAGATCCGGTTCGAATCCGTGCTGCGGTTTATCGACCGCTGATTGTACAATGCTCAGCTTGAGCGTGGTTTTTAGCGGGTTTACCATCCGCGTTTAGCCGAATGTCAGCTGTACGAAAAAATATGCAGTGGTAAATTTAGGTCCTTTGGATATTTTTTCACATGATAGCACAATACGATCCCTTTCCTGATCACATTTTTATCCATTGGATAGCTATGCGTTCGTTAAGTACACAATTCCGTATTACATGTCAAGTATAAGATACCTTACAAATTTGCAAATTGGCCTGTAATACACAAATTTTCTAATTTGCATGTAAAGAGGAACATTGTTCGCTACTTAAAGAGGCGCCCTCATAACAGCGAAATTGGATCGTTCGCGGAATTGCCAATCTAGCCGAACGTCCGGAGTTAGGAGATAGGAAGGTGTATGAATCAGGTGTAGGACAGGTATTTAATACAGGCAATACTCCATGCATTTAATGCTTTACAGGGAGAAGAGAAAATGTGGAGGGACATAAAGAAAGTCGGGTTGAATTAAGGTTTTTTTATTACACGTGAAAAAATTCTCCATGTCTATAACATCTTTTTAGTGCAGCCTCTACTTATTTCAGAGTGAAAGCTAGATCTGTGTTTACAATTTTATTAGTTGAGATCAGTAGTGATGGAAGAACTAGACCTATCTGAGGGAGGTTACATTGTTAAACAAAGAGCAAGGAGATGCAGCAAATAACACATCGCCAGCTACGGAATTTTCAAGCAGTTATTTTAGTTTGATAAAGCATACTAAGTGTTTACTGAAATGAGGAAAATAACTGCCATATCACCTGCATGGTTGGTTGGCTGAGTTTGGGGAGGGGGCCAAACAGTGACGCCATTAGTCCCATTGGATTAGGGAAGGACGGGGAAAGAAGTCAGCCGTGCCCTTTCAAACGAACCATCCTGGCATTTGCCTGAATCGCTTTCGGGAAGTCAAACCGAAACAGGGTAGCCGGAGGCGGGTTTGAAACGTCGTCCTCCCGAATGCGAAGCCAGTGTGCAGACCACTGCTCCAGCTCGCTCGGTCACCTGCACGCTTCCAGCGATTCTCATGAAGTAAAGCCACACTACAGGTACGTCGCTTTAAGATAATTAAAATATTCGTAAACAGTTGTTCAACTTGTAGTAATTATTTCAATACCTACATAAAATAAGGGTCAAAGAATGACAGTAGAATGTAGATAGAAACGCTTCTCTGTTCGCGAAGTGTATGAAGTACGTACGTTTATTTTTACTTTTATTTTTTGGTTTGTATGCACTACCTCTAGTTTGATCAACTCAAAGCCAAGGGCACCCGCAGAAATTTATCTAAGATGGGGCAGATTCCAAAAGTTTCATTTTTGATACAACTGATCAGTTGAGTTTGAGAACGTGTCGCGATCCAAGAAATAAATGTGGCAGGGGGTACAAAGAGCGGATTGTACGTTAAAGGGTTGATAGTTATCCAGTTTATAGTATTTTTGACAGGAGAGTATTGTTATACCTAAAAGATAATCGTATTTCGTAAATATAATCAAAGAAGATCTTTTTGTTTTGTTAATGTGTATAGGAAACCTTCGAAAACAAACGTCAAGTTTGTCGGTAGATGCAACTCTTAGCAGCCTAGGACGCAACCAAAAGGGCCTCATTCTGCCTGGTTAGGTGCGTTATTGTGTATGCAGAGAGCACAATTCTGTAGCTGGATGTCGCACAGTTGTACCCCATACACTTTAAGAATCATACAGTTTAAGAAGGTCCAGACACGTCTTCGAGCAAAGACACATTGATTAACTATCTAGCTGTAACTTTGAAAAACGATATGAAATGGGGTGAACACGCCAGGTTGGAAGTAGGGAAGGCGAATGCTCGTCTTCGTTTTGTTGGGGGAATTTTGGGAAAGTGCAGCTCATTTATGAAGGAGACAACGTATAGAACGCTAGTGGGACCCATTCTTGAGTGGTGTTCTAGTGTTTGGGGTCCCCAGGAGGTCGGATTAAAGGAAGACATCGAAACAATTCAGAGGCGAGTTGCTAGAATTGTCGCCGGTAGGTTCAATGAGCACGCAATTGTTACGGAAGATGACACACTTTTTGCGAGGCACTATTGCGGAAATTTAGATACCCGGCATCTGATGCAGACTGAAGTAAGTTTCCACTGTCACCAACGTATGTTTCGCGTAAGGACTACGAACATAAGATGAAATCAGGGCTTGTACGGAGGCTTAAAGACAGTCGTTTTCCCGACGCCGTATTTGCGAGTGGAACAGGAAACGAAATGGCTAGTAGTGGTGGAAGGTGCCCTCCGCCCCGTGCGGTGGCTTGCAGAGTCTATTTATACACGTAGATGTACATCTTGATTTTGCACCACTTTCTCGTCTTGTCGAGCACATAAATTTGTATTTCTTCTGTTTATAGACCCGCAGATGAAGTATAGGTGAATACACCCACAGTATAGGATGACTGTGTTCTTCATATTCTACTTCAGTTTCTCTAACATGTAAAAGTGAAATTTTAGCAAGCTGTTCATTACACGACTTAGGCACAATGTGACGAGCGATTAAAACCTGTATGCTGGGCTTTACCTGTCTAGGCACTATGGTCTTAGGTATTGAAAACGCTAAAAAAGAACGCATTAACTTGCTATAAAGTCTCTCACCATCTGTACATTCGTTATGAGCAAGGTACGAATCATCTACGAAAACCTGCATAGGCACATGAAATTAAGGAATGCCAGGTCAGAAGCAAACCGAAGGGCACAGGGGGGGAATGACATGCGGACCAAGATGCACAGTGACTCCACGTACGCTACCATCGGCATGGCACTCGTTTCGTCCATGGGCCTCACCGAATGGGGAATAATGAAAAAACATATTACTATGATACCAAAAACACAAGCGTTCTGGCTTCATACACAAATATAAAAATATAAAATAAATAAAATAAGAACGTAACGAAGACACACTTGGCGGGCAATGGTAATCATCGAGTAAAGTTTTCCTGGCGAAGTTGGCCAACTACACTTCAAGCCTTATAAAAAGTGTTTACATTAGCAAGGTAGGTTCTCCTAAAAAAACATATAAATAACATTAACAGTACTCTAAAGGTGGCTTGCTGAGCATAATAGATACACAGCACCCATCACAATGTGTGAATAGGTCGCACAGGGTCTCTAGAGCACCGCATCAGATATGTTAAAGAAATTATGATCCGCCGATTCTAACTGGTCGTTCAACAATTAGCTCGGAAACCTCTTTCTGTTTTTGTAAATTTCGATGTTTTCCAAAACGTTGAGTTTCCTTCCTATCGGTGCATTATGCAAGTTTTCATACCTTGCTGCATATCAGTAATTTTATGGTTCGAATCCCGCAGATGGTCACCCAATGCGGATTTATCGTGGGGACTCGCGTACTCACGAAAGCGCGTAAAAAACGATCTCCCTGTCTGCCCCACATAAAAGCCTTCACACCGCCACAATGTAATTTGTATACGCCTGTGTTTCTAAATTTATCAATGCTTTCTTCAATCGTATGCCTAAGTTTCGAGTGCAAACTATTTTTCGTGGTAAATGCCAGGACCACGCCGGACTTACGAAACTGTAGGTCTATTTTGTCAGACAGCGGCCCTTGATATGTCATTGGAACATACTTTTTATCCCTACTATTGTTAGATGGCCTTTCCTTCTTATCTTTGCTTTTTCTAAATTTTTGTGTACAACTTGTCCACCGTGGCCACATCATACCCATTGCTACAGGCTATATGCTTGAGGACATCTATCTCTTGCCTAACGCTACTCCGTTGCAAAGGCAACTTTAAGAGCCTATGTATCATTGAGCAAAAATAGGACTTTTTATACTTAGATGGATGATTGGATTGGGCATGAATAACCAGGTCTGCAGCTATTAGTTTCCTGTAAATGCTAAATGTATGACGGCCGGCCGCTCTAGTAATAGTGAGGTTAATACTTTCAACTTCTACTGTAAATATGATGTGCTTATGCATAGCATTCGGCGCATTTAAGTACTCATTGATATCTTCGCTATCACCTATCACAAGGGCTATAACTTCATCTACATATCTCTTATAACAAAAAGGTTTCTCTCTTAGCGCTATATTATCCCTGAATAACTTACTTTCCAGGCTGTTTATAAATATATCAGCCAGCGTACTAGCTAGGCAATTGCCCATTGCTAAGCCGTCATGCTGACTGTAATACTTGTTATTAAACTGAAAACAGTTAAATGATAGCGACGTTCCTAGTAGATCGACAAAATCCGTAAGTTCGGCCTGGCTGAGCTTACAATGCTTTATCAAAGTATTCTTGACCACTTCTAGACATTCTTTAATTGGAATATTAGTATATAAATTTTTTTATATCAAAAGATACCAGACAGGCACCCTGTGGTACTGCTACATCGTTAAGAAAATTTCCCAACTCATATCTATTCTTTACACTTTAAGAGGTTTCAAACACATGTAGTTCTTTCAACTTCCTATTAAGATTTTATTCAACTTAGCATTCGGAGCTTGCCTTCCATCCACAATCGGCCTAATGCTTTTTTCCACTTTGTGGGTCTTAACCTGTGCCCTCAGCTTAGGTAACTCGGCCACTATCATTTTTAAATGACTCCTAGATTTATCATCCAGCAAAAAATGCGATCGATCTATTGCTTTCCTAACTTCCGTATTGAACTTATTAATTGGATTCTTAGTCATCTGCGTGATGTTGTTTTCACGAAAAAATTGCTGTGTTTTGGAAACATAATCAGGTTCCCGAATGATGACTGTGGCCTTAGACTTATCTGCTGGGTCAGCAATAGCGCTATTTTCTAGCAGTTTTTGATTTATACAATTTAATGTACTACTGTCTTTACTTAATTGAGTCCGCAACTTGGAACTATCTTCCAATGTCTTAGCTACCATAGTCGCTGTGGCCATTACTAGATTCTTTTCTAAGCGCGCTACTTGTAACGCTATTTTTGTTTCAGCAAGGACTTAGCTAACCTGCTTAGAGTTACCCTTTTGCTGAATGCTGTATTGCAAAGCTTTACTGAGCAACTCTTCTTCTTGTTGACTGAAGACGATATCTGTTAAATTCACTACTCGTTCTGCAAATTTTACATTAGATATAGGAAATGTTTACGAATGATATGATGCTTTTTTTGGGAGTTTCCTAAATTCCCTGTCGTGAATAGCTTGCACACGGAACTTCATATTATTTACCTTATCTCGAATAAAAGCCCTCATTACCTCGAGCTGTGCGCTAATTAGTGACACAGCAAGGTCACACTCCAATTTCTCAACCTTACCGAACATTATGTGCCTTTGTCTGTAAAAATCTCGTATTTGCGTTTTAATCCACAATATTTCAGATTTGTGCTTCACTACTCGCGCTACTTTAGACATATTCTCAATTCCAATCTGGGCATACTTAGGCATACTTCTGAGCATTTGCAAACTTTCTATTGAGATTAAGATGTGCGCAAGCGAAGGGGCTGTTCTTGTGGGAATTGGGAACCGGTGTCGAGCGGGCATAATGCAGCTACGCTTATACTGCGCTAGATGTTGGAAGTGTACCTCTCTGTGGCTCATTAACAGCTGTGCTAGAAAGCTACAAAGGAAAGATCGGGTACTCTATTTCGATAATGTTCTGTAAATATTCACATGCCCCAAGATTCCAAAACAACGCCGAAACCACCGCCATGACAAGGGAATGGTATAATTTCTCGCGAGCTACCTGAGAACCAAAAAGTGTGGTACATACTAGAGCCACTGGGTTACCACTTGCATGCGGCTGACTACAATCAAAGACAATAATTTCTGGAAATACGTGAGAATTCAGAAAATAATAGAAAGGCTTACCACAGATTCCAGGACATGGCAAGTGTCCCATCTTGCCATATCTTGCGGACGCCTGTAGTCACATCACTTATTGTCAAGGCACTACTAAATAAAATTAAAATGAAATACTGCTACATTACTTCTTAAATATTTTGCGTGATGGGAGACTATAAGTATTTTATTTATGATTCGTAATCGGAAAGTAAGGTCCGATTAGAAGCGAAATGGAAACCACAGTGAAAACCCAATGGAACTTTGCATAGATGTGTTGGGCAGTGTCTTTAGTGTGCCTGTCGATCGCTTCACGTCGCTCTTTTCGGTTCAGAGCGCATAGTGGTCACGTAGAAATGCCTAAAACAACAGTATCTCCCACCAAGTATGTGGATCTGGTGAGAGATTTCGCCTGAAGCTATGCAGCCAATATAACATAAATGTCATGCGTTTCTTCCACCAAGACAATTTTCAGCCACATTCTGCAGAGGCAATGGAGACGCTCCTGCGGCGTTTTCGATGGGAAGTGTTTGTTCACCCACCATACAGCCCTTAATTGTCTCCCTCCGTTGTTCATCTCTGCTCACATGAACCGCTGTGTACAAAGACAACATTTTGGCACAAACAATGAAAGGCAGACCAGCGCAGAAAATTGGCTGAAAGCACAGGCGGCTGCTTTCTGTAACGAGGGTACTGCAAAGTTTGTACAACGCCACGACAAATGTCTAAGTCGGAGCGGCAACTATTTGCAAAGGTAGCTGGAAGGTGTGGCTAACTGTTGCGGATAAAAAATTTTTGATTTCCACTGTGGTTTTCGTTTCGCGGCCGATTATACCATATTTTCCGAACAGCCCTCGTAGTTATATCAGTTTCCTGTGTGAAGCACAAAACTGTTTTATGTAGAAATATGATAACTGGATGTCTCAAAACCCGATAGAGTAAAAATATTTCTCAAGTTTGAATACTAATAAATGCTTTCATACTTTATTTCCATACACTCAGTTATGTGAGTTATTGTTTTTTTATTCCTAACAAGTCCACTCCCGAAGTTCGAGCAACATCGGCTTGTGGGATTTCTCTGAAATTATGAAATCTTGTCGCCTGTAGAAAAAAAATCGGACACCTTTAATGTAATTTGAAAGAGATGCAAATCCCGTTTTGCAGATAAAATTGACTCACTGATTGTCGGTGAAGCCGACCAAAAATTAATCCCACTAAAGCTTCAATTATTACAGAGTCAAAGGTCACATTTACTAATTATTTCAAAATGAAACATGACACAGGATATTTAAGTAATGCACACGATTTTCAGTAACACTTTGCTTTGAAATTATATTTTCGGCCAGAAAACACTTAGATGAACCAGCAATGAACCACAAGAAAAGCAGTTTCAATAGGAATCCCAAAATGAATGAATGATTTTACATTTTTCGCCACATTTATACTTTTACAAGAAAAGCAATTTAAGCCTATTATAACGTATTCTGCGTCATGTGTCTGGTTAACTTATAGTTGTTTGCTCTGATATTTTACTATCTCAGGAACTTTGCTCTTTATTAATTATAGTTTCTCACTCATAAGAAGGGAAACGTGAGTAAAAATAGCAAACATAACGTAAACCTAAAAAAGAGATGCCACAAAAGGCAAGACACATAACTGAGGAAATTTCGAAATTGAAATAACTAAACCATCTACTTGCGAAGAAACTGTTCATCAAATGTGAAGTGCGAGATCTTAAAATACCAACTGGAGAATAATTAAGGCTCTGTGAGCATTTTTCTCATGAGAACGAGAGAAATCAGAAGTGAATACTGTAACACATAGACAGGCTCCCATCCTTCACCCCATAACGCAATAACCGATAGTCGTATACCACAACACGATGAGATTTGTCTGGCGATCGCTGCCGCGGCCACATAACGTCGGATTACACACGAGCTGTTGCCTGCAGGATGTGAAAAAGGGAGCTCGTAGTTCTCGGCGCAGAGATGTGAGTGGGCGAAATGCTCACCGACTCCTCTTATCCCCGCTCCTCGCTTTGGTCGCCGCCCTCTCGTCCGCCGCCGCACTGATCGACTTATAAATCTGCTGGAATCGGGTTAAAGTAATACCGGACGACCGCGGCCATTATGCAAGTGGGGGAGGGAGGGACTGTTCCGTGCCGACGTAATACGCTCGTCCGCCGGTTTCCTTTGTCGCGGTGCGGACGCGACGTAAATCCGACGACAGCCACACACAGACGGAGCAAAGGCACCAAGTAGGCCCAGTGGTATAGAACGAGGGGAAGGAAGTACAGGAGAAAGGAAGGCCGGAAGGAAGCGAGAGAGGTAACAGTTACGTCCAGGGAAAAGTATTACGCAAAGCTATTGCCTGTTTCCGAACCGTTTCACGGACGTCGAAAAAATACGGAAATGATTCATTTGTTACGTTTATACCCATGCTTCCCTTATGTCACAATAAACCAGGGCATTACAACGAAACCGGACGTTCAGTTATGGAAGACGAAGGTATGATGGCGATAGCGTTTCGCGGAATACTTGAGTAGCTCTCTCTCTCTCTCTCTCTCTCTCTCTCTCCCTCTCTTTCTGACACTTATGCTTACACGCACACATTTTCTTCTTTCTTTCTAGAAACCACTAGTCTCATAGAGAGAGAGAGAGAGATCGCCCTTGATCTGATATTACTTGCAATTGGGCAACACGTACTTGCGATGCAAGGGTTGTCAAAACTAATAAAGTACCTCGTAAAGATAGCGGAACGATAACGAATAAAACAAAAATAAACAATATCCATCGTTAATTGCATTTTCTTCGGGACATGGCAGAACTTGATTTTTATTAAATACTTTCTAATATTCTGAAAAATTATGTTTATTTGGTCACGATACTGTATGAGCTTTCGATTGGGCTGAGCAAACGATAATCGCGTTCGAATGGGCTCGAGACTTCCCGAAACGCCGCAGCGTTCGATACAGTTTCCAACTTGACCGCACGATTACGCGACAATTCGGTCGCACGGCGGAGTGCTAATTGATGCATTAGGCCCTACGAACTACCCACAACAATAAGCTATGCTTAAAATTTGACAATTTCGCGAAACATTAGAGGAATTGGCATTAAATACTACAACTGAGCAAACTCCTACTGTATGCGAACAAATTTATAATAAGAGTTCTCATACAGTATCGATATTTATTGATCTGTAAACATTTATGCTGATTTTTAAGTAAACGTAACAGACAGTTTTGCAAAAAACATTACTTGACTGAAGCCAGTATAATACTTAGTTTTTTTTTAGGAGAGATGGTAATGATTTACCAAGTAGGTTCCACATGGACAATTAAGTTCCTTTTCATATATTAGAATAACATGTAAAAACGTTACAGATTTTAATCAGTTTGAAAACAAGACGGCAACATTCAGGTGAAAGAATCAAGAAAACTAACCAAGAATCAAACGTCAAACAAACTAAATATATCATAATACAGTGAGTATAAGTTTTACCGCGAGAATGAATTAGAGCGGCAACACCTATCTTGGAGCTACACACATCAAAAAAAAATTTTGAATCATCCCAGTTCGCAGAACTTCTGAAGATAGACGTTGACTGTGGCTACTTTGTCACATACACAATCCCTTTGACTGTTCACAGATGTCACTAAACCCGGCCAAAGATGTAAACAACCATGCATGAGCAGCGCCTACTAGACGGAGGGGGTCCGACAGCCGATCAGTTCCAGTCATTCCACCGGGAAGGAGGTACACGGCTTGCGTTGTCTGTAGTTCTAGTTCAACCATGCCTAGACAGTCAATACCGCGGTTCGTTTGCGTCCACATTGTCACTTTGTGCCAGGAAGGGCTCTCGACAAGGGAAGTGTCCAGGAGTCTCGGAGTGAACCAAAGCGATGTTGTTCGGACATGCAGGAGATACAGAGAGACAGGTACTGTCGATGACATGCCTCGCTCAGGCCGCCCAAGGGCTACTACTGGAGTGGATGACCGCTACCTACGGATTATAGCTCGGAGGTACCCTGACAGCAACGCCACCATGTTGAATAATGCGTTTCGTGCAGCCATAGGACGTCGTGTTACGACTCAAACTGTGCGCAATAGGCTGCATGATGTGCAACTTCACTCCCGATATCCATGGTCAGGTCCGTCATTGCAGCCACAATACCATGCAGCGCCGTACAGATGGGCCCAACAACATGCCGAATGAACCGCTTTGGATTGGCATCACGTTCTCTTCACCGATGAGTGTCGCTTATGCTTTAACCCAGAGTATCGTCGGAGACGTGTTTGGGGGCAACCCGGTCAGGCTGAACGCCTTAGACACACTGTCCAACCAGTGCAGCAAGGTGGAGTTTACCTGCTGTTTTTGGGTGGCATTATGTGGCCGACGTACGCCGCTGGTGGTCATAGCAGGGGCCGTAGCGGCTGTACGATACGTGAATGCCGTCCTCCGACCGATAGTGCAACCGTATCGGCAGAATATTAGTGAGGCATTCGCCATCATGGACGATAATTCGTGGCCCCCCATCGCGCACATCTTGTGAATGACTTCCTTCAGGATAACGACATCGCTCGACTAGAGTGGCCAGCATGTTCTCCAGATATGAACCCTATCAGCCATGTCTGGAATAGATTGAAAAGGGCTGTTTACGGACGACGAGACCCACCAACCACTCTGGGGGATCTATGTCGAACTGTTGTTGAGGAGTGGGACAATCTGGACCAAAAGTGCCTTGATGAACCTGTGGATAGTATGCTACGACGAATACAGGTACACATCAATGCAAGAGGACGTGCTACTGGGTATTAGAGATACCGGTGTGTACAGCAATCTGGACCACCACCCCTGAAGTCCTCGCTGTATGGTGGCACAACATGCAATGTGTGGTTTTCATGAGCAATAAAAAGAGCGGAAATGATGTTTACGTTGATCTCTATTCCAATTTTCTGTACTGGTTTCGTAACTCTCGGAATAGAGGTGATGCAAAACTTTTTTTGATGTGTGTAGTACTATCAGATGTCACTACATCGCGGGACGAGCAAAAGTTCGAGAATTGGATTGCAATGTTTTCTTTACTTATTGGTTGCCGCTGTTACGCATTACCTACACCATAGAAGATATTTCAGTCCGTGTTTCACAGTTGTTTTTATTATTAAAATCCGTACTGCATTAAAAACGTTAAGACAGGTCGCTGTGACAGTGCGAACAAAAATCACTAAATCGCAGTCCGATCAAAAGATCGAGTAAAACCCGAGATTTCCCGAAATGTGACGTAAAATGTTTGAACAATTTGCGTTGTGTTCAAACACAATCCTACTTTCAGCTTCTTAGATCTCTCTCAAGTGACAACTGAATGTCGCAAACAAAGATAATGTTATATGTGACTTAAACAGATATTATTTACACAGAAAACACAAAAATGTTGACATATAGGACGTTTACGTCGGAAAGTATTAAATTCTCCTCATGCATGATACAAAACAGAAGACATATAGAGTGTCTACATCGAACAATACTACACTTTTTGTCGCACGTGACAGAAAATGTAGTACTTTCCTAAGCAAACACTGCACATGTCATCATTTTTAAATCCTTTGTATCTTTAGAGGAAATAATTTATAAAATAGAAGACCGGCCCTGTTTGTTTTAAAAGAGGAACTTCGTTGTTTTAAAAGAGAAGGCCTAATTATTCTAGAAGAGAAGCATTGTTTGCTTTAGACGTGTAAGCTCCTTTGTTTTAAAAGGAGAAATTTGCTTGTTGTAGAAGATAATCCTGGTTTGCTTAGAGTATGTACCTTATTTAGTTTAGAAGAAGGATTAAATGTTACTTTAGAAGAGGAACTTGTTGGCTTGTTCTGAAGAGAAAGAGCTTCGCTGTCTTAAAACAGAAGTCTTGATTTTTCTGGAAGGGGAGCCTTGTTTGTTTTAGAAGAAGTGTCTTGATTACTTTAAATTATAAGGTTTTATCTAAAAGAAGAGACTAGTTTGCCTTAGATGAAGGAGAAAAGCCCAGGTTTGTATATCAAAGAGGCTTGGTTGCTGTACAAGAAGTGTCTCATTTGTTTCAGAAGAGCGGATTTGAGTGTGTAGTAGGGAGTGTCGTTTGTTTGAGAAGAGTAGTTTCAGTTTAAAAAATCGGTAACATCAAAATGATAGTTTCAGGTTTGAGATTCGGCCTGTCACGTAATTTTAATCTTAATCAGTAAGGAAGAATGCTGGCGTCAGAGTATAACATAACAGTGTTGACTATCGAAATGAGTAGTGCTACAGCGCTTCGTCTGCCGGCTATATAAATTTATTTCAATAGTGAGTAGCAAGATCGGTTATTAGGTGTAATGATTCCAATGGACAGCTAGAGAGATCTCTGTAGTTGAATTCCAACTAAGATGACGAGCTCAACTGACTAGGTCTGTGGCTATTGCTGGGGAACTAGAAGAAACTTGTTATTGGCATAGACAGCATAAATTACACCGAACTTGGCATACTCCTCAGAAAAAAGAAGAATTTAAATGAGACATTTTTGCGACAGTATTATGGTGGTTAAAATCTATGATAAACTAGAGAAGGCACTGTCTTTCATGTTAAAGAAGCATATTTACTTGGCAAATTCTTCAAGTTAATCTCTGTGAGAGTCGGCTTCAAGGATGAAATACGATATTGCCTACACAGGTATGACAGTGTGATAACAAGATAAATTCTTGATAAAATTGACTAGGATGCAACTAGAAACCACCATGTAAAGTGGAAACGGCTGACATTAAAAACAACAATTTCGGAATTGTGAGTCCACCTTGATGCAAAACCCCTTGTTATTTGTTTACTAGTTTGGGCGAAAAATAGCGTCATCATCAGTGGGTTCTTTGAATCTAAAACATGCAGAAAATAGCATAGTTATACAAACACAGTAACACATTATTACATTTGTTTTCTATGGATACTTCCATACTACCTTATTTATTGTAAATTATGGCATGTTTTTAAGAATTATTGTCGCTGTTTGCGGCATATTTTCTGTGCTTTTTCTGTTTCAGTTTTTTCTCAGCGTACATCATGTCATCTGCAATTATGTGAGCTGCTGTCAGCAAACAAATACTAAAAAGTGAACTTACGTATGTCTGCGTTATACACTTGGGATAGTGGTAGTGTTGTGGAATACAGCGTTGGTGTGTACTGGGCTTTTACTTGTATACTCGTGTACTCATGTTCGTTGGACGGTATGTAGCTGATTCTATACACAGAAAAACAAAACTTTCGCACTTTGTTTATGATCAAGAACATTACGCCATCTTGCTGTTAGCGTGTATCGCGAGAGATGTATCGCATGTTGCGAGAAGGCTATGAAAACTGTAGTGGGAGTTACGACGACTTCTGTCCGTTATTTATGTATCTGTGATCATCACAAATACTAAAAGAATGTTTTACACGACCAGATATTGACACAAAATTCGCTGATTTCGCGAAAACGCATTGATTTCAACACAAATCTGCTGATTTCAGTACAAAATTTACTGCTTTCGATACAAAATTCAGTAATTTCGACATAAAATTCAATGATCCTACACATATACAACACAGACAACAGTTACAATGGGTTGATAACATTTATACCAACAAATTCGTACTCAGTGTGGGTAGTTTTTCCACATGCTGCTGCCCATAGGTAAATGTTTTCAGCTCCTCCTTGAGATATGACTCACTTGCCTCTTTATCTAGATTATTCAATATGTAAATCACTCTAGTTGTTTTGTTGCCATTTGTACTTAAGTAATTAGAGATGTATATTTTATTCAACATTTTGGAGGCTGGGTGCAATGGAAGACAGTGCAGAGAGAGATAGACACCAGTTTGTTATTAATTTCTTTAACTTGTTTTAATATGCTTGGGTCCACAAATAAGTCAAAATATGCAATTACAATGGGTTGATAACATTTTGAATGAAATTTGTACCAACAAATTCGTACTCAATGTGAGTAGTTTTTCCACATGCTGCTGCCCATAGGTAAATGTTTTTAGCTCCTCCTTGAGATATGACTCACTTGCCTCTTTACCTAAATTATTCATTATGTAAATCACTCTAGTTGTTTTGTTGCCATTTGTACAATGTCCAGCAGTGATGCTAATGCATCATACTTACAGGGTATTGAATCAATTAGTAGTAAAGACTTTTTTTGAAGTGTTCTGATATATGAGGTCTGTAATTCTATACCAGGCATTTCCACAAAACTGTTTCATACAGGGTGCCACTCAATACACGTGTCCACCAGTTGCTGGATGGTGCTTTTATCACACATCAAGTTTTTGAAAATGTATGCGCTGTGTGATATTCTCATTGTTCATTTCCACTGTTCTTGGGTAGTCTCCAACACATAGTGTATAGCAATTCGGTAAGGGCATCAGCGTTTGAGAGCTGAACATTATAGTTATTTGTGCTGAATTCAGACGTAATTGATACCATTCATAATCCGTTAGCTCTCCTTTCATATCCCTAAATCATAGATTTTCAAAAATTAACACTTCACTCAACTCTCAATCTGATGACAAGCCTATAACGACACATTTGCTGTCACTTGTATTCATCTTGTATCTTGCAGAGAATAACACCACATTCATCGGAGCACTATGCAATGCTAGCAGCTCGAGGAGTGATGCATATATTGGAAAATCAGTATCTGGAAACATTCTGTGTCCAGGTCCAATGTATCAACTGCTGCATCGTGGAGCTTGTCTGAAAACATTTTTTCGTGCTTCTCCAATATACTAAGCACTGCACAATGATACCTGTCTGAATGATGAGTAGATTTCTGATTTAAAGTGTCAGGGAGCCTTTGTACTAAGGCAGAAATAACAATAATAATGATAATCATCATAATCATATATATTGCAATGAGTTAATATATACATTTGACAATGTGAGCTAAGTTTTTATTTGGCCTGAATACTGGAATTTCTAATGTCACTTGACGATTAACCTTTCACGAGTATATAGAGCCCATCTGTTGAGATCACAAAATGAGTGGTAAGCCAGAACTTTGGAAGAGTGGTAGGTAGAGGGGGAATGGGTAGATGACTGAAGTACTATAAAAGTTGGTACAACTATTTTGCCCTGGCAATGTTGCATAACAAAAGTAGGTCACCTACAGATAACCCCCAAATTTTATACTTATCTCTGTGTTTATCTTGGATTTTACAATTGACCATCTTGCATTCTATACTTAGCACAAGTTCTACTTCCACTGTGACGTCCTAGAAAAACACAATAGCACAATTAGGCTATGTGCTCCATCTTGGATTTTATAATTCCAACATGTTGAATTTTATACTTAGTAGAAGTGGCCAAATTCTGTACTTAGCACACATGACCTACTTCTGCTGTGGTGGCAGGGAAAGACCTTGTAGAACAAGTGAAATCTGACAGGCATACAGACTGCATCAGCTATGACGTATTTTTGAGCTGTAAATAGATCCATAACCGTTACTTAACAGCAGAAAAATCCCAATAGGATACCACTGTTTGGGAACTAAGAGGTTATTGGTAACAGCACTTAACACTTGTAAAAGCTATGATGTTATACCTACTAATAGCTCACTATCAGCACAGATACTGTGTGAGTGATGTAGAACTTGTATATACATTTTATGGTCGGTCTGATTTTTCTCTACATCTCTGACAGAACCTTAAAAGTTGCTGACGTTCATTGAATTCTGCTGTGCCATAACAAGATATAGGATACTTTGTTATCACTTTTTGTTATAACATGATGATGTATGGTGTAATTTGTTACAATTTTTAGTGTAGCATGGGGACAATTTGTTACAATTCCATTGTAACAGGAGTAACTTGTTATAGTTTTTCTGTAACATGGAGCAATTTGTTACAGTTTCACTGAAATATAGGCAGTTTGTTTCAACTTGTTACAATTTCACAGTAACATCTGGTAATTTGTTACAGTTTTGCTTTAACACTGGGATGATTTCTTGCAATTTTACTATAGATTCATGAAGTATGTGTGAATTGTTATGTACAGGTCCTTCCATGTTTCTTCATGTTATACCCATTTTTATATGTTTTGTCCACATTTTTCTCCAATTTCTTATGCTTTACAACGATAAAACTTCCCTCTAAGCAACTTTATCATCACTGTTGCTGACCCTTTGTGTTAAGTCGTTAATGTGCACTCCTGGAAATTGAAATAAGAACACCGTGAATTCATTGTCCCAGGAAGGGGAAACTTTATTGACACATACCTGGGGTCAGATACATCACATGATCACACTGACAGAACCACAGGCACATAGACACAGGCAACAGAGCATGCACAATGTCGGCACTAGTACAGTGTATATCCACCTTTCGCAGCAATGCAGGCTGCTATTCTCCCATGGAGACGATCGTAGAGGTGCTGGATGTAGTCCTGTGGAACGGCTTGCCATGCCATTTCCACCTGGCGCCTCAGTTGGACCAGCGTTCGTGCTGGACGTGCAGACCGCGTGAGACGACGCTTCATCCAGTCCCAAACATGCTCAATGGGGGACAGATCCGGAGATCTTGCTGGCCAGGGTAGTTGACTTACACCTTCTAGAGCACGTTGGATGGCACGGGATACATGCGGACGTGCATTGTCCTGTTGGAACAGCAAGTTCCCTTGCCGGTCTAGGAATGGTAGAACGATGGGTTCGATGACGGTTTGGATGTACCGTGCACTATTCAGTGTCCCCTCGACGATCACCAGTGGTGTACGGCCAGTGTAGGAGATCGCTCCCCACACCATGATGCCGGGTGTTGGCCCTGTGTGCCTCGGTCGTACGCAGTCCTGATTGTGGCGCTCACCTGCACGGCGCCAAACACGCATACGTCCGTCATTGGCACCAAGGCAGAAGCGACTCTCATCGCTGAAGACGACACGTCTCCATTCGTCCCTCCATTCACGCCTGTCGCGACACCACTGGAGGCGGGCTGCACGATGTTGGGGCGTGAGCGGAAGACGGCCTAACGGTGTGCGGGACCGTAGCCCAGCTTCATGGAGACGGTTGCGAATGGTCCTCGCCGATACCCCAGGAGCAACAGTGTCCCTAATTTGCTGGGAAGTGGCGGTGCGGTCCCCTACGGCACTGCGTAGGATCCTACGGTCTTGGCGTGCATCCGTGCGTCGCTGCGGTCCGGTCCCAGGTCGACGGGCACGTGCACCTTCCGCCGACCACTGGCGACAACATCGATGTACTGTGGAGACCTCACGCCCCACGTGTTGAGCAATTCGGCGGTACGTCCACCCGGCCTCCCGCATGCCCACTATACGCCCTCGCTCAAAGTCCGTCAACTGCACATACGGTTCACGTCCACGCTGTCGCGGCATGCTACCAGTGTTAAAGACTGCGATGGAGCTCCGTATGCCACGGCAAACTGGCTGACACTGACGGCGGCGGTGCACAAATGCTGCGCAGCTAGCGCCATTCGACGGCCAACACCGCGGTTCCTGGTGTGTCCACTGTGCCGTGCGTGTGATCATTGCTTGTACAGCCCTCTCGCAGTGTCCGGAGCAAGTATGGTGGGTCTGACACACCGGTGTCAATGTGTTCTTTTTTCCATTTCCAGGAGTGTATATTGAGATGCCAGACATTCACTGTCTAGTAGTAATGTAATGTGTTCTGTCCTCTAGCGCGATAAATGTCTGGGGTATATTGCCTAAAATGTGTTATGCTGGTTTTATGGGATACATAGTTCACTGTGCCAGCCGTGGTGGCCGAGCGGTTCTAGGCGCTACAGTCTGGAACCGCGCGACTGCTACGGTCGTAGGTTCGAATCCTGTCTCGGGCATGGATATGTGTGATGTCCTTAGGTTAGTTAGGTTTAAGTAGTTCTAACAAGGGAACCTCCCCATCGCACCCCCCTCAGATTTAGTTATAAGTTGGCACAGTGGATAGGCCTTGAAAAACTGAACACAGATCAATCGAGAAAACAGGAAGAAGTTATGTGGAAGTATGAAAAAAATAAGCAAAATATACAAACTGAGTAGTCCATGCCAAGATAGGCAACATCTCGGAGGATATGCGCTCGAGAGCGCCGTGGTCCCGTGGTTAGCGTGCGCAACTGCGGTAGGAGAGGTCCTTGGATCAAGTCTTCCCTCGAGTGAAAACATTAATATTTTATTTTCAGACAATTATTATCTGTCCGTTCGTTCAGTGACGTCTCTGTTCACTGTAACAAGTTTAGTGTCTGTGTTTTGCGACCGCACCGCTAAACCGTGTGATTAGTAGACGAAAGGACGTGCCTCTCCAATAGGAACTGAAAACATTTGATCGCAAGGTCATAGGTAAAGCGATTCCTCCACAGGAAAACACGTCTGATATATTCTATACGACACTGGTGACGGCATGTGCGTCACATGACAGGAATATGTTGTCGACCCACCTAACTTGTACACTTGGCGAATGGGTAAAAAGATTCTTCTACCTTGCCCGATTTAGGTTTTTTTGTGGATGTGATAATCACTCCCAAAAAAGTGATCGCATCGGACGGACAGATAATAATTGTCTGAAAATAAAAAATTAAAATTTTCGCTTGTACTGCCGCTGCTCACGCTAACCATGGGACCACGGCGCTCGTGAGCTTATGCTGTCCTTGATGTTGCATATCATGTACATAGACTATTCAGGTTGTATATTTTGCTTATTTTTTTCATACTTCCACACAATTTCTTCCTGTTTTCTCGATTGATCTGTGTTCAGTTCTTCAAGGCCTATCCATTGTGCCAACTTATAACTAAATCTGAGGGGGGTGCGATGGGGAGGTTCCCTTGTAAGTTCTAGGGGACTGATGACCTCAGATGTTAAGTCCCGTAGTGCTCAGAGCCATTTGAACCAACCATAGTTCACTGTAATGACACAAAATTAAAAAGAAAGTTGCACTCTGGGGCATTAGTTTGAGGTGTGTGTGTCTTTCTGCTTTATGAAGGCTTGATCTCTACTGGAGACACTTTTAATGAGGTGTCTGAATGCCTGTGAATTAATGGCAGCCAGCTCTTCCTCAAGAGGCGAAACCTGAAAAAGTAATATGATGGACACTGGGGTCTAAAGCGAAGACAACGTTCTCACTCGATCCCAAAGCGTTCTGCTGGGTTCAGATCGGGACTCTGAGAAGGCCACCTCAATACAGAAATGTTGTTCTCCGTAAGACGTTGTCTCACAGATGCTGCTTTATGACAGGGTGCAGTGTGATGCTGATAAAATTATTGTCTCCAAAATGGTCCCCTACTGCACACAGCACACATTGCTGTAAAATGTATTCACATCCTTCCACATTTATCATTTTCTTAAGCGCAATAATGCCATCACTCCCTAACCATGAAAGACACACTCATGCCGAAACATTACCTCCTTCATACTTCACTGTAGGCACTGGATATGATGGCAGGTAATTTTCTCCCCTCATTTATCAAATGCAAACCCTTCTACCGGATTGCCAAAAAGATATAGTGGGATTTTTCACCACGAATCACTGGTTTCCAGTTATTCACTGGCCAATAGCGTCGTTTTCTACACTACTCCAGACCTCGCTTAGCACTGACTACAGAAACGTCTCGCGGCCGCTGTGGCCGAGCGGTTGTATGCGCTTCAGTCCGGAACCGCGCTGCTGCTACGGTCGCAGGTTCGAGTCCTGCCTCGGGCATGGATGTGTGTGATGTCCTTAGGTTAGTTAGGTTTAAGTAGTTCTAAGTCTAGGGGACTGATGACCTCAGATGTTAAGTCCCATAGTGCTTAGAGCCATTTGACCGTTTGAAACGCGTCGCTTATGAGAAGCTGCTCGACTGATTACGTCTGAATCCCATTCCACTTATTAATTGTACTAGGTGGACTGCTGGTAGCACTACGGAACTCACGAGTGACTCCTCCTCAGTGGGCGACTGTCCCTCTCCGTTAGTGTATGAAGCCTGCCAGATCTTCGTTTAGGCGCTATCTTTGAGTCCAATCACATCATAAACAGTTGACTCTGACACCTTTAGAAAGGTTGAAATGTGCATACTGGATTCGTTAGCTGATATCCAATGTCTAGTCCACGTACGACGTCAGTGAGTTCTCTTGAACGACCGATTCTGTTGTGATTGCTTCTCTACTAACAACACAGTATTCACCGCCTCCTTCCATATTGACAGGTCCACCTCTCGCGGCATCTAGCGGTCTGTTCCGCATTACGTAGAAGTGTATGTATCAAGGACTTTCACGTTTTGGCCCTAATGGTAGTTGTATGACGTAGTGCTGATGTCCTACTGTCTGTGAAACTGAATAAGTATAAGGTTCAGTCAAATGAAAAGGTCCAATTGCAGATATATGGACAACGTGTTGTGGGATATGTTAGTCCTGTATGCTGTTTATATCCACCTATGTGTATGAAATGTCAAATGTTGCATTTGTTCCACGAGGACATACTGTGGCACCTTAGCAGAGGTTGGTTTCTTATCACTGTTCCTTTCTCTCCGTCAGATAAGGCGTAGCGTCATCTGACACACCGATGGAACTGCCACTGACGAACGTTACCAAGCAAGAATAGCGGGGTGTGATACATTTTCTTTGTGTGGAAGGTGTCTGCCCAGCGGCCATACAGAGGAGAATGCAGAATGTGAATGGTGCGAAGTATGTTTCAGACAAAACAGTGCATATGTGGTGTCGTCATTTTCATGATGGCAGGGTGACGCTGGCGGTTGATGCACGATCCAGGAAGGTGACGAATAGTATTTCTGATGAGTCTGTTGCTGCTATTGACAACTGCATTAAAAATGAGGGATTGTCACCTTGGATGCCATTAGTGCTCAGGTACAGATGTCCCATGGCGATTAGCATGCCATACGCAATACGCTTGGTTTCCGGGAGGTTTGTTCTCAAAGGGTCCCCAAATGTTTGTCCGAGGAACAGTAACACAACGGAACGGGAATATCACTGAACCATTTGACGCGATATCAAAAAGAGGGCGACAATTTCCTTTCGAATACCATTGCCGGAGATGAATCCATATGCCCGCTGTTTCAACCAGAATCCAAACGTGAGAGTATGCAGTGGAAGCATGCAGGGTCACCAAACTAAAGAAAAACATCAGCTGCTAAGGTCATGGTGACTGTGTTCTTCGGCGAGCAGGGCCTCTACTTGTGGAGTTTCTCCCCAAAGGAGGTGCAATAAACGCCAACACATACTGCGACGTTCTGCCGGCGGCGGCTGTCAATCAGAAATAAACGCCGGGATAAGCTCACAAAGAGCATCATCTTATTGCATCCGGCCTTATGTTGCCAGACAAACACAGGACCTTCCGGCGCCGTGGGAGTGGGAAGCGCTAAACAACCCCGCTTATAATTCTGACATGAGTGCCTGTTATTTTCACGGTTTTGGGCAACTCAAGAAATACCTCCGGCGCACCACTGTGGATCGGATCAAGAAGTGCAGCAAGCTGTGACAGAATGGTTCCATACTCAACCCATCCCGCCCAGTTGGCCGTGCGGTCTAACGCACAGCTTTCCGGGCGGGAAGAAGCGCCTGGTCCCCGGCACGAATCCACCTGGCGGATTTGTGTCGAGGTCCCGTGAACCGGCCAGTCTGTGGATGGTTTTTAGGCGGTTTTCCATCTGCATCGGCGAATGCGGGCTGGTTCCCCTTATTCCGTCTCGGTTACCGTATGTCGGCGATTGCTGCGCAAACAAGTTCTCCACGTACGCGTACACCACCATTACTCTACCACGCAAACATAGGGGTTACACTCGTCTGGTGTGAGACGTTCCCTGGGGGGTCCAGTGGGTGCCGAACCACACAATAACCCTGGGTTCGGTGTGGGGCGGCGGAGGGGTGAAGTGGACTGCGGTAGTCATCGTGGGGTTGTGGACGACAGCGGCTTCGGCGGGGACGGAGCCTCTCCGTCGTTTCTAGGTCCCCGGTTAACATATAATACATACAATACAATACAATACTCAACCTAATGAGTTCTTCTTATGGGGCACTACCATCTCGTTCCATTGTATGGGAAGTGCCTCAACAACCATGGTCATTGTATGTAGTTCTATCCAGTAATAAAATATGCACGTGGAAATGTATGCTTTCATTTTACTGCACCTTATAGATGTTCAGACGAGGATTCAGAGAGCTGTAATTTGGTTACGTGACTAACACGAACTGTGCAGTAGTACTTTTGCACGGTAGTGTTAGTTGCCCACCTGCCGGCACTGGAGGTGGTGCAGCAGCCTCGCTTTTGGTAGCCCGGGGCCAGTGACCAGCGCCGAGCTGCGGCCCCTGTGGTGCTGTACAGTATAGCAGCGGTCCCCCGTTACGCGGCGGTTCCGCTGTGCCGTGCTGCACGCGGTAACGGGACGGCCACAGGAAGCGGACACGCCAGCCGTCTGCGCACACGACACGGCAGCGCACACGGCACGCTGGGGCCGCCTGCTAATATACTATAACCTGCTGGCTGCTGCCTGCTGCGTCCCTTACAGGTCTGCTGGTTTCCGTCTCGGGGTTCTAGTAGGCCAAGAAATTGTTCACCTTCCAGTTCGAAGCGATCAAGAAATTCCGAGAAAATGCCATTCTGTTGTCCTGGTGTTGAGCTGTTTCAGTGCGCACCTTGCACACACTTTTCGTGTGCAAGAGATCTGGAGATTTCTGGGAACACTGCGTTCATCTCGTCTAAACATATACGACGGTGACTACTGGCAAGTACATGGCAAAGGGTACTTCCCATTGCACCAACAATTAGCGCTTGTTCTCGTTCCATTCACTTATTGAGCCCTGGAAGAATGACTGTTTAAATGCCTCTTCGCGCGCCGTAATTAATCTAACCTTTCCTCAGAATCCTTACGGAAACGACACGTAGGGGGTTGTAATATATTCCTAAAGGTATAATTTAAGGCATCTCTTAAGTTATAAGTAGAATTTTTCGGAATTGTTTCAAGTTTTCGTCAGTTCAATTTCTTCAGCATCTGTCACTCTCTCCCGCTCAAACAAATCTGTGACAATTCGTACTGCCCTTCTCTGTATAAGTAGAATATACTCTGTTATATTTAGTACGGGTCTCACACACTAGGCTGGGTCGCACCAGTGATGTGTAAGCGATTTCCTTACTATTCTGCCTATAAATCGATGTATCCCGCCTGTTTTATCTACAACTGAACTTATGCGATCGTTCCATTCTATACCCCTCGAAGTATTACACCCAGGTAATTTGGTCACCATTCCAGCTGTGCCTTGACACTGTAGTCATAGAATACCATGTTTTGTGAAGAGCACAAGTTTACATTTATAGACATTTAAAGCAAGATACCATACTTTGCAATCTTATCAAGGTTTGAATGAATATGTGTGCAGCTTTTTTTCAGACAGTAGTTCATTACAGATAACTGCATCATTTTGCGAAAAGACTGATGTTATTAATAATATTATCTCCTAGTTCATTAACATACAAAATGAACAGCAAGTTCGTAACACACTTCCCTAGTGCACCTGAAGTTACTTTTACATCTCTCGATGATTCTCCATCCAAGTTACATGCTATGTACTCCATACCAATAAATCCCCAGTTCAGTCACAAATATCGCTTGATGATCCACATAATTGTGCTTTCGATAATACTCACTTAAATGCCGTTTGGAAACCGAAAAATACTGCTGCATCTCACCAATTGCTTTGATCCATTGCTTCCAGTATGTCAGGTGAGAAGAACGAGAGTTGGGTTTGAAATGATCGATGCTTTCGGAATCCATGCTGATTGAGAAGGAGAAAGTCATTCCGCTCGATATACCTCATTACATTTGGGCTCAGAATATGTTCTAAGACTCTACAACAAATGGATGTCAAGGATACTGAACGGTAGTTTAGGAGGTCATTTATGTTAGTCTACTTATAGACTTTTCTGTTCAAGGTACCTATGATTGATCATAGCTACAAACTCATTATAAAATCAGACAGGAATTACCAAGAGCTTTGTTAATTTTTGACGATTTCAGCTCTTTCTCAAAGCTATTGAACTAATATCTATTTCACTCATCTTTTCAGTGGTACGAGAAATAAATTGAAGCACATCGCCCACATTCTTTATTTATTTATTTTTGTAAAGGAACATTCGAAAACAGAGTTAAGCGCTTCTGCCTTTGCTTCGATACCCTCCATTTCAGTTCCTGTCTCTTGCGTGAGTGGCTGGACACTACTTTACGTAAAAAAAACAAATAAACAAATAAAAAATAAATTGAAGCCCGAAAATAAAAAAGGCATTAACATGATCAGGTGGGATGACCTATAACCAGCCCGCATCTCGTGGTCGTGCGGTAGCGTTCTCGCTTCCCACGCCCGTGTTCCCGGGTTCGATTCCCGGCGGGGTCAGGGATTTTCTCTGCCTCGTGATGGCTGGGTGTTGTGTGCTGTCCTTAGGTTAGTTGGGTTTAAGTAGTTCTAAGTTCTAGGGGACTGATGACCATAGATGTTACGTCCCATAGTGCTCAGAGCCATTTGAACCTATAACCAAACAAAGTGTTATACATGACATGAAAGTTAACCAAGCATTTTTTTTAAGTTTATTTTCTGTTTCTCCATACTGAATAGCAATAATGAATATCACTTTTGTCGGTTATTTACACAGTTGTTTTCCTTTTTTCTGTTTATTAACAGATGAAGAAAAATCTTTTGTGAATATCTTCTATTCCATAACTCGCTGGATACGATGATTGAATCACACGCTGATAAGCCTGGACGTAATGACCACCTACCTAATATCTGGTATCTCCACCTTTGGCACGCATAAAAGCGGCGACGCGTCGTGGCATGGAAGCGGTGAGGCCTCCGTAGGTCGCTGGATAGAGTTGGCATCACATCTGCACACACAATCCCGTAAATTTTGGGGAGGGGGGCAATGGCCTCTGACGCCACGGTCAATCACATTGCAGATATATTCGATCGGGTCCACATCTGGCGAGTTGGGGGGCCAGAATATCAACTGGAACTCGCCAGTGTTCCCGAAGCACATCACACTCCTGGCCTTGTGACATGAAGCATTATCTTGCTAAAAAATGCCATTGCCGTTGGGAAACATGACCATCATAAAGGGGTGTACGTGGCCTGCAATCAGTGAACGATACTCCTTGGCCGTCATAGTGCCTTGCACGAGCTCCACCGGGCCCATGGACGCCTATGTAAATGTTCCCCAGATACGAGTAGAGTCACACCAGCTTTCTGTGTCCCGCAGTACGAGTGTCAAGGAGGTGTTTCCCTGGAAGAGGACGGATTCGCGCCCTCCCATCGGCGTGATGAAGAAGGTATTGGAATTCATCAGACAATGCAACGTTCTGCCACTGCGCCAAAGTCCAATGCCGATGGTCACGTGCCTGTTTCAGTCATCGTTGCCGATGTCGTGGTGTTAACGTTTGCAGACGCAGGGGGCGTCTGCTGCGGAGGTCCATCGTTAGGAGTGTTCGGTGCACTGTGTGTTCAGACACTCTTGTACTGTGCCCGGTATTAAACTGTGATGTTAGTTCCGCCACAGCTAAACGCCTCTCCTGTTTTACCAGTCTGCCCAGCCTACGACGTCCGACATCTGTAATGAGGGGTGGGTGCCCAACCCCACGATGTCTGGACGTGGTTTCGCAACTTGTTGAACACACTCCCCACAGCACTTCTCGAGCATCCGAGAAGTCGTGCAGAATCCGAAATGCTCGCGCCGAGCCTCTGTGCCATCACAATCTGGCCTCGGTCAAACTCCATTTTCAACCACTGCCTCCCTTTCATGTCCCTCGACTCTTATAACTGCCGTCTGGTTCCTGTACAAGTAAATAGCCTTTCACTCCCTGTATTTTACTCCTCCTGCCTTCAGAATTTCAAAGACAGTATTCCAGTCAACATTGCCAAAAGCTTACAAATGCTATAAACTTAGGTTTGCCTTTCCTTAATCTACCTTCTATTAGCAGTCGTAGGATCAGTATTGCCTCGCGTGTTCCTACATTTCTCCGGAAACCAAACTGATCTCCCCCGAGGTCGGCTTCTACTTGTTTTTCCATTCTTTTGTAAGGAATTCATGTTAGTATTGTGCAACCATAACATATTAAACTAATAGTTCGGTAATTTTCACACCTGTCAGCAACTGCTTTTATTGGAAATGGAAATATTACATTCTTCTTGAAATGTGAGGGTATTTCGCCTGTCTCATATATGTTGAACACCAGATGGAAGAGTTTTGTCATGGTTAGCTCTCCCAAGGAGGCTATCAGTGGTTCTGACGGAATATCGTCTACTTCCGGGGCATTGTTTCGACTTAGATCTTTCAGAGCTCTGTCAAATTTTTCTCGTAGTATAATACCTCCCCTCTCGCCTTCATCTACGTCCAGTTCCCTTTCTGTAATATTGACTTAACGAACATCTCCCTTGTACAGGCCCTCTATGTACTTCTTCCATATTTCAACTGTCCCTTCTTTGCTTAGGACTGTTTTTCCATCTGAGCTCTTGATACTCACACAGCTGCTTCTCTTTTGTACAAAGGCCTCTTTAATTTTCCTGTAGGCGGCATCTATCTTCCCCCTAGTCAAAAATGGTTCAAATGGCTCTGAGCACTACTGAACTTAACTTCTGAGGTCATCAGTCCCCTAGAACTTAGAACTACTTAAACGTAACTAACCTAAGGACATCACGCACATCCATGCCCGAGGCAAGATTCGAACCTGCGACCGTAGCGGCCGCGCGTTTCCAGACTGTAGCGCCTAGAACCGCTCGGCCACCCCGGCCGCCACCCCCCCCCCCCCCCCCCAGTCAAATATGCTTCTAAATCCTTACATTTGTCCTCCAGCCAACCCTGCTTGGCCATTTCGACTTTCTGTCAATCTCATTTTTTAAACGTTTGTATTTCCTTTCGCCTACTTCACTTGCTGCAATTTTATATTTTTTCCTTTCATCAATTAAATTCAATGTCTATTGTGTTATCCAAGGATTTCTTCTATGTCTTGTCCTTTTACCTATTTTATCCTCTGCTGCCTTCACTATTTCGTCTCTTGCAGCCACCCATTCGTCCTCTACTGTATTCCTTTGCCGTGTTCTAGTCAACAGTTGCCTAATGATCTCGGCGACCGGTGTGGCCGTGCGGTTCTAGGCGCGTCAGTCTGGAACTGCGAGACCGCTACGGTCGCAGGTTCGAATCCTGCCTCGGGCATGGTTGTGTGTGATGTCCTTGGGTTAGTTAGGTTTAAGTAGTTCTAAGTTCTAGGGGACTGATGACCTCAGCTGTTAAGTCCCATAGTGCTCAGAGCCATTTGAACCATTTGAACCTAATGATCTCTTTGAAACTCTCTCAGTTACCAGTTACTTCCACATCTGTTGTGTGTGAACGTGTGATCCGACTAGTTCACGGCTTTCTATTCCCGCTCTGATAGAGATGCGACCACCGACGTGTGCTCTTCGAACACGTGATAACCACGTTTCAGAAGTCGCAAGTTCGTCGAACGACGCACTTGCGCCGCCTATGACGACACTCTGCCCCAGCAGAGCAAGCAGTCAGATACCACCGTTTAATACCGCCTACTACCATTAGTGAATAAGTAATTCCCACCTCTCCTCTATTAAAAATTATGATGGAACGTGCAGATCATATTAAACAAGGAAAGTATAATTAGTCTTTGCCTTCACAACAATTCTAAGTGCAATGACTGTAGTCGATATTCCTTCTTTAAATGAAAGGATTTGAATATCGTAAACAAACATAGAAAAATAAAAAAAACATATGCAAGTAATGAAAGAAAATGTCTAATCATTGAATATATTATCTCTTTACTAACCTCCTCTCGTCGGTCTCTTGCAATGGAGTAACTTAGGGGGCATTATATCTCGTGAGGGATTACTTTCATTTTGTATTCATAACATTTGATAACAGCGGGATTTTCGGTAAACATTTATATATAACGGTATAACAGATTGGTTAATTAGGTCCGTTGATGATCATCTAGCCGGCCGAAGTGGCCGTGCGGTTAAAGGCGCTGCAGTCTGGAACCGCAAGACCGCTACGGTCGCAGGTTCGAATCCTGCCTCGGGCATGGATGTTTGTGATGTCCTTAGGTTAGTTAGGTTTAACTAGTTCTAAGTTCTTGGGGACTAATGACCTCAGCAGTTGAGTCCCATAGTGCTCAGAGCCATTTGAACCATTTTTTTGTTTTTTTGATGATCATCTAGATGCGCAGATTCTGTTGTTTTTCTGTAATTTGAGCTTTACAGGCCTGCTCTTAAGGCCTGCCGATCGTTGAACTGACAGTTCGAACTCAGGTCCTCTGAGAAGAAGGGCAAGTTACTGTCCATTTACAGTATCTCTACACCCACAAATCTAACACTACATCTTGACAAAACTTACCGCGCTCTGCTTTCCTCTTTATGAGCGCTAAGGGCCAACTCTTTGCCACCTACATATAACAACATTTACCGCAAGAGAGGTCGGTAAGTGCGTTCCTCTCATGTGCGAATCCTCTCCCTCATATGAAGTTCATCAGTAAATTTTCTACGCAGCGGAACGCGTTCATTATGATTCCAATTCCTCTCTCAACTTCCATCTGGGTCTGCACACGGACATTCTTCGATTTAGTTCCAATAGCACACAGTATTCTACAGCTTTGGACAGAGAGGTTCCGAGGGGTAGATAGTATCCAAATCTTCTGGCACAACTCAAAAGACATAATGATGGCAGGCAATGAAACCTCTTAACTACATTTTGTTAAATTTTGCTGCTGTCACGAAGACGGTTTTATCAACCACTACATTAATGAGAACAAATGGATATAGGTTTTTCTTATCGGGGATGAATATCTGAAATCGCCCATATTTCAGAAGAATCTTCTCGCTAGCTATAGGAGAGAAACTATTGGTCACCCCCACGTCACAATGTAGGTGACTTACTGGCGGTCTAATATTTCCTGTGTCGTATCTGTTTACATGCGCGTCTCGCGGTGAATCACTGTACATTTCAGATGGTCGAATAGCGGCACACGTTGCGTCTTTCACATCTGACAGTTCCCTGATAATATTATTTACTTCTTCAGTCATATCATCACGTCATTGTGATGATTTAGTGCCATTCACTTTGTTAGATTCAGTCCATTCTAAGAAAGCCTTTAGTAGCTTGCCGCACTACTACAGCTAGTTCTTTCTGCAGGCACTATCTGAACTGATCGTACTTTCGATTTAACCACTGGACGTAGTCAAACGTGATCTTTTTACTCTTTTCATCGAACTTTTTCTATATGTGTCTTCTTGCTTAACTGCATGATTCTGTACGAGCCCAGCGATCTGATGAACATTTCCTTCTAAATTTTCCTGAGCTCTTATTGTTTGACTGAATTGCCTGGACAGGTTAATCGCAGCCTCTTCATAGGTTTCATTATGTTCGTCCTCATACTCTCAAAGTTTTGTTTTAACTGAGAATTAATTCTTGTTTGTAGCTGAGATACTACAAGTTCACAATTCGTGTTCATGGCTCGACTTAACAGTACAATTACTTTATGTGCATTTCATATGAAACACGCCCACAGTTTGTGCATTCATTTGCGTCGTTTGCTTTTGATCGATACGCTCTAAATTCGAGCTTGACATCTCTTCAAAAAATTAACAAAGATGTGTAAACGACCCGGGTATAGTTTTTGATGCAGTTGTTGTTTCTGTGGATTCTGCAGGCAGTTCAGGTCCGCACATCACAGAATCCACCTTTTCGAGTGAGGTAGCTGGTATTTCTTGTTTATCAGTTTCCGATTCTGCGTCACCATTCTCAGCAGAATCCATCCCTTTATACCTTCCGACCTTTCCCATATTTAATTAATTAAAATAATTTTGGGACAGTTTTGGAAAGTGCGAAATCAGTAGCTACTACATTAGAGTCAGTTCCACCTGTTATTTCACTGAACGAAGCAATAACCCGTGACCTAAAACAATCTAACGACGCTATTGAAAGTTCTGTACTAAAATTCGGCCATTTTGTCGACCACAATCTCGAATGAAAATTCCTGTATCCTACGCATATAATATTAAAAAAAATATTCTACGCTAATGTGCTGCACGTGTCATCACATATGCCGTTCTATCCACACGAAACACGCAACGATAAGTGGCAAAACAGTATGGTTGTTACCTTTCGTTGTTAGTGCTGCACTCAAACGCGTAATTCATCATTTCAAAAAAATTTAAAATTTTTTTATTACCCTTAGAATGAATTTGCTAAGTATTCTATCTCTCTTTCATTTTGTCTTAAATAATCTCTCACATTCAGTTGTTGAACACGAAAAAAAGAAAACAGTGATACAAAACATGAAATTAAATAAATATATACATGCATAAGATTAAATTCAAAATGTCCTGTCGTAATCGTCATGTTAATATTGCCTATTGCTACTACTATTAATGGATAAGAAGTTCCCATCCTTCCTTAATTAAAAGTTATGATAGAACGGGAATACCACGTTAAAAGAAAATTAATTTTTGGCCTTCATAACAAGTCTAAGTGCAGTGACTGTAATGGATATTCCCTCCTTAAATGAAATACTTTAAATATCATGGTTCCCGCTAGGTAGCAGCAGTGTTCGCTCACTTCAGTTCTAGTGAAAATGGTGCCGGGACGACAGAAAGCGTTTTATATTCTACGTTTTGAGCAGTTCGGGTCAGTAATAACTGTTCAGCGTGACTTTCGTAGTAGGTATTGTGTGGATCCTCCTACAGCGAAGAGCATTAGACGATAGCATGAACAATTCCGAGAAACAGGTTGTTTACGTAAAGGCAAATGGCCGGGCCGTCTCTTGAGTGTCTGGCACAGACGTCGAACGCATCCGCCATAGTTTCACAAGGAGTCCGCAGAAATCCGTTCGCCGTGCAGCTCGCCAGCTCAACATCGCCGCGATGCCTGTCTGACGAGTGTTGCGTCGACGTTTACGCATGAAACCATACAAAATTCAGCTACTGCAAGCCCTTCGTAAAGGTCATTTTTAAATCAAAGGATTACTGAACGATTGATCAGTCAGAGTGGACCAAATGATCCAGCCTTACATTACTGGCGTGCAGGGTCAGCTGACCTAACTGTATGTGATTTTTTCTTGAAATTCTTGTGGGGATTTAGACTCTGGCCGGCCGTAGTGGCCGAATGGTTCTAGGCGCTTCAGTCTGGAACTGCGCCACCGCTACGGTCGCAGGTTGAAATCCTGCCTCGGGCATGGACGTATGTGATGTCCTTAGGTTAGTTAGGTTTAAGTAGTTCTAAGTTCTAGGGGACTGATGACCGCAGCTGTTAAGTCCCATAGTGCTCAGAGGCATTTTTAGACTCTGTTCATATGCCTCCGATACCAACAACAATGTGTGAACTGAGACATCACATAGCAGCAGCAGTGGAAGCTGTAACTCAAGACATGCTCGTTGTAGTGTGGGAACAATTTGAATACCGCACTGAAATATGCCTTGCATCTCAAAGGGGGCGTATACAACACCTATGAAAAGGTATGAAAAAAAAACTTTTTGAGTTTCCCGCTCATCAAAAAACAAAATTCATTGTTTATGTTTATTAGGTTCAGAAGTACAGGGTGTACATAAAGGTCGGGAACACTTTAAAATATTTATTGCACAAGAACCAAACATTGTACAGATATCATACATATGTCATTTTGGAGAGAAACCCTGAAAGTTTTTTTTTTCATGTGTACCGCCCAGCGTAGTTTGGTAATTTGCCGATAGTCATCACTAATCGCAAACATGGAGAGTTCAGGTGCAAGAGCACTTCGCCGAGAGCACTGTCACTGGATATTCCTACCTGGACATGTTGCAGGAATGGCTGATGCCTCAAATGCAATCGGACTCTCCATTCATCTTACAGCAGGATGGAGCTTCACCGCATTTTCATCGTAAAGTTCGTGGGTACCTGAACACGGATCTATCGCATCGTTGGATCGGCCGTGCTACAGAAGGAGACAGCTGTTTTGTGAAATGGCCCCCCGATCACCAGATCTCACTCCGTGTGACTTTTTTCTGTGGGGATACATTAAAAATCTGATGTATGTACCACCTCTATCACGTGATGTAGCAGAGCTCCGGGAGAGAGTATGGGAAGCGACTGCCACAGTCGACGACGCTGGGACGGATATGGCAAGAATTCGATTACAGTATTGGCGTCTGTCGGGTCACTCAAGGTTCGCATATCGAACGTTTGTAAAAAAAAAAAAAAAAAAAAAAAAAAAAAAAAAAAAAAATAAAAAAAAAATAAAAAAAAAGCTTTCAGAATTTCTCTTCAAAATGCAATGTGTATGACATCTGTACAATGTTTAGTTCCCGGACTTTATGCACACCCTGTATAGGCGTGCCAAATCAGATGATTCTTTTTGGTACCCCTGTATAATTATTGTTCTTAGACCTCTGTGGGTCTTTTGTTGTCTCTGCTTATACTTTTCATCTTAGCAGGACGCCAGAATGAAACTACTTCGTATTATTGTACAAAAAATAGCATTAAAACTGGCCCTTGCTGCGCGAGGCTTCGCCGCGCTCCCAGCCGTCCCTCCGCCTGCCCCTGGCACTTCCCCTGACCTTCCGGCCGTGTAATCTGCGCGCTGCGCAGCGAGCCAGTCTCCGAGCGCCGCTAATCGCCAGCCGCCAGTCGCCAGCCGGTATCGACGCCGCACTTATCGACCATCCGGCGCCGCGGCTCGCTCGATGACGCGCTCCCGCCCTAACTCTGCCGCTGCTTCGCACTCCCGCCTCCACTAGCCTCCTGCATAATTAGTCAGCACCGGCGCGCCCGTCGTTTTCGGGACGTGACATGCCCTTTGCCCCTGCAAATGTGCACTGCGATCGCGTGGCCCGTGCAGTTGCAGTTGGGGTGCGTTTTTCGCTACAAAAAATATTTGGGATGATGAGAGCTGCAGCCATTTAATTCACTGCAAGTGCACAACCAGTAATTGCGAAATGCAGCAACGAGTAGCCCACGGGAGATCAGCAATTCAGAAGCTAAACCCTCTGTTGCGGTGTTATCGTATATCTAGGTTGGAAAGTAGAGAAGATGCTCTATAGACGTAGTGTAGAGCCTTTAACGACCTATGGACGAGTGCTGGGAGATACTGAAAAAAATAAAAACCAAATGAGAGTTGTAGAAGTGCACTGTCTCACATGAGGGTGTAGAATATCTCGGTGAGACCACATAAGAAATACAACTGACGAAATGACCCAGACCCAAGAAAGCATCACAGACACAATAAAGGAAGGAAGGCAACTCTCCTGAGAAAGACAGATGGCAGATGGTCAGAGAAGATCGTGATGTTCGATCCTCAGGAAAGAATGAGAAAAGGTAGACCGAAGTTTGACTGGTTGTATGGTATAAAGCTGACCACAAGAAAAAGATAAACAGAAAAAATCGAGGACGCATAGGGAAGATGAGAGGTGCGTTCAGTAAGTAATGTAGGTTGATTTTATTCAGGATTTCAATATACTATATTATTTCACACTCTTTTGGCCACAAAACAATATTTTTCAACATACTGTCTGTTCAGTGCACTATTTACGTTGTTAAAAGCACAGTGTTCGAACAAATAGCTATAACTACTTGTAAAATAATAATAGTGCACCACAACAAGAAGGAGAAACATGGCGAACAGTGTGAAAGGAATACAAAACTGTGCTTATGTTTCGGAAGTAAAGTTGTAGATCCCAACAAACTGTAAGTAATTACTTATTTACGTAAATAAACCCGACGTGAACTGTTTGATAATCTAAAAATAACAAAACTGTATAGTTCTAGAGTCCACTGAAGATCCCTTAGAGCAAGAAAAAGGCGAAACGCATCTGGGAAAAATAAATTAAGTGGTAGCAAAAAAAGGCGGTTTTATTTACAAAACAAGGATTTGTATATGCATGGGAATCTGTTTAAAATTATCCAATCGGGGAGTGATTAAAAGTTCGAAATGAGTAATAGTCGTCAACTCACTGTTTCTTTAGGTCTGGTTACATTGACACTTGATAGGAATGCATACATCATTAGAATGTACAAGGTTGACATTTTTATGTTATTGACATGATTGTGGATGATACCTTTTTTTGACTTCATAATCCTAATATATGAACTTATACGCTGATGCCGGCCGGGGTGGCCAAGCGGTTAAAGGCGCCACAGTCTGGAAGCACGGGACCGCTACGGTCGCAGGTTCGAATCCTGCCTCGGGCATGGATGTGTGTGATGTCCTTAGGTTAGCTAGGTTTAAGTAGTTCTAAGTTCTAGGGCACTGATGACCTTAGAAGTTAAGTCCCATAGTGCTCAGAGCCATTTGAACCATTGTACGTTGATCAGCCAGAACATCATGACCACGGACCTATAATGGGCATAAGCCCGTCCAGGCGGTGGCAGCGTCGCTGGGAGAGGAATGACACAATACATGTAGTATCAGTGAGCGTGCTGTCCGCGTGTAAAAGAAGTTCAGAGAAAAGAAATAAAAACATTGAGGTTTGTCGATTCAGAGACAGTAAAGGACTTGGAAGAGCATTTGAACGGAATGGACGTTGTCTTGAAAGGAGGATACAGGATGGACATGAACAAAAGCAAAATAACAATAATGGAATGTATTAGAATTAAATCAGGTGATACTGGGAGAATTATATTAGGAAACAGGACACTTGAAGTAGTACTTGAAAATAACTGATGATGGCCGGAGTACAGAGGATGTAAAATGTAGGCTATCAATAACATTTCTGGAGAGAGAAATTTGTTACCAGCGAATATAGATTTAAGTGTTAGGAAATATTTTCTAAACGTATTTGTTTCGAGTGTAGCCATGTCTGGAAGTGAAACAACAACGACAAGAATTATAACTAAGAAGAGAATAGAAGGTTTAGAAACGTGATGCCACAAAAGAACGTTGAAGATTAGATGCGTAGATCACGTATCTAATAAGGAGGTACTGAATACAATTGGGGAGGCAAGAAATTTGTGGCAAAACTTGACCAGATGAAGGGATCAGTCGATAGGACACGGTCTGAGACATCAAGGAATCACCAATTTTGACGCTGGGGGGGGGGGGGGGGGGGGGGGGGGGGAATGTGGGGTGCAAAATTCATACAGAGAGACCAAGAGTTGAATATAGTTAGCAGATTCGGAAGGACGTAGTTGCAGCAGTTATTTGGAGATGAAGAGGCAGGCACAGAATAGAGTAGCATGGAGAGCTGCGTCAAATCAGTCTTCGGACTGAAGACCACAACAACAGCTTCTAACTCGTACATCAGCAGAGATATTGAGGCAAGTACATTTTTTTAATGGAATGATTTATGTTTTTAGTGGTATACGAAAATTATTTAATAGACGAGTACACTGACGTAACGTTTTAGTGCGGGTCGAGTGGCCACTCTGAAGGTTATCGCGAATTTTATTGTTAATTATGCATTTTTTCTATTGAATTTCTTCTATTGAAATTTTCGTATGTAGTATTAAAGTACCAACTATTGTTTCCAACGTGCCGAGTAGAATCGTCGCCTCAGCAGAGGATGTTTGTTTCCGTGAAACGCGCTGACCAGAAATCCCCTGTGCACCATTTTTTGAACAGCCAATAAGGAGCGGCGGAGAGAATTTGCGTGTTGGTTACAGGACACAGCCAGAGAGTCTGCCCGAAATAGGATGCTCTCAATGTTTGTGGCCTCCAGCTGGGTAAGACGTCCATCCTCTCCTCTCTCTGCTGCTTCGTTTCGGTCCCTGTTCCGACAAAACGACCACCTTGACTGGCTAGCGATCCAGTGATCTGTCGCTCTGCTCTGGGGGCGCCAAATTTTATTGATGTTGGCGCTGAAACTTCCACAAAAATATCCGAGAAAAGTACTAAGGCCGAAAGGCAAGCCGGTCAGAATCGGCTATTGCAGTATACACACAACCCCTGGGGCTCTCATGCATCCCTGCGCCATACTATCGAGTCTTTCGACTGTTACTGTTTCTACAAAACCTGTTTAAGTAAACCTCAATGTGCAAACAGTGGTATATATGTTACAGTTAGAACACGTTCTTATTAGTTAAAACCAGTTTATACTGAGCCACTTCGTCAAAATGCGTTTTGCCTAGTTAAAACTGGTTTTAACTGACTTTCGCTTTTGACCAGCAGTAAATTCCAGTTGTAACTAAGGCTATCAGTATCAACTGGTTTCAACTAGTAAGAACGCGTGCTTACTAAACTAGACAAAACTAGTTTTCACTAAATTATTTAGGGGCAAATATTAAAATTAAGAGCAACTACGTGTTGATTGACATAAAAAAACAGCATTTTTGTTTTGTGCAATGCAATATTTAGTGAGAATATTGATCATACATCTAAGTCATTAATATTAACTCCAGCAATACAAAAATAACCATACACCGAAGAAACATTTTAAAGAACATTACAGAGCCTATTAACAGCATTAGTTACGAAAGAGGATACAAAATAATCATACAGTGGAAGTATGATCTGCTCAACTAGGCTACGACTGTTCATTTCTAAATGAAGTATAGGTTTCGAAACATGCCCCTTTTCTTAATGCTTCTTTTGCGCTGACAAGTTTCACACATAGACAGATAAATGTTTCTCATCTCCACTGTTATGTTTGCGTATTTTCTTGAAGTTTCAACCTTTAATCTGTCTCGACCTCCATGACCAACGGCCTGATGAGGTGCTTCAATAATGTCGAAAATTTCTTCGGCACGTAAGTAGTACTTCACAGGCTCTTTTCTTGTCACTAACTTCCTGGTCCCTCAAATATTAATAACCTGGAATCGATTTAATCTTCTGTACTGCTTCTGTGTCTTTTCCTCAGCTGATTGTTCTGCTTCAATTTCGTCCATTAATATATCGTAAGATTCTTTTGTCATAACAATGTAGTGGTTTCCTCTTTTGTCATGTTCTTCAATCTGTAACATCCTTCTCACAAATTCTTCTTTAGATCGCCTTTCTTGATTTAGATCTGCCATGATAAATACGTACAAGCTGATCTGCACGTGCTTAACCCCTCGACCGTGTTGTTTGTTGTGGCGAAAAGCGCCCAGTGGAGGGCTATTGTCGATCGCTCAGGCGGGGAGTTTTAGCGCCTAGAACTGTTCCTGCGCGTGTAGTTCTTTCCGCGCCTCTAGCTCTTATTGTAGCGGTGCGTATTTGACACCCTTATGTGCGATTGTTGTGGGGGGCAAGTGATTATCTAACAACTGAATACCTAACAATTAGAAGATTTTTAACAGTAGTAACGCTGTTGCAAAATTAAAAATTATTTACTATTAATTTTTATATAATGAGGAAGGGTTTCAGTTGTAGATCTAACGGAAAGACAGTTTCTTGAAGAATATTTGTTAGAAATGGCTCTTTCTATAGTATAGTTCAAAGCATGGTATTGCACACAATCCAACATCGCACTCTTCACAATACACATGCGTTTGTCTTCTTACGTTTTTCCCGTTGTCATCCAGTTTGCAACAACACTCGCCATTCTCGTGTCGGCGCCTTCTTGTTTTCACTATCTGGAATGTATTTGGATGTATGATCAATACTCCAAAAATATTGCATTGCACAATACAAAAATGCTGTTTTTTATGTCAATAAACACGTAGTTGCTCTTAATTTTAATATTTGCCCCTAAATAAATTTAGTGAAAACTAGTTCTGTCTAGTTTAGTTAGAACTCGTTCTTACTAGTTGAAACTAGTTGATACTGATAGCCTTAGTTACAACTAGAATTTACTGCTGGTCAAAAGCGAAAGTCAGTTAAAACTAGTTTTAACTTGGCAAAACGCATTTTGACGAAGTGGCTCAGTAAAAACTAGTTTTAACTGGTAAGAACGCAATATAACTAAAAATGGGTTTTGACTGTAACATATATAAACATATACACTCCTGGAAATGGAAAAAAGAACACATTGACACCGGTGTGTCAGACCCACCATACTTGCTCCGGACACTGCGAGAGGGCTGTACAAGCAATGATCACACGCACGGCACAGTGGACACACCAGGAACCGCGGTGTTGGCCGTCGAATGGCGCTAGCTGCGCAGCATTTGTGCACCGCCGCCGTCAGTGTCAGCCAGTTTGCCGTGGCATACGGAGCTCCATCGCAGTCTTTAACACTGGTAGCATGCCGCGACAGCGTGGACGTGAACCGTATGTGCAGTTGACGGACTTTGAGCGAGGGCGTATAGTGGGCATGCGGGAGGCCGGGTGGACGTACCGCCGAATTGCTCAACACGTGGGGCGTGAGGTCTCCACAGTACATCGATGTTGTCGCCAGTGGTCGGCGGAAGGTGCACGTGCCCGTCGACCTGGGACCGGACCGCAGCGACGCACGGATGCACGCCAAGACCGTAGGATCCTACGCAGTGCCGTAGGGGACCGCACCGCCACTTCCCAGCAAATTAGGGACACTGTTGCTCCTGGGGTATCGGCGAGGACCATTCGCAACCGTCTTCATGAAGCTGGGCTACGGTCCCGCACACCGTTAGGCCGTCTTCCGCTCACGCCCCAACATCGTGCAGCCCGCCTCCAGTGGTGTCGCGACAGGCGTGAATGGAGGGACGAATGGAGACGTGTCGTCTTCAGCGATGAGAGTCGCTTCTGCCTTGGTGCCAATGACGGACGTATGCGTGCAGGTGAGCGCCACAATCAGGACTGCGTACGACCGAGGCACACAGGGCCAACACCCGGCATCATGGTGTGGGGAGCGATCTCCTACACTGGCCGTACACCACTGGTGATCGTCGAGGGGACACTGAATAGTGCACGGTACATCCAAACCGTCATCGAACCCATCGTTCTACCATTCCTAGACCGGCAAGGGAACTTGCTGTTCCAACAGGACAATGCACGTCCGCATGTATCCCGTGCCACCCAACGTGCTCTAGAAGGTGTAAGTCAACTACCCTGGCCAGCAAGATCTCCGGATCTGTCCCCCATTGCGCATGTTTGGGACTGGATGAAGCGTCGTCTCACGCGGTCTGCACGTCCAGCACGAACGCTGGTCCAACTGAGGCGCCAGGTGGAAATGGCATGGTAAGCCGTTCCACAGGACTACATCCAGCATCTCTACGATCGTCTCCATGGGAGAATAGCAGCCTGCATTGCTGCGAAAGGTGGATATACACTGTACTAGTGCCGACATTGTGCATGCTCTGTTGCCTGTGTCTATGTGCCTGTGGTTCTGTCAGTGTGATCATGTGATGTATCTGACCCCAGGAATGTGTCAATAAAGTTTCCCCTTCCTGGGACAATGAATTCACGGTGTTCTTATTTCAATTTCCAGGAGTGTATACTTTGCTAGACGGAACAGTTAAGTGAAAGAGTCACTCACACAAACAAATTACATGCCCCTCTACCATCATTTACCGAAAACGTCGTTTAGATATCAAGAAACGATTACGAGAGGAAAGGTGCGCAACTTGCAGGTTCTTTCCTTGAAACTAATCCGCATTAGTAACTGTTTCAACTCCGAAACATAAACCTGCCAACGCTAATCGCTCGTCATTGCAATAAACAGCTTTTAGTGTTATACAACATTCCACTTATAATTTGGTCACTACACACTACAGAAACACCATCACACTGAAAGAAGATCTTAGTGTTTTCCAAACAATATTTCTTAAATAGCGGTGGCCTAATCATAGGAGACGTTGTAGGAAGTAGGGTTCATAAGCGGAAGTCGGTTTCACAAATTGTTGTATTTTTATTGAAACTGAAAAACCAAGGAATCATTTTGCAATGTGACTCACGGAAAACGAAAATCAGAGAACGAACGCGAAAAATTGAAGTTATTTGTGTGGGACTATGATTTATATGTTCGGAAGACTGAAAAAGAGAAAACTCAACGTTTGTCATTCGTACAAGTCGTATTTTCAAATTAACAAGAGAAATAACCCAATGAACTCTACACCCGGGATGCACAAGCAACCAGATAAATGTGAGCTGCTCGGAGTACAGATTCTGAAATATGAAACCAACACCTTATGCTATTAGCAGAAGCGACACATACATCTTCAAACTGCACATTCACCACAGGACGACAGCCACGAAGAGAATGTTACTCGGTATTGGACAAGTCCCAGGAAACGAAACATAAGAAAACAAATTTCTCTGTTCTCAACCCGAGCTCCCTTTGAAGGGGCGCCAGTAACTTGTAGCTAACATGATGTACTTAATATACTTCGAAGCATGAAAATGTAAGTCACCACTGAAAAAATTTCCCTGATATTACGTACAAATATGCATAAACAATTTACTAGCTTCGTACCAAGCTTGAACGATCTTCCACTTGGAAACTAGCCGTGTGTTTGCAATCGTGGGACCCTTAACTGATGTGCAAGCTATGGTGCAGAATCACGATGTTATGCAAATCACACCTAAGAGGGTTTACATTGAATCGGCACAAGGTGTGTAACGCGATCTTATAGTTTCCCTGGTATAAATCCTACATAGAGTGACTAACCTCTCATATAATTTATTCATTAAATTAACAGATTAAAGTTCCCCTCCAAAAATGATTATGGAAAACGATTTTGCTGAATGTGACTGTTTAACAGATAAATACCGTCCTAAAGATTTACAATTACAGTTATTTTCTTTAAATGAAACACAAAATTGATCATGATTTTTTACAAGGTTCAGTCATGTATGTTACCTAAGCCAAACAAAAGTCTCCGCTTGATAGAGTTGATGGTAAGAACCTAGTACAAAGGACACTACGTGGAATCTAGTGTGATTCTCTACTACAAGAAGGGGGAGTGAAGAAAACAGTTTGTAATGGTACTTGAATTACGTAACCATTATGGCAGCTCACCTGAACCTCTCGATACCAGCAATATTCTACTGTATTTCTGTAAAGTAGTTAACATATTTCTGAGACAACATTCAGATTTGATTTCATTAATGTAGAGGTACTTTGATACATCGATATGTTTATATTGCAATGATATTATTCTTATGTGTATTCTTTCTTTTGTCACTACGATCTTTGTCGTACTTGTATCTCTGATTTTTGGGCGCGTAAGCGATTATTAGAGAGTTAGAGAGTTGGACTTTGAGAAAGTCAAGTCTTGGACGTCATGTTGAAAAGACGTATATTGTAGTCAGCTTATAAAATGTGAACTTTAACATTGAGGAAGATGTTTTCAAGTATGTTCTGTATTGTGAAGTGATGTTTTGTGTGTTACGTGATATTGCAATAAAAAGGAAGTGTAACTTAAATTCGGAGTGCTGATTATTTTTTTAAATCACCATTGTGCTAACTTTCAAAGGTTTAATCTTCAAGAATGGTTTGTGAAACACATCTATAAAACTTTTGAATATAGCAGAATAAAACTTAGGCCTCTTTGCATCCGAGCTTGGAATCATCACCACCTAGATTTTCGACGATTGAGCTATGATTTTACAGCGAGACCAGCGTGGGAAACACGAAAAGATGAGTGCCTAGTTTATTCATTATTACATGAAATGACTTTATTAACTGTGCTCTAATGACACCTGCCACATAATAACTTCGTTGTTGCCCGAAAATGCACTATTTAGCAGCGTGAGCAACACCACAATCATTATTCAATTTTGACCTTTGTTGTGGTAGGGTTGTTAGAAGTTGAAATGTGTAATAACGATAAACAAACCGGTAATCAGATGCAGTACCACGATATCACCCAAGGAGCCAAAGTGGTTCTACGGAGAAACTTCGCTTCAATTTTGAGTGACTGAATAATCAACTCAAACCAAGGAGCTCCGTATATTACTGACAGTACAGCGCAAGGCGGCCTGCTGATAACACACTCTGATTAAAATCTAGTGTGAGCAGGGGTGGTAATGCAAGACGGCAGGGTCTGTGGCCTCTTCATACATTTATTAAGGGCCATCAGACCAGCCTGTCTCGCATTTCTGAAATATCAATTTGCATACACGAAAGTTAATGTCTTTTCGCTCATCATCATCATCATCATTTAAGACTGATTATGCCTTTCAGCGTTCAGTCTGGAGCATAGACCCCCTTATACAGTTCCTCCATGATCCCCTATTCAGTGCTAACATTGGTGCCTCTTCTGATGTTAAACCTATTACTTCAAAATCATTCTTAACCGAATCCAGGTACCTTCTCCTCGGTCTGCCCCGACTCCTCCTACCCTCTACTGCTGAATCCATGAGTCTCTTGGGTAACCTTGCTTCTCCCATGCGTGTAACATGACCCCACCATCTAAGCCTGTTCGCCCTGACTGCTACATCTATACAGTTCATTCCCAGTTTTTCTTTGATTTCCTCATTGTGGACACCCTCCTGCCATTGTTCCCATCTACTAGTACCTGCAATCATCCTAGCTACTTTCATATCCGTAACCTCAACCTTGTTGATAAGGTAACCTGAATCCACCCAGCTTTCGCTCCCATACAACAAAGTTGGTCGAAAGACTGAACGGTGCACAGATAACTTAGTCTTGGTACTGACTTCCTTCTTGCAGAAGAGAGTAGATCGTAGCTGAGCACTCACTGCATTAGCTTTGCTACACCTCGCTTCCAGTTCTTTCACTATGTTGCCATCCTGTGAGAATATGCATCCTAAGTACTTGAAACTGTCCACCTGTTCTAACTTTGTTCCTCCTATTTGGCACTCAATCCGTTTATATTTCTTTCCCACTGACATTACCTTCGTTTTGGAGTTGCTAATCTTCATACCATAGTCCTTACATTTCTGATCTAGCTCTGAAATATTACTTTGCAAACTTTCAATCGAATCTGCCATCACAACTAAGTCATCCGCATATGCAAGACTGCTTATTTTGTGTTCACATATCTTAATCTCACCCAGCCAGTCTATTGTTTTCAACATATGATCCATAAATAATATGAACAACAGTGGAGACAGGTTGCAGCCTTGTCTTACCCCTGAAACTACTCTGAACCATGAACTCAATTTACCGTCAACTCTAACTGCTGCCTGACTATCCATGTAAAGACCTTTAATTGCTTGCAAGAGTTTGCCTCCTATTCCATAATCTTGTAGAACAAACAATAACTTCCTCCTAGGAACCCGGTCATATGCCTTTTCTAGATCTATAAAGCATAGATACAATTCCCTGTTCCACTCATAACACTTCTCCATTATTTGCCGTAAGCTAAAGATCTGGTCCTGACAACCTCTAAGAGGCCTAAACCCACACTGATTTTCATCCAATTGGTCCTCAACTAATACTCGCACTTTCCTTTCAACAATACCTGAAAAGAATTTACCCACAACGCTGATTAAAGATATACCTCTATAGTTGTTACAATCTTTTCTGTTTCCATGTTTAAAGATTGGTGTGATTACTGCTTTTGTCCAGTCTGATGGAACCTGTCCCGACTCCCAGACCATTTCAATTATCCTGTGTAGCCATTTAAGACCTGACATTCCACTGTATTTGATGAGTTCCGACTTAATTTCGTCCACCCCAGCCGCTTTATTGCACTGCAATCTATTGACCATTTTTTCCACTTCCTCAAATGTGATCCTATTTCCATCATCATTCCTATCCCATTCTACCTCGAAATCTGAAACATTACTGATCGCATTTTCACCTACATTGAGCAACTCTTCAAAATATTCCCTCCATCTGCCCAAGGCATCCACAGGATTCACCAGCAGTTTTCCTGACCTGTCCAAAATACTTGTCATTTCCTTCTTACCTCCCTTTCGAAGACTGCTAATTACACTCCAGAATGGTTTTCCAGCAGCTTGACCCATAGTCTCCAACCTGTTTCCAAAGTCTTCCCACGATTTCTTCTTGGATGCTGCAATTATCTGTTTGGCTTTGTTTCTTTCTTCAACATAACTTTCTCTGTCTACCTGGGTTCTGGTTTGTAGCCATTTTTGATACGCCTTCTTTTTCCTTTTACAGGCTGCCTTGACTGTATCATTCCACCAAGCTGTTTGCTTCATCCTACTTTTACACACTACTGTTCCAAGACATTCTTTAGCCACTTCTAGTACTGTGTCCCTGTACCTTGTCCATTCCTTTTCCAATGACTGTAATTGACTACATTCAACTAACTGGTACCTTTCTGAGATCGCCGTTATGTACTTGTGCCTGATTTCCATATCCTGAAGTTTCTCCACTCTTATCCTCCTACAAATGGACCTGACCTCCTGCACTTTCGGCCTCACAATCCCAATTTCACTGCAGATTAAATAATGATCAGTGTCATCAAAGAATCCCCTGAATACACGTGTGTCCCTCACAGCCTTCCTGAATTCCTGATCTGTTATTATATAGTCAATGACAGATCTGGTTCCCCTGCCTTCCCAAGTATACCGGTGAAAGTTCTTATGTTTAAAAAAGGAGTTTGTGATTACTAAGCCCATACTGGCACAGAAATCCAAGAGTTGTTTCCCGTTCCTGTTGGCCTCCATATCCTCTCCAAATTTACCCATAACCTTTTCATACCCTTCTATTCTATTTCCAATCCTGGCGTTAAAATCACCCATGAGCAGAACACTGTCCTTGTCCTTTACTCCAACAACTACATCACTGAGTGCCTCATAAAAACTATCCATATTATCTTGATCTGTCCCTTCACAATGCGAATATACTGACACAATCCTAATTTTCTTGCTAGACACTGTCAAATCTATCCACATCAGTCGTTCGTTTACATACCTTATTGCAACTACGCTGGGTTCCATTTCTTTCCTGATGTAAAGCCCTACACCCCATTGTGCTATTCCTGCTTTGACTCCTGACAGGTAGACCTTGTATTCTCCCACTTCCTCTTCTTTCTCACCCCTTACCCGAATGTCACTAACAGCTAAAACGTCCAGCCCCATCTTACTTGCAGCCTCTGCCAGCTCTACCTTCTTCCCAGAGTAGCCCCCATTGATATTAATAGCTCCCCATCTCATCACCATTTGTTTGCCAAGTCGTATCTTTGGAGTCCCTGGTTTGTCAGTTAGTGGTGGGACTCCGTCACCTCCAAAGGTCCGAGGCATTTTGCTCTGATTGTTGCCAGCATCATATTTAAAGTACCAGGGAAGCAGGTTGCTAGCCTTACTTGCCCCGAGTCCCATTGGGTTTTACCCCTAACGGCTGAGGGACTAACCGGTGGACTTGGTAGTCTTTGCCGTATGAGCACAAAGGTGACCACGACTCAGAATATGTCCGAGATGCCCAGCCTTATTCCAAAGTAACTGGTATCCCGACTGTCGGGACCTCTTACTTGGCCACTCATACGTTGCCCGTGGTTCATGAACTAGGACATGACTACAGGAACCCACACCATGAACCACATGTCTTTTCGCTACCGTAAAATATTGTCATGCAAAGTAGGTAATCGGATACTATATACCGGCATGAACATGACTGAAAGTATAATTCACGTATATCAAAATTCCGTCCATTTCACGCAGGAGACGAGCGGAAAGTTTCGGGCTCTGAGGAGGCCAACCGCTCTCAACAGCAGGAGGTGAGTCCAGACAAACAGAAGCTAAACGATGTCAAAGTTGTAAGGAGGGCTATGCGTGAAGCGTTCAGTGAATTCGAAAGTAAAATTCTATGTACCGAATTGACGGAAAATCCTAGGAAGTTCTGGTCTTACGTTAAATCAGTAAGTGGCTCGAAACAGCATATCCAGACACTCTGGGATGATAATGACATTGAAACAGAGGACGACACGCGTAAAGCTGAAATACTAAACACTTTTCTCCAAAGCTGTTTCACAGAGGAAGACCGCACTGTTCCTTCTCTAAATCCTCGCACGAACGAAAAAATGGCTGACATCGAAATAAGTGTCCAAGGAATAGAAAAGCAACTATAATCACTCAACAGAGGAAAGTCCACTGCACCTGACGGGATACCAATACGATTCTACACAGAGTACGCGAAAGAACTTGCCCATCTTCTAACAGCCGTGTCCCGCAAGTCTCTAGAGGAACGGAAGGTTCCAAATGATTGGAAAAGAGCACAGGTAGTCCCAGTTTTCAAGAAGAGTCGTCGAGCAGATGCGCAAAACTGTAGGCCTATATCTCCGACATCGATCTGTTGTAGAATTTTAGAACATGTTTTTTGCTCGCGTATCATGTCATTTCTGGAAACCCAGAGTCTACTCTGTAGGAATCAACATGGATTCCGGAAACAGTGATGGTGTGAGACCTAACTCGCTGAATTTGTTCATCAGACCCAGAAAATACTAGATACAGGCTCCCAGGGAGATACCATTTTCCTTCACTTCCGGAAGGCGTTCGATACAGTTCCGCACTGTCGCCTGATAAAGTAAGAGCCTACGGAAGAGTTTTTAGCAAACAGAACACAGCATGTTGTTCTCAGTGGAGAGACGTCTACAGACGTTAAAGTAACCCCTGGCGTGCCACAGAAGAGTGTTATGGGACCATTGCTTTTCACAATATATATAAATGACCTAGTAGATAGTGTCGGAAGTTCCATGCGGCTTTTCGCGGATGATACTGTAGTATACAGAGAAGTTGCAGCATTAGAAAATTGCAGCGAAATGCAGGAAGATCTGCAGCGGATAGGCACTTGGTGCAGGGAGTGGCAACTGACCCTTAACATAGACAAATGTAATGTATTGCAAATACATAGACAGAAGGATCCTTTATTGTATGATTATTTGATAGCGGAACAAACACTGGTAGCAGTTACTTCTGTAAAATATCTGGTAGTATGCGTACGGAACGATTTGAAGTGGAATGATCATATATAAAATTAATTGTTGGTAAGGCGGGTGCCGGGTTGAGATTCATTGGGAGAGTCCTTAGAAAATGTAGACCATCAACAAAGGAGGTGGCTTACAAAACACTCGTTCGACCTATACTTCAGTATTGCTCATCAGTGTGGGATCCGTACCAAGTCGGGTTGACAGAGGAGATAGAGAAAATCCAAAGAAGAGCGGCGCGTTTCGTCACAGGATTATTTGGTAAGCGTGATAGCGTTACGGAGATGTTTAATAAACTCAAGTGGCAGACTCTGCAAGAGAGGCGCTCTGCATCGCGGTGTAGCTTGCTCGCCAGGTTTCGAGAGGGCGCGTTTCTGGATGAGGTATCGAATATATTGCTTCCCCCAACTTATACCTCCAGAGGAGATCACGAATGTAAAATTAGAGAGTTTCGAGCGCGCACGGAGGCTTTCCCGCAGTCGTTCTTCCCGCGAACCATACGCGACTGGAACAGGAAAGGGAGGTAATGACAGTGGCACGTAAAGTGCCCTCCGCCACACACCGTTGGGTGGCTTGCGGAGTAAAAATGTAGATGTAGATGTAGATCTGGTCCCTGGGAATTGAGGATGGAGTCCCGACCCAAGGCCGGTGCCTTTCTGTTTTGATGTAGGGTCTCGGGGGCCACAGGGTCTGACGCTCGCTATTTTTACAATGAATGTGGGCAGTTTTCTCGCGAAAGTCCCGTGTTTTGGGCAGGAACGCAGCCCAGCTGTGCTATTGTCTGGGACGTTTCGAAAAAATGGTCTCCCAGTTCCAAGGGATACCCGACAAGACAGTTAGCACACTGGACTCGCATTCGGGAGGACGACGGTTCAAACCCGAGTCCGGCCATCCTGGTTTAGATTTTTTGTGAATTCCGTAATCACTTCAGGCAAATGCCGGGATGGTTCCTTTGAAAGGGCACGGTCGACTTCCTTCCCTAATCCAATGGGACCGATGACCTCGCTGTTTGGCCCCTCCCCCAAATCAACCAATCAGTCAACCAACCAATCCGACAGATCGGCGCCAACCTTCACACACCAATTTTCAAAATCCACGGCGTCCGAGGCCAGAAATATTTCCGCGCGAAGTCCTGGCGGAAGCTATGATAGGCTAGGCAGCTCAAACTTAACCTATTCATTTATTACCCACAATATGCAAGCCCAACGCAATCTGACTGCTATACATTGAATCATGGCTTCCAATAATTAATGCAAAAGAATGGCCCTGAATTGCAAGAAATCCTAACAATAATACAAATCCAAAAAATATGAAATTAAACAAATATAAAACTACCTCCAACTCTGGTAATTGCCCAAACTCATTTCAATCACGAATCCCAACAGTGCAAACCTCATTCTTTTTCGTAAGTCACTTACCTCACAGAAAATAATCATAACACGAACTACAGCAATTGCTGCAAGTAGCAATTACAGCCAGATAAATAAAAAGATTCTAGCTACTACAGGCTCTAACTACTAGGAGGCATATGGTTAGCGAAAGAAACATTTTGTTAAAGAAAAAACAATGTATTTAGAAAATTTTCCCTTATTCATGTGACATCCAGTCCCAAAAATTTTATAGTTGTCAGTAATTCCTCTGCCTAAATATTATCAACCTAACATCCATCATCATACAGTTCCTTGCGTATTTTCTTATAAACACATCATTTCATCTCACTTTACAGTACATGTCCTACCAACACAGAGTCTCCAGCAAGAGTATCATGTCCATACACTTCCCTATCCACTGGCTAACTGCTAGTCTGTCCAACCACAGAATCTCTTGCCGAGGGAGCAGAGCGCTGTCAGCGATATTAACACAGTCTACAGCAATGCCAACATGCAAACAGGTTACTTACAACTCTTGCGGCTGCTTGTCAGGGATTATCTCCCGAAACCTCAACTTCAGAATACGCCGAGCAGGCCCTGGGAACCACCCCAGGATACCACCTAAATCTTTAGGAAAGCATTTCTCTAGAACTCGACAGTGACCACGGGTAGTCCTGAAACCCGCTTCCTTGCATCAGAATTTTTCAGCCACTATAAAACAATATGCTCTGCCAATTTCAGAAATATATGTAATTGAAATGACAGAGGATCGTGGTCTGTAGCAAATTCAGTACAACAGCGTCTCAACGAAAATAATAGATAAAGTTTGATGTGTCTCGCTGAAGACCGTAATGCTTCCATAAGTCTAGAAGACGCGTCTTTCCAGAAGAAAATAAGTATTGCTGATAATGGCGATGGTATACAAGTCACTGGAAAGATGACAGAAGAATAAAGCAGATTCGTAGCTCACCAGTTGTCTTCTAGGATAATACTACTCTTTGCATCAGACTTCATAAGGCTACTGAGAAATTCAATATTGGGAGAGGAGCCAGGATCACCAAAAATATTCACGAAAGTCCTACAGCAAGTTTTCAGATCCTTAAAATGGGCAAGTGCACAAGAAATTTTGGGTAATGGAACATACGAGAAGGAACCTCATCATGCTGATGACGTCATGCTACTTGCCTATAGTGCAGATAAACTTCAACAACAAATGGAGGAACTTAATAACCACAGTTTGAAACTAGGTTTCAAAATATATTGTAATAAGGTTAACATAATGTGCAACCAACTCACAGCAAAAGAAAAGGCGGAATAACTTTCAAATTAACAGTGAAGTCACAGACCTAGTCGTAAAGCTTTTGTATTTCTGGCAGTTGAGGACACCAACTGGGTAAATTTCAAAAAGCGTAAGCAGAAGACTGAAAATGATCTGGAACACTTTTAGCACAATAAATCGAGTTTTAAAATCTGAGCGTCCGATGTGTATGAAAAGATAAGTTTACAATCAATGTGTATTATTACTTTTGGTTAACGGCGGTGAGACATTGTTTTTCTACGAGAAAGTCCTTAAAAACTGTGAGTTGCTGAGATAACAAGAGAGAAATACGTGTCTGAAATTGCTGGGAGAGACAGGCAGTGATTGCACTACAACCAAGTGTGTGCGCGACCTGCCAGTATGATTCTCCCATCTTCGTCATGTCAATGATTCGACCATACTCGAAGTTCAAAACATTGCTATAAGCTGCACGTGCACTTAGTCTGGACATGCCGTCTAGCGATGCCTACCACATTTGACACACCCAATACCCATAGTATACTTGTACCATTCTTCATCTGGAGCTATGACATTGTTCTGTACTGAAAATAAGCTCGCATGAGGATGAAATTATAATGAATATGTTACACAGGCATGGAAATACTGGAATACCACTTTTGTAGCATTCGGTCAAGGAGTTCATGGTGCAGCACTTCACATTTCCCCTAGCGTATATGCTACCTTCGACGTTTGAATCCTGGTAATACAAATTTTCTCTTCTAGGAGAATTTTACCAATCTGTTATGCACTACGACAATAAAAATACTACGATATACACTATCTGATCAAAAGTATGCGAACATTTACGGTAAGGTGCCCTATTTTCGGACAGGTATGGACAACTAAGGGTGTTGTTTAAAAATGAACTGAAAGCTCTCGAAAATGACTGACGCAACTAACACATAATAGATTATATAACGAAAGTCAATAGATTACATTTCATAATTTACGTCAAAGAAACTTGTGCATTTTGGAGAATGTACTAAAAGGGTGCGCAATTTCGGATGGTGTAGTTCCTAATTTCGGATAGTTATTTTATAAAGAAAATTCAAAATTTCATACCTACAAGAATTTTGTTTTATTACAAAAAAAGTGCAAAAGATAATGCGAGATTTCCAATTTGATTACAATAATGATACACTTATAACTACACTGAGACTGTCACTCGCAGTTTTCATATTTGTTCTTCTTGCAGCCAAGTTTCTCAGGCCCAGCAGACAGTTTATGTACGCAACGCAAACATCCTAAACACCTTATCCAATCTTCTCCAGATTTGTCTTCTCGCAGTGGCCCAGAATAGTAGATGCATTCCTCGTCTGCGCTATGTTCACCATCTCTCGAGACAAGGGAAACAGAACTTCTGAAATTCTCACAGGTGTTAACTCTATGTCGCTTTTCTTTGTCGCCTACTCATTTTGGCAACATTTGTGTTCTTCGGGCTGGACTTTCGGGAGCTTTGATATCTTCCACTTTTTGAAGATTATTCTAGTTTATTTGGGACTGGTAGTTGATACGTTAAAGTTCGAATATCTCTTCTCTGTAGCCTATAAAATTTCTTACGCATTACTTGCCAGTATTTGGAAAGTTAGTTTGTCCAGATCATTTCCTAAAGCACATTTTCTGCCTCTCGCAGGGCGCAGTTTTTCTTACAAATTTCCCACATTTACGTAATCTAAAAGTATAGTTTTTTTTTGCATAATCTCCACTCTCGCCCAGCGCTTGGAAAAAACGAACACCTATATCTTTCCATGCGAGCTCTGATTCCCCTTATTTTATGATGATGATCGTTTCTCCCTATGTAGGTCAGTGTCAACGAAATATTTTCGCATTCGGAGGATTGGTGTTTGAAATTTCGTGAGATGATTGGGCTGCAACGAAATACGCGTTTGTTTTAATAATGTCCACCCCAAATCCTGTATCATTTCAGTAACGCTGTCTCCCATGTTTCGCGATAATCTGTCTATAAAGGGTCCCATTTGTCGGATGGTCGAAATTAGGCACCTGTACTACTTGACAAATATGTCTGAACTACCGAAATATGTAATGAATTATTCCACTAAAAACCTGCTGAAAAATTTCATTGAATATGGTACAACAGTAATTAATTAAATTAAAATGTCAAATTAGTTAACATGCTTCTATGATTCTTACGTTGTGCCTACAACATGTTACATTCAAATATAAGATATCAAGGAAAAAATCAACTGCAAGGACGGAAGCTACCAGGACACTAACAAGGCTAAAGCACAAGAACTTAAGTTAATGGCAGCACTGTCCAGGGAGCAAATATCCACCTATCCGGAATTAGGCCATCGTCCAAAAATAGGGCACCTTGCCTTATTAGTGGACATTAATATGGAATGAATTCGCCTTTCGCTTTTATGATGGCTCAACCTTTGTTGTGAACACTTTGAACGTTTTGTGCCAATGTCTGTGGTGGGATGGCAGACAATTCTCGCTCAAGAGCATAAACCAGAGGTGGTAGTCGTGTTGGACGCACGGATCTGGAGCGGAGTCGACTTTCTAATTCATCCGGAAGATATTCCATCGGGTTTAGGCTGCGGTTCTGGGCAAACCAGTCTATTTCAGAAATGTTATTGTCCGCAAAACATTGCCTCACAGATGCGGCTTTATGACTAGTATATTGTCATACTGGTACAAACAATAATCGCCTACGAACTGTTCCTCCACTGTAGGCAGCACACAATGCTGTAACTTGTATTTATATCCTTCTGAATTTATCGTTTACTTAAGCGCAGTTAGGGTCCCATACTCCCATACTCTAACCATGGCAAACACGCCCTTACCGTAACAACATGTATTCCATACTTCACTGTCGGCAACACACATTGTAAGGTGGCTATAATTTCGCACCTTACATCCACATACTTTGCTGTGAATTACAACCACAATTAGGTATCATTTGATAGGTTGCACATCTTATATATGAATATTTACATTGTCCCGTACGCCTTGTAAATAATTGTTAACACTTATTGCATGAAAGGTAACGGGGTGTCTTTATTATCAGAACGGCGTAATGAATGATTGCCTATACTAGTAAAGGATGGAACGCCAGTGGAGATGAAACGGCAGGCAGAACTCAAGCTGTGGGTGGAAGGTCCGCACAGGTGTTGGACCTCCTTAAAAACAGGAAGTAGCTAGATGGACGTCGTGGCACCTGAGCTCTGGAGCACAATAGGGTGACGGCCGGCCGCTATTGTTGCAGGACCGGAGGGATAACTGGGATCTCTGCAAATCTTGGACGCAGGTGAGAGGAACGAAGAAGCGGCACCTCGGAAACCATGTAGGCTGCATTATTTCCAAGGATTTTTACTCAGAAGCTTACCACTGTACGAGTATAGGTATTTCCTCGCAAATTTTACGCGCTGGACGACAAAAGACTAAAATATGGCTGGTCAGCGCTCGGAAGAATCTGTAGAGAGGGAGAATATTCTGTGGTTTCGGGAATATGATTCGTTTTCGGAATTACGAGGGTGGGGCGCCGAGCCTCGCTGGGAAGCCAGCGGTGGAGAGACGAGGTCTTACATTATGAGCGCCCATGTGTGACGGTCGCTCAGAATCAGCTTTGTTGGTACAGACGGACTTGCTGTCTTTGCTCTCAGGAGAGTTTATAGTTAGTACAGTTAGGCACTATACTGTTGCGAACCTATACGATTCTGGACTTCACCTCCGTGTTGGAAGTCGTCGTTGAGTACGCTGTGTTCAGTAATTGAGAGCACTTCTTCTGCCTATACTTACGTTGACAAGTTATCTGAACTCCGTCCTTGAGGCTGGGAGTTCGCGTTTCTCGTCTGTAGAACACAGAGAGGAGAAGACAGTATTAGAGTATATTAGTCAGAGGACCGCCTTCTGCCGTCCTAGTGTTTGAAAGAGTTTATTTGTGGCTGGAGTTCTTCCATCGTCGCAGCCGAGTACGAGAACCATCAATTCGACGCACCGGACGCAGTACATACGGTGATATCGCAAATTGCTTCGGCTTATTAGGGCTATGAAGCTAAACAGCTGTGATAACGTTAGTTTATTTCCACTGAGGTTGCACCCCACCATAGATCATCTTTGAAAGTAGTGTATTCTTGTGTTTGGTACGTAGATGATGTCAGTCATTTCGCGTTAGTGATATTAGACCGCGCAGCCATAATAACAGGCAGAGTTGGGAAATTGATTTATAATTTTAGTTAGGAAATATAGACTACTGTACTTAAAGGGTTGGTTTTAATCTATAATAAATATGTATAGAACAACAGCGTTTATCTTTTAGTGGTATTAGTTGTCTTCATCATTCATTTATGTTTAGCCGCGCGGGATTAGCCGAGCGGTCTGGGGCGCTGCAGTCATGGACTGTGCGGCTAGTCCCGGCGGTGGTTCGAGTCCTCCCTCGGGCATGAGTGTGTGTGTTTGTCTTTAGGATAATTTACGTTAAGTAGTGTGTAAGCTTAGGGACTGATGACTGTAGCAGTTAAGTCCCATAAGATTTCACATACACACATTTATGTTTAGATCGTAATTTATACGTAAAAAAAGGCCATTAAGAGATCCTAAGATCTGTTTCAGGGGGTAGTCATGGAGTCGCGAGCTCTACCTTCTTATCTCGTGTTTTCTATTGAAAATCTCGTGCCTGTACTCTTGTTAACTTTACTATTACAGAGCTCGCCTAAACATTATTTTTTTTCATTGGTCCTGCGCGCAACAAATAACTTACTTGGTCTTTCGGCTGCCACTGCTTGATCTGCTGCATTCCATGATTTAAAAAAATCATAAACAACCTATTATTCATGCTGAGTGCAATGCATGTTCTGTATGGCGGCTCCTGCTATTGACGCGGCTGCTGCTGCTTACTACAACTACATAATATTCAAGAGAATGGGTTTAGTCAAATCTAAACTCGATAAATGATAACTCAAACAAGTAATTACTTTTTTCAAAAACTATATTCTCAAAGCTATTCTTTCTCATTCAATTAACAAAACGCTAGAAGCTCTTTGAACAATCGCTTCGTATGTAAATCTGCCTCCAGTGGCATTAAAGCAATATTACAAATTAATCAAAGTCTTGAGACAGACTGAAATACTTCTCAATTAAAGACATAATGAAACAATTCCCTGACAATTATAAAATAAATCAACGACAAAAATCAATACTTAATCTATTCGCCTAACAATGGTTTCCCTTAAGAATTCAACTCCTATCATTATCAAAATTACCGTCTGCTGCTACGTACGTACACAAACCCTTTTCTTTAAATTAATAAGCGCGCTGCAAATTATAAAAAATATCAACTCAATACCAAATCCTGTGTCGCTACTGGCGGATACGGCAGTTTGGCAGCTCGGCGACGACCCCTCGCCCAACGCACGTGCGCACCACAGCAGGCGGGCTCGCTCCTACGCTGGCTTCCAAACTGCCACTAATTAATCCGTGCGCCGCGAGGCGCGACAACAATATCTTAGATTCCAGATCTTATGTATGCGCGCTGCAGCCAACTTTTAAATCCTAAGAGAGTATTGCCAACTCTCAGTCACACAGGGCCAAACCATCATTTTAGCATTTATTGTTTTCCGTTGCGCTCTTTCATTCCTACATCCGCCTGGAGTAACATTTTGGAACATGATGGTAGCCAACGCTATCCACGAAACCCAAAGCATCCTTGGCACACTGAATAGTGTGATTCATCACTCCATGTCACTCGTTTCCAGTCACCCGCCGTCCAGCAGCGTCGCTGTTTACGGCAGATCTCGCTTAGCATTGTCACTATGAAATATGTGGCTCATGAGGAGCTGCTCAGCCATAGTACCCAATTCTTCTTAACTCCTTACGCACACTCGTTGTGGTAGCTGGACTGCTGGTAGCACTTTAGAATTCACCACTGATTCCTGCCGCTGGTTTCATGCCATTTCTTTAATGACGACCCTCCACAATGGTCAATTGCCCTGTCCGCCAGTACATGAAGATGACTGGTTTTCGTTTAGCCGTGGTTGTGCCTTTGTCTTTCCTCATCACATCACCAACTATCGACTTGGCCAGCTACAGAAGGGTTGAAACGTCCCTGGTGCATCTGTCACTCAGGAGACACCCAACGACTAGTCCACGTTCGAAGCCAATGAGCTCTCGTCGCCGGCCCATTCTGCTGTTACTGCTTCAGTATTGGTGACACTATAATTCCCACGTCTTATATACTGGGCGGCCCGCCTTTCGTGACATCTAATGGTCACTTCCGCATTACACAGTATTGTCCGAATGTTTTTGATCAGGTACTGTAAGAGCCTCTGCGCCGGAAACGAGTACACTACGCCCCACGATCGACGCTGCGGTATTATTACACTATTGGCCATTCAAATTGCTACACCACGAAGATGACGTGCTACATACGCGAAATTTAACCGACAGGAACAACATGCTGTGATATGCAAATGATTAGCTTTCCAGAGCATTCACACAAGGTTGGCACCGATGGCGACACCTACAACGTGCTGACATGAGGAAAGTTTCCAACCGACTTCTCATATACAAACAGTAGTTGACCGGCGTTGCCTGGTGAAACGTTGTTGTGATGCCTCGTGTAAGGAGGAGAAATGCGTACCATCGCGTTTCCGACTTTGATAAAGGTCGGATTGTAGCCTATCGCGATCGCGGTTTATCGTATCGCGACTTTGCTGCTCGCGTTGGTCGAGATCCAATGACTGTTAGCAGAATATGGAGTCGATAGGCTCAGGAAGGTAATACGGAACGCCGTGCTGAATCGCAACGGCCTCGTATTACTAGTAGTCGAGATGACAGGCATCTTATCCACATGGCTGTAACGAATCGTGCAGCCACGTCTCGAACCCTGAGTCAACAGATGGGGACGTTTGCAAGACAGCAACCATCTGAACGAACAGTTCAACGACGTCTGCAGCAGCATGGACTATCAGCTCGGAGTCCATGGCTGCGGCTACCCTTGACGCTGCATCACAGACAGGAGCGCCTGCGATGGTGTACTCAACGACGAACCTCGGTGCACGAAAGGCAAAACGTCATTTTTACGGGTGAATCCAGGTTATGTTTACATCATCACGATGGTCGCATCCGTATTTGGCGACATCGCGGTGAAGGCACATTGGAAGCGTGTATTCGTCATCACCCGGCGTGATGGTATGGGGTGGCAATGGTTACACGTCTCGGTCACCTCTTGTTCGCATTGACGGCTCTTTGAACAGTGGACGTTACATTTCAGATGTGTTACGACCCGTGGTTCTACCCTTCATTCGATCCCTGCGAAACCCTACATTTCAGCAGGATAATGCACGACCGCATGTTGTAGGTTCTGTACGGGCCTTTCTGGATACAAAAAATGTCCGACACCTGCCCAGACCTCTCACCAATTGAAAACGTCTGGTCAATGGTGGCCGAGCAACTGGCTCGTCACAATACGCAAGTCACTACTCTTGATGAACTGTGGTATCGTGCTGAAGCTGTCATGGGCAGCTGTACCTGTACACGCCATCCAAGCTCTGTTTGACTCAATGCCCAGGCTTATCAATGTCGTTATTACGGCCAGATGTGGTTTCTCTGGGTACTGATTTCTCAGGATCTATGCACCCAAATTGCGTGACAATGTAATCACATGTCAGTTCTAGTACAATATATTTGTCCAATGAATACCCTTTTATCATCTACATTTGTTTTTGGTGTTGCAATTTAATGGCCAGTGGTGTACTAACAGTAAAATAATCGTCAGCACGCTGCTGAAAGCAGAATGCTTAGCTAGTGTAGGAGATTTGTTTATCGCAATCCGTCACCATACGTTACCTGGAAAACTTGATGAAGACTAAGACCAAGCTATTTGTGCGCCGTCAGCGAACAGGAATCGTGATCGTGCCGGATACCACAACGCAAGCGCATTCTCATGACTCACTCGAGGAACCGTTGTGCTGGAGGTTGCATGACAGCAACCGGCGTAAAAGAAATCGCGAGTCACCGTCCAGGAATCCTACTTACGGGTTCGGCTGACAGCTCTTCCTTAAGCATCTGGTGTGTTTGCTTTTCTCCTGCGCAAAGATTTACGTTCAAAAGACAATACATACCCGGTAGCTAACGAATGAGAATTCTCTAGAGCATTCTTATATCACAGAGACTGCAACTATCTTACTTCGTTAATTTGACGATAATATAATATACCTCGAAATAGCTGCTTATTAACCGGTAATAAGATGAACATGGCGTTAAATTCAAAGACTTACAATAAAAATTCGATGTACACTTACAATGTGTCAAATTAAGTTTGTCACTTCTTGGATATCTCGTGTTTGAATGCTTCGGAACCGTCATCACTCTGTCATCTCTGCCTTACGACCATTACGCATAGTATTTATAGCAGACAGCAATAAAAATGTGAGAATGTGTACAAAGCGATACCTCTAATTATTTATGTAGCAGTTTCCTAATTTTCAAAACTTTTCAGTGTTGTTGGGAGATGCAGGAAATGACGGATGATCAGCACTTGGCGGTAAGGCTGTCAAGTGAACTGCAGAAGATACAAATGCAGTATTATGCATGCAAACAGGCGAGACAACGTGATACTATTTCATTAAAATAATGTGAAATTCATTCACATTCATATTTTACATCGATCCAGAGCGATTTAAGGGGAACGACCACATCAGCTTAATTGTAAGAAATGTTTCCAAAATGAATTCTTTGGAGAAATGCTAAATAAGTCAATCAATCAACGATCGAGGTTGACAATGAAACATAACTCCGACCGATCGTCGATTAGTGGGAGTCGCCACAGGAAAGACGTCATGGGGCGCGCACAAACATACATAGTTACAATTTCGATAGCGTACAAAGCTAGACGAGCAAGGAAACATGAGTGGCATTTCTTCCGAAATTTCGGAAGAAATGCCTCTCATGTACTGGCCATGATGTTAGACAAATCCTGGCTTGCAAAAATTAGTGCCCGACAACCGTTCTTTCCAAATGCGTAAAGACAATGTGAAAGGTGGTGCGGAATGTTACTGGTGAAGTACAGCATGTAACATTCCACGACACACTCTAAGCTGACTTAACGAGTTCCAATACGGGTATTACGCCACTTAGCATCTGAGTGATGATCTCGTACTGTCTAAAGCATCTTGTCAAAACTCAACAGCTCAACACTAAATTTTCAGCTCTCTTTATTCAGACTAATCCAAATTCTCCCCATAAACTTAAATGTGACATTCCTTTCTTTCTACACCTTACCCACTCACCCCATCGCAAATCAGTGGGTGATGATACCCTTACGTTGAAATTTGCTCGCCATAATGGAGCGTTCCATTCGCAAATCATCTGATTCATCTGGAGGTGAATTCCTTAAAGCTAAGTTCTGAGATCAGACTAACGTAACCAGTTACAACGTGGAATTCGAATTATTTCACAACTTGATTTATTTCGAATGTACGAAGTATTGTGAGACGTAAGTCGCGTTGTTGTTATAGTGTTAAGGTCTAAGGATAGCTTCATGCAGCTCTCAATGCTAGTATTCCCTGTGTAAGCCTCTTCGTACCTGCAAAACTTATGCAACCCATACCCATTTGAACCAGCTTAATGCTTTCCAGCCGTGGTCCCCCTCTACAATCTTTACCTGAAAACTTTTCTCCACAGACAAATTAACTATTTCTTAATGCCTCAGAAAATGACCTGTCAAAGTATGTCTTATCTTAGCGCACTAGTGCAATAAACCTCTTTTCTCCCCAATTAGATGCAGTATTTCTTCATTATTTGGCGGCCGTAGTGGTCTAGCGGGTAGATCAATAGACTCCAGCCCTGGAGATACAAGGTTCAGTTACGCTTAGGGACGTGCATTTTTCCTCTTTCCAGTCCTTCCAGGACGGCCGTAGGTTCACTCAGTCTCTGTTGACCCATTCTGGACATGCGACAGCGGCTGGTCAAATATTTAACAATGAAATTCGACAAACAGACGTGCAATTGAGATGTTATTTTATTTTATTTTCGCCACCAGTTTCGGCAATTCATTATGCCATCTTCAGGCCCCATGCGCACTCTTAACAAATTATCGATATTGGTGTACTGGGGCCATATGTTTCTGGATGCCGTGAATTCGTAGCTCAAGTGTTTCCTTTGAAGACTTGACAGCAGCTGAACAGACTTGCAGCCCAAGAACGTGGTCAAAACATATGGCCCTAGTATGCCAATATCCATTACTTTTGAGAGGTGCATGTGGGGCCTGATGATTGCAAAATGAATTCCCGAAACTGGTAGCGAAAATAAAATATAACATCTCAATTGCACTGCTGTTTGTCGAATTTCATTGTTAAAAATTAAGTAGGTCCACTCATCCTGCTATCAAATGACTACCGGGGACCTTTTAAGGTTGTAAAAGGCAGCTGAGGCGATGGATCCGTCGCCCTCCCCCTCCTAGTGCCGCGACAAAGAAAGGATGCATCCTGCCCACAGTCAGGAGAATAGCTCGGTCAGGGCTTGTGCCATAAACATTATTTTACCCCTTCATTATTTATCCGATTTATCCAAGTAAGCTTCAACACTCTTCTGTGACATCCCATTTCAAAAGCCTGCATACCCTTCTCGTCTGTACTGTGCATCTTTCACATTTCATATCTCTACAACGCTACAGTCCGAACTTATTCTTTCAGAAAACGCTATCTCACACTTACATTTATGTTTATTGTTAATATATATTTCACGTTACTGCCTGCCTTAGTTTCATATCCGCTGTACTTCTGCCGTTGTCAGTTACTCCCAGAAATATACTAAGCTCAGCTGACAGTTGTAATGGGACATACTCCTCTAGCATTACTTTTCCTCAACAGTAGTTGTCGATACCAGCAATATCTTTCAAATTTTGGACACGTCAGTATTATCTCTGCAGTTTTTCTGGAAACTTCCATATAATTTAATACACAATACGTTATACTTCAAGCTGAATTAATGAAAAGGAATTACTTTATTTTCGATGTTACACTCGATAAGTACTAGCTCTGAATGCACAGATGAAATAATTATAATTTTTTTAGAAACATTTGAAATTACGAATTATTTGGCACAATTAAGATTTCTATTATTAATTACGCAATCTAGTACTGTTTACTATGTTCATTTCTGGATTCATTTACGAATAATAATAGAAATTAATAGAAATTCATTTGACAAGAAAAATTGTAAACCCTTAGGAATATGGTTGTTCCCGCAGTGTGAAGTAGTAGTACGCATGTCTCTGATGTGATCGGACGTAGTTTTGTATTTGGTGCTAACAATGTAATTTCGGATTTGTTAATGTGAAAAATCAAAAGACTGTATGATATACGGAAATGTGACAAAATATATTATCGTAACATCAAAAATTCTGCAACAACAATCTTCAAACTTGTTTAGGTCAATTCAACCATGAGAACCTAAAATGTGAGAATTTCAGCTTTGAGTATCAGACGGCTAGAGAAGTGCTGGAGCCAACTCTACACGAAAAGCTAAGTAAACTAGAAAGTTTATTGTAATCTCTTAAATTTTTCATAAAAGACTTCGCTTATTGCGGACAATAACTGAAATTTGGAAGGAGGGGGGAGATCACACTCTTAAATCCTGAATTTTAGGACTCGTGGTTTGAACTTACCTGCATAACCAACAAGTCATTCGTGTCATTAGTAACAGTCAAAAAAACTGGATGAAAAGTAAATTTCACTTTTGGTTTGCAGAAAAAGAACTGTTACAAGATCAGAATATGGTCCAGGAAGTTGGTATAAATCGCTTGGCATTATATCTTAATAGTAAACTTCCCGAAAAAAGTCATATAGAATGTTGAACTTCAGAAACCAACATAATCATACCTGTATCGTTAATAAGGGAATATGTAAAACTCAACAGAGTTGGCACTTTTAAATAGTTTGATAAAATTATGACAGGAAAAATAAATTTCTGAGGCAAAGTCACAAAACTGGAAATGTCATAACAACTGTCGAAAGAGCCTGTAATCAAAACAATGAATCACTGCCAAATTTGCTACTACAATACCGTAGCCAAAACAGTAAGTTTTTAACATGAAGAAAAATGACACCAGAAGGAAGTAAGGTTGTAAAAACAAAAATCTCTAGGTCCCATTGAAAACAGATAGATTTATCAGTTAATTTAGACACAGGAAAAGCGTCTGAATAACGGAGGTCAATAGATATACAGTGATATAAGGCAACATACGTTATTCGACCATGTAGTCTTGAAGGACAACATTATACTCACCTCACGGATGTCATGTTTATTACAGTTAATAAAGGCAACCAGTCGACTCATGGAATAAAGAGACATGCTACAGAGAAGATTACAGCATAACATATGAAAGAAAACTAAATTACGTTTAGAAATTTGGTACTAAATTTCATTCCACGAGGAAAAAAAAAAAAACAAAGCAAAGGAACTGGACACAGAAAAGAAACCAAGAAGAAAGAATGGAAGTCTGATGAAAAGAGATGTAGAAGGCGAGACAGACCATGGATTATTGTAGGTGGCCTCTAGATGGCCAAAACGGAAAGAAGTGTACTTTGGTGGTTACGCGCATGTCAGAATACAAGTCCAAATAGTTGGATTCGATATTAGACATCTTTATATCACTGTAACGTTTCGTGCACGTCAAAATGCCAATTTGCACCGAAGTTCAGACTCGACTTGAAACTGTGGGACTTACATAATGAGTTGGTTTTCAGGTTGAGAAGAAAAGACAATGGCTGTTTTCCAGATTTTTGAAGAGGAAATCTGACATTTGAAGGATGAAGGTTCAGATGTCGTCGCAAACAGGGCAAGCTCTGAGAAATCCAAATCTGAATTGCGTAGAGCAAGAACACGAGCTATTGGGACTACCCAGACCCATGGTTATACACTCCTGGAAATGGAAAAAAGAACACATTGACACCGGTGTGTCAGACCCACCATACTTGCTCCGGACACTGCGAGAGGGCTGTACAACCAATGATCACACGCACGGCACAGCGGACACACCAGGAACCGCGGTGTTGGCCGTCGAATGGCGCTAGCTGCGCAGCATTTGTGCACCGCCGCCGTCAGTGTCAGCCAGTTTGCCGTGGCATACGGAGCTCCATCGCAGTCTTTAACACTGGTAGCATGCCGCGACAGCGTGGACGTGAACCGTATGTGCAGTTGACGGACTATAGTGGGCATGCGGGAGGCCGGGTGGACGTACCGCCGAATTGCTCAACACGTGGGGCGTGAGGTCTCCACAGTGCATCGATGTTGTCGCCAGTGGTCGGCGGAAGGTGCACGTGCCCGTCGATCTGGGACCGGACCGCAGCGACGCACGGATGCACGCCAAGTCCGTAGGATCCTACGCAGTGCCGTAGGGGACCGCACCGCCACTTCCCAGCAAATTAGGGACACTGTTGCTCCTGGGGTATCGGCGAGGACCATTCGCAACCGTCTCCATGAAGCTGGGCTACGGTCCCGCACACCGTTAGGCCGTCTTCCGCTCACGCCCCAACATCGTGCAGCCCGCCTCCTGTGGTGTCGCGACAGGCGTGAATGGAGGGACGAATGGAGACGTGTCGTCTTCAGCGATGAGAGTCGCTTCTGCCTTGGTGCCAATGATGGACGTATGCGTGTTTGGCGGCGTGCAGGTGAGCGCCACAATCAGGACTGCATACGACCGAGGCACACAGGGCCAACACCCGGCATCATGGTGTGGGGAGCGATCTCCTACACTGGTCGTACAACACTGGTGATCGTCGAGGGGACACTAAATAGTGCACGGTACATCCAAACCGTCATCGAACCCATCGTTCTACCATTCCTAGACCGGCAAGGGAACTTGCTGTTCCAACAGGACAATGCACGTCCGCATGTATCCCGTGCCACCCAACGTGCTCTAGAAGGTGTAAGTCAACTACCCTGGCCAGCAAGATCTCCGGATCTGTCCCCCATTGAGCATGTTTGGGACTGGATGAAGCGTCGTCTCACGCGGTCTGCACGTCCAGCACGAACGCTGGTCCAACTGAGGCGCCAGGTGGAAATGGCATGGCAAGCCGTTCCACAGGACTACATCCAGCATCTCTACGACCGTCTCCATGGGAGAATAGCAGCCTGCATTGCTGCGAAAGGTGGATATACACTGTACTAGTGCGAAGTGGCCGTGCGGTTAAAGGCGCTGCAGTCTGGAACCGCAAGACCGCTACGGTCGCAGGTTCGAATCCTGCCTCGGGCATGGAGGTTTGTGATGTCCTTAGGTTAGTTAGGTTTAACTAGTTCTAAGTTCTAGGGGACTAATGACCTCAGCAGTTGAGTCCCATAGTGCTCAGAGCCATTTTGAACCACTGTACTAGTGCCGACATTGTGCATGCTCTGTTGCCTGTGTCTATGTGCCTGTGGTTCTGTCAGTGTGATCATGTGATGTATCTGACCCCAGGAATGTGTCAATAAAGTTTCCCCTTCCTGGGACAATGAATTCACGGTGTTCTTATTTCAATTTCCAGGAGTGTAGTAAGGGTATTCAACAGAGCGAAGACATTTTGAAACTAATAAAATAAAACAAAGAAATGGAAAAAAGATTTAAATATGCCTAGGTACTACCTGCATAGCAAGTCCTGCGTCTGCATAAAATATGGAGGGATGTTATTATCACTAAAACGGACGGAAAATCTACGGCTGAAATATCTGTAGTCGGAACCGCCACGTTGACGTCACGTGTCTCAAAGTCTACGATCGGAAACTTCACGACACCTCTGTATCATACTCCACCCTAACCCTCAGATGACAATGGAGTCGCAAGCAGAAAACCGCAATTCGGCATGCGCGGCAGTGATGCTGGGGCGTATGGTGGAGATAAGAAGAACAAATTGGTCGCTGATAGTCGACTATACAATGTCTAACCCTTCAGCACTGCTGTCTTCTACATCGTTGTGATTCCGCTGTCACTATGTCACATATATGAAGTATTTGTAGTTTGTTGCACCCGCTTTATAATCTTCTGATCGCCGAGCTGTTCTAGTCGCACGGTGCCTTTTCAGCTCGATGCAATTCTCATACAGGACGTGTTTCTGTGGTTGAAGCACGCCAAGCGAGGTGTCCAAAGTGGTTTTTCTACGCTCAAAAACAAACTGGTACACGTGTTTCTCGACGTGATAGACGACAGAAGGGCTTCTAGTCTCATTTGTCGGAGGTGACAAAAGTCATGGGTTACGGTATGCACATCTACGGATGCGATAGTATAGGGTACTCGGGATTTAAACTGGCAGCGCACTCGTGGATCTGTAATTTCTACTCAGGTGATTCATCTGAAAAGATTTAAACGTGATTGTAGCCGCACGTCGGGAACTGACAGACTTTGAACGCGTAATACACTCCTGGAAATGGAAAAAAGAACACATTGACACCGGTGTGTCAGACCCACCATACTTGCTCCGGACACTGCGAGAGGGCTGTACAACCAATAATCACACGCACGGCACAGCGGACACACCAGGAACCGCGGTGTTGGCCGTCGAATGGCGCTAGCTGCGCAGCATTTGTGCACCGCCGCCGTCAGTGTCAGCCAGTTTGCCGTGGCATACGGAGCTCCATCGCAGTCTTTAACACTGACTGGTAGCATGCCGCGACAGCGTGGACGTGAACCGTATGTGCAGTTGACGGACTTTGAGCGAGGGCGTATAGTGGGCATGCGGGAGGCCGGGTGGACGTACCGCCGAATTGCTCGACACGTGGGGCGTGAGGTCTCCACAGTACATCGATGTTGTCGCCAGTGGTCGGCGGAAGGTGCACGTGCCCGTCGACCTGGGACCGGACCGCAGCGACGCACGGATGCACGCCAAGACCGTAGGATCCTACGCAGTGCCGTAGGGGACCGCACCGCCACTTCCCAGCAAATTAGGGACACTGTTGCTCCTGGGGTATCGGCGAGGCCCATTCGCAACCGTCTCCATGAAGCTGGGCTACGGTCCCGCACACCGTTAGGTCGTCTTCCGCTCACGCCCCAACATCGTGCAGCCCGCCTCCTGTGGTGTCGCGACAGGCGTGAATGGAGGGACGAATGGAGACGTGTCGTCTTCAGCGATGAGAGTCGCTTCTGCCTTGGTGCCAATGATGGTCGTACGCGTGTTTGGCGCCGTGCAGGTGAGCGCCACAATCAGGACTGCATACGACCGAGGCACACAGGGCCAACACCCGGCATCATGGTGTGGGAAGCGATCTCCTACACTGGCCGTACACCACTGGTGATCGTCGAGGGGACACTGAATAGTGCACGGTACATCCAAACCGTCATCGAACCCATCGTTCTACCATTCCTAGACCGGCAAGGGAACTTGCTGTTCCAACAAGACAATGCACGTCCGCATGTATCCCGTGCCACCCAACGTGCTCTAGAAGGTGTAAGTCAACTACCCTGGCCAGCAAGATCTCCGGATCTGTCCCCCATTGAGCATGTTTGGGACTGGATGAAGCGTCGTCTCACGCGGTCTGCACGTCCAGCACGAACGCTGGTCCAACTGAGGCGCCAGGTGGAAATGGCATGGCAAGCCGTTCCACAGGACTACATCCAGCATCTCTACGATCGTCTCCATGGGAGAATAGCAGCCTGCATTGCTGCGAAAGGTGGATATACACTGTACTAGTGCCGACATTGTGCATGCTCTGTTGCCTGTGTCTATGTGCCTGTGGTTCTGTCAGTGTGATCATGTGATGTATCTGACCCCAGGAATGTGTCAATAAAGTTTCCCCTTCCTGGGACAATGAATTCACGGTGTTCTTATTTCAATTTCCAGGAGTGTAGTAGTTTGTGCTAGACGCATTTGACATTGCATTTCGGAAATCGTTAGGAAATTCAATATTCCGCGATTGACAGTGACACGAGTGTGCCGAGAATACCAAATTTTACGCATGACCTCTCACCGAGGACAGCGCAGTGGCCGACGACCTTCACTTAACGACCGACAGCAGCGAAGCTCGCGTAGAGTTGTCAGTGCTAACAGACATACAACAGTGCATGAGATAATCGCTGAAATCAATGTGGGACGCACGAAGAACGTATCCGTTACGACAGTGCGGGGAAATAAGGCGTCTATGGGCTATGGCACCAGACGACCGACGGGAGTGCCTTTGCACGACATCGCCTGCAGCGCTTCTCCTGGGCTCGTGACCGTATCGGGAGACCGTGTCCTGTTCAGACGAGTCCCGATTTCAGTTGGTAAGAGCTGATGATAGGGTCCGAGTGTGGGGTAGACCCCGCGAAGTCACGGATCCAAGTTGTCAAGCTGGTGGTGGCCCAATAATGGTACGGACTGTGTTTACATGGAATGGACTGGGTCTTCTGGTCTAACTGGACAGAATATTGACTGGAAATCTACATCTCCATCTCCATCTACATCTACATACATACTCCGCAATCTACCATACGGTGCGTGGCGGAGGGTACCTCGTACCACAACTAGCATCTTCTCTCCCAGTTCCACTCACAAAGAGAACGAGGGAAAAATGACTGCCTATATGCCTCAGTACGAGCCCTAATCTCTCTTATCTTATCTTTGTAGTCTTTCCGCGAAATATAAGTTGGCGGCAGTAAAATTGTACTGCAGTCAGCCTCAAATGCTGGTTCTCTAAATTTCCTCAGTAGCGATTCACGAAAAGAACGCCTCCTTTCCTCCAGAGACGTCACCCGAGTTCCTGAAGCATTTCCGTAACACTCGCGTGATGATCAAACCTACCAGTAACAAATCTAGCAGCCTGCCTCTGAATTGATTCTATGTTCTCCCTCAATCCAACCTGATAGGGATCCCAAACGCTCGAGCAGTACTCAAGAATAGGTCGTACTAGTGTTTTATAAGCGGTCTCCTTTACAGATGAACCACATCTTCCCAAAATTTCACCAATGAACCGAAGACGACTATCCGCCTTCCCTACAACTGCCATTACATGCTTGTCCCACTTCATATCGCTCTGCAATGTTACGCCCAAATACTTAATCGACGTGCCTGTGTCAAGCGCTACACTACTAATGGAATATTCAAACATTACAGGATTCTTTTTCCTATTCATCTGCATTAATTTACATTTATCAATATTTAGAGTTAGCTGCCATTCTTTACACCAATCACAAATCCTGTCCAAGTCATCTTGTATCCTCCTACAGTCACTCAACGACGACACCGTCCCGTACACCACAGCATCATCAGCAACCAGCCGCACATTGCTATCCACCCTATCCAAAAGATCATTTATGTAGATAGAAAACAACAGCGGACCTACCGCACTTTCCTGGGGCACTCCAGATGATACCCTCACCTCCGATGAACACTCACCATCGAGGACAACGTACTGGGTTCTATTACTTAAGAAGTCTTCGAGCCATTCACATATTTGGGAACCAATCCCATATGCTCGTACCTTAGTTAGGAGTCTGTAGTGGGGAACCGAGTCAAACGCTTTCCGGAAGTCAAGGAATATGGCATCCGTCTGATACCCTTCATCCATGGTTCGCAAGAAATGTGAAAAGAGGGCGAGTTGCGTTTCGCAGGAGCGATGCTTTCTAAAGCCGTGTTGATGCATGGACAGCAACTTCTCCGTCGCAAGGAAATTCATTATATTCGAACTGAGAATATGTTCGAGAATCCTGCAACAAACCGATGTTAAGGATATTGGTCTGTAATTTTGAGGATCCGTCCTTCTACCTTTCTTATATACAGGCGTCACCTGCGCTTTTTTTCAGTTGCTCGGGACTTTACGTTGGGCAAGAGATTCGCGATAAATGCAAGCTAAGTAAGGAGCCGATGCAGTAGAGTACTCTCTGTAAAACCGAACTGGAATCCCATCAGGACCTGGCGATTTATTTATTTTCAACCCATTCAGCTGCTTCACAAACCCAGGGATGTCTATCACTATGTTCTCCAAACGGGAATCTGTACGAGACTCAAACGGCGGTATGTTTGTACGATCCTCCTGCGTGAAAGATTTCTCAAATGCCAAATTAAAAATTTCAGGTTTCGTTTTGCTGTCTTCCGTTGCCAGACCAGACTGATCAGTGAGTGACAGGATGGAACCCTTCGACCCGCTTACCAATTTTACGTAAGACCAGAATTTCCTTGGGTATTCAGCAAGATCTTTTGCTAAGGTGTGACGGTGGCAGTGGTTGAATGCTTCGCGCATCACTCTTTTTACAGCAGCACGAATCTCTACTAACTTTTGCCTGTCCTCATTCTCCCGATCTTTCTTGTACCGCGAGTGCAGCTGCCTTTGCTTCCTGAGCATTCTCCGAATTGCGCTGTTAAACCACGGTGGGTCTTTTCCGTCCGTAACCCACTTTTTCGGCACATACTTGTCTAATGCGTGATTTACAATGTGTTTAAAATTTGCCCATAATTTTTCCACGTCCATCGTTCCGGAAGTAAATGAAGTCGATTTATTTACTAAGTGGGATGCTAACAACTGCTTATCTGCTCTTTCTAGTAAGAATACTCTCCTAGCCTTCTTGACCGACTTTTTAACTTTCGTAACCATAGTCATAATGACAACATCATGATCACTAATCCCTGTCTCAACACTGACACCGTCGATGAGGTCTGGTCTGTTCGCGGCTACCAGATCTAAAATATTTCAATTATGCGTTAGCTGTCGATTTAGCTGCTCAAGACAGTTTTTGGATAATGTGTTCAAAAGTAATTCACACGACGGCTTGTCTGTACCACCTGTAATGAATCCATACACATCCCAGTCTATACTAAGTAGGTTGAAGTCGCCTCCGAATAATATAGCATGATTCGGGTACCTCTGCTATACAGAATGTAGACTCCCTTTGAATGATTCTAGAACTGTCACGGTGGAACCTGGTGGCCGGTAATAACACCCCACAATTAACTTTATTTCCCCTAGCCCTGTTAAACGTGTCCAGATAACTTCACAATCACACTCTACTTCAACCTCAGTAGACACAATATTTTTGTCAACTGCAATGAAGACACCACCTCCTACGGTATCTAATCTGTCTTTCCGATACACTTTCCAACCCTCACTAAATATTTCAGAACTTGATATCTCAGGGTTCAGCCAGGTCTCAGTCACGAGAATAATTTGCGCGCCACACTCTTCCTGGAGGGCAGTAAATTCAGGAACTTTATTTCGAACACTCTGAAAATGTACTGCTGATATCTTGATAGCTGCCGCGCGGGATTAGCCGAGCGGTCTGAGGCGCTGCAGTCATGGACTGTACGGCTGGTCCCGGCGTACGTTCGAGTAATCCCTCGGGCATGGGTGTGTGTGTTTGTCCTTAGGATAATTTAGGTTAAGTAGTGTGTAAGCTTAGGGACTGATGACCTGAGCAGTTAAGTCCCATAAGATTTCACACACCTTTGAACATGTTTTCTTGATAGGTGAAGCGTCTTTACAGTGAGCGCGTCCTGATTTCCCTGCCTGCACGTCGACTGTTGAGTGTTCATCGGGACACCTCGCACTACTGCCTAGTCTACAAAACCACCATGTGCACGCCACAAGTACTCTGCTACCCGAGCAGCCGCTTCCTTTGTGTAGTGCACCCCTGACCTATCTAGGGGCGTCCTACAATTCCCCACCCAATAGCGCAAGTCTAGAAATCTGCAGCCAAGACCGTCACAGAGTCGACGAAGCCTCTGGTTGAGACCCTCCACTCGGCTCCAAGCCAAAGGACCCCGATCCACTCTGGGAAAGATGCTGCAAATAGAGAGCTCCGCTTGCACCCTGCGTGCGAGGCCAGCGGTCTTCACCAAATCCGCCAGCCGCCTGTACGAACTGAGGATCGCCTCAGAACCCAAGCGACAGGCATCATTGGTGCCGACCTGAGCAACTACTTGCAGACGACTGCACCCCGTACGCTCGATAGCCGCAGGCAAGGCCGCTCCACATCTTGGATGAGGCCCCCCGGCAAACAAACCGAGTGCACGTTGGAATTATTTCCAGCCCTGTACGCTATTTCCCTAAGGGGCTCCATCACCCGCCTGATGTTGGAGCTCCCAATAACCAGCAAGCCTTTGCCCCCGTGTGCCTGCTCGGGCCCTGTTGAAGGAGCGGCCACCTGCCCACTGACAGGATAAACGGGCGAGGCCAGCCGGCCAGCCTCCACACTGACCCTCCGCCTCGAGCGACGCGAACGCGTTGCAGTCCGCCACTCACCCTGAGGTGAGGGCGGCACCAACGCGCATGGTACACTAGAAGGTGCCTCCGCGGCTGAGTCAGCGGACGCAGCAAGCGAACCTCGGGTGTCTCAAGCGACGGGCCAGACCCTCCGCCGTCGCTGCACCTCGAGGCAGCAGCCTGAAGGCGGCTGACCGTGGCCAACAGCACGCTCAGCTGCTCGCGAACCGCGGCCAGTTCCTCCTGCGCCCGCACACAGCACGCACACACCCTATCCATCCTACTGCTAATATCTGGACGTATAGAGTTGCGACAAATAAAACAGCAATATGCGACTGCACAGTTGCGTCACCAGCGCCAGATTGAGCTGCGATATATGAACAATTACTTACGAACCAAGCAATCAAATGACCACGACTACGCCACTATACAGATATTACAATGCGATCCCTGTCTTAGTACAAATGACAACCGCCTACGCGATGTTACACTCTACCGCTATTAAAATTTGATACTATCCTCTTCTAATTCGAATATACGCAAAGATCCGAAAAATTTCACCACGCAAGCACACAAACACACAAAGTAATTTGAATTAAACCTGCGGAACTAATACGAAAAACTGAATACACGACTAGTTTCTACTACTGCTGCTCGCACACGTCGATCTGCAAGCACAGACGAAACTTCATTGGCCTCTGCTGCTAACTGACTCTACGAAATAAAGCACTGGCTGTCCAAAACAAACAACTGACTAACGACTCCGCGCATTTATAACTTACAGCTATCAATAAGCAGTATAACTCCTCTCAAATACGAGAATACGCAAGGATTTTATATAAATAAATGTGCAAGCGCATAAACACTCGGAAAGAAATTAAGAATCAAACTACAAAACAAATATGAAAGCTAAATATGCAACTCGCTACTGCACTGCTGCTGCACTACCGCTGCACTTATACTTCACCAGCTCAAGGCTCATGATTACGTTCGGCTATTGGGAGACCATTTGCAGCCATTCATGGACTTCGCATTCCCAAACAATGATGGAGTTTTTGTGGATGACAATATCCGATGTCACTGAGCCATAATTGTTCATGAATAGCTTGAAGAACGTTCCGGACGATTCGAGGGGATGGTTTGACCATCCAGATCGCCCGACATGAATCCCATCGAACATTTATGGAACATGATCCAGAGTTTAGTTCGTGCATGAAATCCTGCACCGGCAACACTTTCGCAATTACGGGCGGCTATAGACGTAGCCTGGCTCAATAATTCTGCAGCGGACTTCCAACAAGTAGCTGAGTCCACACTACGTCGAATTGCTGCACTACGCCGGGCAAAAGAGGTCCAACACGTCGTTAGGAGGTATCCCATTACTTTTCTCAGCTCAGTGTATCTTCCAACGTTCAACACGTTCAAAATATTTAAAAAATTGGTTTGTCTTTCCTTTAGAGTCATTAATTCCTGTCTATCGCATTTTATTTTTCAAATACGCGGAAATGCGTCTCGTCTCGGCAATGTTTATTGTGGTAAGAATTACTCTTAACGCCGGCCGGAGTGGCCGAGCGGTTCTAGGCGCATCAGTCTGGAACCGCGCGACCGCTACGGTCGCAGGTTCGAATCCTGCCTTGGGCATGGATGTGTGTGATGGGTCCTTAGGTTAGTTAGGTTTAAGTAGTTCTAAGTTCTAGGGGACTGATGGCCTCAGAAGTTAAGTCCCATAGTGCTCAGAGCCATTTGAGCCATTACTCTTAACTTTTTGCAAACAGTGCTCCTCTTTCACTGTTTCTATTAAAACGCACGTTTGCTCGCTTGCACAAATGATTCCTTTGTTGTTGTTGTTCTGTTTGAAGTATACACTGTACTGAATTGCGAGACACTCGGCCGGTGACGTAGACAATAATTTCGCAGTTCACTGATCTTTAGTCCCTGGGATGTCCACAAAATCGAAGAAATTGACTCCTAAACGGAGAGCCCGCTTGTTTATACATAACATGGAATATCCCAGAATATGCAACCGTTAAATTAATAAGAAAGCTCCAGTATCTTTTAGAAAATGTGAAAGTGATTAAAAAAACTATTTGCAGAAAGTGTGTTGCAAACCGGTAACCTTCCATTTCTCTATTCACTATACGACTTTGATAGATGCGATCTAAGTATGTGTCTTTGGTCTTACGATACACTAAAGCCTTTAACCGCTGATATGTCATTGCCTACCTTTTAATCATTAGAAATTGTACCAAAATGACAAGCTTTGATAAATCTTCACTGTACTGGTGCCCTTAAACGAGTAGTTTCATAGCGCACAGATAATAATACGAAAGAAAAAACAAATAAGAAAAGGCTTTAACTACCGATATGCCGTTCGCCGTCAATTTACTGTAATAAACGGCGCCAAAACGATGCATTTTGGACAATGTGGCGGTGCTTTGAAACAGCATACATTAATAGCAAGTAAGTTACAATACCAAAACCAGCAAACACGAAGTTCCATTGCAAACGACTTATGGAATATGGTAAACTTTAAGCTCTGCTAGTGATGAAAAATCGATCATGCATCTCACTGGCCATGTTCCTCTCCACACTATAAAAATCTTTGTCGTCTGATTCTGTCTTTCACAACTGCGAATGCTCTGTAACGTGGAGTTCCAAAAAAGGCGTGCAGCTCCATGTCCACGTTCCATTTCACGTCCGGTGCGAGGACGGCTTAAGCCGCACTTGGCGTTCCACCGGCGGTTAGTGTCAGCCTCCAAATCGGAACTCCTGTATCACACTCAGGTAAGCTCTCGGATGTCCTCACGATGCTACGTGGTGTCCTTACCAGCCCTCTCATCAAGTAAAATTTTTGACACCGACGGGAATCGAACCAGGCTTCTTCCTGTTTGTTCACTCACCTACGAAGATTGCCACCATGACTATTTACTTAATCTGACATCTTTTTATTGAGGCTCCTTCCTCACCTTCATCTCTTCATTTCGCTTGCCACCTACGTATGATAAGACTGAATTTCTCCTCCACTGATATTCTTAAAATGCATAGTTGTTTTCCAAACTTGAAAGGGATTTTAAACATATTTCTTCTTTCTGAAATAATGAATTTTTTGTGATGTGTTTTCCGTTTATTAACTTAAAGCCTTGCCTCCGGAAAATGTAAGAATGCTACGTTTTTTATATCCCTTCTTCTTTAGAAATATCGTTTATTTTTTCGAAATTATGTGAAGAGATAACTGTAAGTAGATGAACTCAATTGACCTTTAATGGCTTGTTTGTCAATAAAAGTCTTAGCAGTACGAAACATAAATTTAACTGATATTTCATCGGTTCTATCATTCTGAAAATATTATTTCTAAGCCGACATCCTCCAGCCTTATCAAAGCGCCACACCTGTAGATGCAAAAACTGTCATCACCCAGATGAACGATATTCTGACCGCAATGGTAGCATGGGTTAAAACGCTGGGACTTAATGGAAAAAGAGTTACAAGTAGAGCTACACCTAACCAAATCTACGGTTGTGTAGATTTGGTAGGATCACCAGTAGTATTGGGAAGATTACTAGTTGAAGAAACATACACGGATGTGTGAAAGAGAAACTGGGAGTCGACGACTTCTCTTTGTGGTTGTTTTCGTATGTATTTAGAACCGCACATCGTGTTAGATCAGTGGGTATTTTATATATTTACAAATTATAAATTTCTTTTATAGGTAATAAAAATTAGCAATGCGCATGACTTTTTCGTTTTTATGCAACTAAACCAACTACTTTTTATGCAATTGCAGGTTACATGCACAAACACAAAAATATCTCTGTAATGCATGTTGTTATTTTGTACTCAAGAGAACGTTCTTGATGGTGATCAAAGGCAATAGTTTCCTGTTATTACTGGTAAGTACAAAAGTCGTTTATGAGCAACAGAAACGCGTTTTATACGAGCTTGACGAGGTATTGAAGCGATATTTGATTTGTTTTTGTTTAATTTGAATTTTTTTTTAATTTTACCTTTTTTTGAGGAAACTCCGTTTTATAGCGCTATATGATAAATCTGTACCTTTTTTTTATTTTTACTACATCATCCATCTGTTTGATATTACAAATCAACAACTTTCGAACAAGACCTGAATTAAACATTGACAGTTTCAGTGTTCCTATAAATACTGTTTATTTTTAAGTAACAGACAAGAGGATAAGTATGCATAACAAAAATATTCTGTAGGTTACGTGGTCCTTTATATATCCGCACTCAGTTTGTAGACTGTTCACCTCTTCCGGTTTCTAGGATAATCTAGTGCCACACTGATCGCATACGCAAACAAAGTGACTGAAATGAGGTGACGCCCGATATGTATGTAACACATCTAAGCTACAGGTGACGCGTTTACGATAGGTGCTGACCAAGGCAAACAGGAAAGGTACCTTAGTCAACACTTACTTACGATACTTTACGGTAGTTTGACTACTCTAGTCACATCTAATCTTAGCACTCCATCAGAAATTAATAAGTACAAAATTCTGCTAACAATTGCCCCCTATTCTGCTCGACGGTATTTCAACATCGTATCAGAAATCAATGAAGAGGTGTAACTGCGTATGAGTGTCTTAACTGCGTAGAGATTACTGTCGCCAAGTTCTAGAAGACTTCCGCTTGCCTCTATTCTCTCAAAAAGTTTCGGAACACATTTACACAGGATGTGAAACGTAAACTCATGCATTCACTCGTTCTACCGGGCTTCCACTAGCCTGATGTAATTCAACACGGAACCAGTTGTGAAAACACTAGGTGGTTAGAACTAACCATAAGTGCTTGTGCCGCCCCACACCGAACCCAGGGTTATTGTGCTGTTCGGTCCCCGGTAGACCCCCCTCCCCCCCCCCTCCCCCCCCCCCCTCCCCCCAGGGAACGTCTCACACCAGACGAGTGTAACCCCTATGTTTGCGTGGTAGAGTAATGGCGGTGTACGCGTACGTGGGGAACTTGTTTGCGCAGCAATCGCCGACATAGTTTAGCTAAGGCGGAATAAGGGGAACCAGCCCGCATTCGCCGAGGCATATGGAAAACCGCCTAAAAGCCATCCACAGACTGGCCGGTTCACCGGACCTCGACACAAATCTGCTGGGCGGATTCGTACCGGGGACCAGGCGCTCCTTCCCGCCCGAAAAGCAGTGGGTTAGACCGCACGGTCAACCGAGCGGGCTTATTCTAGCTGTAGCCATTTACAAAACAAAAATTCACAAACTTCTCCGCTGTTGCTGCTGTCCGCCTCTGAAACGAGCTGCCCCGGTCTCTGTGTACAGAACAGTGCTCTGTCGGTTTTAAGAAAACGATGAAACACTTCGTTCTGTCATCCTCAAGAACTTCAATCTGTGATGCTCATAACGTTTGCCCAAGAAGTAAAGTGTATGGACAACTTTCCCTCTGTCAAGTAGTAAAGCCAGTGCTATTTTCTCCCAGTTATGATTCTTCCTATTTTCACTTCCCTGTGAGTCACGTTACTTTATTTTTTCCTTACATTCATTAACTGTGTGTTATCATGTTCCTCTTTACCCGCCTCGTCCACCATTTTCTTTCATGGTCATTGCTGCTAACACTCATAATTAGTTACTTTGACCAACATGGTTGAGAGTGTAAGGTATCTTACTTCTGGTAATTCCTTATGAAAAAACGGTCACGATCAGAAAATATCATTTATTTGAAATGACCGGTTTCGGCTTCAGACAGATTGCACCGTTTACTGGAGTTGGCGACATGTTGAGCTGCTGCGTGTTGTGAGCAGCTCAACATGTCGCCATCTCCAGTAAACGGAGCAATCTATCTGAAGCCGAAACCGGTAATTTTAAATAAATGATATTTTCCGATCGTGACCGTTTTTTCATAAGGAATTAGTACTCGTTACTAAAATCTCTTCTTCCTGTTTTTCTTATACTTCTGTGCCACATCCGTGCACGGTCGGTATTGTTATTAACGGGTTTGCCGTGCTTAAATTAAGGGTTGGCTGGGTGCCGCATGTAGTGTCATTCAAGTGAAAGTGATCGAAAATTTTCTACATGTTTTTGAATCGTGTAACTGATGAAGGACTATGACACCAGCCCAGTATTTATCTTGCCGCATACAAAGCAAATCCAAACTGGCCGGCACACCGACCCTAGTCGTCAATCCGCCGGGCGGTTTCGATGCAGCGCAGGCGCACCTACCCGTCGCCGAGACGGCGCCTTAATTTTTTTTTGCCATCAGTCTTCTGACTGGTTTCAAGCGGCCCGCCACGAATTCTTCTTCTTTGTTAACCGCTTCATCTCAGAGTAGCACTTGCAACCTAAATTCTCAGTAATTTGCTGGATGTATTCCAATTTCTGTCTACAGTTTTTACCCTCTACAGCTAGTACCATGGAAGTCATTCCCTCATGCCTTAACAGATGTCCTGTCATCCTGTCTCTTCTCCTTATTAGTGTTTTCCATGTATTTCTTCCCTCTCCGATTCTGTGGAGAACCTCCTCATTCCGTACCTTATCAATCCACCTAATTACATGGCTATTTTTGTTTTTGTTTTATAATTTTGTTCGGTATTGTTCGTTTTGTTTGGTCTGGGCAGATGTCACATGACATCCGTTCAAGTTGATCGTTGATTCCTTTACTCATTTTTTTATTACAGAGGACAATCAGTCGACTGATCGAACACGCTGAGCTACCGTGCCGGCGCTATTCGGGCGGGTGCTCATAACTGAAACCTACCTTCCCGTAATTTCTAATTATTGTTGTGTTTAACATGTGCGAATATTAGTCGTGAGCCTCGCCATTCGAAAGATGATGTCAGTGTTTTCTGCAAACCTATGTGCAACCATGTTGCTCTAATACTCACAAACACGTGAATGAGACTCGAACCAGGTCAGAGAGGTAGAATGGATGTCGATTGACATCAGCGAATCAGACGTAAGCACCTCCACCATGACTACCTTGTTGCATACCTACCTAGCAAACATGTTTTCAAACGGCTGTAGCAAGGGAGCCGGCCGGTTTAGCCGAGCGGTTCTAGGCGTTTCAGTCCGGAAACGCGCGACCGCTATGTTCGCAGGTTCAAATCCTGCCTCGGCATGGTTGTGTGTGATGTCCTTAGGTTAGTTAGGTTTAAGTGGTTCAAGTTCTAGGGGACTGATGACCTCAGCAGTTAAGTCCCGTAGTGCTCAGAGCCTACCATTTTTGTAGCAAGGGAAAGGTAAGTTTCCTGCTATGGGTTACCATTCAAAATAGTATGTACTTACTCGCCTCTATAAGTCCTCCAAGTTTGTGATGGGAATTTCCGAACAGCCTGTATATGTAGTGTAAAATACACTCCTGGAAATTGAAATAAGAACACCGTGAATTCATTGTCCCAGGAAGGGGAAACTTTATTGACACATTTCTGGGGTCAGATACATCACATGATCACACTGACAGAACCACAGGCACATAGACACAGGCAACAGAGCATGCACAATGTCGGCACTAGTACAGTGTATATCCACCTTTCGCAGCAATGCAGGCTGCTATTCTCCCATGGAGACGATCGTAGAGATGCTGGATGTAGTCCTGTGGAACGGCTTGCCATGCCATTTCCACCTGGCGCCTCAGTTGGACCAGCGTTCGTGCTGGACGTGCAGACCGCGTGAGACGACGCTCAATGGGGGACAGATCCGGAGATCTTGCTGGCCAGGATAGTTGACTTACACCTTCTAGAGCACGTTGGGTGGCACGGGATACATGCGGACGTGCATTGTCCTGTTGGAACAGCAAGTTCCCTTGCCGGTCTAGGAATGGTAGAACGATGGGTTCGATGACGTTTTGGATGTACCATGCACTATTCAGTGTCCCCTCGACGATCACCAGTGGTGTACGGCCAGTGTAGGAGATCGCTCCCCACACCATGATGCTGGGTGTTGGCCCTGTGTGCCTCGGTCGTATGCAGTCCTGATTGTGGCGCTCGCCTGCACGGCGCCAAACACGCATACGACCATCATTGGCACCAAGGCAGAAGCGACTCTCATCGCTGAAGACGACACGTCTCCATTCGTCCCTCCATTCACGCCTGTCGCGACTCCACTGGAGGAGGGCTGCACGATGTTGGGGCGTGAGCGGAAGACGGCCTAACGGTGTGCGGGACCGTAGCCCAGCTTCATGGAGACGGTTGCGAATGCTCCTCGCCGATACCCCAGGAGCAACAGTGTCCCTAATTTGCTGGGAAGTGGCGGTGCGGTCCCCTACGGCACTGCGTAGGATCCTACGGTCTTGGCGTGCATCCGTGCGTCGCTGCGGTCCGGTCCCAGGTCGACGGGCACGTGCACCTTCCGCCGACCACTGGCGACAACATAGATGTACTGTGGAGACCTCACGCCCCACGTGTTGAGCAATTCGGCGGTACGTCCACCCGGCTTCCCGCATGCCCACTATACGCCCTCGCTCAAAGTCCGTCAACTGCACATACGGTTCACGTCCACGCTGTCGCGGCATGCTACCAGTGTTAAAGACTGCGATGGAGCTCCGTATGCCACGGCAAACTGGCTGACACTGACGGCGGCGGTGCACAAATGCTGCGCAGCTAGCGCCATTCGACGGCCAACACCGCGGTTCTTGGTGTGTCCGCTGTGCCGTGCGTGTGATCATTGCTTGTACAGCCCTCTCGCAGTGTCCGGAGCAAGTATGGTGGGTCTGACACACCGGTGTCAATGTGTTCTTTTTTCCATTTCCAGGAGTGTATGTAGAACGTCTTTTTAGCTGTAATAGAAGGCCTGATGACCCTCATCTTGGCAGATTAAATAAATAAATAAATAAATATTGTCTAGACTCCATTCGCCTGAGATTAGCATCCTCTGACATTAAATATTCTTAAAATAAAAGCTTTCCGTAACTGACAAATAGTTTAGAACCAGATATGTCATCTTTCTAACGCAATGAATTTTCTACTTTCTGTTTGTGTGCTTTCGTCTTTCTTAAAATGTTTTGCTTATTGATACTGCTAAATAGTTCTTCATGAATTGGAAGTACTGCCTTTTTTTGTGCATCTGTGTGAAAGAGAAAAAAAAATGTTTGAACTGGAATAGCGTTTAAGAGCCTACTTGCTGGAACTTCCCTTGGAAATATGAAACCGTTTCAACGTACAAGGGATAGGCAAAATAATGTGAACAGTGGTAGTAATGGGGTGGTTGTGTTTGACGGTCAACAACGCAGGTAAGGCACGTGTGGTGCTGGATTGTGCGTGTTCAGTACGGACTAGGCATCAGTGCACACTTCGTATTTGCATTCAGAGGCCGAGGTAGACGTTCAATGAAGACCTAACAGAGTTCCAAACAGGGCAGATTGTGGGGGGTCCGATAAGGTGGAGCATGAGCAACCAAGACAGCCAATTTACTAAATGTTACAAGAGCGACTGTTTCAGCAGTCATGACAGCATACACAAAACATGGAAAGACAAGGTCGTGTAAACGCAGTAGTGGGCACAAATCAAAACTAAATATACAGTCCCGGCGGAGGTTCGAGTCCTCCCTCGGGCATGGGTGTGTGTGTTTGTCCTTAGGATAATGTGGTGGTGATTAGTGTTTAACGTCACGTCGACAACGAGGTCATTAGAGACGGAGCGCAAGCTCGGGTTAGGGAAGGATTGGGAAGTAAATCTGCCGTGCCCTTTCAAAGGAACCATCCCGCCATTTGCCTGAAACGATTTAGGGAAATCACGGAAAACCTAAATCAGGATGGCTGAAGACGGGCTTGAACCGTCGTCCTATTAGGATAATTTAGGTTGAGTAGTGTGTAAGCTTAGGGACTGATGACCTTAGCAGTTAAGTCTCATAAGATTTCACACACATCTGAACATAAATACATAGACCATCGTACGTTAATTGTGTCGAAACAACACAAAACTACGGCCGCTAAAGTGACTGCAGAGTTTAATAGCCGTGTTCAAGATCCCGTATCTATCGACACTGTCCGTAAAGCGAATATTCATGGACAATCTAATACCGAAACTATTAGTGATGACAACCAACGGAAAGAAGCGTAAAACATGGTGTCAGGAGCATAAAACCTGGACGGTTGATCAGTGGAAACACGTCATATGGTCCGACGAGTCAACGTATTCGTTATTTCCAACATCGGGCCGTGTTTACATCTGGAGAAAGACAAAAGGAGCCTACAATCCTGATTGCTTGATTCCAACAGTTAAGCGTGGAGGTGGAAGTGTGATAGTGTTGGCAGCCATATCATGGTATTCTGCTGGTCCCATCATTATTCTCAAAGGCTGTGTTACAGCCAACGGTTATGAGAACACTTTACGTGATCAGGTGCGAGCCGTGACTCAAATGTTGTTCCTCAACAATGATGCCATATTTCAGGACGATACTGCACCCATTCACACAGCCAAGACAGTGCAATGGTGGTACGAGGAGCATGCAGCTGAACTGCAGCGTCTTTCCTGGCCAGTACGATTCCCGGACTTCAACATTATCGAATCCTTGTGGGCGGTATTGGAGCGCAAACTGCGGAGCAGATTTCCGCTTCCCTCGTCACTACAGGAGTTAGAAGAGTTTCTGATCGAAGAGTGGCATAACATTCCACTGGAGACTATACGATCGTTATATGCCGGTATTCCAAGAAGAATCGCAGCTATATTACGGGCAAATGGGGGTCCAACCCCTATTAATAAAACATTCCCAAGTAAGTACATGTGTTCACATTGTCCCCTGTAAACCACTGTGTTGGTCCGAAGTCCGCTTCGTAGGCGAGCTAAAATACCAGAGAGTAAAAGAGCGGGGCTATGCCAGTGGGCGAAGTTATCGCATGTACTGTAGGTACGGTCTCCATTCTCGGGAGCGAGGCTTGCAGTAACGCCTGCGGCGCGCCTAGTTCGCTGCTCAGCATTCGTTAGCGCGCGCCGAATGCTAAACAGCAGCGCCCCGCCCGCAGACGCCTGCCTGCCTAATTCAATTGCTCGGCTGGGCCTACAGTGGCCGTGCTACGGCCTGCACGGAACTACGGCACAGGCTGCCGGCAATATCCCAGCCGCTGCCGGCAGTATATCCGAGAGGAACACGGCCCACACTGGAACCAAAACCGAACTACAGGATTTGGCTAACCCGTAAGCACGGTTACAGACTACAGTAGAACCCTACTTAATGAGCACTTCCCATAACACGCAATTCGCATAACGATCAAAACAACGCGTAAAAAAAAATGACTCGCTTAACGAGCGATGTTTCGCATAAGGAGTGATGACAATTTAGTGTGACGTTACCATTGTTGGCAGCGGCATATGAACAATGTCTTTAGTACGTGCTGCAGTCTGGGTTTAGCGCTCTTTCTGCTACCGTCTAAGTGCAGCCTTTTTGTGATCACTAGCACGGATTTTAATTACCTAAAAAATAGTGAAATATGCAAGCATTCATGACCTAAAACTCACATAAATATGACCTTAAATATAAAATATGCCTTAATAGAAGTTTATTTAAAGCATTCTTGTTTGCTTATTTAATTTTTTATTCACCATAAAGTAATACAAAATTCACTTCTCAAAATATTGTAAGTACAGTTCTTTCTTTCTGTAGGGTTTGTGGCTAATTTGCACCTATTTCGTCTGCGATGATTATTACGACAGAAGCCGCCTTTGTTGGCTCAGAGAGCGTATTGTCGACTATGCGCAACAATGTTTTATGTTCGCGAAACGATTGTTGTGGTACACCGATTTTCTGCTACAGTCCTGAGAAATGAAGCTGTGTACTAATTTATTTGTTTATCTTTCATAATAGTACGTTAAATATTGTCTCGTGAGCAACATATTCATTTTCTTATTCGTGTGTCCCGCAAGATACGAGAAAAACGGTATATGCATTTTTGGCAAAAGTTGACAGAATTATGACCTGTTATATTAAAAGTTAGCCGCAATATGACCTATTACTAAAATTTGTTGAAATATGACTTTATATGCACAATCAAAATACATTTTTCCACACTAAAATGCTCAGATTTGTGTATAAATTATTCTAAAATCCACCCTATAAGTCAGAAAAAAATATAACTTGTCATTAAAAGCTGGGCCCTAGTGATCACACATTTTTATAACCTTGTGTTCACACAGCGTTTTTGTGCAAGTTTCAATAACCTTTGCAGAAATCTCCCCGGAGATAAAGCCGCAAGAAGACAATCATATGAGAAAGAAAATTACCTTAGAGATGAAACTAAAATCATTGAAAAACGCGAACGTGATTTGAGCGTTGCTGATTTAGCATGCAAATACAATATTTCTACATCAACTATTTACTCTATCCTCTGAACAAGGACAAGATTAAGGAGAGAGGTGCTTCAAAGTGAATGACAAGTGCATCTAAATAACGGTTTCGTATTCTTGACTATGTCGAAAGGGTGCTCTTTATATGGACAAATGAAAAGTAATTTCAAGGCGACATTATTAACGAAACCATCATTTCTGAGAAGGCGTGAATGATTCTCACCGACCTCCTTAAGAAGACGCCAGGATCATCAGCGTCCGAAGAAGTTTTTAAGGGAAACCGTGGGTGGTTCGAGAAGTTTAAGAGAAGAACCAGCATCCACATCGTAGTCAGGCACGGCGAAGCAGCCAGCACCGAAACAAAGGCTGCAGAGAACTTCATCAGCAACTTTAGGATGCTCATAGATTCTGAGGGTTACCTGCCGCAACAGGTTTTCAATTATGACGAGATGGGTCTATTCTGGGAAAAGATGCCGACGCGTGCCCTTATAACAGCAGAGCAGAATGCACTGGCCAGTCACAAGCCAATGAATTTTGGAACACGTATTGTGTTCGAGTATAATGACTTTTCTCGAGACTAGAAATCTACTCTGTAGGAATCAGCATGGGTTTCGAAAAAGACGGTCATGTGAAACCCAGCTCGCGCTATTCGTCCACGAGACTCAGAGGGCCATAGACACGGGTTCACAGGTAGATGCCGTGTTTCTTGACTTCCGCAAGGCGTTCGATACAGTTCCCCACAGTCGTTTAATGAACAAAGTAAGAGCATATGGACTATCAGACCAATTGTGTGATTGGATTGAGGAGTTCCTAGATAACAGGACGCAGCATGTCATTCTCAATGGAGAGAAGTCTTCCGAAGTAAGAGTGATTTCAGGTGTGCCGCAGGGGAGTGTCATAGGACCGTTCCTATTCACAATATACATAAATGACCTTGTGGATGACATCGGAAGTTCACTGAGGCTTTTTGCAGATGATGCTGTGGTGTATCGAGAGGTTGTAACAATGGAAAATTGTACTGAAATGCAGGAGGATCTGCAGCGAATTGACGCATGGTGCAGGGAATGGCAATTGAATCTCAATGTAGACAAGTGTGATGTGCTGCGATTACACAGAAAGATAGATCCTTTATCATTTAGCTACAAAATAGCAGGTCAGCAACTGGAAGCAGTTAATACCATAAATTATCTGAGAGTACGCATTAGGAGTGATTTAAAATGGAATGATCATATAATGTTGATCGTCGGTAAAGCAGATGCCAGACTGAGATTCGTTGGAAGAATCCTATGGAAATGCAATCCGAAAACAAAGGAAGTAGGTTACAGTACGCTTGTTCGCCCACTGCTTGAATACTGCTCAGCAGTGTGGGATCCGTACCAGATAGGGTTGATAGAAGATATAGAGAAGATCCAACGGAGAGCAGCGCGCTTCGTTACAGGATCATTTAGTAATCGCGAAAGCATTACGGAGATGATAGATAAACTCCAGTGGAAGACTCTGCAGGAGAGACGCTCAGTAGCTCGGTACGGGCTTTTGTCAAAGTTTCGAGAACATACCTTCACCGAAGAGTCAAGCAGTATATTGCTCCCTCCTACGTATATCTCGCGAAGAGACCATGAGGATAAAATCAGAGAGATTACAGCCCACACAGAGGCATACCGACAATCCTTCTTTCCACGAACAATACGAGACTGGAATAGAAGGGAGAACCGATAGAGGTACTCAAGGTACCCTCCGCCACACACCGTCAGGTGGCTTGCGGAGTATGGATGTAGATGTAGATGTAGATGAATGAAAGACCGTCTCACGCTGCTATTGTGTGATAATGCAAGCTGCGATTTGAAAACCAAGCCTTTGCTTGTTTATCATTCAGAAACACCACGACCCTTCAAGAAGTGTTAAGTCCAGAAGAGCACATTAAATGTGATGTGGAGGACAAACGACAAGGCTTGGGTCACACGTGATCTTTTTTGTGATTGGAACAGTGAAGTGCTTGGTCCCTCGGTGAAAAAGTATTTGCTTGAGATGAATCTGCACTCCATGTCTTGCTTGTTATAAACAACGCTCCTGCCCATTCTCCAGGACTACAAGACCACCTCCTTGAAGAGTTTCAGTTCATCAAGGTACAATTTCTGCCTGCCAACACCACTAGTTACTCCAGTCCATGGACCAGCAGTTTATTTCTGAATTTAAGATGCTCTACGCTAATGCACTCTTCGAACATTTCTCTGAGCTGACTGCAGCTACCAGTGGCACTCTCAAAGAGTTTTATCTATATCACTTCAACATCGTTGCCCACATCAGGATAATCGAAAAGGCGTGCCAAGGGGGTTACCAAGAGAGCGCTCACTTCTGCTTGGAAGAAGCTTTGGCCGGAGTGCGTTGTAGGATGTGGCTCTGAAGCATTTGAGTCAGTACCTGTGGAGCCTGTAGACAACGAGATTACGTCTATGGTCAAGAGCGTGGGACTAGAAGTGGATAACAATGATGAGCTTGTGGAAGATCACAGCCAAGAAATGACCACTGGAGAGCTTATGGAGTTGCAGTGTGTTACACAGCAGGAAGCTGTGGAGAGGATTTCTTCTTCGGAGGAGAAGGAGGCGGTAACAGCACAGCAGAAATCTTCTGGCGCTATAAGGGAAATGCTGAAAGCATGGGAATCGGTTGCACTGTACACTGAAAATCATCACCCCAATAAAGCAGTGGCTACCTGCGTTTCAAATTTATCTGACGATAATGCTGTGTCGCATTTTCGCCAAGTGTTGAAGCGTCGGCAGAAACAAATGACTATAGATAGCTTCCTAGTAAAAAAGAATTAGTTACGATGTTGTTGTTGTGGTCTTCAGTCCCGAGACTGGTTTGATGCAGCTCTCCATGCTACTCTATCCTGTGCAAGCTTCTTCATCTCCCAGTAGCTACTGCAACCTACATCCTTCTGAATCTGCTTAGTGTATTCATCTCTTGGTCTCCCTCTACGATTTTTACCCTCCACGCTGCCCTCCAATACTAAATTGGTGATCCCTTGATGCCTCAGAACATGTCCTACTAACCGATCCCTTCTTCAAGTCAAGTTGTGCCACAAATTTCTCTTCTCTCCAATTCTGTTCAATACCTCCTCATTAGTTATGTGATCTACCCATCTAATCTTCAGCATTCTTCTGTTGCACCACATTTCGAAAGCTTCTATTCTCTTCTTGTCTAAGCTATTTATCGTCACTTCCATACATGGCTACACTCCATACAAATACTTTCAGAAACGACTTCCTGACACCTAAATCTATACTCGATGTTAACAAATTTCTCTTCTTCAGAAACGCTTTCCTTGCCATTGCCAGTCTACATTTTATATCCTCTCTACTTCGACCATCATCAGTTATTTTGCTCCCCAAATAGCAAAACTCCTTTACTACTTTAAGTGTCTCATTTCGTAATCTAATTCCCTCAGCATCACCCGACTTAATTCGACTACATCCCATTATCCTTGTTTTGCTTTTGTTGATGTTCATCTTATATCCTCCTTTCAAGACACTACCATTCCGTTCAACTGCTCTTCCAAGACCTTTGCTGTCTCTGACGGAATTACAATGGCATCGGCGAACCTCAAAGTTTTTATTTCTTCTCCATGAATTTTAATACCTACTCCGAATTTTTCTTTTGTTTCCTTCACTGCTTGCTCAATATACAGATTGAATAACATCGGGGAGAGGCTACAACCCCGTCTCACTCCCTTCCCAACCACTGCTTCCCTTTCATGCCCCTCAACTCTTATAACTGCCATTTGGTTTCTATACAAATTGTAAATAGCCTTTCGCTCCCTATATTTTACCCCTGCCACCTTCAGAATTTGAAAGAGAGTATTTCAGTCAACATTGTCAATAGCTTTTTCTAAGTCTACAAATGCTAGAAAGGTAGGTTTACCTTTCCTTAATCTAGCTTCTAAGATACGTCGTAGGGTCAGTATTGCCTCACGTGTTCCAATATTTCTACGGAATCCAAACTGATCTTCCCCAAGGTCGGCTTCTACTAGTTTTTCCATTCGTCTGTAAAGAATTCGCGTTAGTATTTTGCAGCCGTGACTTATTAAACTGATAGTTCGGTAATTTTCACATCTGTCAACACCTGCTTTCTTTGGGATTGGAATTATTATATTCTTCTTGAAGTCTGAGGGTATTTCGCCTGTCTCATAAAAAATGGTTCAAATGGCTCTGACCACTATGGGACTTAATAGCTGTGGTCATCAGTCCCCTAGAACTTAGAACTACTTAAACCTAACTGTGGTCATCAGTCCCCTAGAACTTAGAACTACTTAAACCTAACTAACCTAAGGACATCACACACATCCATGCCCGAGGTAGGATTCGAACCTGCGACCGTAGCGGTTGCGCGGCTCCAGGCTGTAGCGCCGAGAACCGCGAGACCACCGCGGCCGGCGTGCCTGTCTCATACATCTTGCTCACCAGATGGTAGAGTTTAGTCAGGACTGGCTCTCCCAAGGCCGTCAGTAGTTCTAATGGGATGTTGTCTACTCCCGGGGCCTTGTTTCGACTCAGTTAAGTATCGTGAATAATAAATTACATAATACTGTATGTATAACTTTCTTTGAATAAAAGGCATGAATAAAATACTTTTAGTACTTTTTCTGCATGGAACGCATTATCGTATTTTACATTAGTTTATATGGGATAAATTGTTTCGCTTAACGATGTTTCGTACTACGGCTAAGATTCTGGAACGAATTATCCTCATTTTGCGAAGTTTCACTGTAATCGATTACCCTGTCTGACAGAATGTGCGGCTGTCTTCCTTGTGCAGACACAATTGGTATCTTGGAGGTCACTGAATATTATGAAAACAAGTTGTCACTTGCTTCTTCATCTACAGCCACAGCGTGAACTCAAACTGCACCGATAAAATTTTAAAGCTTGTTCAGGGATATTTTCCAAATATATGTATATGGGACTCAAGAAGGCAGTGGTGCAGTAACCAGATATGTCCACTTTTGACCGAAAATGAGGTTTTACTGCCATTACGTAGCTTGAAAATTGCTCTGTGTCCATGGGACCAATTCAGAATAACGTAATGAATGAACTTGTCGACATCGGGAGTTTGGGGCAAGAATCAGATATATCGAGCGCTTGGTTTGCCATTGCACAAACAGTAGGCAGATTGCGGCGTCCCAAAAATATACATCATTGTAGTTGATGTTCCACAACACATAGTTTTAGACTTCTTGTTCCTCCGAGAGGTTAGTGTTTGTGAATACAGGTTTTTTGAGTACTCCACAGCAAACAAGCATATAATTCGCTACAGCGCATTATCATCACAACTTATCTATTACGGTCTCCTCATTCAGGAAACCGCAACTACACAGACTTTATCCGAGGGAAAACTTTGCATAGTGCCTCTCCCGGTGAAATATACGGATGTCATGAAGCCTTGTCAACAAGTGTCTCTCAGGCTCTGAGCACTATGGGACTTAACATCAGTGGTCATCAGTCCCCTAGAACTTAGAACTACTTAAACCTAACTAACCTAAGAACATCACACACATCCATGCCCGAGGCAGGATTCGAACCTGCGACCGTAGCAGTCGCGCAGCTCCGGACTGAGCGCCTAGAACCGCGAGACCACCGCGGCCGGCAAGTGTCTCTCAGCTTCAGGCATGGAATTTTATAATAAGCTGGTCTGCGACATAAGTTTTACAAATGCTAAATACAGTTCATCAGAAAGACAAGCACAATGAACTTGTTCTTAATGTTCCACACCTATTATTTTGATTTATTTCTTACTTTTTTAATTCACAGACTCCTGATCATATTCTGCAACCTGCAAATTACTAATAGTTCGTGTTTCCTTATTTAATAAATATTACAATAAATCTTTGTTTGGTTATCTAGTGAGCTCCGTCGGTGGTGTAAATGAAGAGTAGGAAAAGAGAAGACCGATTAGTACAATTTTACAATTTGTTCTTTACTCGAAAGTAAATAAACTTGAGTTATCGGTTAATATAGGTTGTCCGTCTTGCGCTGACTGCAATCTACTTAAAAAAGAATTACACCAGACGTTTTTCGCTTTTATTTATAAAGAATCATCCGTGATTATTGGTGTTTTCTTACATATTCAGCTCTTTCCGTCCTTGCTAGAAGCGGATGGCGTCGAAAGGCTTCATTTCACATTTGCACCTGGCATTCTGCAGTATTTCCTGCGCTGCATTATTTACACTTCACTTTCTTAAACTGTTTTTCATTCCGCACCGCCACAGTGTTTCTTGAGTCATCTAGCTATTGCACCAATATCTTCAATTGCATTTCGTTTGATTTATTACCATCATTTAACTTTATTTCTGTATTGCACCAAAATATCTGCAGAACAGTGCAAATGCCTAAGATATGCGCTGTGTGTACTGCTTCGAAACTATCTTGTTTCATTCACTGAGGAAACTTGTTGTTCACAACGGTAATGTCTACTTTACTTTTCTCCCTCAAGCACCCATTCGTAACTCCTCCATTCTGTCTCGTCTTTGTTTTTTCGTTAACATCAGTTGTTCGTTGCCAACGATTCACAGCCGTATGGATAAGATTACCAGTGAGGAGTTGGCCGACATGCACCTCGTTCATGGGTTCACTGAATGCGATGGAAGAGCAGCACAAGGACGCTACTCTAAGGTGTTCCCGCAACGACGGAAATCAGATCACAGACACATCTTTGGTCTCAGAGTCTCTGCAGTAACTGTGTGTTTGGTGTGGTACATTTTGATGCTTGTATATTACATGCAATTTCATGATGGTGAAGATATTTTCTCAGAAACAAAGTTAACTGGTTTAAGAAATTGAATGAAACGTAATTTATAACAATCCACTGGAGAGCACCTAGGCTGATACCAAAATAGACAATATTTTGTTTCTGGAGTTCCATTTCACCATATAGAGGATGTCCCAGGAGCAATGGCAAATATTCAAGGATATGACAGGAACGAAAATTTGAAGCAAAAAACTTCATACGGACATATCTTTTGTTCCGAATGACATCCGCTATAGAAGACGTTTAATGAACATTTATTTTTTGGCTAGTGGCGCGCACGTAGGCGTCTTACTTACGCAAATTCTTTGACGTTTCATTGTAGCGCTACTCCGAAGAATACCTGTTTCGCGCAGTGCGCTAAAAACTCTGGAAAACGATGCACGATCAGGAATTCAACGTGTGGGAAAGCGTCGACGGTATTCTTCCACAGCAGCAGGAGCACTGCCATCGCAGAAGCCCTAAACATACATCACATCTGTTTATTTTTCATCACTGTAGATCAAATGGGTCAAACGGCTCTGAGCACTATGGGACTTAACATCTGAGGTCTTCAGTCTCATAGACTTACAACTACTTAAACCTAACTAACCTAAGGACATGACACACATCCATGTCCGAGTCGGGATTCGAACTTGCGACCGTAGCAGCAGCGCGGTTCCGGATTGAAGCGCCTAGAACCGCTCGGCTCACTGTATGGCGTTTTAGCTAGTGCTTGTACAAACACAATTAAGCGATGCTTCTCTTTGATATTCTCTCAGACCCTCGCACTACTTCACACACAAGACACAATGGATGTTGCGCGTTCAACCAGCTAGAGAGACAGCCCGTGCAACAACAAAACGTCAAAGAGGTTGTGTGAATAAGACAAGCACGTACGTGCCACTAGCACACGTGATCTATCTCGGAAACTATTCGGAATAGGTCGTGCGTCCACACGAAATTTTTTGCTTCAAATTAGCTTTCCTGCCGTATCCATGAATACTGACCATTCCTCCTGCGACACCGTGTATACTCCCCAAGCTGCTGCACAGTATTTGCCGGAGGATACTTTGTACCAATACGATAGATTTTCCTCTCAAATTCATTCGCATACTGAGCAAGACGAAAATGGTCATTCCCGTGCCTCCGTAGGTGTACTGAACTCTTTTGTCTGGTTCTCACGGTCCCTACACAACGTACACAATGGCGGCAGGACACCGGTCCCACAATCTTCCTCAAATACAGGTTCTTTAAACTTACCGTCACGGTTCCGTGGGAGCTGCGTCGCTGCTCTTCGAAAGATTCCCATTTTAAGTGTGCCGAGCAACTGTGTTAAACTTTCATACGTGCTATACCGACCTATTACGATTCTAGTAGCGCGTCTAAATTTGTTCCAAAAAAAAAGTTCAAATGTGTGTGAAATCTTATGGGACTTGACTGCTAAGGTCGTCAGTCCCTAAGCTTACACGCTACTTAACCTAAATTATCCTAAGGACAAACACACACACCCATGCCCGAGAGAGGACTCGAACCTCTCCCGGGACCAGCCGCACATTTGTTCCAAGTCTGATATCTGCTTACATGACAAGGACTTCAAACGCTGGAAAAGCACTCTAGAACTGATCGCACTTCAATCATGTATGCGTTTTCCTTTACTGATGCACTGCACATTTCCGGAACGCTTCAAATAAATATTAAGTCTAACGCTTCAAATAAATATTAAGTCTTCCGTTCGCCTTTCCTAATACCGATTTCACGTGTTTGTCCCGTTTCATGTCGTTTCTTAATTTTTCTCCTAAATACTTTGTGACAGTTCGCCTAGTGCAACCGTCAACATTCATTTGTTCCTCAATTGTACCGTAAGCTTCGGAGATGTCACTCATTACCGATCCGCCACTAAACGGATTACAAGCTGGAGAATCTATTTATGCGGATGTTTGTATGGAAGTATTACAGACCTTACGGATTACGAAGAGTCTCGCACATTCTAATGTGCTGGGAGAGGTATCAAGATGTGCAAGTACCGGCGGCAGGGCTCAAATCCTGGCCATCACAGAAGCTCAGCAGGCCGTGGCCGTTTAATGAAAACCATGAGAAATATTATATTGTGCATTCAGCAGCTCGTTTCACTGCATTCTAGAAACACACATTCTTTCATGCGCTAGTCCAAGGGTATTGTATTTAATTGACTGGATTGAAGACTTATCGTCAGTCAGGAAACATAAAAGCACATTGCTTGGAAGACGGTTTTGGGAGAATATTGTTGAACTTACCCTATGGCAGATATTCTCGACTTCTGATTTGTAGTTGGCGTTTCTTTGAGTTGAAAGTCTTTCATTGTGACTGCGGAGGTGAAATCGATTTACGGTGAAGCGGCCCAGTTCAACTGAAAATAGTTTCTTGAGGTAGTGTTGAACTTTATTCCTTGGATACTGCGTAACCCCTGAGACATTTGAATCTTTTTAGATCACGCGTTATGATACAGATCAATCTTCAACTCGCAGTCACATTATGGTTTTAATCATTTACAGCCCCTAAACTGAACTTTCACAGGCTTACTGGAAATGTATGCTAGATTCCGTTAACCTGACGTGAATGAATACAATGCAATCGGTGGTCGTAAATAGAGACTACCATCTTCAGCATTCTCATTTATCTGCACTACGAAGTGCCACCGATGCTCCCAAAAAACTCTCTGACATCACGCGGAATTTGTCAAACTCGGCTGTGCAACCTCGCTTTCATTTTCGCAAGAGTTGCGCCTTCGCTTTCGCAGTACAGGGCACTGTTGCAGGAGGCGCACAATTGGCGCGCCACACTCAAAGGAGCACGGAATAACGAAGTCGCCGCCTTCGGAGATGCAAAAAAAGGTGCCGAATTGGTGCAGGGCGGCGGCGAGCAGACGCCGATGTCCCCTGTGAGTGGGCGGCGGTGCGTCATTAAGGCAGCGACTCGAATCCTACTCGAGCCGCCGACGCAGCGGTTCCCAGCGAGCCTTGGGCCCGCCCGCCAGCCAGCCAGCCAGCCAGCCGGGCTGAGAATAACGACCCGACCCACGGCACACTCACACTGAGGTCATCGCCAGACTTCTCCCTGAGCCACGCCGCGCTGCGCTGCTCCGCTCGTAAGCGGAAAGAGCAGGGCCGCTTTAGTGGCCGAAAGCTCCTTGTGGCGTAACAGTGCACCTCTGGAATGCTCACAACAGATATTATCAAAATTATCGACTTAAAATGGAAACGACTTCATTGTGGTTAAAATAGTACGATCTTTGGCAGAGCTTTAATCTTTAACAGGCTGAGTCAGCTGCCCCTACCTATGTTATGCAACCCGCAACACTTTCAAAAACCACGTACGAGATTTTCGTATTCTCTCGTTCGATATATGCAGTCTATTAGTCCTACAGAAAAAAAATTAGAGGAACTTTTTGTTGACCGAGTGGTTCTAGGCGCGTCAGTCTGGAACCGCGCGACCCCTACGGTCGCAGGTTCGAATCCTGCCTCGGGCATGGATGTGTGTGATGTCCTTAGGTTAGTTAGGTTTAATTAGTTCTAAGTTCTAGGGGACTGATGACCTCAGCTGTTAAGTCCCATAGTGCTCAGAGCCATTTGAACCATTTGACCTTTTTGTACGAGATTTAATGCAGTTAAATTTTGTTCTGAGATACGTTTCTGGTGGAGGTGCCGCGCGGGATTAGCCGAGCGATCTGGGGCGCTGCAGTCATGGACTGTGCGGCTGGTCCAGGCGGAGGTTCGAGTCCTTCCTCGGGCATGGGTGTGTGTGTGTGTTTGACCTTAGGATAATTTAGGTTAAGTAGTGTGTAAGCTTAGGGACTGATGACCTTAGCAGTTAAGTCCCATAAGATTTCACACACACTTGAACATTTTTCTGGTGGAGGTTACGATTTATTGAAGAAAAACTAACTACATTAAAATTCGTTCATTTTTTCTGTATGACTAATAGTGGACGCATAGTGAGCAAAGGGATATGAAAAATTTGTATGCGAGTTTTGAAGGTGCTGCAGGATGCATAAAACCAATAGGTAGCGGCAGCTGATCACTCCGTATTACAATCTTTGAAGTTTTAGAGAAGTGAGCCCATCAGATGGCAAATAAGTTCTCCCCAATCTTCCTCCCTGTAGACAGTTTCCTTCTCACTGCGCACTCAGTAACTGGTTCAGATGGATGTGCGTTCACCAATAGTAGTACTTCCTTCCTGGTTCGAAAACGATTGTTACTGATGAAGTGTGACACTCGTCTCCATATCCTGTCGGTTAGGATCTTCCTACGACCACTGTACCGTGTACACAGTCTCTGGCCTTGATAATAGCTTAAGTTAATCTAGGAGAGCTCCAGAATTTTCTTCAGGTATGTCACATAGATGGAACGAGAGGAAGAGCGAGACCCAGAATCAGATGGCGGGATAACATTCGGGAGGACACAACTAGGATGAACAGCAACAGCAACTGGACAAACAGCGCATTGGACAGGCAGAAGTGGAAGAGGCTCATAGACCAGGCGTATGGTCGATAAGGCCCTTGCCACATGTAAAGTAAAGTAAAAGTAAATGTCACATCTACACAGTCACTCTTTGATGAATAGTTCCAGTAGACCTACCAGATTCCAAAGCTGTTGATTAGTACATTCCATCCGCTCTTCCATGTAGTCCCACGCATTTTCTGTGAGCGTAAGCTCAGGCGATCTAGCGGGCCAGTCGAAGTGCGATAGGGTACCTGAGTATCCGACAGACTAGGAAAGTGTGCGAGCAACCCTGTGAACCTTGTTTTTGTCATCCTGGAAGATGGGACAGCCCACAGCATACACACTGCTAAGATATACAAGAAAAGCATCATTTTGGCGACGAGAATGTCGAAATGAACATCCAGATATGCGTTCATGGTAACCTCCTGAATGAGTGGCCCGAAACTTCACATAGTCACGTCTGGCTCGAACTATACACTCCACACTCTGCGAGTGAAACGTCTTGTTGTGTGGTCGTTGCAGTTGACGTCTTGCATTATTTGAAGAGAAGCAAACTGGTGACTTGTCGGACCACACTACAAAACTCTGCTCAGTCTAGTTTCTGTGTTATGCGACCAACTGAAGATGTGCAGCTATGGTCAGTGACATTTTGCGAGATACCCAACTCCAGAAGTCCACTGCATGCGATTTTCTTCACAATGTTCGCCCGTAAAGGTTGAAATGGGCATCCGTTCACTGATAGCAGCAGCTCCTTCCAGCTTCGAAACCGTTCTCGTTGACGAGGTGTGACACTCGCCTCCGGTGTCTGGCTACGAGTGGTGGAGCATTCCTTGTACAGATGTTGGACAGTTTGCTTCGACACATTAACAAATTGGTCTGCTTCATTCAGCGCGCATCCTTGGGCTCTTCTAAACATGTTATGTCCACACGTCGACCGACGCTAGTGCGCTGATTCCATTCAATCGCCAGGCACGTTTACTGCCATCAGCTACTTCAGGAGTGGAGTGTACCAGACTTAACCCATCTACCGCATTCCAAAGCATCCAGTGTGCTCTTTTAAGGGGATACTAACATTTATCTGGTGAGCTTATTTATAATTGGTTGTCTGAGGTGATCGTAGAAGCCATCTCGCGTTTAACGTTTTCGCGAAGAATGAATCAAACTGAATTTCGTGTTAAATTTTAAGAGTTTCAACAGAAACGAATCAATAGATGTTGCATCTAGCATTACACTATTGTCTCACTTCCTTAAGAAACTTTAGGAAAAGGACTGCTAAATTAAAAGGTAGTCGTGTATAAAAAGGCGTGTACAAGCGCACAGGATTTCCAAAAGCGATTACGACTGGCGAAATTGTAGAAAAAGTTCGCTATGCTGCTGTCAGTATCGCCCACTGATGGTACGGAAGCTCAATTACACTCTAAAGATTTTGGAAGGCTTTGTTCACCATTTCCTCTAGATGGTTACACCATCTGATAAGCAGCGACTAACAACGTATTCGAATGAACGTTGGTCTAAACTGTTCAGGCTTTCTTAAATGCGATTCTGCAGTTTTATCGACGTCTCGTTCCAGTAGATAAAACATGGCATGAACAGATGAAACAGTTGGAAGTCAGCTGGACGACCATTTGAAACAGTACGTGACGAAATGGAGAAGTGTAGGTAAGGGAGAAAAGTCGGTTATAAATTGCTCAAAATTGTTTCTTGCACCACTTACAAATCTGCAAACAGGAGCAAGGAATGCTATGAAAAATTAAGAAAGCTTTACTGAGCAATAAATGTAAAACAGCAAACAATACAAAGGCAGTCACTTCGAATGAGCACATCTTAGCACATCTGTGGTCTCGAAAACTTATAGTGGATAACCATCAGTGCCATGTTACTGTACTCCATGCAGTTTCATAGGCTTGTATCCTTACTGACTTGTTGTTGACAGGACGGTCGAGACTCTACTGCTCACAAGGGTCCCACTCTTCAGAGGTCATCCACTTTGTGAGGAGGATTGCTTCCTGTGACGACTCACTGCAAGTTTCAACTAGTTAAAGGTGTCCAGTGAATGAGTCCCTGATTTCAAAATTGAATACATCGATAGCGGTATGTTTATTGTGAAAGCTGTAAGACTGGATCAAATGACTCTGAGCACTATGGGACTCAACTTCTGAGGTCATTAGTCCCGTAGAGCTTTTTTTTTTCTTTTTTTTCCCCAAAAGCCTATTTATTATACAATGTAGCCCACTACCTTATGTGATTAGTGGGCCGTAAATACTTATACATTTATACAATTTGCAGCTATTCTAAGTATGATTTAGTAACTAGTTAGTAGGCAACACTATATGGGAACTACAATGGGCAAATTAATATGTTATTTAAGCACTAAGTGGTAACCTAACTAACTATAGACTAGTCACTAAAGCCTGCAGCGTTACAAATGTGTCAGCTGAAAATATAAACCTACTATAGGGCCTTGCTCATTGAGCTAACCCCATTGAGCGTGCCCCTGACACTGGGCAGGCTATGGTGTTGGTCGCTGCAGGTTCCTAAGAATAGTATCTATAAACTAGGTCCTACAACTAAACTTATCCTAAGGTCAAAATTATGTGCGTTGTCTGGATCGGTGTAAACTGCACCCCACTCCCCCTAATCCCGAGGCGCGGCGGATTCTAGACTGAAGAAGTCGGCCTTTCCGCGCCCAGGCGGTTTGGGAATTGGGTACTAGACTTCATCGGTATTTAAGTGGGTCTCTTATAGGTGCTAATTTGGTTCTCTCAGGTAGTCCTTTAAGACTTTCTGTGATACCGCGTTAGCCAGTTCGTTGATAATCTGAAAGGTGTCGCGTTGTCTCAGCAGTCTGTACGTGTCATTGTGGGGTAGTTGGTCTCGTAACACTGAGGCCACATCATTGAAAAGGGGGCACTCGTAGACTACATGGTCAGGAGTACCCTCCGGAACACCACAGTCACACGCGGGTGTCGCCTTTTTCCCGAATCGACATAAGTATGTCGAATAGGGTCCATGTCGTGAGAAAGTGAATCAGTCCCTTGGTTGGTTCAAAATATGACATTCCCAATCTTTCCCTGACATCTGGTAATAAGTCAAAAGTTCTGCGCCCTGTTCCTTCGCATTCCCATGAAAGTTGCCACAGCTGATCCCCTATTAGCCTAATCTCAACTTTATTCTCAGTCCTGCTTCCCAGAATTTCCTCTATTTTCTCTAAGTTCCCCTTTTTTGCCCAGTACCAAGCAGCTTGCTCCCGAATTTTGATATCTAAGGGGCAGAGTTCCATTATGACTAACAGGGCTCCTCCCAGTGTAGTCCTGTACGCCCCCACTGATCTCATAATCATGTTTTTTTGCACTCTTCTCACTGTCATGGCGGGCACCACCCTCGTGAGCCTGTGTGCCCAGATTCCCGAGCTGTAACCGACTATGGAGGTGAGTATGCTATTATGATTTAGTCTGATGAGATGTGGTGGGAGATGGAAGCGTTTATGTCCAATGGAGATGAGGTTGTTGAGTACTTGTAAAGCTCTTTGTGTTACGGTTTCAATGTGCCTGCCAAATGACCACCTTTCATCAATGATGATACCGAGATATCGAGTCTCACGTCGCCTGAGAACCGGTGAGCCCTCTATCCTGACAGTTGGGTTTCGAACTAGTTGTCCCTTTAGAAGAAGGTATGTGGACTTAGTTGGTGAAATCTTCGTCTTAGTGTTCCGGCACCACAGTTGAAGTATTTCTATTGCTCGCTCTATCTTAGGCTCTATGTCTTCTCGGCTTCGGCCGCCGACCAGTAGGAGGAGGTCATCGGCGTAGGCTATCACCTCCAGGACTTCGTCACTTTGCTGTAATTTGTCTAGTAAAGGTTCCATGTGGATGTCCCAGAACAGGGGACCTAGTACGGAGCCCTGGGGACATCCTTTAGTGATTGTTTTTCTTACCCTTGTGCTGGGGGATGATAGCCAGACCTCCCGATCCTCGCAATAGCTCCTCAGACACCCATACAGCGGCCCTGGACACTCCTTCTCCCGTAAACAGGAGAAGAGCGAAGGCCACCACAGGTTGTCGAAGGCGCCACTTACGTCCACCATGATGCCGACCACGTACTTGTACAGGGTAGAGCCACAGACCTCAGCCGCCAGGGCGATTGCATCAGATGCCGATCGCCCAGGCCTGAAGCCGAACTGCCTGCTGCTCATCCCGCACAGCACTCGGTGCGCAGCCAGTCTGTCAGCCAGCAGTCTCTCCAGAACCTTCCCAAGCAGATCAAGCAGGCAGATTGGTCTGTAGGATTTTGTTTCTGCTGGGTCTTTGTCAGCACCTTTCTTAATAATTACTACATTTGCCCTCTTCCAAATTCGAGGGAACTTTTACTGCCTGAGACACTCATTGTATAGGTGAGTTAGAGGGGCGACTATCTGGGGGGCCAGGAATTGCACCACCTCCGCCACAATGCCATCTGGCCCAGGAGCTTTCCCTCTCTTCAGGGATTTTATGTGGGCAGCTACCTCCTCTTCAGAGAAAGGGTAGACTGCCGTATCATTTCCATATGCATTGCTGCTGTAGGTTTCTCGCAGCTGCCGTTGTTCGTTTGTCTCTCCATCCGCTGTATCATCAGGCAGCAGGGACTGGAGAAGGACCTCAGCAGTTTCCTGCCAGGACTCCGTCATCCCGTCCCCACGCCTGATGGTTGAGAGCTCCATCGGAGAGCGGATTTTTTCCCGGACAAGCTTACAGGGAACTCACCAAGGGTCTAGAGCAAGTTGGTTCAGAACGAAGTGTTCCCAGCTTTTAGATCTTACTTCACGTAAATGTTTATGGAAATTGTCTTTCGCTTCCCGGTATAGCTGCAGCCATCGTTGTCTTTCTAGTCAGACGACACTGCGCTGGTAGTGCCTCCTGAGCCTTCTAACAGACCGGCGCATCTCCTCTAGTTCAGCTGACCATGGTGACGGAGAGGCCGCCATGGTCTTCCTCCTAGTTGGTACGGCAGCTTTCACCGCTTGAGTTATTACTGTCATCAGTTCCTCAGCTCTGTTGTCAACGTCAATGTCCAGGTGTCCGTCACCTTCTGGCAGTGCAGGAATGTCGCACTCCCTAGCAAGTTTCTCCCAATTTGCTCTTTTGTAGTTAAATTGCACCTCCCACCCCATGGCCCAGCGGCTCTCCCTGTCTCCCGTACTGAAAGTGATAAGATTATGGTCACTAGTGGTGGCGTTCTCTACAACTTTCCACTGCTGGATTAGGTGCGCAGCATTAGGCGTAGCCAAGGTCACATCAATGTTTGTGCCTTGGCCACCTCCCGCCACGTAGGTCGGAGGGTTGCTAGGCTTGTTTGCCACCACCAGCTGCAAGGCCATGATGGCCTCTTCTGCCCTCTCTCCGTTTGGGTCCCTGGTGCCGCTGTACCATAGGGGGGATTTAGCATTTATGTCTGCAGTTATAATTTCTTTCCGCCCCCGCAACGCCGTGATGACTGTGGTGAGGTGTGCCAAGTGTCTCTCAATGTCATCACCATACTGAAAATACATGTTGATGAAGATAATGGTTCCGGATGGAGACTGCAGCTCCACGACGTTGCAGTGGCTGGTTGTAAACTGTGTTAGAACTATGGCTCTTAGGAGTTTGTTGGTTATAATTATTGCCGATCTTGGGTCTTCCCCTCGGCTTATAACTTGCCAGGTCGCAGCTGTGATAGCTAATATTCCATTTAGGGAGTACGGCTCTTGCAGACAGACCAGATCCAGTCTCCTCTCCTCCACTTCCTTACATAGCTCCTGCATCACAAGTCTACTGTTATGGGCGTTAAGTTGGCCAATGGTGATTATCGTCATTTAGTTGTTATGGAAAATAAGTGTGAATTCTGTCATTAGGCCAAGTCTTGTTCCAGTCAAATGTGATGCGTCCATTTGCCAAAACTCTTGCTGGTAGATGTCATCCAAGTCGAATTTTTCGGCACGTCTTTCGAAGACCTTCTTGAGTAAGTCCCGCAGGGCTCCGGAGTCGGTGGGGAGATTCACTGACTTGAGTTGGATTCTGTCAACAGCCTCCATTACCGAGAAGGTGACTCTCCTACCATATTCATGTCCCACCCGGACCACGTGTCTTAAGGCAGTGGTCAGGGTAGTCGGCTGCTCTAGTCTCGCCAGTTGCATCGTAAATTCAAGGTTTGGATAGACTCTGACTGGGTCGATGAGTGGCAATCTCACGACAGGATCTGTCGTTACTAGTTCACTAGACCTAGTTATTTTGTTGTCCTGAACTGGTTCATTTGTATTTCTGTTCTCCTTTGTTGAGATTGCCACAGTCTCTGTTACAGGATGCCATTGCCGTTGATCTTTAGTCGGCCTTGTTTCCCGGCTTTGGGAGGAGGGGGGCTTGACTGTCAGAGGCTCAGTTTGAGTTCCTCTGTCAGTTGTAGTAGAGTCCGTTTGAGTACTCGCCTCTTTGGTATTGATTGTGGCGTCAGTAAGCGACCTCAAAAACAACTTAAAAGCACTTGCCCTCATGGCATCCCTCCTCCTTTTGCTCGGGGATTTTCTTTTGGGCATCCTGTTCGCTTTGGCTTGTTCAGCCACAGTCTATCCTCGAAATTAGTCTCTGTTCCAGGAGTCTGTAGGTGGGGCAGTTTCGCCCAGTGGCGCCACAAGGTTTTTTGCCCCGTCTCTTACAAGGGATGCAGACTGCTGCAGCCCTACAGTCTTTTCGTACATGTCCGTCCTCACAACATTTTGAGCAGGCTGATCCCCTGGTACAGTGCCTCAGAACGTGGTCGAGATCTCCACAGTTGTGGCAACGCGGTACCACAAGATAATCACGCGTATTTATGGCATGAAAGCCGATATACAGTTTGCCCATTGAAGTCAATTTCCTCCACATTTGAGCGGAGACCTCAGCGACGTGGTGAACCACATCACGGTCCCGAGGCCCCGTTTTAAATCTCAGTTTGAAATTTTCTTTGAATTCATCCTCTGACATCTCCTCAAAATTTTGTGCCGTTACAGTTTCATGTATTTCCCCATTCGTCATAATTGTTGGTACATCATATAGGATGACCAACGGGTTTCTTTTCCTCGGTGGCTCGCATTTGACCACCGAGTTTAATTTAGCGTTGTTTAATAGTTTTGCTTTGTCCTCTTCGGAGGCAACTTCTACAATCACTGAATTTCTACTTGGTTTAACCTTGTTAATTTTAATCTTGTCTTTTACTGGGTTTATTGTGGTGGTAAGCAACTCTTGTATTTTCCTAACGCTAGAGTCTTGACCGGGCAAGGTCTTTAGGAAGACCGTTGTGTCTGCTTTTTTTGTAACTCTTGCAATGGTGTCCCTTGTTGTTTGTGGTTTTGGTGGCGCTTGTGCGACCACTCCCGCCCAGGTCTTAGTAGGTTGTTTTCTCAATCTTTGATTTTCCTTTTCTAACTCTTCTACTCGTCCCTCTAGCTTGGCGTTAGCGATGGCCCACGCCGCCAACTCATTTTTGATTATTGTCAGTGCTGCCTGACTGATTTTTCCATTTTTAATATTTTGCTCAAGGAGCGACGTGATCCTTGAGTGTCTTTGCAGCACATTTTCCTCGTTTGCCTGTCCCGACTCGTCCTGAGGAGCAGGTACAGGCATCAAAGAAGCTCGCGATAGCGCACTCGAATCACTCGTCTCTGGTGTCTCCATATTGAACGAGTGATAAAAAAGGGTTGGGAGCCCGTCTCTTGCCCCGGACCGGCTCCTCTGGCATGGGGGGGGGGGGGGGGGGCGGGGGACTTCTGCAGATCGCCCACCGACCTCGCCCCTAGGTCAAGGGCACTCCAGAGCTGCCGGGTTCAGCGCGCCGTCGCCAGCGCACTAGTCCCCGTCGAAGGCCTCGTCGTCGACGATTTCACACGACGCTCCTCGGCAAGTGCACCCCGCACTCCGGAGAGGCGGATGCACCCCTCGCCCTTCGCCGCCTACTAGCCCGAGCTTCCACCTGAAGGCCAAGGACCCACTCCTACTCAGGTGGTGGGTCGGTCCCCCAGTCGTTCGGCGGTCTGGACCCATCTAACCTAGCCCAGGCGATGTCACCACCTCCTGGGTTTGGCAGAACACGCCCCGGTTACCCAGGGGCGCGGCGAAGCACCCTTGCCGACTCGTGCCGCGATCCCACGCCGGCAAACGAAGTCACTGGCATGCAGAGCACCTGCTGGTCTGTGCCCTGCGAACAGAAAGGGACTGATGTTCGGTCCCTAGACACAGCTCCCCCTGTGCCACGCACCCTTCGCTTTCGCATCGGGTTGGGTCGCAGCTCTCCCTTTTGTCACAAGGCAGAATGCCAAGCTTATCGTCTGGCACCACGGGAAGGCGGAAAGAGGCACTTGGAAAGGAGAGGCTATAAGAAACGCGTCACTTCCCCTGTGAGGACTGCTTCGGCACACCCGACTGGGAGCGATACGCCCCAGTGCGAGCTTCCGTGCCTTACGGCGCGCCGGCAACGGGCGGGCCCGCACCAAAACGCGCCGTTGAGCGACTGACCTCACGCCAGAGCTTAGAACTAGTTAAACCTAACTAACCTAAGGACATCACACACATTCATGTCCGATTCAGGATTCGAACCTGCGACCGTAGCGGTCTCGCGGTTCCAGACTGCAGCACCTAGAACCGCACGGCCACTTCGGCCGGCGAAAGCTGTAAGAACTTTACACAGATGTTATACAGGAATTTCGAAATAGTTTAAAAAATTTCTAACACATGGCGCTGTAATCGCAATATGTAGCGCCTATAAATAGCGCGATACAGGTCACAGCGATCAGTTCTACCGTTGAAACGTGAAAGGAGGTTAGCGTACCGCAGGAAGAGGTTGAAATCATGTATTGCATTAAATAACGTGATTTTCTGGTTCCTGAAGTGTCACAGGTGAGAACACAGTCCTGTGCAACAAGGCGCAGTTTACAAACACGATTAGACGTTTGCCGGCCGCGGTGGTCTCGCGGTTCTAGGCGCTCAGTCCGGAACCGCGTGACTGCTACGGTCGCAGGTTCGAATCCAGCCTCGGCCTTGGATGTGTGTGATGTCCTTAGGTTAGTTAGGTTTAAGTAGTTCTAAATTCTAGGGGACTGATGACCTCAGAAGTTAAGTCTCATAGTGCTCAGAGCCATTTGATTAGACGTTTCAAAAAGCCCCAACGCGAAAATTGTTCGCAAGGCTCATCGTCAAATTCCAATGGACAGGGAGCGTGGATGATGATATAGCGGGAAATGCTATCCCCAGGAAAACTGTAATTACTCCTGAAAATGTCGCCGTAGTTTCTGGCATTATTCAGAAGAATCCAGGGGAATTCGTCTCAAGAGGTGCAGCAGAGAGCGAGACAGCGCCTACACATGTTTCTACTCACAATCAAAAACCACCGAGACATACCTGTGCGAGGTGAGCGACAGAGGGGTGACTTTACGAACCAGATTCTCATAGTGATTGATAATGGAGGATTATATGTTGGATGCATCTGGTTCCCAAACGACACATACTTCCACCTAAATGGAGTCGTGAATAAACAAAACTGGCGATTTTGGGGATCCGAAAGACCCTATTTGTGTGACGCGAAACCACTGTATTTTCCAAGAGTTACTGTTTGGGCTGCGATATTGGCCCTTCTTTCATCCGGGAAACGGTCACAATTGAACGTTAATTTGTGATTTTGAATCAATTTATCGCCACACAGATAGCGTTGGAGGAAGGGCCAGGCACCAAGTGGTTCATGAAAGATGGGGCAAGACCACATACGTACATAAAGCGTACATTAACAGCGAAATGTTAAGAGGTAATCACTGCATAACTTTGGCCAAGATAATGTTATATTAGCTGAATATTTTGCCGCTAAGTATTAGATCCTGACATTGTGCATGGACTGTTTGAGATTCAACTCCAACAGCTTTTGAGTGAAACATACTAAAGAAATCTATGTCAAATATTATTGTTTGATGGAGGGAAGCCAGGAAGTTATTTACTAAGTTCAGCGTGTATATCTATAAGGTAAAATACCATGAAGACTGCTCATTTTAAAATCTTTACACAACTATATAGAACCCAGAAGAAAGGATGAGATTTTTATAATTCGAATCAAATAATTGTTTCTCATGTTTCCATAGAAATTACCCCAAAACGTATGCGCTATATTTTGTTTCAAATTATAATGTAATTAGATAAAATAAAAGAATATTTGGTAAGTAGAAAAATACATTTTCTTCCACCTACAACAGGCTGTTGATA